>NC_073696.1:86933380-87662130 GCF_029784165.1 Wyeomyia smithii | reverse complement strand
AACACATGGCTCTCCGTGCCATTAATGTTGCCTCAAAAGTTAAATGTCTCATATAAAAAATACTCTCTGATCAATATTTTAAAATTTAAGCCACTTATCCAAACTCCACTCGGTAGCATTCTGGGGAACCACAGCAGCTTTCGTTTGCGTATAAGATCATCAAAATCGGATATTGCTTTCTATAAGAAAGGTGCGTTAGTATTTTGCGGCACATACATACAGACAACATGCATACGAACAGACATTGCTCAGTTCGTCGAGCTGAGTCGAATGGTATATACGGTTTGGCCCTCCGGGCCTTGGATCTGTTTTGTGTTTTCTGACCGATTTTATAACCTTTGTTCAGTATAACAAAGGTAAAACTAATTCAGAGTTACAGAATCCTTTGATTACCATTGAAGTACAGTCATGGAGAAAAAAATAAATACACTTGCAGTGTTGGATGATTTTTCGTATTTGCGCAGTGGTTTTAATTGTTGTATGATGTTATGTTACGTCATTAAGATCTGCAGATACTTTTGAAGGAAGAACGGAGAAAAAACTGGAGAAATTTCTTTGTCGGTGATTCCGAAAATTTTTTGCGTGAGTTAGTGATTTTAAAGTGGCGACAAAAATAAATACACTATTGAAATATATATACAAAACAATCCAAATCAGCTTTATTTCTCTACATATCGTTGGCAAAGTGACCTTTAACGTTACAAAACTCACTTTCAAAATTTTGTGGCTTGTCCTTTGTTTTGTAAAACCATATTCAATCTTCGTGGAATGTTTACCCCCAGGTTTTCACGAGTAGAAGCTGAACTAGCATTTCACGCTGCCTGCCCGACGTTCCATAAGTCTGTTTTATTCTTTGGATGGTGCTTTGCAACCTAGACTTTCCCAATCATCCATAGAATTTCTAAAGGATTTAAATTGGGAGTCTGCGCTGGTCAAACTAATAATTTTATATTTTCGTTTGAAAATCATCTTCGTGTTTTCAATACTGTATGTTTAGGATCGTTATACTGCATGAAGATCCAGCAAAGTGGCATGTTTTCTTCGGCATATGAAAGCAAAATCGACCACCTAGGTACACAGGAAACTTTATTCTACTTCAAAAGCGACACATTTTGGCAAGAACTGAATTTTCTAAAAAGTTTTTATACTAGGGTGCAACTAAATGGCACATCGTGTTTCGGTCGGATGAGTCGAAATTTAAGCAGCCGGTGAGAAGACCGGTGAATACTGCCTTCAACGCACAATTAACCACGAAAGTAGTAAAATTTGTAAGTGACCACAAAACGGTGTGATACTGTTTTCTGATGCTGGTATGGAACCCATTGATTTTATAACATAGACTATAAAGACTAACGACTGTGTAGATGTTTTACGTAGTGCAATGCTTCCGTATGCCAAAGAAAACATGCTTCTTCGTTGGAGAGTAACGATCCTAAACATACAGCATTGGAAACACGAAGATGATTTTTCAACGAATATATAAAATTATTAGTTTGACCAGCGCAGACTTTTAATTTAAATCCTTTAGAAATTCTATGGATGATTGGAAAAGTCTAGGTTGCAAAGCATCCAAAGAATAAAACAGACTTATGGAACGTCGGGCAGGCAGCGTGAAATGCTAGTTCAGCTTCTACTCTTGAAAACCTGGTGGTAAACATACCCGGAAGATTGAATATGGCTTTACAAAACAAAGGACAAGCCACAAAATTTTGAAAGTGGGTTTTGTAATGTTAAAGGTCACTTTGCTATAGATATGTAGTGAAATAAAGCTAATTTGGATTGTTTTGTATAGATATCTCAATAGTGTATTTATTTTTGTCGCCACTTTAAAATCACTAACTCACGCAAAAAATTTTCGGAATCACCGACAAAGAAATTTCTCCAGTCATTTCTCCGTGCCTCTTTTAAAATGTGTCTGCGGATCATAATGACGTAACATAACATCATACAATAATTAAAATCAGTGCGCAAATACGAAAAATTATCCAGCACTGCAAGTGTATTTATTATTTTCTCCATGACTGTAAATCAGATGGTTCAAACTGTTACGAATAAGTTAATTTCAGAGCTAGCCTTAAGCATTCAAGGTTTTAAGGGGTGGGGGGGGGGAGTTAGGGTTTTGAAGGCAGAAAAAACAGGTTTTTACAGATTTTTTTTTTGGCGTACGGTGAAAGTAAATTTATTTCTGATTATTGTACATTAAAGAGTAGTAATTGAACTTTATTCTTATAATATATTTTATATATATATTTTACATATTGGTTGAAAAATATTGAAAATTGACCGAATGGTAGCAATTCTTCGCAGGCACCTCAGAAAAAATACTTTTTGCGGTGCACGTCATTCCTCGGCACTGGATCACCTGAAATGAAATAACCAAAGTTTTTCCTCTAATTTTTATGTTCCTCTAGGTATCTCTGTCGAGTTTTTCCATTTTTTTTTTAATTTTTGAACTTTTTACAAGACTTGAAAGTGAAAATACCGATTTTTGGCCTAAATTCATGACTATTGTTGTTAATAATAAAAAAAATAAAATCAAAAACGGAAAAATCTCAACAGGGTTACCTCATAAATTATGTAAGGAAATACTGCAAAAAATTTGAGAACGATCGGTTGAATAGATTTTGAGATACAGAGTGCACCGACTCAAAAAACATCGATTTGAGAAAAACGCGTTTAAAGTTTTTCGTAGCGAAAAGACCCCGATAAAACTTAGTAAGCTATTTATTTTTTATTTTACTCACATAGAATCATCAATGCCGGGACCATTGAGTTACTATACTTTCATATAATGCAATAAAAAAAATCACTTTTTTTGAACCCTCAAAACCCTACCCCCCCCCCCCCCCCCCTGGCAAAAACTGGCTCCTCGTTGTTCTAGGTGAAACATGCGGTCGTAACTCAATCACAACCTCTGTATATTTTCTTCCGTTGACTTGAGATATGCGTTTTTGCAGGGAAGCAGACGCGCGAAGCGGTCAATCTACCTTTTGTCGCTTAGCGACCGGTTGCTATGGGAATGCATAATTGTATCATCTCGTCAAACGATTCCAATGCTTGATTACTTTCGTCTCGGTACGTTGGCAGATTATTCGAGCTCATCCTGCGACGCTCGGGTGAGTGAGATATAGATTGCTTGTTCTTTGGTGAACCGGGGTGTTGAATGATGCATGGGTATGTAAATGAAAATCTATGCGAGCTTCCCTCAATCGACGGTTGCCATAAGTTTTAAAACGTACTTTTATTTTCTAAAGACTAAAACTGTTACTGTTAATTGAAATGATCGACGTTACAGCTGTTATCGTCTCACAGATGAAAATAAAAGTGGTTTTGTGCATTGCAACATCACGTCAGCTTGTTAAATGGTTGAGTTCATATTGCTGTTGAAGTATCTATGAAACTTTGCATTTCACCACAATTCACAAATAAATCTAAAGTTCCGCAGAGTAGCAACAAGAGATCATTACATTTCGCGATATTTTTTAATGATGCATTGCTATAAGAAGACTGTTTTTTGCGAAAATGTTATAAAACTGACTTTTTTAGTTATTGATTAAAACAATTGTCAAAGATATCATACTAAAAACAAACAAAAAAGATTTATCTAGAGAAATTGCATGATTCTTCTCATGAACTAAATAAAAGTACTTTTTTTTTTTTTATTCTCGTTTATTTTCCGTCGGTCTAGTTCCGCCACTGTTGTGGCCAATCACCGACGCCCAGGGAGGCGACTCCACACCCAGGACCCTAACTCACGACCCGTTTATTAACGGACCGGCGCCAACGGCTTTACTTCCTCATGCGATGGAAGGCGTGATCCCAGAGATTTTTCGCCTCAGAAAATCTCCCGGTGTCGGCTAGGATTGAATCTAGACCAGTTGGGTTGGTTGTGAGTGGATCACGCCACCTCACAACCATCGACACCTATGTCGGCGGTGGGATTCGAACCCAGGCGTCGAGCGTGGTTGACGGAGACGTTACCAACCACACTAGGCCCCCGCAAATAAAAGTACTTGTTAACCAAGTACTTGTTGAATCAATTCCTGCAATTTTAGTTAATATTAAACACTTATTAAAAAACATAAAAAAAGCTATGAACTATACACTGTAACAAAAAACTTAAAAAACTAAAATCGGTGTATTTTCATTCTGAGAAGTAATCACTCAATAATAAGTTCTTGGTGCTAACTGGAATCCGCAGAGATGGGATGTCATACAACAACACGTTCCATCGCTGGATGGATAAAATTTGGTTTTTATCACATCGGATAACTGTGGCCATGAGTTAATTGTTTTCAAATAGTTTTGTTTCTAATCGTAACTTCCTAGTATCGAAAATTTTACTGCAGATAACCAACCGAGAAATGAGTTTGTATAGTTCTCATTCTTTTCTGCGGTGGCCATCATGTTCCAAAGCGACACAGCAAAAACAAGTTGCTATCACTGGAATCGCCGGAACATACCCGGGTCCGTTTCTCCTAACCAACCGCAGCTTAGTGGTCGCTTTATCTGGTTCTGTTTACATTGTTTGCTGACACCCTGACATACTTTTTTCCGAGTCAACATTTTGCTCCTCCCGTGGCCATTCTTCGCCGCCAACCAACCGTGTTTGGAGTTTTTACCGCGCGTTATGAGGATACTTCTGCGGCACATATAGCACATATTTGCTGCCCCCACAAAGTTGAAAGCATTGGCTGATGGGAACTTTTATAGCTTTCCTTGTACCGAGATATTCATGCCAGTCAATTGGTGATGGGTTTCATTACCATTTCTGGATGTGATTTTACATGAATTACACGCGGTAATATGAAACGTTTAACCTTACGATTGAATATTATGCTGTTATTTCAGTCACCTTCACCTCCCGAGAATCGTCATTTTTCGGTCGGTTGTTTTCAGGCTGCGGATTATGTGTAACCGATGAATACTTTTTTAGAGCAATTGTATGTGCTGCAACTTGGTTATTTTATATAATTCGAGAGGAAAAGATGCGTATATTATTTGGAATTTTACTAGCTTTATCCTGAAAGCAATGCCGTTTTGCGTTTTTTAGAGCGAAGCATAACAGGTTCAATGCTTCAAAAAAGATGTTGATTTAATTTTTAACTCTTTGCTATCAGTATTTTGAAATATATTTCCCAAGCTTACAATATGGTAATTTTTGCAACAGGGATGGCTTGTGGCTAAACAGCGCCATTTTACACCTGAAACAGCGGATTTAGTAAAACATCGGTGCCAACGTTGCTTACCAACATACGGTTTGTATTTGCTCAGCATCAAAGCAAGAGAAACTCTGACCGCAGGGCGAAGGTTAAGCCTGTATCAGACTAACCGTTGTAGCGGTTGACCGTTACCGTTCCGTTCCTTTTCGACCAATCAGAGCACAGCGGTCGACCGTCGCTTGTTGTTGTTGCAAAAAATAGAATCTTTTCTATTATTGCCGCCCACCGTTCCCAACGGTTGCCGGCTGCTGTCATTGACATGGCGAAGGCAAACGAATCTCTTCACACCTACACAAGATCACATACAGAGACTTGACAAATGAAAATGTGTGCTTCTCTTTTTGGCACACACGACAGCCAGTCAAAACATTGATAGCACCGGCAACGCTGGTTGGCGATGTCAATTTTCGACCAACGCACACTGGCAAAAATGAATCCAAATTTCCACTAATTAAAAGCCGCTGGGCTGGGTACCTTAAATATAGCATTTCTTATGTAAAATTGCCCAATAAATCGATAGATGATATTTTCATTCTGTGCAGGGCACGGGAAAGGGTCTATATTTTCAAAAATACGCAAAAATAGGGTGAAAAGAGGCGAAAAAGACCATTTCCCGTGCCCTGTCCAAAATGAAACCATCGCCAATCAATTTGTTGACCAATTTTACATAAGAAATGCTATATTGAAGGTATCCAGACCAGCGGCTTTTAATTAGTGGAAATTTGGATTCATTTTTGCCAGTGTGCGTTGGTCGAAAATTGACATCGCCAACCAGCGTTGCCGGTGCTATCAATGTTTTGACTGGCTGTCGTGTGTGCCAAAAAGAGAAGCACACATTTTCATTTGTCAAGTCTCTGTATGTGATCTTGTGTAGGTGTGAAGAGATTCGTTTGCCTTCGCCATGTCAATGACAGCAGCCGGCAACCGTTGGGAACGGTGGGCGGCAATAATAGAAAAGATTCTATTTTTTGCAACAACAACAAGCGACGGTCGACCGCTGTGCTCTGATTGGTCGAAAAGGAACGGAACGGTAACGGTCAACCGCTACAACGGTTAATCTGATACAGGCTTTAGGCACCGTGTGGCGTTTATAGATTTTTCGAATTTAATTATTGCTACTTGAGAATAGAGATTGAAATCCATTGTGTTACTGAATATTTGTTTACATAAAATGCAGTGTATTTTTAAGTTTTTTCATTGGAGAGAAAAATCGTCAAAAATTATAATGATTCTTTCACCCTTTTCATATTTTTTCGTGTTACCTTCATCAATCAATGGCTCATTTCGGCTCGATGCAACATGCGTTTTAGTTTGTAGAAGGCAAAGCCTTACAACTCCGGATTAACTTGCTCGTTATTTCAGTGAGTTATTTTCCTCACCTTACAACGATTGCTCTACTCGAAGAAATCGAACGAAGCTTCGCACGAGTTTCACGGCACAACTTGTGGCGCCCGTCACCGTTGCGGAAACTCCGCGCCGCAGACAGGAATCGCTACGGTAAATTGAATCTGGCGCCCATTAGAGTGAACATATTTATGACCCACGGTGGCATTAAAAACGACGTGTGATTTTTGTCGAACGCGATTAAAATGACAAATGGAGAAGCAAGTCGTGCCAAACGGAATAAATGCGGCACCTAGGCATGGTTTCCGGAACGCTCAGCTCCATTTGATGCGTACCTACTTCTGCTGCACAGTTCATCTTCGCACGTTATTTAGCATTTTTTCGTAGAACTACGAGACATTATTGGTAGACAATGATAGACGCACCTTGTTTTGTGGTTGGTCGTAGCTGCGGTGACGCGTACGGGAATTGGAGAAAACTAGACCGAAACGTCCAAGTCATTCGTTTCTATATTCCTATGATTGGGTTTATTGGCGAAAAGTGACAGATAAGATAAATGAACTGCGAAACACTGTTACAGGTGATAAAATGGTGTATGGCGCCAGTAAAAAAGATGAATGTCACAGTTTGGTTTCGTACTACGTATTTTAGACTGTTAGAAATTTATACAGTAAATTTAGATTTAATTAAATTTGTCTAGGTTTGGTTGTGTAATTCTACATATTGTTTTAAAAGTTATAATAGAAGCTCATTATAATAATTTAAAACAATTACAATGGCCCCTAACGAAAATCAAATTTGACTGTCGAAAACAGAGTCAGATTTTATGGCAGTCGGTAACAAATAATGAAGATGTAGGAAAAAAAACCAAAAACATTAAATTTTGAAGTTTCTAATTCCCAATGCAACTAATATATTCATAAGACTGAAAAATTGCAAAAGGCTTCTCAGTGACGCTGCTGGCAGCTCTAGTGCAGATTCGTTGAAAATGTTTAACATTTCTAACCTCCTATTTTTTTCAAGAAGAGTCCGCTTCATCAGTTAGATCCCCATATTTCTTGTTAGGGCTTAACTCAGAACAATAATGACGGCATCGGTTTTATAGCGTACTGTTTCAGTGGATGGACATAAGTCTAAATCGAGTCGAACAAAGGATTTTCGTATTTTGCAGACACATTTTGTGCTAGATTTACTAGTTGATTGTATGTACCTGTGATGATAAAAGATTGACTTTTTCCGTCATAAATGTAGAATACTTGTTAAACAAGGCAATTTTCGGGGAACTTTGACTACTTTCTTGTCCGAAAATATTCAGGTGCTGCCAACGAAATGTCAAAATTTAATATAACCTCATTCAGGTCGAGCGCTGTGTGTTGGAATATTTCAGACACTAATGAAACATTTCAAATAACATAGTATTGAATGTATCGAAATCGCGGATCCGCAAATCCATGCAAAGCTTAGAAAGTGTTTTTCGTATTTTTAAATGAAAAACAGTTGTTTTACACATTAAATATAGAGACGAGAATTAAATCATTAGAAAGTTTAAATTTTTGTTACCCCGACCCTCACAACAGTAATCCTTGATTATTGAATTTAGTTCAGTGTTACAAGCGATATCGCACCATGTCATATTGTTACAGTCTGAAGTGCCCCCTCGTATCAAACTCAGTTCATCCATATAATAACTTACGATAAATGTACCATCGCATTTGTAATCCCCCTACGCCTAGTTGCTAGACGGATAGTGAATGCAATGTTTTTTTTTCAATACTAGCCCGATAGTGTTTGATGATTCGATGCCAACCACCAACCCTCCGGGACAGGTGCAATGAGGAAGGAACTCACGTGGAGCCGTGCGGGTCGCAGCGCGAGTCAATGTGTTGTCGCTGGCGGATATGTTGAAGCATCATCACTTGGACAAATGTTTGCACTAGAGAAACGCGACTTTTTATAGAACTTGATATACTGATTTATTGATTTCACACTCCTCCAGGCAGTGACTGATTAATGAGTGGGGATTTTTGCGGACACTATCTAGTGTCTGGTAATGCGATTTACTAACTAAGTTAGTGAGTAAATACTTGATAGCATGCATGTGGTCCTGGGCTGTAATAACTTCGAACAGTCAATTAACATGACAATACACAATGTCCTGTTTTTTTATCGCAAAAGTGTTTCAGTGATTTCAATCTGTTTATCGTATCGTTGCAGTGCAGCAGCAATCAAACAAGATGTGCATTTTTGTCTGTACCATCCAAACAACGATTTTTAAACTTCGTTTGAAATGGACCGAACTAATCGGGGAAGTATGATGTAGACCTAATGGTCGTGTCATTCCTCCGTAGGCTGCTTCTACCTGGCGGAAATATTGGAACAAAATTAATGAACCACTGAGGAATTTAATTAGTCAAGTGGTTTCATTTTCTATGGGCCGGACTCTGCTCGATAGGTACAAAGTTTTGCAGTTTAGTATGACAATTCTAAAATTACCCCGATACTAGTTCATTTTTACTCATTTTGCGGTATAAAAATATTTCATCAATGTAAAAATCTGTGATCGACCGCAATATTACAGACAGATTTATTAAAATCAATTCCATTTCTGTCCAAAAATGCTCTGTTATTTTAAGCTTATTTCATTTAGACACTTTTCTTGATTCATATGAAAATTAATTCTAAGCTGATTTGAGAATTTTTTAGGAGTTAATTTACAATCACTTCAGAATAGCTTAGAAATTGTTTCAAAAATAATAATTTCAGACTTATTGAACAATTATTCGAACATCACTGAGGAATATTACACTCTTTTGAAAACTTTGTTACAATTATATTTCGACACAATTTTTGATTTTTTTATATTGATCGATTACTTGTTGGAAATTAAGTCTTGAAACAATTCATCGCAATGTTGGAACCATACGAAATTTTCTTCGAAATCATTATAAACTGTTGTTAAAGTTATTTCAGAAACTTGTGAGAATTGTTCAAGAGTTATAGGATCATTATGTCACATTTGAAATCGTTTTTAAATTTCAATAGTTCTAGAACACTGGTCAACACAGATGCGGCCCTAAAGCTCAAACTAGAAAAAAACGAAAGATATAGGTTTTTAGCCATTCCTGTGAATTTTGGTGTCTTATTTCATTTTTTCAGAGACTTAAATGAGTTTTCTCGTAAACATAACGTTGAAGCAACGAGCCCGGCTGGCAAATACTATGCGATTTCTCAAGTAAGTTGACGTGTTTTGGTAATGGCTAGGGGCACCAAATTCACAGGAATGGTTGAAAGGCTATAATTCTTCTAGGGCAGCCATTTAGAGCTTTAGAAAAGTACTTTTTCGTTTTTGTCGATCAGTGTAATTTGGGAATTATTTCAGGTTCATTGGGGATTTTTTTTTAAATCATTCAAGAATCATTTTAGAATTTAAGAATCCTTTAAAAATTTAGAATTTCTCTAACTTTTTGGAATCAATTTGGTCTTATTTCAGATTTATTTCTAATCATTTTCGAATCATTTCATAATTATCTTAGAATCAACAACATTTTGGAATTATTTCGAAATTGGGCTTGTAGTCCAAGGAACGATTTTCCAAAAAAAAAAAACATTTCCCCGCGAACAGAAATATTGATTTCCAGGACCCCGAATTGCTCGAAAAATACCTCATGATTCACTGTGCGTTCACTTTCTTCGTGGGGAAAAAAATACGAAGTGCTCTGCCAGTCGTTGCCATCCAGTGTGAGATGGGTTGTCCATCTCCACTGCCATATCACCATTATCACCGGTAAAATCGTCCATCACCACGGCTAAAATCGGCTTGACCATCTTATTCAGCCGCTCCCGCTGCGGCTCGGAGACCAGTGAACGGGACAGCTGGTCCCGGACGTGTGTATCCATGTTAGACAGGTACATTTGCACTGTTTGGCCGTTTGCATCTACATCATCTCCCAGCTGGTCTCGAAGTACGATACTGGCCTAACAAGCCAGTCGTCGTATGTTCGAGTTCCGGCTCGAGAGGAACTGTTAGTGTCAGTAGGATCGTAGCGCTGGCCCCGCAATTGTCCTGTACACTCAATAGTCGGCTGCGAAGTCTGTGGAATGTAAAACAGAAGAACGAATTCCGATATGGAATGTAGCACCAAGGCTTTGCTTTTTTGGCTTTTTGCCAAGCGCACCCGCCGATGAAGCCAATTTTCACTCGGTCTTCTTCTTTAGCATCGTTTGGAGCTTCGTGTTGTTCCGGTTCGTCTGCCGTCCGGAATTGGACCTTCTTTCGATGCTCTGATTATTGTACAATAGTGTCAAAATGTTGTAGATGCTGGAATGGGCGTATGCGGCGTCCGCAAAGTGCCGCACGATGTCTGTTTTCGAGACCGTTTTTTGAACGCGTCCATTTCAGAAGAAAGTAGTTTCACTCTTAACGCGATCTGATAGCGAACTCCTTCATTATACTGGGTCAGTGCAAATCTACGCAGGAACAAAGAAACGACCAGGAATCAAGATCGACCATGTTATGATCGATGGTAAAAACTTTTCAGATTTTACAGACATAAGGTTGTTCAGGGGACCAAACATTGATTCGGATCACTATCGCGTGATATAAAGATCTGCGTTCGGTTGTCCATCGTATTGAAATCGAGAATAACGAGGAAGATACGGATGCACATCCAGCGGTTATCAACTGGATGAGTGGCTGCAGAGTACTGACAGAAAGTTTAAGAGCGGATCGTTTAGTGGAGACATATTCGATCAGCACTACAGCGTGAAAAATGTGGGTATAGATGCGGCAACCATAACTGCGCCTGAGGTCACATGTTGGATCGCACACTGTTTCCGAAGCTGCAAAAACGTGATCGAAATTATTGCGACCCAAAAAAATAGATTTTTGAGCCATAGTGCCTTCAGGAAAGTTGATCCATTAATTATTCTTCATTTTATAGAGGTTGAAATTTTGTGAATAATCTACTTAACAGTGAGAAGCGAATTTTACTTTTTTCATTTTTGCATATAAAAATTCACTTTGTTTGGCAAAATTGTTGCACATTTTATAAGAAACAACTTTTTCAGGGTACCATACTTCTATCTGCCTTTTTGAATGGGCTTTTGTGGAGGTTTCAACAGTTGGCCACTAAAAATGTTTTACAATGTTTTACATTGTTGTTTACTGTCACAAAACACACAATTTAATCCAAGAAAAGTTATTTTTATCTTTCATATTTCATCGGTTATTGACGATTTTAATTGAAACAATGCACTAATTCACAAACAGATATCTTTAAAATCTGCAAATATCTGCAGACTAAACCTTTTCTATATTTGAGTATAGGCAAACCGTCATTTAGTCCAGATATAGGCTTTTGTCTCTCGCTGTCTCTTGTGCAGATATTTGTAAATAAATAAGTGCATTATTTTAATGAAAATCTTTAATAGCTAAAAAATCTTGAGAGATAAAAATAAACTTTCCTCGGTGAACTCGTGTGTTTTATTGTAGTTAATAACATTGTAGAACATTGAAAAATTTTAGAAAAGTTATATTAAAAAATGATTTTAAGGGGCATTCTGAAGAAAACTTTACAATAGTTGATTTAAATGACCAGATTATAGTGTCTTCGACAAAGTTTTTTCTTACGGAATTTACTAAAACTTTACCTAGCAAAGTCGATTTTTATATGCAAAAATGAGAAAAATAAAACTCATTTCGCACTTTTAGGTAGATTAATCACAAAATTCTAACATCTACAAAATGGAGAATAATTGATAGAACAACTTTACTGAAGACACTATTATTCCAAAATCATTATTTTTTGAGTTAAGAGTAATTAGTGGTAATTAGCGCATTACTCTAGTATAAATCGCCAACAACCAAAAATATATGTGAGATAAATATAAAATTCCGTCGAAGATATTGTTTGTTTTGTTGTAGCAAACAATTTTGTAGAACATTCGAAAATTGTAAAAAATCACTTTAAAAAGTTTAATTGCAAAAAATTATTTTTTAATAGTAATCCATAGAAAACTCCACAAAAGTCCAATTATATATATATATATATAGATAGAAGTATGATGTCTTCAACAAAGTTGTTTCTTTTAAAATTTGCTACAACTTTGCTAAACAAAGTGGATTTTATATTTCAAAATGAGAAAAGTAAAACTCATTTCTCACTGTTGAGTGGATTAATTATGGAATTGTATTTTCTATAACATGGAGAATAATTAATGGAACAACTTTGCTGAAGACGTTACGGCTCTAGAATCAATGTTTTTAGGTCAAAATAATTTCGATCACATTTTTGCAAGTTTGGAAACAGTGTGTGTCGGTTATATTGCGGGTGTTGTTCATCCAGACTTACTAGACTAAAACCCTTTCTTCTCCCAGAGCCAGGATTCGGAGCACATCGACATGTGTGATATCTCTCCAAGTCTATCGTTTTACGTCTGAGGCGGAGGGGTCACATATGTAAGAAAGCTAGTTAGCACTATTTCCACTACTACTTCAATAGATTTGAGTGATATCCCTTCAAGTCTGTCACGTCTGGGGCGCAGAGTTCTCCATTCAAGCTATTCCTCGTTCCTTTTTGCTTTCTTTATTGCTCGCATTCGCTCTCGAGATCATCGCATTCTACTCCCCTACTCACGAGAACGACCAGCCGAAAACAATTGTTTCAAGTTGCAGAGGGACAAAAAATAATAGGGTATCGGACTACTTCGGCAGCGGTTTGCTTCGGCTGGTTTTGCATAACACTTTTACAGTCGCTGAGTAGCAATACAAAAGAGTTTTTGCGTGTCGGTGCGCTCTTGATGCTACATAGGGAAATGCATGAAGGATAAAAAGTATCTAGAAGGAGAGTATCAGAAAGGAGGAGAAAGGTTTTGTTTCTCGCTCGCTTTGCAACACTGATTCCAAGCATTATATTTCATGCCACCTCCAGGGCTGCAGTATTTATCCGGGCATAACTCTTCTCAGTACCGTGTTAAAAATTCTTCCCTGCATTCTATTTCACAGACGGAGGCCGTTGTAGGAAGTCTTTGTTGGCGATTTATTTATTTATTTATTTCTCTTGAATTTGTCTTTGAATCCCCTACAGCCAGGACATCATTTGAAAGAGGAATAATAGAGCTTTCATTTGAAGTAGAAAAAAGTTGACCCCCATTTTATATTTTATCAGAAAAATGTGTTTTTGAGCTAGTTCACAACCATCGATTTTAAATTTGACACCCCCATTGGAAAGCAGAGAAAAATGCTTTTAGATACATTCAAAAAAAAAAAAAAATAGGTGAGTATTAAGTGGATCTAGCCATTAAGATCACTTTTCGAAAGCGAGCTTCGAACAGTTCAACGCGTTACCTGCGGCCAATATCCAACACAAGAATATCCTTATTTAAAGACCTCATGTCAGCAATGGGACGGTTTCAGCGAGAATTGCTCAAGGCTTGTCATAAACTCTGCCAAAATGAAGTACATAGTGGCTAGTAGAGAGAGTGGTAGCCCGTCGGATGTTGGTACTGCGGTTGTGATAGATCAGGACAGGCTTCAGAAAAGTACTGCGGTGTGATACTACACTGACGACTAGTCTCTCGTTTTACTATAACAGCCATGTATGCTATTCATGAGAGCTTACATACAGCTAAAGCTTACAAAGGCAACGGAGCTGTTTTGTGTTGCACACGACAGTTCATAATTGAGCATGTTTTTTTTTCTACTTTGTTCATTTTGAGGATGTCCTTTTGGTTTACCGTTCGCTATTGACAACCTGCTGATCATGCGGCTGTCATCGATGATATTGAGCTTGCACTCCTTTCTGGGACTGTTGCCATAATGAATTCAAATATGTTTTGTTCCGCCTCGCTTTCATTATAGCATCGGCCTTACTCTCGTGAATCATAATCAGAGAGTGGCTGCAGGATTGTGTGCCGAACGTACGGGGAGCAGGGAGAGCTGAGCCGAATTAGTTTAAAATTAGCTGTCACGGAAAGATAGTACTTTTCAGAAGCTTGGATGGGAAACCATTGGAAGTAACTGACGAATTTATTTACCTGGGTACATTGGTGACGTGCGACAATGAGGTCAGCCGTGAGATGAAGAGGTTTCATTCTATGGTGGCAAACTAGAAAATGGTGTTTACCGTAGACGCATGAACCATGATGTGTACCAGGCATAGAAATCGATGGATATAGTCAAACGGATAAAACTCAGCAGACTCTCTTGGGCTGGTCATGTAGCTTGAATGCCGGAGAAATGGCAAGCAAAAACGGTATCTAGTAGAAATCCCGATAGACACCGCCGACTTTGGGATAGACTCCGCACTCGTTCGATTTGTGATGTCGACGAAGATGCTCGCGTCATAGGCGACTATAGGTTAGCTATTCAAGAGCGAGTGATATGGTAGCGTATTCTGAATTTGGAACTGGATCGATAAGCGGTCTGTCGTCGCAAAAGTAAAGTAAAGTTTAGAGTCAAATTTTAGAACTACAGCCAAACCTCCATGAGTCGATGTTCTAGGAGTCGATATTTTCCTATACTCGATGATATTTTCAGTCCCTTCGATTTCCCATACAAACTCACTCCCAGTAGTCGATATTTCTATTACTCGATGGCTCCTTCGCTCGATGGTCCCGTATGGTAGCTATGCTAGTTGTTTGGTTTCTATGAGCCGATGTTGTTTTCAAATTCCAAATTCTTTTGACGTGAAAGAGCTAATGGGATCTCAATTCCCGTAGAAAATGAAGGAAACTGAGAAATGGAGGAATAATGTGCTGACTGATGTAAATATGATAGGCTAGATCGGATTTGATTATTTTTGTTAGCAAAACTAGATGAAACAACAATCTCTAGGCCAATAATACTGGAAGCTCTACAGTTAGCAAAAAATCTTGTTTCACCATTATCCAACTAAATTCATGATCCTGCAAGAAATCATTTAATAGCAGAGGCGAACCACCTAGAAGCCTCTTTAATATAAAAATATTATCGAATGCTCACAACTCTCATTTTGATCATCATAAAATTTGCAAATTCTGATTCTTGCTATCAAAAAATGTTAGATTTATAGCAACGGACATATAAAAATGCCCTCACTTCTTATAATGATTTTTAACTTTTGCTATCAAAGGAAAAGTTACTTTTACATGGTATAATTTTTCTGCAATTTAACTATCTATAACATTGTCGATTACAGTATTTCAATAAAACATGTCATTTGTTAATGAAGTATTTTTACACTTTAACATTTTTGAATTATTTTTTCAGAATTGTGATTTTAAAAAATCAATAAATATCATAAAGTAAAATCTCTATCAATATCAAACAAATTCACAGCTATATCGAAAACAATCGGTCCGGATCGATTCGCGAAGCAACATGTATTAACTCTAGACACCTGTTGCTACTAAAATTGAATAATATCTTGAGTTTAAAATGACAAAAAATAGTGGTCACAGTTCTATGCAATCTATTTTATGAATAATTGACGTCTTCAAAAATTTATTTTATGATTCGATATTTCCTTGAGTCAATGGCCCCTCCGATATCGACTCCTGAAGGTTTCACTGTAGTAAAAATTACAAGATATTCGTTTCTTTTCATAGCTGATAAGTGTTTAGGGATTAGTTTTTGTTGTATTTTCTACAGATATATAGATCACGCGAAGTTGTATAAAAATCTTTCCTTCTCGTGACAAAACACTAACCCTTCGAAGCAGAAGACATTAATCCAGAGCGAAGTTAACATCATATTAAATGCTGTCACAAGTGTATGTGACAAATAAATTGAATTAGACATGGTGATTTATTTTCAAGTAATTTGTTTTGTTTTTAGTTACCACTTGTATTTTTGTACAGATCATTAAGATCCTATGCCGAATCCAGAATACGTCACCACAAAACTCGGCCTTGGGCTGCTACTCTCCAGTCTCCCCTTACACCCGCTACTCTAGCATCCTCGTCGACAGCACACATCCAGCGCGAGCACGGTCTGCCTCGAAGTCGTCGGCCTCTATCCGGTTCTCTACTAAATATTATCTTTGCCAGTCGCTCATCCGCCATCCGTGCTACATAGCCAGCCCACTGTAACCTGCCGTGTATCATCAGCTTGACAATATCAGCGTGTTTGTTACTTCGTACAGCTCGTGATTCATGCGCCTGCGCCACACCTCGTTCTCTAGTTTGCCTCCGAGTATTGATCGCAGGATTCTACTCTCGAAGACCCGTAGAGCGCCACAGGGAGGATCAGAGTCCTATAGAGCGCAAATTTCTTACGGATCTGTAGGCTACGGGACCTAAGCTGGCAACGCAATCCGTAATAAGCCCTATTTTCCGCCTCTTCACCTCGCGGCTCACCTCGTTGTCACATGTCACGAGAGTACCAAGATAAACAAATTCGTCGACCACTTGGAACGTATCCCATCCATCTCCACCGCAGCACGAACACCCGCAGAACTACCACGCTCTCTGCCAGCCACCATGTACTTCGTTTTGGCAGTGTTTATGGTGAGTCCAATTCTCGCAGCTGAGACAAATCGCGCGAAATGACCGATGGTCGAATATCGACCATTTTTGATTTGAATGAAACTTTGCACACGTAGCAAACTGAGCATTTTTCACAGGTGGAGAGATTTTTTACACCCATGAGTTACATTCTAAAAGGGCGTATGCCTTTTGGCATAGGTTTTATTCGAAGCATTGTAGCCCAGAAGCCGTTGGTTGTATAGAAAAACTGTCTGAGAATGAGTTGTAGGGAATTAAAAATGCACCATAAAAAAATATACACTGTACAAAAAAAATTTTTATTTGACCAAAAAAAATTAAAAATAAACATTAAATTTCAATTTAAAAAAAAAGAGTTGAATTTTTTTTTTTTTAAGAAACTTGACGTTAATATGCAACTTTTAAAAAAAGTCCAGGATGGAGAAATGAAAAAAAAAAATTTATGGTAGATTAATTTTTTATAAAAATTCTAATTTAAACATTTCTCAAAATATTTGTATTTTGATGATTTTAAAAGATGCAGAAAGTCATTTTGAATCAAAAAGCTCTCGGTAGTAAACATTCTAAAGGCATCGGTTTTCGAGTTATTTTGAATTTAAGCTCGAAAAATTATTAATATTTCGGAAAAAATACGTTTTTCTTAATTTGTCCATGGTTCTCCAGCAAAAACCATACGTTCATTGGAATGCTTGATCAAAAATATACAATTCATTCTTTGACAACAAAACGATTAATAGATGAAGAAAAAAAAAAAACGATTGGATAAATAACTCAAGCGCTAAACCTTAGCCTTCCTACACGTTCCCCCTTGCCGAATGTTTTATAAAAAATATGTTTGTCGTGCAACACTACCTACTTGTTTACTAATAATAACTGTTTGTAAAGTATGCAACCAATAACTACTGGGTTACCTATAATACCTGTTTTCGTACGATTAAAAAATACGATTGCACTACTCCAGATGTGTTAGTAACAGTTTGCATTTTGTGAAGATGAATAAAGTGAAAATGGAATACACCAATCCCAAATGCTGTAAACCCTTTCCTGATCATCGGTGCTCATCAAGCTTACGCAAATTAATAAAAAAAAGTTATTGCAAAATTAAAAAAATTGAACAGTCAAGCTCTTTTTAGTACGTCTTTATCAATTTGTGATTCGTGTAGTTATTGGAATGATAGTCAAGCCACCATTCATCCCTTCGTTGTTTACTATTCAGAAACTGGAACACTTAAGAATATCAGCTTCATCATAATATCGGAAGTACTCCATCATGATACTGTTGCGGTTCAGGTGTTCATTGTCAAATTAATGAGTTTTTTGAAAACAACAATAGAGTTGAAAAAAGCGATATTAATGTCTGATGGAGCTGCCTCACAATATAAAAATAGAAAAAACTTTGCAAGTTCAAAACAAAATATAACGTCGATGCAGAGTGGCATTTTTTGCGACTTCTCATGGTAAAGGCCCATGCGATGCAATTGGTTGCATATTAAAACGAATGGCAGGAAATGCAAGTTTAGCTAAAGAACATGAACATCCCATTACAAGCGCAAAAGAATTGTATGATTGGTCTAATCAGCAAAATAATAAAAATTCATCGAAAATGTCATTTAGTTGGGTACAACTAAACACAGTTGGGTACAACTGAGCAAGGAGTAACAGAATGGAGCAATATTTTTAAAAAATCTATAATAATAGCTGCCACACAAAAGTATTACTCTTTTGTTCCGATTTCAGAAAATAAGATACAAACGAAGCTGTTTTCAAAAGTTGACGAATCATTTACTTATGATGTATATGAAATAAAAGGTGAAACTAGTTCTGTAAAGTATCTATGTAATACAAAAATATGTTCCTAGGATAATAAAACTCGAAAATAAATATTTGATTCTTATATACATTTATATCACTTAGAACATTTAACTCTTTTCTTGAGAGCCGTTCGCCTAATCGTTTTGTTGTCAAAGAATGAATTGTAGATTTTTGATCAAGCATTCCAATGAACGTATGGTTTTTGCTGGAGAACCATTGACAAATTAAGAAAAACGTATTTTTTCCGAAATATTAATAATTTTTCGAGCTTAAATTAGAAATGACTCGAAAACCAATGCCTTTAGAATGTTTACTACCAAGAGCTTTTTGATTCAAAATAACTCTCTGCATCTTTTAAAACCATCAGAATACAAATATTTTGAAAAATGTTTGAATTAGAATTTTCATAAAAAAATTAATCTACCATAAAAAAAATTATTTTTCATTTCTCCATCCTGGACTTTTTTTAAAAGTTGCGTATTAACGTCAAGTTTCTTTAAAAAAAAAAATTCAACTCTTATTTTTTAATTGAAATTTAATGTTTATTTTTAATTTTTTTTGGCCAAAAAAAATTTTTTTTGTACAGTTTATATTTTTTATGGTGCATTTTTAATTCCCTACAACTCATTCTCAGACAGTTTTTCTATACAACCAACGGTTTCTGGGCTACAATGCTTCGAATAACACCTGTGCCAAAAGGCATACGCCCTTTTAGAATGTAACTCATGGGTGTAAAAAATCTCTCCACCTGTGAAAAATGCTCAGTTTGCTAAGCCAAATACGTGTGCAAAGTTTCATTCAAATCAAAAATGGTCGATTAAATTTTCGCGTATTTCCAGGCGATTTGAAATGATTTTGCTCAGCTTTCCTTCTAAGGGACAAACAGACCTCCTCAACTGCTCTACGGTTAACATCAGTTATATCAATGTCGCCCGCAAAGCCCAGAAGCATGTGAGACTTAGTGATGATGGTGCCGCTCCTTTGCACACCTGCCCTTCGTATCGCACCTTCCAAAGCTATGTTGAACAGCAAGTTCGAGAGCCCGTCACCTTGCTTCAGACCATCTAACGTCACAATCGCGTCCGAAAATTCGCCCGCTGTCCTGACGCATGATGTGAAACCGTCGAGCGTCGCACGTATCAGATTAATCAGTTTAGTTGGGAAACCATGTTCTAGCATTATTTGCCACAGCTCGTTGCGTTTCACTGTATCGCACGCCGCTCGAAATTTCAAAATATCTAATAATTTTAAAATCATTCTAGAGTTATTTTAAAATTGTTTTAAATTTTTTTCAGAATTATTGTAGAATTATTTCTGATTCATTTTAGGACTATTTTAATATCTTTAAGAACCATTGCGGAAACCTTTCATACATCTTTTTAGAGCCATTTTAGAATCATTTTAGTATAATTTTAAAATTGTTTTGCAAATTTCCGTTAATCATTTTAAAATCGTTTCGGCATAATATTCTCACAGCTATTCCAGATTTCTTTTAGAATCATTTTAAAATAATTTGAGAATAATTTAATACTTATTTATTTCATTATGACCTTAGAATTATTACAAAACCATTTTAGATCTATTTCAGAATAATTTAGATATGTTGTAGAATAATTTCCGAGCTATTTTAGGATCATTTTAGAATTATTATAAAATCACTTAAGAAACATTTAAGAATAAGGTAAGAACCTTTTTAGAATCATTTTAGAGTTATTTTGGAATCATATTTGAACCACTTTAAAAAAATTCAATATTGTTTTAGAATATGTTTCGAATAACTTAAGATTACTCTTATAACCTTTTTAGAATTAATAACTTGATAACATATGAAATAAGATTTTATATAGTTAATGTGATAAGCAAAGACAACCAATTCAACAAATTTTGTTGTTGTAGCATACAGTTTAATTTGAAAAAAAGAACCTTCGATACTGGTTCATTCAATTTGTAAAAATTCTTCTATAGCATATTCTTGCAATTATTTTCTTCTATTTGTGTTAAATCGCATGATATATGAGATGCAGCTTTTCAAAAATATTTAAGATCGATTCGACGCTTAGTCTGTCAAATTACAAGTACGACCCTGCAACCGTAAGCCATCGTCTTGATGCATCCCTCTCTGGTCGGCGCTTATCAGAGCTTGAAAATGTCGTTCCCGTTCTGTTGTAACAACTGATAACAAACTGCCGCCTGGTGATGACCGCCTTCGTTAACGGTGGCTAGCGAGGTGTTGTCCAGCAGAGAGCAAGGAATCCCGCACTTTACTGATACTGTCGCTGGGAAGGTGTACCAGTGTTACTTGTGCAACGGTAGACAGTTACCTTCGAGATATCAAGTCAACCTAACGTCTTAAATAAAGTTTTTTTAGGTTTCCTAACTTCGCGCTTCTGAAAATGTGAAGGAAACGGATATATATCCTCTGTGTAGCCTTTGATGTATCCGCTTTTGAATTAACTCACGTGAATAATAGATTACGTGTACAATCAAAGGAAAAGTGTAATAAATGAGTAATTTCAGTGAAGAATTTTCCAGAGAACGACGACCGGAGTGATATTACTGTAGCGCTGTGTTGAATAAAAGCGAAACGAAGGTATATAAAAAGGTGCTGTCATAACGTGAAAACAAATAAATTCAAATTCATGTGTCAACCTCGACAAGAGCGTTCGTAGGAGAATTTTATCTTCCCTCTGTCGCGAAGTGCCCTCGCGTATTTGTAGGCTGTAGTGTACAAACCGTGTGGATTAACTTTTTAAGGAAAAAAAAAGAAAGGAAGACCGAAAGGAGCAAAGTGATGGCGTGCTTCGCAAAATTTTTCTCCAGAAAGCACGGATCATTTAATCTACCAGATGTAGGAATCAGTAACGGTGGCATTGTGGTAAGTGGAAAAGATAGTTGGTTGATTAGAGATGGTAATTTCGCGCGCCTTGATACGGATTACGGCGGTTAATGAGTTTAAATTAGCATGGGATTGAGTGCAACCGTTCGTGTGTTGTTCGTTAGAGTAGCGTTGCTGATTACATACAGAAGAGGTAGACGTAGAATTGTTCCCCCGCTCAGATCGACACAGAGTTAATCATTATTATCATAATTCGCCAACAAAAAACTAGCATTGCTTTGAATGAACTTTAATTATCAGACACGATTTATCAAAGTGAATTCAATATTTTGACGTCTCATAATATTAAAATTTGATAGCCTAATGGATAAATTTGGTTTATGAATATATAAGAAAAGGCTGCTTAATTTGTTATTCAAATGGATTAATATTTTTACCACGTTTTTAGTTGTTGTCACAAGAAAATCGAATAGAAACGGGCATTTTCATTTATCGCTTCAAAAAAGGCAAATAATAAATTTGTGATACTCTATTTGCATAATGGTTCCTTTGCCTTCCTTTGGTAATCGTAAGTGCCATGAAAATACGATATCAGTAGTTTTGTTGTTCACTTTAATCTGATATGATTTCACGGCAAAAAACAGCTTAAATCACAATCGGTTTTGAATGGATCATTCATAAACAGCACACCCTGCAGTTTGGAAGTCATTCATTATCAAAACGGATATGTCCAACAAAAAAAAAACCTAATCCATCAAATATTATCTAAAACTTGATCTCATACACAGACCAAAAACGGTCTGGCATAAACCCAATTAAAAACCGAAATTGAATATGCATTTTTGTAACAGAATAATAACTGACGGCAGCTTTCTGGGTGGCGTCGAGTGGAAAATGCGGTTGTAGGTACGCTATAATTATGATGCACTTATCGAAATGAAGGAATAAAATTATATCTTTCTGAACCGCAACATTCTGGTTATGATAACAATGAGGGTAGATAGCTTGTAAGCGATACGGTACGCATTTTAAATATATATAGATTTTTAATTGAAATTTTCGATGATAACAGTAATTATTTCGTTTGATAAACATCACGCATTGTTTTAATAAACGTAGAACTGATGGGTTGTTGGAGATTGAAATAAATTTCAAACCCTACCAAATCAGTGAGTAACGCTTGCAATTTTTCTATTCGTAAACAGGGGTCAATGTCCATAAAATTATTTCATTAGGTTTTTTTATGGTTTTGGGTATATTGGTGATATGCCCCCAAAATCCTCCTTCCGGAACAGACACCAATGAGGCTCAGAACCATAGCAATATGAATTCTAGCAAGCCTTTTTTTACGGTTTTAAGGTAACTTAATGATCTGTCTTAAAAACGGCCATTTCGAGATAGACTTCTCTGGGACTATCAGTGGTTAAAAGAACAATCAACAAAGTCACAGTGGGTATCAAAATTCATTAAGTTACTTTTTTATTCTTCGTTTTCAATTTTGACCGCAAAGATCTCCAGGGAATCTGTCCAAAAATAGTTTTTCTTATTTATTTTATTTTATTTTATTTATTTTCTATAATTTATCTGACCCGAGTCTTAATAAATATAACAATGTTTGAGTGTCAAGTTGATAAAATGTTCGTTCTTTTGACTTTCTGCACGAATTTATCCAAGGATTCATTGAAGTCGAATAGATGTTCAACACGAGTAAAAGTTCTAATACAGGCGGTGGTGGGCTCATTATAGCCAAACGATGTACGATGGTATGGGGTCTGCAGAAATCCAATTGAACGCAAAGCGCGTTGTGAAGTTCTAAAGTTCACAAGAGACAAAAGCTTCGGTGAGTCGATTTCTCCACAGAGCAGTTTGGCTATGAACACTGCTTGATGCAATCTCCGTCGGTGCTCGAGAGTATCAATACCAATTAAACGGCAGCGGTCTGGATACGGTGGTAAATTAGCGGGATCACGCCAAGGAAGTTCACGCAATGCAATGCGGACGAATCGTTTCTGGATACGCTAAATCCGCAAGTTCCAAGTTAGCTGGTAGGGAAACCAAACCAGGTTACAATTCTCAATCAGTGGACGTACTAATGAACAGTACAGGGCCTTTAAGCAGTGAGGATCTTTAAAATCACGGGCGACTTTACAAATGAAGCCGAGCTGGCGTGTAGCTTTTGAAATCATCGTACTGTGATGCAGGTGGAATGTAGAATGTAAGTCTACTGTCAAGTAGAACACCAAGGTCCTTCACATGATCGACCCTCTTCAGTTCCAAACCATCGATGCGATAGTCGAAGATAATCGGTTTTAGGATACGATGGAAAGTTATAACTTCGCATTTAGGAATACTAACCACGAGCCAGTTCTTTCGACACCAGTAGGAGAAAACATTCAAAAATTCTTGTAAACGGCGGCAGTCTTCAATATTCCGAACTTCCAGAAACAATTTCAAATCACCTGCATACACCAGCTTGCAGCCGTTACCTAACAGCAGTGTCACGTCATTGAAAAACAGTGCAAATAACAAGGGCCCCTTGTTGCTTCCTTGGGGAACTCCTGACTTGTTGGTGAATTGCGATGATACACTTGAACCGAGTTTTACGCGTACCACTCTTCCACGAAGATATGAGCTTGGCCATTCAACGAACTGATGGGAAGCACCTGAGCGCGAGATTTTACACAGGAGTATCGTATGGTCCAAACGAACGAAAGCAGCTTTGATATCGGTGTAAATCGCATCTACCTGAGCTTTCTGCTCCATCTGCGAAATACACGATGAAGTGAACTCTAATAAGTTGGTGCAAACAGAGCGGCCCGGAATAAATCCATGCTGAGTGGTGGAGATATAGTGCTTAGTGCGAGAAAGCATGTAACCGCTTACTATGATCTCGAACATTTTAGACCCAGCAGAGAGGCTAGTAATGCCACGATAGTTTCGAACGTTTTGCCGGTCACCGGATTTAAGCACGGGAAACATCAGCGTCTGCTTCCAAACAGCAGGAAACTTTCCTTGAGCAAAAGACTTGTTGAAAATGTAGCATAACGGAACTGCAAGAGCGGTGGCGCAACGACTAAAAACAACAGCAGGAATTCCATCAGGACCAGCCGAATAAGACCGTTTCAATTTTTTAGCAGCAGCCAATACCATATTGGTCGTGATTGTAAAGGTGCTTATGTCAACTAAACAGGAGGGAACATTAGATGCCGCTAGTTGAGCATCGTGGTCAGAAGCAACTCTTTCGGCAAAAACGGAGGCAAAAAACTTCGAGAACAGCTCACATGACTCGGGTTCCGATGTTGCCTCATCACTATCGAAATGTACATTCGTGGGTACGGAAGAGCATTTTCTTTTGGAGTTGACGAAGTTCCAGAAGCTTCTCGGGTTCCTTCGAAGGTCAGTCTGCACCCGTAATACATATGATTTATAAAGTGTGCTATTCAGGTGGCGGTACTCATCAGAGTAACGCTTGAAATTACTCTTTGTAAGCGCTGTTCTCAGTCGACGATGCCTGCGCTGAGAGCGATTCCGTAGTCGTTTCAGTTCACGCAACCGAAGAGTATCCCAAGCAGGTGGATTAGGACGCTTCACAAGAGGCAAGTTGGAATGCAACCACTCAACAATTATATTGCAGAATCGGTCAGTCAAATCGTCAACGTCAGGGCACGCCTACAAGCTTTCCCAGTCGAAGTCCAGTAAATAATTAATCAGTGTGGCAAAATCTATCCTGCGATAATTTAACGATCTGGGATTTACTTCTTCACGTACACGAGCAGCGACGCAAGTACAGGTGACGGGCAATGTGAGAGCGAGAGGCGGGTGATGTGGATCGACAGGAAGTAACGGTGCAATGCTGCGATCAACCAACAGTTGGCATTCAGGGGAGCAAAAAACTAAATCCAGTAAGTGGCCGAGATGGTTCCGCTGAAGGTTCGATTGACATAGGTTGAAAAAATCCATACCATCCACCAATACTGCACTAGCTGCAGGTAAATGGGCTGTAGCGACGGCTGAGTCGACAGTCCATTCTAAACGTGGTTGATTAAAATCACCACATATCAACACAATACCGTTATCACCACTTTTTTCATGCAGCTCGCCGACAGAGGCGATGTGCTTCTCAATGACGTCGACATTGTGACTCCTGTCAGGTGGAATATATACACCGCAAAGTAATAGCCTCGTGCCTCTTATTGTAGTACTGACACACACTTACTCTAAACAAGCACCATTAACCGTCTCGACCAGTGAACTAGCATGACAGCGTGCTACGGCAATCAATACTCCACCAAAGCTAGATTTGTTACTATTTCGGCAGCTCCGGTCACAGCGAAATACGTTGAATGATGTACCAAAAAGCTGCAACGAATTGATTCGATCGTCCAGGCCAGTTTCAGTTAAAATGATGATGTCCAAATTGCAGTCACGGGTGGCTAAGAAAATCTCATCAATTTTTGTACGCAGTCCGCGCACGTTCTGGTACGCGATTTGGATTCCGCTTTCAATGGTGTCGGTGACGTCGCGCTGCAACACAGAATAAGAACAAATAAATTCAATTGGAGAAGGTCGAGATTATGCAACTCATAAAACCATAAAAATGCCCTGTTGATGGATTAATTTTATGAACTTTGAACAAATAATTGTAAGATTCTTTGGAAATATCCATAGGAATCCTCAGTTTCGGAACACATCCCCGAAAAATCGGATTTCCGAGAATAAGGGGAGTCGTTCTGGATGCTGTTGACGCTTCTATGAACGCAAATAAGTTGCTGAACGTTTTAGTGCTAAAACCGTCGACATCCGAGAAAATTGCAAAAATACAAGAATTTTATTCGGATATTCTGTCGACTTTTTATTGACATAGAAAAAAGGCATGTCACAGCAGCAAGATGGTTCAACTTTCCTCAACCATTGCACACAGGGCCAGGAAATGAATCTAGCCTACGAAATCATTAGCGCTCTCAGGGTTTGACCAATCTGTTTACGATTTTCTACAAAGTTTCTTGGTATAGTTAGGGATTTGATTTGGATGTTTGAATTAGTTCGTAATTTAGCTGCGAAGGTTGCGTTGCGATGCCAACTTTTTTCGCTTGCACGCTAGAGCTTTGCGAGTGTCGACAAAGTTGTAGATCTCTTAATTTTATGAAATTTCACAGAACACAGGTAAGTTCCGTTTTTGGCATGTTC
This sequence comes from Wyeomyia smithii, assembly GCF_029784165.1. Lineage (NCBI taxonomy): Eukaryota > Metazoa > Arthropoda > Insecta > Diptera > Culicidae > Wyeomyia > Wyeomyia smithii. Next base: position 87,635,247 of record NC_073696.1, on the reverse strand, counting down.
CGTTTTCGGCACGTTCCGTTTTTGGCACGTTCCGATTTTGGCAACTTATGGTTCCGTTTTTGGCAACACAATTTTTGCCTTTCTCCTAGAAAGGTATAGCAATCACTTGCAAAACTGAAAGTATAAAAGTGCTCCAAAGGGCCGAATAGCATTTTCTGTATGTGTGTGTATATGTGTGTGTGTATGTGCAGATTTTTATTCTTACTCACTTTTTTCAGAGATGGCTGGACCGATTCTCATGAAATTAATTGCAAATGGAAGGTCTTATTGCCCCATAAGACCCTATTAAATTTCATTGTAATCGGATTATTAGTTTAAAGGTTATGTATCAAAAGGTAAAAATCATGAAACATCATTATCTCGAAAACTACACAACTGGTTTGAACAAAATTGGCTTCAAATGAACGGGCTACCTAAAATATCCTTAACTTTTGGATTTTATGAAGATTGAACTTGTGGTTAAAAAGTTATGAAAAGAAACGTGTTTTGAAGACTGTTTAATCTCACTCATGTTTCTCGAAGATGGCTGGACCGATTTTCATAAAATCAGTGTCAAATGGAAGGTCTAGCTTACGCATAAAACCCTATCAATTTGTTTTGCAATCAGACTTTTACTTTGCCTGTTATGGTAAAAAATGTGAAATCCAGCTATGAAAAGGAACATATACCGAAGACTACTTGGACCCACTCACTTTTCTCAGAGATGGCTGACCCGATTTCCACAAAATTAGTGTCAAATTAGGTCTAGCTGCCTCGTAACACCCTATTGAATTTTACTGTAATCGAACTGTAACTTCGTCTATAATGTACCGAAATGTGAAAATCACGTAAATTCATTATCTCAGAAACTACACAACCGATTTGATCAATATTATTATCAGATGAGCGGGCTAGTTAAGGGTTAACTGATGAATTGTGATTGAACACGTGGTTTCAAAATTTGGCTACCCTGTACGTTTCCATTTCATTTGATTATAATCGAATTTAAGCAACCGTTATGTATTAAATTGTTTATAAAACAACGAAAGTCTATTATCTCAAAGATTACATGACTTATTTGAACATTACGTTCATACGAACAAGTCATCTTTCAAACTTACAAATAACAAACTTTATAACAATTTGATATGTGGCTCAACAGTTATGGAAAGAAAAGAAATTCAAAGACTATTGAAAACTATACCTGCTTTGATCGACATATGTGGCCTCAACATAATTTAAATGTGGTATCGTACTATTTGAACGTTCCAAATTCATTGATTCCTTGCGATGTGTTCAAAGTCTGCAAATGCACGACGAATCGGCCATAGGATATAATCAAAGTCAAATAACAAATCGTTTGAAATGATTGGTTTTATCGAAATGACAACATCCTCGATTTTTGGCTTCTGTCTATCGCCTTAATTCTGAATATATTCATATTTGGTGGTATTCGGTCATTTTCAGCAGATTTTCTGGCATCAATCTGAAACCGGAAATATCCATATTGGGAGGTATTTAGTTATTTTGTTTGTTTTCCAGAAACTAAAAGTGGTCGTCTCTAAATTCAAAACGGTATCCAGGGTCAATGTTTGGTTTCTATGCATCATCTCGATTACGGAAATATTCATATTGAGTATTATTCGGTCATTTTCGACTGTTTCCTAGAAGTTGCCATTTAGCAATTTAAAATGGTGCCTGAGGTCAATTGTTAGCTCATTGCATCATTCTGGTTCCAGAGATACTCATATTGGATGATATTTTGTTATTTTAGACTGTTTTTCACAAACCGGAAGTCGCCATCTTGGATTTCAAAATGGTATTTAAGATAATTTCTGGCCTCTGAGCGTCATTCTGGTTGAAGAAACACCCATATAGGGTGTTATTTGATCATTTTCGGCTGTTTCCCAGGAACCGGAAGTCGCCAACCTAATCCAAATCCAAAATGGGGTCTGTGGTCGATTACAGCTGCTGTGTATCATTCTAGATCCGTAGATACTCATGTAAGACGGGAATCGGCCATCTTTGGCTGTTGTCCAGAAACCAGAAGTTGCCATCCTACAATTCATAATGGCGTCTGAGGTCAATTTTTAGCTTCTTGTAACATTCTGGCTCCGGAGATACTCATATTGGGTGGTATTTGGTCACTTTGGGCTGTTTTTCAGAAACCGAAGGTCGTCATTTTGGCCTTCAAAATTGCCTGTGAAATCAATTTCTGTCATCTGGGCGTAATTCTGGTTCCGAAAACATTCATATTCAATGGTATTTGGTCATTTCCGGCTGATTGCCAGACACCGGAAGTCACCATCTTAAAATTCAAGATTGTGTCTGTGATTAATTTTAAGCTTCTGTCCATCTTTCTGGTTCCGGAGATACTCATATTTAATGGGAATCGTCCATTTCAGTCCGTTTTCCAGAAACCGGAAGTTGCCATCTTACAATTCAAAATGTTGTCTGGAGTCGATTTTTGGTAACAGTGCATCATTACGGTTTCGGAAATACCCATATTGAGTGGTATTTGGTCGTTTGTCGTTGTTTTTCCGAAACCGGAAGTCGCCACTTTGCATTTCATAATGGCATTAGAAGACAATTTCGATCGATTTTAGCTCCTGTGTATCATTCTAGATCCAGATATTATTATTATTGTGTGGAAATCCGCCATTTTTGGCTGTTTTCCAGAAAACGGAAGTTGCCATCTTACAATCCAAAACAAAATGTTGCCTGAGGTCGATTATGGAACATATTTGTTACCACTAAAAACATTCATCTGCCAAATATGGTTCCATTTATTTTCGCGAGATGTGCAGAACCATGCGCTGCCAGAAGAGGGAGGGGCGTCGAACCATTATGGACATATTTGTTACCCTTTAAAACATCCACATGCCAAATTCGGTTTCATTTGCTTGGTTTGTTCTTGAGTTGTGCAGAAATTTATGTTTAATTTGTATGGGACCCCTCCCTTACAGAAGAGGCAGGGGTCTCAAAATATCATAGGAACCTTTATCGGCACCAAAAACCCCCACATAAAAATTTTCACGTCGATCGGTTCGGTAGTTTTCGAGCCTATATGGATCAGACAGACAGACCGGACTGCATTTTCATATGTATAGATTACAACATCAATATTTTAGAACCTAAAGAGTGAATATACATTCATTGGATTGAAGCGTTCATATAAATCTATTTTTACAAATAAAAGTTTGAATGAGAAAGGCTGGGTCTGACCGCTAGGTGGATTAATTTAGGTTTTTTACCAATATTCAAAATAATAAAAAAGCAAAAAATTCTCAGAAAAAAAATTTTCCGTTTTTGGCACTGTTCCATTTTTGGCAACTGAAAATAGAGGAGCGTGTTACCAAAAACGGAACATACCTGTATACAAAATTGCTATCTCTTTAAGTTTCAGAGATATACGAGTTTTTTTAAATTTGGCTGAATTTCACGTTTGATTGTGATAATTTTGTGGGTTTGCTCGAATAAATTTCTTACAAATTCTTTCTCTATAGTATTCCATTTCTTTTACGTCATTTTCTTTCAAGTACAGAAGCTTTTTTAAGTACTCAACCCTTTTGTGCCCAGTGTCGCCTCTAGATGGTCTTCAGTTACAGCTCTAAGGAGCTTCAATCAATACTTAAAAAATGTTTATAAAGATACATAGTGTTTTTTTCAAAGTCCGTATAAAAATTAACTTGGGCACTAGAGGGTTAAGTGAAAATATGACACAAAATTTGAGAAAAATACACAAATTTGAGAGTAAGATATCTTATCGGTTAGCAAGGTTAGCAAACCATGATTTTTTTAAAAATTTTCCGTCAAAAAATCTTTATTTACTGAAATTTTTAGAGATGTGTTTTTTTGTATTCGTATGATATTTCAATTAGAGTAACCATAGGTTTCATGTAAAAATACAATTGCTATGAATATTTTGCATGGAATACACAGTCCAGTGCTACCTATCCAAAGTCATTTTTCATTATTTCAAGAGCCATTTTGCTTGCAGACCGGACTGGATTTTGCCGGATACGTTCTTTAACCGCTGCAGTCCATACACTCTTTTTGTTACCCGGTTTCTGCTTGGGGAAAACCCCGCCAGTTTCCTCGAATCGTTTGATGGTCCTGTACACGAAAATTCTGTTCAAATTCAGAAGTGTCAGCTTCCATATTCCTTATTCCAGTAAGATACAATATCCTGATTCGTTCTTTGCTTTTTTTTTGTGTGGACTCATCACTGCGACCAGAGATTAGATCTATTGTGATATTGCCCAGGTGTTTTCTGTACTTCGCATTTCATATTATTGGCAGTATCACTACTAAAGTAAGTGATACGCTTATTGTTCATATCGGTGCTTGTGTGTAAGTTTCACCTGTCCGTTTCAAGCTCACATCTCTACTATACCGAGCCTCCGTCCATCCTAACAATATCGCCAGTTTTATTATAATAGAGACTTATTTTTGTTAGAAGGAGAATCAACAGGGGTACTGTGAAATCTAGAATGAAGGGAGGGTGCGTGGTGGGGAGCCTGAGAATTAACCCATGCTAAAGACCTTAGCCTGATACTACTACAATTCGAACCCATGACCACCCACTTACCAAAGCGGACTCTGAACCCTTGCGGCAACGGAGCTCTTCTTGTTCCCTACATAAATGCATTGCAATTTTCCTCTGGAAAAAGTGAAACACTGCCGTTATCACTTTCAAGTGGACTATAAACATGTGTCGCAATCGAAACAAACACAGCTGAATAAAAAGGTAGGCCTCCTGATACCGAAAGAGGCACTCAAATGTGTGTATCACTTTCACGGTGACACCCTGTAGTTTCACAAGCTCTCTTTCTCTCTTTCTCCTGGACGAAGGAAACCAAGTTTTGACGAAAACGTAAATGGCCCACCGATAGTAGAACTAAAGTGGTAACATTTTAATTCAAATTTGAAGGTTCGGTTCAACTTTTCGTAACTTTTCCTATAAGTTTTGACCGGAAGTGTTGCCAGATAAACTATTTTTGGATTTGAAAACTAAATTTACATTTTTCGGCAAATGCAGCCATTTTTATTTTAAATTTGATAATTTCTCCTTGATCTTTGGAAAATTTAACATAAGAAACATCTATCATCCCGAGGTAATATGAGCCAATCTCGAGATATGACATTTTTACGGAAAAAGTTGTAAACTTCATAATTAATTTTTTTTTACAATTTATAGACGTTAGACACCCGGAAAATAGTGATAGGTGATTTTTGAAGAAAATAAACCAAGGAATCCAGAAACATGACCGGGAGTGTTGCCAGATAGATTATTTTTGTATTTTAAAACTAAATTTGCATTTTACGGCAAATGCAGCTAATTTTATTTGAAATTTGACGGTTTCATCGTATTTCTTGGAAAATTTTACGTAAAATTTTCTGAGAAACACGATGAAACCATCAAATTTTAAATAAAATTAGCTGCATTGGCCGAAAAATGCAAATTTGATTTTAAAATATAAAAACAATCTATCTGGCAACACTTCCGGGCAAAAACAATTTTTTTTCTGGATTCCTTGGTTTATTTTCCTTCAAATACATCTATCACTGTTGGGGTGTTTTACTTCTATAAATTATAAAATAAAATAACTACGGAATTTACAACTTTTTTCGTAAAAATGTTATATCTCGAGATTGGCTCATATTACCTCGGGATGATAGTTGTTACTTATGTGAAATTTTCCAAGGAACAAGGAGAAATTATCAAATTTAAAATAAAAATTGCTGCATTTGCCGAAAAATGTAAATTTAGTTTTCAAATACAAAAATAATTTTTTCTGGATTCCTTGGTTTATTTTCTTCACAAATCATCTATCAGTATTTTTCGAACATCTTACGTCTATGAATTGTAAGGAAAAGAAGAAAGAGATTTTAGACAAAAATTGCGCGACTGTGCAATAAAGAGAGGGGTCCTAGAGAGCGGAGGGTATTCTGATCGACACCAAAATTGGGATTTTTCCAAAGAGACAGTAGATGAATAATTCTCCCAACTTTGAGCAAAATCTGTAATGGTCGTGTCCAAGTGGCATGTACATTTCGTATGGAATGACCCATATACAATTGTAGAAATCAAAATTTCGAAACCAAGTGTGTTTTTTCGAGATAAAAAAGCTTTCTGTGAAAGTCTTCCAGCCAGACAGTTTTCTTTTAGCGATTCATGCATTTATAAGACATTTGGTATTAAAATTGGAAATCGGAAATTTCATGTTCTTTTTACATCGGTCAAAAAGTTGAACATTGAAGACTTTGAGGGGCGACATCCATCTGATTACAATGGCTACGTTAATCTGCAAGACCGTTACCAGAGATAATAATACATAAGTCCGCATACGTGAGAGAGAAATAATGACCGCCCGGAATCACCCTTGACTGAAATAACTCTCTTTTCTGATTTTTCGCACTGTTATTGTATAGCTTTTTAAAACTTGGCTTTGTTCCTTTCACTCTTTCAGGAAACTTTATTGCTATTCGTTTTTTGTCACCTAGGGGTAAACAGGGTAAGACCGCCCTGCGGGGTAAGACCGTAGTTTTACTACCAAGTTATAAAATAATTGAAAAATTTCTTTAACGTGTCTATTACAGTATAATTACATAACATTTTCCACGTTTTTCTGTTTTGATAGTGCACGAACGGTCGCAGAAATAATCAAAAACAACCTTTCAGCTGGCAACCAGTCAATGCGCTATTGTTTTGCGGCAACGGGACTTAAGGTTTTTCAGTCTAAAAATCTATTGTTTTGTTCGTGAATATACGTTTAATCACTTGCCTGAATCTATCTTCTTTCGGAAATATCGAAGGCCGTGAGTAATCTTGTAATTTTGACTACTTTTTCGGTCAAATATGAAAATGTTCCACTGGGGGTAAAGTCGCCCACTATACAAGGGGTAAAATCGCCACGAATCCAACTGCTTGTTGTTTTACTTCAAGACCCAAATGCCTCGACACTACAAAGGGGAATATTTACAGGATCAGTAAAGCAACTTCAAGCCACATAAGACATCGATGTTAATCGACCATTTTCGATTTGGTTTAAGCTTTTCTAGTAATATATTTTAACAAGACTTATTTTTGAAAAAAGTAAACCTGTGTGAAAATGGTGTTAATGAACCAAAATAATTTTAGAGCCAGGACGGTGTGTTTGATAGGTATGACGTCTCCGGCAGAATTGAAAATAGTAGTTTTTTACTTTTGAAAAAAGTACACACTCTAAAAAAATTTAAAGAAAAAATATAGAAATAGAATTAAAAATATATTTATTTTTCAAATTTTTTTGAAAAAACATGTTTTGCCTGTAAAATCTACAAAAGGTAAGCTAAAATTTTATGGTTGTTGGATCATGGAGTAATAGAAATATTAATAGCTCAATTTTTGTGAAGAATTTTTTTTGACGGTTTATTTGGTGTATAGAGTCGTTGGTAATTTTGTTCTTCAAAAAAAAAAAAAAAAAAAACATAGAAAATTGAAAATATGAATAAAAGAAATAATAATTATTAGTATTTTTCTATACATAATAAGTCTTCAAAAGAATCATACAAATAGGTTTAATGAGTTTTAATTTTTAGCTTGAAGATAGGTATATTATGAATTCAATATCTTGAAAACCCCAATTCTGAAAAATCTATTTATTTTGAAAACCAAAAAAGTTACCCAAACATTGATTTGAACTTGAATAATCAGAAAACAAAATAAGTTAAAACTTGAAAAAAAAATTTTTTTCAGATATTTCACAGTGTATATTTTATTTAAAAAGAAAAAAATACCATCTACAACTTTGTCAGAGACACTACACCGATAGAATCAACCGTTTCGACCCTAAAAATATTGTACTAGTATCAGTTAACGCCATGTAGTACTTTTTATGCCATGTGATAAACAACATTTCAAATGTTGTTCTCGAATTGGCCATTAACTGAACTACGCAACGATTTATTTAAACAGCTCGCGTGTTGCACGGTAAGCAGTATCGCTGAAGATGAAAAGAATACACTTCATCTGTTACGTTTTTTTTTTTTAAAGGGGGATTTGTTAGTAGCTTAAGTATTTATGATAAATATTAGTAAATAATGAGTATGTGTGTCCAATCACAAATGGTGACTTCTCAACACTGTTAGAAATTTGTAATTTTAATTTTAGGATTTGTTTGCTTTCGCAATTAGGACTTATCATTCGTAGGGATTTAAACCTACTTGTCAGAAAAGGGGAAGTAAACTTACAACTCACTTAATTGCTAACTTATTGGCTATAAAGAGAGCTTATCGTAGCAATTGAGGATTGCAACGATTTTTGTCGAAAATTGTTAATAATTTTATTTGACATAGCTTCTAATGGTTCAACACCAGTAAGTCTATGTAATTCGAGTGTACCAAACCAAGAAGGACGCTTCAAAATCATTTTCAGAATTTTATTCTGACTCCTTTGGAGCGTTTTCTTCCTTGTTGAACAGCAACTTGACCAGATCGGTACAGCATAAAGCATTGCTGGTCTAAAAATTTGTTTGTAAATCAAAAGTTTATTCTTTAAACAAAGTTTAGAATTCCTGTTAATGAGAGGATATAAACATCTCGTATATTTGATGCACTTGGCTTGTATACTCTCAATGTGCTCTTTGAAAATAAGTTTTTTATCATAAATTAGTCCCAAGTACTTAACCTTGTCGGACCTACTTGAAATAACCCCATTCATCTTGACAACGTGATTATTGTTTGGCTTGAGGAAAGAAGCCCTAGGCTTATGATGAAAAATTATCATTTGAGTTTTAGAAGCATTGGGAGAGATTTTCCACTTTTGCAAGTAGGAAGAAAAAATATCTAAACTTTTCTGCAATCGACTGCATATGACACGAAGACTTTTTCCTTTTACGGAAATGCTTGTGTCATCGCAGAACAATGACTTTGTGCATCCTGGAGGCAAATCAGGAAGATCTGAAGTGAATATGTCGTACAGGACTGGACCCAAGACTGAACCTTGAGGTACACCTGCTCTGGCAGGAAATCTATCAGATTTTGAATTCTGATAGACAACCTGCAGAGTTCGATCAGTAAGATAAGTTTTTAAAATTTTGATTAGGAAAATTGGAAAATTAAAAGTTTGCAATTTCGCAATCAAACCTTTATGCCAAACACTGTCGAATGCTTTTTCTATGTCTAAAAGAGCAGCTCCAGTGGAATAACCTTCAGATTTGTTGGCTCGTATCATATTAGTAACTCTGAGCAATTGATGAGTTGTGGAATGCCCATGGCGAAATCCAAACTGTTCATTTGCAAAAATTGAATTTTCGTTGATGTGTGACATCATTTTGTTAAGAATAATTCTCTCAAACAGTTTACTTATTGAAGAAAGCAAACTGATTGGTCGATAACTTGAAACTTCAGCTGGGTTCTTATCCGGTTTTAAAATTGGAGTAATTTTTGCATTTTTCCATAATTTGGGAAAATATGCAATTTTGAAGCAGCAATTGAAAATTTTCACTAAAAATTCCATTGTGCTCTCAGGGAGATGTTTGATTAGTATATTAAAGATTCCATCGTCACCAGGTGCTTTCATATTTTTGAAATTTTTAATAATTGATTTAATCTCATTCAAGTTAGTTTCAATTATTTCTGCAGGTAAAAAATACTGGGAAGAAATTGAATCAAGTTGACGTGTGACTTCATTTTCAATTGGACTCACAAAATTCAAATTTGAGTTATGAACACTCTCAAACTGCTGAGCAAGTCTTTGAGCCTTTTGTTCATTGGATACAAGAAAACGTTCACCATCTTTTAAAACTGGAATAGGCTTTGAAGGTTTCTTAAGAATCTTCGATAGCTTCCAAAAAGGTTTTGAATATGGTTTCAATTTTTCAACTTTAGTCTCAAAATTTTGATTTCTCAGAAGAGTAAATCTATGTTTAATCTCTTTCTGTAAATCTTCATAAATAGTTTTAAAAACAGGGTCACGAGAACGTTGATATTGACGTCTGCGGACATTTTTCAAACGAATTAGAAGTTGAAGATTTTCGTCAATTATTGGTGAATCAAATTTCATTTGAGCCTTTGGAACAGAACAATTCCTGGCATCAACAATTGCACATTTTAATGCTTCCAAAGCGGAATCAATATTCACTTCGTTTTGCAAATCAAGCTCATTATTGAAATTTCTCTCAATATGAGTTTTGTATCTTTCCCAATTAGCCTTGTTATAATTAAAAACAGAGCTCATAGGGTTTAAAACTGATTCATGTGATAAAGAAAAAGTTATTGGAAGATGGTCAGAATCAAAGTCAGCATGTGTGATCAAATCACTACATACATGACTTTGATCTGTAAGCACCAAATCAATTGTTGAAGGGTTTCTTACAGAAGAAAAGCATGTAGGACTATTCGGAGACAAAATAGAATAGTATCCTGAAGAACAATCATTGAATAAAATTTTGCCATTGGAATTACTTTGAGAATTATTCCATGAACGATGTTTAGCGGTAAAATCGCCGATTATAAAAAATTTCGAACGATTTCTGGTGAGTTTTTGTAAATCACCTTTAAAATAATTTTTGTGCTCGCGTGTGCATTGAAATGGTAAATATGCTGCGGCAATAAATAAAATACCAAGTTCAGTTTGAACTTCAATTCCCAAAGTTTCAATAACTTTCGTCTCAAGATGGGGAAGAGCACGATGTTTGATTCGGCGATGAATAACAATTGCAACTCAACCGCCGGAACCCTGAATCCTATCATATCTATGAACCACGTAATTGGAATCATATTTTAATTTTATGTTAGGTTTCAAAAATGTTTCAGTAATAATTGCAATATGCACATTATTTACTGTTCAAAAATTAAAAAGCTCATCCTCATTGGCCTTCAATGAGCGAGCATTCCAATTTAATATTTTAATTGTTTTACTTGAAAACATTGCTAAATTTTAAATTAGAAACAATTTTAATAGTAACATTTGTGCCTATTTGAATGGCTTCAAACATTGATTTTGCCTGCAACATGGCGTTCATAAGATCGAACATAGCCTGTTGCAGAAAAGAAAGTTTACCTGCCGTAATAGGCCCTAGACAGTTGACATTGGAAAAAATATTTTCGGCAGCAATAATAGCTGGAGTAATAGGTGTACAATTATTTTCTAGCGTGTTTTGCTTACCCATATTAACGGTCATTTTCGAACTACCAACACTAGGCGGTATAATGTTCGAACTACCTGTAACCTGTGCATAAGTTAAACGGGTATGCAAAGGAGTAGGTAAACTATGCGTCACTGGTACGCTTGGAGAATTTTGTTTTGTAGCTTGTTTTAATTGGGAAATTGAATTTTGTTTACCTTGCCTTGCCTTAACAATTGCTAAACGGACTGGGCATTGATATAAATTCGACATATGGTTGTCGTTACAATTCGCACAGCGAAAATTTTTACTCTCTTTCACAGGACATGTGTGAATTTTGTTTACCTTGCCTTGCCTTAACAATTGCTAAACGGACTGGGCATTGATATAAATTCGACATATGGTTGTCGTTACAATTCGCACAGCGAAAATTTTTACTTTCTTTCACAGGACATGTGTCCTTTTTGTGAGAAGAGTCTCCACAAATCAGGCATTCTTGGTCCATGTTACAAAACTTTGAACCATGGCCATAACCTCCGCCAAACTTTCGATATAATTCCCATTTTACACGCACGTTTTATAAAGCATGTGCTTTTTCAAAAAAAATTAAGTTATTAACCTTACTGCGGTTAAAATGAATTAAATAATTTACAAGGGAAAGTCCAGTTCGCAGACTGTTTTCGCCTCGTGACTTTTGTTTCATCAGAATTACTTGGGTAGGGGCTATACCAAGTAATTCTGTCAAAGTAGTTTTGATCTCATCAACGGTTTGATCGTTGGTGAGACCTTTCAATACGACCAATCTTTCAATGGGCCAGTAAACGGCATTCGCCTCTTCGGCCAATTTGATAAGTAACTTTGACGTCGGAGAGAAACGTAGAAAGTTCTCTTTTAAAAATATTAAATTCAGAAGCAATAGTTACCACAATAGGTGGAACTTTCTCCTTTTTTACAGAAATTTCACTTTGAATAGTTTTACTTTCGAACATTTTCATCTGCTACGTTATTCTCTCTTATTCCCTCTCTTCAATACCCGGCCGCATTCATCATCTCTACTATAACGCTACCCGCATTCAGAGTGAGTGATTTGAGCGCGCCAAAACACTGTTTTCCAATTCCGTTCTGCAGCGGAATAGTTATTGATATAGATTACTCTCTTTTCGATATTCTGAGAATTCACATTTTTAAAAAATAAAGTTTTTTTAACAAGACGTTTATTTGACAAGGCAATAAATAAAATTTAACTAGTATTTTTCTTAATGTTGTATTTTTTTAAGGTAATTATGATGAAAAATGGGTTTATATTTCAATCGTACTTTACACCACTTCCACGGGAACCTCAAAGTATACATTTCCATTATATTCGAAACTTGAAGTGGCATCTGAGTTAAAAAAATAGACAAGCTTCGTTTTTTCATCTTGATCTTGAAGATTAAACACTTTTCTCCCCTTTTAACAACTGTGAGCTTTTCAATGTGCATCACACCATCTGCTGTTTAGAGAGCGCAGAGTTTCTCTGATGATTAAACGCGCTCAGTTTCGCTCAGCAAAAGCTCAGTGGAATTTTTGTAATTAGCTCATCCGCACACGCAAGTTAGTTGAAATGAATTGCTCAGCGAACATCTGAGAGCTGAGCTACTGTTCTTATCGCTCTGGTGTGCGACAAAAACAGTATGAAATCGAACGTTCTGCAGAATACGCACCCATGGTGAGTTCTACTACTTTTAATACTCGACGACTGAATGTGATTAGTAACTCACGTGTGCGAGAAAGTGTAGTTCTCCAAGGCGATTGACAGGCAGAGGAGGTAATGTGAGCAAAAATCCAAAGAATGGATGGAGCCTGACAATAGATCTTTTTTTCCTTTTGTTATTGAGTTGGCTAATTATTATTTAATTATGTAATTTAACGTAAAAATCTAAACCCTCGAACGAGAAAAAAATTATGTATTCAATATTAGTAAAAACGAAATATACGGGAAATAGAGAAACAAACTTTTAAAAAATCGCGCCAATATCGAACAATATTATTGCGGTTTATTTGATGATCTTTTTCTCCTTATACTATGGAAATAACACACTGCTAATGAAATCGCCATAAACTATAAACGACCCATGCTGCAGTATCGCTGTTGAGCCACAACACGTATTTACCACCACATCTACTGCAACAAACGAGAGTCATTAACACCAGCATCAACTATCTATACCTTTTTAATAGTTTTTATATATAATTTAATAGTCTTGGAACAGCTTTAAGTAATAACTGTATCTCCCCTCCTCCCACCTTAAATCCCCACTAGCTCGTAGTCGGCCGCGAGAATTAAAAAAGTGCCTCCTTCCTTTCCCTTTCTAATTTAATTTTAATTGAAATTGTATCTGGCTCAGTTAAACATATAATGTATCGTGCCGTGTCAAATATACTATAATTGATAAAAAAAATATTACTGCGGTTTCGCATCATTCTAATTTTGCCAAGTTTTTCACACTTTTATAGTATCAAAACGTTGAACGATATGTGCTTCCACTGCAGTCACAATACAGTGAACAAGAATAAAATCATTTGTTGCGTCGCTTTCAAAACATGCCTCCTAAGTAAATCCTGTTAATCGATCCAGTTTTAATCCTTATCACATTTTCGAATAAACTTCAAGTGGTGTGAAATGTGCGTCACGTCACTGGGGATTCACATGTTTTGTTTCGCTAATACTAGGAAGAGCGCTATTCGTCATATCGGAAATTATCTCTCAACGTGTGTCTTTGCAGTAACCTTAAGACAAGCGCACAGCGATATTTTTGTTTTGTGTCCATGGTCGTGGGCAGGTAGATATTTTTTATCATTAATCGTAAAAATATAAAAAAATGATTCATTTTGTTTTGTAGAATTCATAATTTTTCCCAGAATCTTTATTATGTTTACCTAATATAGCATAGCATAGCATATTTGATCGCCCGTGTGTTGCCCGCGATTGACCAGAATCAGCTGAAATTGCACAAAGAACCGTCAAAATGGTGCCTAGGAGTAGCAAGCCATTTTCAGTGTACAACTCCTGGTGATCTTTCTTTTCACTGGTCAATAACGTAGCTGGCCACGCTCAATGCAGATCAATAGAGGAAGGGATATCGGGAGTGTTAGATTAATACTTGTTGCTACTAGAGACCGAGGAATCCTCTGCATCGTCCACAAGTATCAAAGGAAGGAATAAGTGTAAGTGGAAAGGAATTGATCTGGATCCATCGAGGTGAATGGTGCGATCTTTTCTACACAAATTCGCGCACGATATGGTTACTTCTCGGCCTCTGGGCAACCGGCCACCAGGAGACGATATAAATAGAACCGCGCCATGAACGCTGTATCGGTATACAGGAGAATCGAAGTTTATAGTTGTCTTCGGCAACCTACCAATCGTTAACAGTCTGTATCATAGCAAACTTCGCGTTTTATCCCGTGAACTTTTTAAATTTACCTAGAAACGCATGGATTTTGTAAAACGCAACAACCGCACGCCGAGCGCTAACAACGCAAACTACTGGTACCAGTGACAAATATCATACCGCGTTGATTTGTGGCATGATGGAAAAATGGATAATGCGCTCAAATAACCGATAGAACAAGTAAGGAAAAAAACCTTCGCGAGCGAAGTCTCTGACCAGAAAGCCACCACGAGGCACACCCGAGCATAGTACGATGTAATGGTCATTGATGCGTAGTCATTGAACTTCGAAACCGTCGTATACCGCGTGCGAAACTGAACTGCCCTCTCCGAAAGCAAACAAGAGCGTGCCGACCACTGGTATGACGAAAAAGCCAAAACACACGCTTTGTTTAAAAAAAAAGATAATAATAAAAATAAAAATAAATTTAAAAGGGAATCGGCGAAATTCCATGAATCCAAAGCTCAAAACATCAAAGCTGAAAATATAAAACCGAGCAAAATGGTCGCAGCCGTCCGAGTGAAGCGATCTTTCTGATGAAATCTATCTCTCGTTGCGAGTTTCCTATTGAGTAGAAAAAAAAACTGGCAAAGTTCCATGCATTCAAAGCCATAAGAATTAAAAAAATGCAGATACACATGTTCGCCAAAACAATATGCTTAAATGTAGTTATTAAAACCCGAACAGAATTTTAAGTTTATTTGAAAATTGCCAAACCAATCACAATCAAAGTAAGTTTGTAAATTATTGTTTGGAAAACATATACAGAAATATCTATCCAAAAGCTAGGAAAATCATAAAATGAAATCAAGTTTCACTCGTGGAATCAAAACTGGCGCAAATTGAGTGAAAAAGTTAGTGGAGCAGCGACCGTTGTTCTGGCGAAGCTTACTAGAATATTTCAGGTCAAACAATTTTGACTTAAAAAGCAAAGCAAAGCCTTGGTGCTACATTCCGTATCGGAATTCGACCTTCTGTTTTACTATACACAGACTTCGCAGCCGACTGTTAAGTGTACAGGACAATTGCGGGGCTAGCGCTACGATCCTACTGACACTAACAGTCTCTCCCGAGCCGGGACTCGAACATACGACGACTGGCTTGTTAGGCCAGCATCGTACCTCGAAACCAGCTGGGAGATAACAATTTTGACTTACCGCAGCTAAAATAAACGTTGCTACTTCAACAGCAACAACAAATTGTGTCAATTAGAAGAGCAGTTTGAACGAATTCGCGGACAAGTGTGCCCTCTGTTACCTTTTATTTTAATTTTATCATGGAATCTATTCTGTAATCCGTTCAAGATGAAGTACCTACGTTACGTCTTAATTAGTAGGACCGCATTACTCTCCCCATGGTTTTGGCTTTTGCCGATGATCTAATTTTGATTGCAGAAAACATTGAAGATTTTGAATTAATTCTGACCAAGCTAACAGAATGATTAAACTATGTATGATTAAAATTAAATGACAAAGAGTGCAAGGCACTGGTTCGAGAGCGAGAGGTGACAATGCAGGAAAAAAATATTAGTGGAATATTAGCATACTACTACCGACCCGTTGCGTTATCTAGGTGTTAATCTCAGTTTGAAATTGGATCGACCAATGAAAGTACGCACGCGGTGCAGGAATTCTGTCCGAGTTGCTAAAGCGGTGATGCAATTTCTAAAAAAAAATATAAACCAACCTGAGAAGTTACCCGTGATATATATGAGACAATGATTGCACCTGCCATAATATACGGAACTCAGGTGACGGTATTGACTAAATATAGCCGCCTTTCGAATCGCGACTATCAAAAGCAGTTATTTGTGGGGTGGCTAGCTTATGCCGTGCTCCAGATGCTGGACAAATGGCAAGATCCGTGAATACCCGTGAAATGAAGTACGACGACGCGGGAGATCACACCCATTTAAGGCTGCCACTCGTCTGCAAGCTAAACATTTACGTCGATGTAGACCTTCATTTACTTGGAGGGACACTATAAGGCATAATATGGGGCTATACGAAGCGCTGATGTATCAGGACTGGTTAGAATAAGCACAGCAAAAAAGAAAAAGATTTCATTCAAAGTAGTAAATTCTGTTTGGTATCATTGATAACTGGCTCTCATAGAAGCTATTTTATGAAAATACCTGAGATCAATCACTTCACTTTCTATAAGGCAAAGCGTTCCGCTAGATGTGAAGTATTTCAAACACAAATTTTATACCAACAATTAACTTATTCATTGGAATTCTTACTAGAGACACAAAGAAGTTTTATTGTGAGCTAGACACCTTTCAAGAAATTGTATGTATATCCCAGCTATTAACAAGCTAGATACTTGAGCCGCTAAAACACGTTATACTCACAGCAACATATTAATGAGCAGTTTAAGATAAATTATATATTAGACTCCTATCCAAATTCACTTAAACTATCTAGTTCAATTGAAAAAAGTAAACAGATAAACGTCGATGACTGTGACCTTCATCAATCGATATAAAAAATCGATTCTTCCTATCCCGACATTATATCTGGTATCGATGTACTTTATTGAAAGCATCTTTGCGATTGTACACAGCACATTTAGCGATTCGTGTACTCTGCACCGTCACGAAACGATATCAGCTCTTATTTTGTATTTGAATACAGTCAACATGCACTAAACGCAACGCAAAGCGAACACACGGCATCATCAATGTATTCGATAATCAGAATCGATTTTAGTAATCGAAACGATAAGTCTCACGGTATTATCTATTCAAATGCAACCCTAATGAGAAGTGCAAATTTCGTTATTCGTTGGGGGGCTCAACAATTATTTTCTTTCGGTAATTAGAGATTGTGTGCCAAATATGATGATTTCAAAATGTAGTTTTTAGCTATCTTTATGTCATAAACATAAGTTTGGTATGCTTATTTTATGACTTGAAATTATTCATAATTGAATTTGTGGGTATATTGACCACTGTTGTTGGGATTAACGGTTATGCAATTGTAATACCTATAGCATGGTTGTTACTGCAATGAAAAAAAAAAAACATGAACGCCCCCCTTGAGAAATATTGAACTTAGCTTCGAGTATATACAGCCGGGAATCCA
The DNA here is from genome assembly GCF_029784165.1 of Wyeomyia smithii. Taxonomy (NCBI): domain Eukaryota; kingdom Metazoa; phylum Arthropoda; class Insecta; order Diptera; family Culicidae; genus Wyeomyia; species Wyeomyia smithii. The sequence continues at coordinate 87,617,637 of NC_073696.1, read as the reverse complement.
AACACTTTCCAAACCGTCTGATACACCTCCGAAAGGCCTTTACTTCACTCTTTACGTCCAGTAGTTGACGTTGTCACTCTTTTCACACACTCAAAACCGTTTTCTTTTCGTAAAACAACCACTTTTGAGCTAAAAACTGGAAGAAACAGGCACACCAACCATTGACCATTGAATTTCGTTAAAACTTTTCAAAGGTTCATTACCTTTGAAAAGCTTCTAGGTAGCACTGAACCTTGCTGTTTTTTTTGTCTATTCTTTAGGGGAGGAGACTCATGAACCCATTCTCACCTCGCTTCTGTGGTGTCGTATTGCAACACCCACTGCGGTGACGTTTTGAATTAAAAAAATTCCAACCGCTTTTGAGTAATGAAATGAGATAACATGTCAATCAGAAGACCAGATACCAATCTCCGTACGATATGTTTGATGTGTCCGATATACACGCAACACTCATAGTTTCGCCTTAATTACACCAGTAAGCTCTTAAAGGCTTCGGCCTACCTTGTGTGCGATAAGATTTTTTTTGATACTGGTGAATCACAACAATTGATAAAATTTTACTGAATTTAGACTGCTGATTCAATTTTCTTACTTTGTCTCTTTCCAGCCCGTTCGATTAAGCACCAGGATCTACGATGAGGAATTTAACCCGCCTAAGTATGAAGCAAAATCAAATGGGAAATTTTCACCTCAAGGAACAGAACGAGAGTCTGGACTGGGCAGCCTGGATGAGCGATTGAATGGTCACAATGGAACTGCTTGGGATGCACGGCCACAAGCAACTCCGACAGTTCAACCACAACTGGTGCGGAAAACGCCAATACTGGACATAAGCGATCGAATTAGCGCCAGCTCACAGGAAAACGATCGACACAACAATGGCTTAGAATTGCTCAAGGAAATTCAGCAAACCAAAATACTCCTCCAGCTGGCTCTGGAGTCGAAACAACGAGAACATCCCAGCGATGCTGAACGGTTACATTTAGTTAAATTGGAGAAAGAAATCAAAGAACTTCAAGTGAAAATAAATCGCTTCGAAAAACTGCGACCAGTTCAGGAAAAGTTAATTGTGAAAGAAACGGCACCTGCTGCCGTGGATGCCCCAGTGCCAACTACGAATTTTACGGTTACTCAATCGAATCTCTCATCGTCGTCTAAGTCACGGAAGCAAACTCCTGTGACACCCAAACCGGCTCAATTTTCGGAGATATCAGAAACCTCAGATGATTATTATACCATTTCTTCAGTCAAACCCGTTGAGGAACCCGTCTCGGAGGTTTTCAGTTCGGAGGAGGATGATCCGTTGCCTCCGCAGTTACCTCCTCGACAAAACTACGACGATGATACTTCTCAAGATGAGGAACCTACGCCTCCGAAATTGCCTCCACCGAGAATGCTACCGGAGGTGGATGATTTAATCAACCGAACTCAACACACTCCGCTACGGACCGTGGAAAGTGCTGTGAAAACGGTAAGCATTCTCAATTTCAAGCACTTCATTATTTTTCGATGAATTTCATTTGTTTACTTTTACTATAGCCTACTTCCGAACCGTCCAGTGCACCACCGACGCGCGTCCCGCCATCAGTCCCAGTAGAGAAGGAAACAGCAGTCGAAGCCAGGGAGTCACGCAATTCGGAACCACCCCCGCGAATCGAAGAACTGAACGTTAGTCGAAACGGTATTCTGAGTAAAGTTCGCAAAGAGGGCATCGTCTCCGAGAAAACTGAGCTAAAGAGCTCCCGAGAGATCGTTATTCCCAGCCATCCGAAGCCACGTGATGCCGAGGTACTGATCAAGAAAGCGATCACTGCCAATGAATTCCTGAACAATTTAATGGACGAGGAACGGCTGAAAGCCGTCACTGATGCGATGAGTGCCATGACGTTCCCTCCCAATAGCTACATCATAAAGGAGGGTGACATTGGTGCGCACTTCTTCGTGTCGGCCAACGGAACCTATGAGGTGGTGGTGGAGAACAAAGTCATAAAGTCCTTCGGGCGAGGTGTCGTATTCGGGGAGCTTGCCATTCTGTACAAAGCGAAACGGTTTGCGTCCATTCGGGTGACGACCGAAGCTAAAGTTTGGATGCTTGAGCGAAGAGTGTTTCAGAAGATTATGATGAAGAGCGGTCGAAAGGAACGAGAGGAGAATGTGAAGTTTTTGAGTACGGTGTCGATTCTGAAGGATCTGGAAATCGAGAAGCTGCACAAAATTTCCGATTTGCTAAAAAGGGTATGCGTTGATTATCCACATTTTTGTTAAATGGTTTTGAGAGTGTATTTTTCGGCAGGAATTTTACGCCACAGGTTCAACGATCATTCAACAAGGAGATCCGGGAGATAAATTTTACATAATTCGAGGTGGCAGCGTAAACGTCATTAAAACTGACCGAAATGGGGTCGATAAGCTGGTGGGTACCCTGCAAAGGGGAGCATACTTTGGCGAGCAGGCCCTGTTGCACGAAGATCGACGGTTGGCCAGCATAATTGCCAACCCTCCTGGTACCGAATGTCTAACGCTGAACAGAATGTAAGTTGAGGAAATACCAGAAGAAATGTTTTGGCTAAATATTTGTAGGATTTGAAGTCTACATTCAAAGTGTGATCATACAATTTATTTGGAAATATTTTTTCAGAGCCTTCAACGAATTTCTGGGAGGCTTGGAGAAACTGCGTGAAATAAAACTTTCAGATGATATGCCGCGAACTTCGGACAATCGAAAAATAGTTTCTGGTAAGTAACACTAAAACGGCATAGGTCTAATTTCTGTTATAAACCTGTTTTCTCTCAGTCTGAAAACAACAAAAATATATCCAAAGAATTTAACTATAATAAACTTTTGGATTATTGGGATGCACGAATTTCTATTAAACTATTTAATCGACGATTCCCATACCGGGAATCCAAAATCAAAATAATCTAGGAGCAATCAATATCAATATGTAACTTTCAATACAAGGTTTTGCAAGTTTCCCCGATGAAAACATTTATTTTTATATACTATTACTTGCTTTTTCATTCATTTGTTATGCTAGACATACCTTATACTGTTACAAAGCAAGGGTAAATAGAGCAACTGAAAAAACACAAAATAAGAAATAACAATAAGAAATAAAAAATAAGAAAAAAGAGATAAAAAATAAAAAATAAGAAATAGGAAATAAAAGATAAGAAAAAAGAGATGAGAAATAAGAAATAAGAAATAAGAAATATAAAATAAGAAATAAGAAATGAGAAATAAGAAATAAGAAATAAGAAATAAGAAATAAGAAATAAGAAATAAGAAATAAGAAATAAGAAATAAGAAATAAGAAATAAGAAATAAGAAATAAGAAATAAGAAATAAGAGATAAGAAATAAGAAATAAGAAATAAGAAATAAGAAATAAAAAATAAGAAATAAGAAATAAGAAATAAGAAATAAGAAATAAGAAATAAGAAATAAGAAATAAGAAATAAGAAATAAGAAATAAGAAATAAGAAATTAGAAATAAGAAATAAGAAATAAGAAATAAGAAATAAGAAATAAGAAATAAGAAATAAGAAATAAGAAATAAGAAATAAGAAATAAGAAATAAGAAATAAGAAATAAGAAATAAGAAATAAGAAATAAGAAATAAGAAATAAGAAATAAGAAATAAGAAATAAGAAATAAGAAATGAGAAATGAGAAATAAGAAATAAGAAATAAGAAATAAGAAATAAGAAATAAGAAATAAGAAATAAGAAATAAGAAATAAGAAATAAGAAATAAGAAATAAGAAATAAGAAATAAAAAATAAAAAATAAGAAATAAGAAATAAGAAATAAGAAATAAGAAATAAGAAATAAGAAATAAGAAATAAGAAATAAGAAATAAGAAATAAGAAATAAGAAATAAGAAATAAGAAATAAGAAATAAGAAATAAGAAATAAGAAATAAGGAATAATAAATAAGAAATAAGAAATAAGAAATAAGAAATAAGAAATAAGAAATAAGAAATAAGAAATAAGAAATAAGAAATAAGAAATAAGAAATAAGAAATAAGAAATAAGAAATAAGAAATAAGAAATAAGAAATAAGAAATAAGAAATAAGAAATAAGAAATAAGAAATAAGAAATAAGAAATAAGAAATAAGAAATAAGAAATAAGAAATAAGAAATAAGAAATAAGAAATAAGAAATAAGAAATAAGAAATAAGAAATAAGAAATAAGAAATAAGAAATAAGAAATAAGAAATAAGAAATAAGAAATAAGAAATAAGAAATAAGAAATAAGAAATAAGAAATAAGGAATAAGGAATAATAAATAAGAAATAAGAAATAAGAAATAAGAAATAAGAAATAAAAAATTAGAAATAAGAAATAAGAAATAAGAAATAAGAAATAAGAAATAAGAAATAAGAAATAAGAAATAAGAAATAAGAAATAAGAAATAAGAAATAAGAAATAAGAAATAAGAAATAAGAAATAAGAAATAAGAAATAAGAAATAAGAAATAAGAAATAAGAAAAAAGAAATAAGAAATAAGAAATAAGAAATAAGAAATAAGAAATAAGAAATAAGAAATAAGAAATAAGAATTAAGATTTAAGAAATAAGATATATGAATTGGGAAATCAAAAAAGAGAAATAAGAAATAAGAAATAGAAAACAAAAAAAAATGAAATGAGAAAAAAGAAATAAGAAATAAGCAAAAAGAAAAGAAAAAAAATAGAAAGTAGAAAATAGAAAATAGAGAATAGAAAATAGAAAATAGAAGATAGAAAATAGAAAATAGGAAATAGAAAATAGAAAATAGAAAATAGAAAATAGAAAATAGAAAATAGAAAATAGAAAATAGAAAATAGAAAATAGAAAATAGAAAATAGAAAATAGAAAATAGCAAATAGAAACTGTGATGATTAGAAAATTATTTTTCTCAATTTTGAACTTTTCAATATTCTCAATTCCAAACTTCATGGTTGTTTAATGTTTTCAAAATCCATTCTGCTCTCTATATGAACCTCTAATTAAATTTTGGTGTCTCATGGTTATCTCACGCAAGCTTGTAAACTGACAGGTTTTGGCCTTTTTTAAGATGGCATATATTTTTTTCGAATAAATATCTCTTTATTCGTCAAATTTGTGATATTTTTTAGCATTTCATGTATTTCTGTTTCTGCAAGCTATATATCATCATGCGTCATCAATGAGTTTTTTTAGATTTACCTTGCCGAAAATATCACACTCTTTCTGGGATAAGCAGCTCAAGTTTGTGACTTATCTTTATTTAGCCTATTTTTCCAGATGTGCTCATAAGGTTTTACAAACAAACAAACCTCATTAAAACGATGCCACATTTCGTTGGATTCGTTTCATTTCTTTCGCTTAGCATATGAACATTACCGCTTGCCATTTTATAAAAAATTAAAGGGTATGTGCTTGAGTGCACAAACGTAGGCTTGACGTGGGACTATTGTGGGTGTAAAGATTTAATTCTGCCATAGCCATAGTATATAACACACACCAAACGTACAAACACCAAACACAACGACCCATGAACACTTCACAAAAAAACACATACACCTATCATAAACCATAGCATACAAACTAATAGGAAAAATAATTAACTTGTTGTCTATAAAAGTACGGATAAATGCATTTTTGCACACATATACACGTTATACACACACGCTATATACACACACTACTCACAAGCACACGCTCCTCAGACACACTCACGCACACACAAACATACATACACACACATACACACACACACATACACACACACCACTTACATACACACACACCACTTACATACACACACACCACTTACATACACACACACCACTTACATACACACACCACTTACATACACACGCCACTTACATACACACGCCACTTACACACATATTCACACACACGTCACTCACAACACACATTCACACACACACACACACTCACACACACACAGACACTCACACACACACTCACACACACACACACACACACACACACACTCTCACACACACACACACACACGCACACTCACACATACAAACATTAACACACACAAACATTAACACACACACATTCACACACACACATTTACACACACATACACACATTCACACACACACATACACACACTCACATACACACACATACACACATGCACACACATACACATACACACATACACACACATACACACATACACAAACATAAACACACATACACACACATACACACACACACATACTCAGATCGAAGAACTCAGATCGAAGGGAAGCCGAACTGTTCGCTTTGAAGGTCGACAAGGGAAAGAGCTTCTCTCTACTGACTGCTGCTGAATTGTCTTTTATTTTTAAAAATTGTTTACAGAGGTATAATTTATGACAGGATAATTGGTCAGCCCTAAAGGCTCGTCATCTTTGTTCGTAGTAGTGCATTTAGATTGTTTTTTTTTTTAAATTATCTTGAAGATTAATTTTACATCTTTGCCTTAATGGCACGGTAAGTTTATGAATTTAAATAAAATTGAATAACCTACCTAACTAATACTATCTTAAAAACTAAATTGACAAAGATCGAATTGCCTCGTGAATTGACCTCTGGCAAGCATCCCTGAATCTAGACAGAATTGCCTGTTTGCGCACCAAAAGTGTATCTAGGCCGGCTAGTTGGTGGATCTCAAAATTACGCGTTCTTGGAGGACTGTTAAGGATCATCCTTAGGATCTTATTTTGGATAACTTGTAATTTATCATGGTGATACTTGGCACAACTCTCCCAGATTGGCAAACCGTATTCTAATACTGGCAGGATAATCATTTTATGGACAGCAAGCTTGTTCTTCAGGGACAGTTTGGATTTTCTGTTTATCAGTGGGTATAGAGATTTAATTAGGATGTTGCCTTTGATTGATGTTTTTTCCACGTGTGATCTGAATATAAGCTTGCTGTCCAGAACAAGACCGAGGTATCCCACCTCTCTCGACCATTCGATGGGTGAATTATTAATTTTAAGCCTGACGTCGTCAGGCGAAACAAGTCGACGTGAGTTTGAGTGGGGGAATAAGATGGCCTGTGTTTTAGCCTCATCGATGCAAATCTTCCAGTTGTTGAAGTAGCCGGATAGAACATTCAGGCCTGCTTGAAGTTTTCTAGTCAGCGAACGGATCACTCGCCCTTTGTACATGATGGCAGTGTCGTCCGCGAACATGGACAGTACACCACCACCCGGAAGGGGAGGAACGTCTGACGTAAAGATGTTAAAGAGGATAGCACCCAAGAGGCTACCCTGGGGGACCCCAGCATCAACATTAAATGTATCAGACTGGGAGTTGTTCAAGCAGACCCTAAATGATCTACCCGACAGATAACTTTTGATGATTTTCACAAGGAAGATCGGGAAGTTGCACCGATGCAGCTTATAAACAAGACCATCGTGCCAGACGTTGTCAAACGCTTTCTCAACGTCCAACAACGCCATGGCAGTTGTTTTGGAAACAGACTTGTTCCGCCTGATAATGTTCGTTACCCGGGTGAGCTGGTGCACAGTGGAGTGCCCCTTCCTGAACCCAAATTGCTCTCTAAGGAAGATGTTGTTCTGATCAGCAAACTCTAGTATACGTCTCAGAATCAGTTTTTCGAATAATTTCGAAATAGTTGAAAGGAGTCTAATGGGCCGGTAGCTTTTAGCGTCAGTGGGATCGTTCCCAGGTTTATGGATGGGGATAACTTTGACGAGCTTCCAACGGGACGGGAATTAGCCAAGTTCCAAGCACTTATTGAAGATCTTTGCGAGGTGATGAAAGAAGTCAACGCTCAAATTTTTCAATTCGAGATTGACCACCCCATCGACAACCGTGGCCTTCATATTTTTACATGATTTGATGGCTGCCATTACCTCGTCTGCAGAAATTATAGATTTCTCTGGGACAACTAGAGGGGTCACATCGATTCTGGACATTGTAGCTGCCACATCGGGCTCAGAGGGGCTCACCAGGGTACGACCAAGATTGTGAGAATTTACGAAATGCTGGCCAAGTGCATTAGCTTTTTCAGCTGTTGTTATTAGCTGAACTTGGCCAGCTTGTTGATCAGAATGGGAGAGAGGAGGGACAGGTCTCGGCTTGTTTTTCAGAAGTTTAGTTAATTTACAGAAGGGGTTTGCACAATCTGGGAGAGAGCGAATATGACTTTCAAAGCTTTTGTTTCTGAGATCCACCAACCGGGCCTTAATGATTTTTTTAAGACGATAGCAGTAAAACTTTAAATGAGGCAGGCCAGTACGTTGATAATGGCGCCTAGTTGTGTTACGAAGTCTTATATAAGATTTAGTTGGGCTGTCTAGATTCAGGGTGTTACTCACCAGGTCAAAAGCAGGGATGTGTTGGTCACGGGCTAAGGATAGAGCCTCGTCGATGATCTGCAAGCACTGATCGATGTCGTCCGTGGATTCAAACTCGATGTTGTAGCGGATGTTGGCGTCGATGAACTGCTGGAACCGTGGCCAGTCAGCACGATGGTAGTTGCGACGACGAGCACGAAATCGATTGGCGGAGTAGCCCACTTCGGCCACCACTGGAAAGTGGTCGGAGCTCAGTTCCTGGTAGACGATCGGATTCGAAAGGTTTGCCATGTTGGTGATGAAAAAATCGATGGTCGAGTGGACACCAGAGCGACTCAACCGGGTGGGGGAGTCTGGGCTCAGGATGATGTACGTAGATGCTTGTAGGTCATTGTGGACGACTTTACCATTTGGATTGCTTCAAGTGTTGCCCCAGGCTTGATGTTTGGCATTGAGGTCACCAGCCAAGATGAAGTTTTGCCGATGTCTGGTAAGCTTGACGAGATCTTGTTTCAGATTAGAGGATGAATCGTTCCTTGAGCTGACTTGCGATGGACAGTAGGCGGCTATGATAATAATAGGGCCGACAGGGGTAGAAACCTCGACCCCAACCGCTTCGATGACTTTTAAGTTTAAACTGGGCAGCAGCTTACAGCAGATGTTCTTCCTCAACGCGATGGCTACGCCTCCACCCGCTGAGTGGGTACGATCGAGCCGAACAACTCGAAAGTCGGGGAGGTAGATGTTGACGCCAGGTTTTAGATGTGTCTCGGTGATGATAGCTACGTCGATATTCCGCTCGTTGAGGAAATCAGCGAATTCGATGGCTTTGCTCTTCAACGAGCAAGCGTTCCAGTTAGCGATGTTGATGCATTCACGGGCCATATTTGGTGAGGATGGAAACTGCTGCTTGCAGCTGTTCAGCTCTGGTTTGACAGGTGCGAAGGGCTACGAATGCTTCGGTCAGGAGATGCACGAACCCTTCTGTAGTGAGAAGGGAATCTGCGTTGTTTTCTTCGGCGTCTGTGCGGGTAAACTTCATTCCAGTGGCAGGAGTTGAAAGCCCTGGGAGCCCCGGGAGAGGCGAGGAACGGCTCGATGCTGCGACATCGGCAAACGAGGTTATAAGCCGATCATTCAGTGGGAGAGGTGGAAGCACTGGGATTGCACGTCGCGATGCGATGACTGGAAAATTTTGTTCGTTATTCACTGGCACTGGAACTTTTCTCCGACCGGGTTGGTTGTTGGTTGAGGCTCTTTTGCGGATCTCAATGAATTCCGCCCGCTTCGGGCAGGTACGACTGGTGGCCTTATGATCAGCTCCACAATTTGCGCAGACAGGATCGGCAGTTTCCATCAATTGGCAGGCGTCGGGTGCGTGCGTTTGTCCGCATTTGATGCAGCGGGAGGCCATATGGCAGTTTTTAGTCCCATGTCCAAACAACAGGCAATTGGAACATTGGGTCACATCTCGATGAACTGGTTTGTAGCGCTCCCAGGCTACAATGATGTGGAAAAGGGCACGAATGGACTGCAAATCCGCCAAACATGTTGAATTTTTCTCCAGATTGATGAGGTACAATTGGTCACGGTACTTCCGACTCTTGTTGTGGCGTGACATCTTATGGGTCTGTATTGGCTTGAGTCCATTTGCCTTCAGTTCCTCTAGCAGAGTGTCAATTTCCATGTCTGGAAGACCACGGAGAACAACCTTGAGCGGTTTTTCTGCTTCAATGTCATGGGAGAAATATTCCACCATACGCTGCTGCAGTATTACTTGTACCGCCTTGTAGTGATTCAATGCCGGAACCATCAGTTTGTAGCCAGTGCACATACGGATAGTGCATTTCAGTTCTTTTTCGATGTAGAAGACAATTGCTTCACGAAGACCTTCTGGAAATCCTTTCACATAGAAGGGTGGAATTTTCTCTTTTTTCACTATTTCGGGGTCCGTGGAGTTTTCCAAGACAGCAAATCTGTTGTTGGCCAACAGCTTCTTAGCCGCCGAGTCGGGGGCATTTCCAGGTCGAGGCCGTTTACCCGTACTAGAACCGGTTTTCGATTTACCCATGTCAGGGTTCACCGTAGCGTCGGTTTCCAACGCGAAAATAAAAACTTACGAACGAACGTACAAAGCGAACGGAGCGAAAATAAACAACTATACTGCTCAACACGCTAGCAGAGAATGAATCAATGATGAATGAGAGCTTCTCTCAACACGAAATGTCCTTTTATAGTGTCACTCAGTATGGGGAACTTGGGTGATTGGAGGAAGAACCAATCACGTGGAAGCATCTCTGCTTTCTTTCTTCGTCGTTTACGTTGGGTGATGAATGCGATGCCAATTGGCTGGTATTGCTAGCCAATAACTGAATGCGTGAAATCATTTCGTCTATGTTTTTGAAGTCTGTGCTAGGGAAATATACCAATCGTATGAAAAATGTATGTGGATATTCAACCTTCAAACTTTCCCGCAATTTTCACGGAGTAATAAGAAAATGGTAACTAAAATTATCATGTTTTACAAATCTTGTATGTTTTACCTTTCCAACGGTATATTAACTATTGAAATCGGAATAGTTGTTTGAGCGCGATTAGCATCTAAAATCTTCCATTCCGCCAACCAAAAACGTTACATGTTCAATCCAGTTTTCCCAGAATTTATGTTCTGATTTATGATGCTATGAATCTCATTGAAGTACGTAAATTAATCCAAATGTAAAATATTGTTTACCCGATGAGAGGAACAAATAATTTGAAATAAAATACTTTACACTTTCAAGCTTGGCTTGCAAAAACGTAACCAACCTGCAACCATTGCTGCTGGAGAGCCAGATTATTCCGGTTAGCACTTTGCAATTGAAACCCAGCTGGTTCTTAGCCTGTGACAATTTGAGACTAACGTTGCATCCAAATCATTTCCTCCCCATCGTTTAGAATATGAACATATCCAGTTGCATGACCTAACCTACATTGGGACGCTTGGTATCGGGGGTTTCGGACGGGTCGAGCTTGTGCAGTACCAGAGCCGGCAAACATTCGCCCTCAAATATCTCAAGAAGATCGAAATGGTTCGGCAACAGCAGCAAGAACACGCTTATAGCGAGAAGGACATCATGCTGAGCTGTAACAGTCCGTTTATCGTGCGGTAAGTTGCTTAGGGATATAGATACAGACACAGGTACGCAGGGTGTGGGTGGCAGTTCTGAAATGCTTTCGGAAGGTTTTGGAATGCAGAAAAATATTTCTCAATGGTTCCTGAATGGAATGGTTTGAACTGTGGGGCTTACATTTTTTGAATAAAGAATCCCATTTCGTTCAATTTACCTGCTTGTGCTGTAACCAACAATCATTCTGTTGAATGTTTTGAGCAAGGATAGTCATTAACTTGGTCATATATCCTCCTTCCAGACTGTACAAAACGTACCGCGATAAGAAGTATCTGTATTTTCTAATGGAAGCTTGCCTCGGTGGTGATGTATGGACCATTTTGCAGAAAAATAAATATTTCGACGAACGGACGGCCCGGTTTATGACTGGTTGTGTAGTAGAAGCATTCGAGTATCTACACAGTCGAAACATGATATATCGGGATCTGAAACCAGAAAATCTAATGCTAGACGAGAAAGGCTATATAAAGCTGGTAAATATGAAAGAAGGGAATTGTTTTGGATTTATCTTCATTCATAGTTTCAAAAATCTTTATCAGGTTGACTTCGGTTTCGCCAAGCGAATTGGGGCAAACCAGAAAACCTGGACCTTCGCCGGAACGCCCGAGTATGTGTCCCCGGAAATTATCCTCAACAAAGGACATGACCGAGCGGTTGACTATTGGGCCCTGGGGGTTTTCATTCACGAGCTGCTGGTTGGGAAGCCGCCCTTCCGGGGGAAAAATCACATGAAAACGTACAACGCCATCCTGCGAGGAATTGATATTATAGAGCTACCTTCACGTATCCCGAAAAAAGCGCAGGTGCTGATCAAAAGGCTCTGTCGGCAAACACCAGCGGAGCGACTGGGCTACGGGAAAAATGGCATTGCTGACATTAAAAACCACCCGTAAGTAATCCGGACTGGGAGCTTTTGTTTGCTGCTGCGTTAAACTCGCAGATTACCATAAAAATTAATTTTCTGAATCCGTATTTGCAGCTGGTTCGCAGGCTTCGAATGGCAACGGTTGAAGGATCGCACCCTGCTGGCACCGCTGGTCCGACCAATCCAGTCAGATACGGATCTGTCCAACTTCGACGAATACCCGAAGGACCTGGACGAGCCCCCGGATGAGACGTCCGGGTGGGATATTAATTTTTAATTCCAATTGAATCTATATGGAACTAATTAAAATTAATAAATACCACTGCTGTACGAGTGTATTTAATCACGTATTTATGTGCTTGTTTGCTTATTGCGAGTGCACTAAATGGCTCCTCCTGATGGTCATCTTCGTTTAAACAATTTCGGGTTTTAATTGTATCAGTACGGTAGGAACAAAAGAGTTGTTAAAAACCATTGCGTACCGGGTAGCGATGATAATTTATTGAGTTGCATTGCAGGCTTTCAGAGTTCATGGTTGTTTACTTTTGTGCTGAAAAGGGGGGATTATTTGTCTAAGGTTTCACGAGGAATTCTTTTTGGAAAATAATCAAGCGTCGTGTTGGAAAATATGTTGGAAAACAAAATCAACTTTTGAAAGAAACAAAAAAAAGAAACAATCAGAGAAAATATTTATTAGTGTTTATTTCGAAGAAATATTGGTGGCTGACTTTTGATTTATCCTGAAACGCTCAACAAACTTTTGCGAACTTTTTTGAAATGTAACTTCACCGTTTTATTCTTGAATTGAAAATCCCCTTATTTCTTCTGAATATTAATGTTAAGAAGAACAAAACCGTTTTTTGTGAAGAAAAAAAAAAACAAAACCGTTTTAGACAGCTTCATTGAACAGCGAACTTGAATTGTTAGGTGATATTATTTCGTGCTTGTTTTTTGCACCATAATTAAAAAAGAGTTTTTTTTATTTCATTTCAAAAAAATATAATCCATTTGTCATATACCTTTGGTTTAACCTTCAGATTGCTACCCGTCCACTCAGTACTTCTCACAGGGGCACTTGTAATGCTTGGCCGGCGCAGGTTGATGGTCATGATGACCCTGGCAAGGGGCAACGGAATGATGTGCCTTGCAACTGATCAGCAAATTATGGCCACACTTTACCGCTGGTGCCTTGGCTGGGTAGGTGTAAACCTTCGCCGGACCCGGTTGAACTTCATGGCTGTGATGCTTTCCGTAGTTCGGTTCGGGACGAGCGGCAACGATCGCGATGGCGACGGCAACGAGAGCGGCGATGAAAAGTTTCATTGTTCTGGTGGATCGATTGGATTTCTTCAGGGCACTGCTTGCTGAATAATGATGTTTGACCATTCGGAATGATGTTTTATACATGCGTTGGAAGTATCATCGACCAAATTGATTCCAGGTTGGGGACGTGACTTCTTCGACAATATTGAACCAATGTGCGTAGATTGGCTATGTCCGCTATTGGCGTGTGCAAACTCGCAAAAAATTGGCGGTAGCAGCAACAGTAATGCACAGTTTTTTGTGCGTTCTTTATCTATAACAGTAAACACACACGATGCGAAGGTCGGCAAATTTTGCCTTCCTCGTTCATTTGGTAGTCATATATCAGTTATCAACTAGTCATATTTGGTCAATGGATATCCAGCCGAACTTTATAAAAAATGAATCGAAATGGAATCTAAAATAAAAACGCTTCGATTGCTCTATTGACGATTTGTGATATACTGAATGTGTAGGTAATTCTTTTTAATTTAGATGTATTTTGCATCATGGTGAATTGTAAAAGTCTCGATAAACTGTTAAAGTTTGTGTGAGGTTTTGCACTTTGTTCGAGACAGATTTTACCCAAAAAATAATCATCTTCCTACTACCATTAGATTTGCAAATGTTGATAGCTTTCGAATTTAGGTTCACTTCGGATGCCCTGAAAATTTGTGTAATATGTATTCATTATATGACTTATACATTTTGAGCTTCGGTTTTTTTTTTTTATAGCAACTCGTATCAATTTGAGCGCTCTACATAAAACATAATTTTGAATTGTATAAGTACTAGGTATACTAATTTTCAACTTTAAGCTTTGCGTAGTGTTGAAAGGGTATAAATTCCCAAGACTTTTTCTTTTCTGATTTTGTAAATGTGAAATTTTATCTAATTTCATCGAATTTAAATAGGGTATCGAACGTCTTTGTCAGTGGTTTTCTTCGGCAGGTTTTCTGCAGCAATCTTATGCAAAAACCTTCCGGAGAAAACCACTGACGAAGACGTTCGATACCCTATATAATTTTTACATTTTCAAATTTTAAATATTTCTAATATAGGGTAGGGAACATATTTTAAGCAGCTTTAGGAACCGCCTGTGTATTCAGACGAAATACTGGAAATGTGTTGAGTGAAACTCAAACAGTAGTATATCAATCTTTCGCTATCGTTTTCTCTATCAGAACTTGTTTTCAGATTGTTAAACTAAGCTAGCAAACTTTAACAATAATCAATTAAAGTTACGAACCGAGGGACACTATTCCAATCACCCCGAACCTATTTTAAGCAGTTTCCATCTGTTTTGCAGGCGTTTTTTTTTTCAGCACCGGAAGTGGCTCCTGAATGGCTGCAATATATGTCGATTTGTTTCAATTGCAATTGTTCACAGATTTCTTTGTGATTAACGGTATTACTTATATTCGTAGGACAGCTAGACAATCAAAGTTTTCGTTTCCATCATTAAAATTGTCGGTATTGATTAAAATGCAGGAGTTTGAGGCCTGTTTTCTTCGACTGATTAAAATAGGCGCTACTGCTTAAGCCGTTCCTTACCCTATTTAACATTTTCAAATTTTTAACATTTTTATTGTTTTCAATTTTTTTAAATCTCGACGAAAACAGCTTCCCAGGGAAGCTGACAAGACTGATAAAGGCTACGATGGAGGATGTGAAGTGTTGGGTGAGAATTTCGGGTGGAACGTCGGACTCATTCGAGTCTCACAGGGGGCTCCGACAAGGTGATGGTCTCTCCTGCTTATTGTTTAACGTCGCGCTAGAGGGTGTTATGAGACGAGCGAGGTTTGACATGCGGGGCACGATTTTCGACAGATCAGGATCAATTTATTTGCTTTGCGGATGACGTGGATATTGTTGACAGAAAATTTGAGACGGTGGCAGACCAGTATACCCGACTGAAACGTGAAGCAGTTAGGATCGGACCGAAGATTAATACGTCAAAAACTAAGTATATGCTTGCAGGTGGGTCCGAGCACGACAGGGCACGCCTAGGCAATACGGTAACAATCGACGGGGATGAGTTCGAGGTGGTCGACGAGTTTGTGTACCTCGACTCTCTGGTAACTGAGAACAACGATACCAGCCGGGAGATAAGGAGACGTATTATCAGTGGAAGTCGTGCCTACTATGGGCTCCATAAAAAACTACGGTCGCAAAATCTGAGTCTTCGCACCAAGTGTATTCTGTACAAAACGCTAATAAGACCGGTCGTTCTCTACGGGCATGAGACGTGGACAATGCTCGAGGAGGACTTGCGAGCACTCGGAGTTTTTGAACGCCGGGTGCTAAGAACCATCTTTGGCGTAGGATGAACCACGAGCTTGCGCGCCTCTACGGTGAGCCCAGTATTCAGAAAGTGGCTAAAGCTGGAAGGATACGCTAGGCAGGGCATGTAGCCAATTATGGTGATCGGCGATAAAATCGGCGATAAACATTCGAACTTTTTCAGCGTGTGAGTCAACTTCGTCTCTCAGTCGGTTCTAACATTTATCGTACGATGCGCCAGTCCGAGTGAACCAATTCGGAGATTCGCTGAGATAATTCATTCTCTCTCAGAGATGGAATTTCCTATAGCTCTACAAACCGATGATTCACTCTTCGCTGATAGAATCCAAGTGTCAAAACAAAAGAGGAGAATCGCAAGACGATAATTATCGGAAAAGAGAAGCGATTGCGATCGCTTGAACAATTATCCCCCTTCCTTTCTGAGTCGCAAGTGTTGACAGTAAAATAGGTTTTTCATCGTTTAACAAAATGTTGCAAGCTGTTGTCATTGTCAACTCAATGTTCTTTTGTTCGTCGGTTTTTTTGCATCGAAGGTTTGTTCGCTGATGTATGTTGGCCGATATCAAAGTTTTTCTTGAACAAGCAAAAAACCTGCACAAACTTTGGAAAAAAAATACGCAAATATAAATAGATTAGAAAAAAGTTTGCAAGCTATGCACAAAGTAACAACAAATATTTGCCATTTGAAAAAACAAAATCGGCAACGGACTCTAAAAATCTGCATTTCACAGACAACTCTGTGAATCTGATATCCCTGTTTTGTGCTGCCTTTTAGTTGGTCTAACGCTTGCAGTTTTTTCACTCTCTGAGTTTTTGGTTTGCGATACAATTTTACGATTATCGGGATACTCTCACTCACAAGGTGATTCAAACCAAACATTTTCGTTCCACGGCTCGATCAGATCGGGAGACGATAATGAATTACCTATTATAACCGATAAGAGAATCGAGAAAGCGTATGAACAAGCGACGATATACTCGCATACAGTTAACAGGCTATAAAGTTCACGGAGTATTCTTTCGGCAGTTTATTTGTCACACAAGTTCTCTGCTCGAAAGACGATACAAAACATCGCGTATTATGCGTGATCAGAATCCAATAGGATTCTCTCATGATAATTCTCTGATACGATTTAAATCATCCTTGCATGTAGCTAGAATGCCGGATAGCTACCCTGCAAAATTGGTGTTCGCTTCAAATCCGGCGGGAACGAGAAGGCGAGGGGCGCAACGAGCGAGATGGGTGGACCAGATGGAGCACGATCTGCAGAGTACCGGGTGCCCGCGGAACTGGAGGCAGGCAGCCATGGACCGAGTAAATTGGCGGAACCACGTTATGCAGGCCATGTCTTAGAACGTACGGCCATCTAAGTAAGTAAGTAATTGTTTTTAAAATTTGAGACGTACTGAAGTTGGGCCTAGTACAAACGGGTACGGAACGACATGACGACGGTTCTCAGATGAACGCCAGCAAGGGGACCGTGAACATGAGGAGCTCGAGCTGCAACCCCGTGCCGGCGATACGCGAAAGTTATATTAGAAAGTTAACCAATCTCACCGAGGCTATTTTCCGCAAGCCGACATGTGCAACGACACGGATGACGCGGAAGCCAGCGAGGTCCACAGTCGTAATGAGGACTTCCGCAGTAAGATGACCGATTACCAGCCCTCGATGTTCACGACAGAATACCGAGCGAGCTCTTTAAGCATGGTAGAGAGGCACTTATTAGCCTGTTGCACTGACACTGTTGCACTCATTTTCAGGATTTGGAGGACGAGTTCACGATAAGGGCGACCAACAGAAATGCCGTAACTACCTCGGCATCTTGCTTATCGATGCCGCCTCCAAAATACTCTCGTTCTGTCGTCTATAATTTTTAATCAGGAGATTCGTGAGGTGGTACCAATTAGGTTTAATGGGACTCTACTAACACCAGAAGATCAGTTAACAAGTTCTTTCGCTCTTTTCGTTCCACTTCTGCTTTCCTTTTGTGTACCCCTGGTCCTGTGGGTGAACGGTGGCAAGTAAATTTTTGCTAGCTCGCGAGGCTGATGAATGGTTACGCATAGCAAAAGCAGACAGCCGATGGCAGCTGATTGCTGGGAGTTCTTTTTGCTTTTGCGCGGCTTTGCACTTGATAAAAGATGTGTAAAGTTGCCACATGGTTCTTGCTTGCGGTGTCTAATTAACAAAACCAGCTATTAGCTTTTTGCCTTAGGTAAGGGGTAAATTGCCACTCTTAGAAAAGAGCGGTAGATTGAAGAACCAGCTCTTAAGATTAGTTCGCGAGGGAATTGCCCACCTCTTATCATAACACGCAACTTTGCGATGGCAGAGGTGACACATGTCCGACTAAAACTCGAAGTCAGACGAATCAGATTGTGGATAAATGCGTCGAAAACAAAATACATAAGAGCAAGAGGCTCTAAGGAGAACAAAATCAGCCTCCCAACTCAAGTCTCTGTAGATGTCGATGAGCTTGAGGTGGTCGATGAGTTCATGTATTTGGGGCAGAGCCGGATTAAGGCTTGTGGAGGTCAGGGTGCCAAGTAACGCCATATCCGAGAGAGCTCCGTAGCAGCAAGGTTACAGAGTCCGTCTTGGTAAGTGGATGGTCGTGGGTTCGAATCTTAGTAGAATGAGGCCATTTGGTTGCCAAAGAACTTTAGCATGGGTTTATTCTCAGGCTTCTAATAAAGTAACTTTCCTTCAATCTGAATTCTACAGTACCTCTGTTAACTCTCCTTCTAACAAAAATAAGTCCCTGTTATAATAAAACTGATGTGAGTAACGTATGAAAGTTCTCTCCAGGGAATCGTAACTAGGCGATATTGTTAGGAGGGACAGAGGCTCGGTATAGCAGAGTAGTAAGTTTAAAACGGAAAGGTAAAACTTACACACAAGCACAGATATGAATGATAACATGTGAGGAAAAAAATCCGAACAACTTTTAAATTGGTCTACGATTTCAAGGTGCTGCACAAATCGAAAAATCCTTTTCCACAAAATGAAGATCCACTTTTATATAACTGGTAACACGACTAGTCGATTCTGTCAAGTGACGCTTAGTTGGAAAAAAGGCGTGGTCGAAAGAAGATCGTCGTAGATTGATTTGCAATTTTTGTGAGCGAAATGAAGAAAAATCTATAAGTGAAGTGTTCCACTATTCACAAGATCTTGGATATAGAAAAAAAAAACATTTATATACATTATTGACAAACTCTTCGATAATGGAAATACCTTCAAAAAAAATCTGGTACCGGACGAAAGTGCACTTTGCAAAAGAGCGAAATTAAGGGTGGAAACGCCTCTTGGGTCAGCGTAATCATATCGTGAGCTGGGCAATAAACATCCGATTGATTAAAGAACGATGAACTAGTATCTGCATAAAATGGGTTTAAAACTATAAATATAAGCACTATCAAAATGACAAAGTAGTGTTTTGGCCAGATCTTGCATTGTCAAACTATGCTAATACAACTTTAGCGGATTTGCGGCAAGGCAATATCGGATTTATTCCGAAAGAAAACAATCCTCAAAATGTGCCACTGCTGCAGTTTATTGAAATTTTTCGAGCAAATTTGAAGCGAATGGTCTACCATAAAAGTTACAGAGCAAAAAACGTCGATTGTTTAAAGGAAAAATCAAGAAGGAGCACAAAACAATTGAAACATCCGGAATTCAGGAAGCTATAGAGCAAGTACCCCAGAGTATCAGGAAATCAGCGCGATGTGGAGCTGAGTTTTTCCTATGAGGTTTGTAAATGAGTTACATTACTTGAATAAAAAAGGAAGAATAGAAAAATAAGTTGCGCTAGATTTTAATTTAGAATTGAAAGTTTGTTCGGATTTTTGCCTTTCTCCTAGAAAGGTATAGCAATCACTGGAAAAACCGAAGGTATAAAAGTGGTCCCAATGGCCGAATGTCATATACCACTCGACTTCTTTCGACGAACTGAGCATTTTCTGTATGTATGCATGTATGTGTGTATGTGTGTATGTGTGTGTGTGTGTATGTGCAACTTTTTTTTCTCACTCACTTTTCTCAGAGATGGCTGGACCGATTTTCATAAAATTAATTGCAAATGAAAGGTCTAGTTGCGCCATAGGTTGCTATTGAATTTCATTGTAATCGGATTTTCAGTTTGGAGGTTATGTATCAAAATGTAAAAATCACGAAACATCAATATCTCAGAAACCACATAACCGATTTCAATAAAACTCGTTTCAAATGATCGGGCTGTCCCCAAAACCCTTAACTTTTGAATTTCGTTGTGATTGAACATATGGTCCAAAAGTTATGTAAAGAAAAGTTATCCTGAGGTTGTTTAAACTCACTCATTTTTCTCAGTGATGGCTGAACCGATTTTCACAAAATCAGTGTCAAATGAAAGGTCTAGTTGCCCCATAGGTTGCTATTGAATTTCATTGTATTCGGATTATAACTTTGTCCGTTGTTCATAAAAATAGGAAATCACATAATGAAAGTAAACATATTGACTTTCTCCTAACGATCACTGGCTAATTAAAAGGTAGAAAAGTGATCCAAATGGTCGAATGCCATATACTACTCGACTCAGTTCGACGAATCGAGCATTTTCTGCATATATGCATGTATAGGTGTACATGTTTGTGTGTGGGTGTGTACGTTTGTATGTGCACCTTTCTTTCGCACTAACTTTTCTCAAAGTAGTCTGACCGATTCTTTCTATCTTGGTGTCAAATGAAGGGTCTATTTGCCGCTAAGGTTGCTATTGAATTTCATTGTTTTGGCGCTGCGTCAGAATGTGAAAAACGCTCTTATATCTCAGAAGCTATGAACATAGTTGAATTCAAATAAATGGGTTTTCAAACCCTTAAACAATGAATATGGTTTTTCAAATAAATGGTTTTTCAAACCCTTAAATAATGTTTAAACATGTGGTTAGGAAGTTATAGAAAGAAACGAAACCCGCGGGCTGTTTAAAACTATAGCTACAATCAAAATATGTGGCCTCAACATCATTTAAATTTAATATTGTACTATTTCAATGTTTGCGGCCTTGCTCGGGATTGAAGTTGAAATTAAAAGTCATTTCTATCATTTCACTTTTTGCCTTTCTCCTAGAAAGGTATAGCAATCACTGCAAAAACTAAAGGTAAAAAAGTGCTCAAAAGGGCCGAATGTCGTATACCACTCGACTCAGCTCGACGAGCTGAGCATTTTCTGCATGTGTGTGTGTAACGCTCTCCCAATCTCACTCGATTTTCTCATAGAAGGCTGAATCGATTTCAATTAAATCAATTGCAAATGCCCTATAAGACCCTATTGAATTTTATTGTAATCTGATTTCTAGATTAGAGGTTATGTATCAAAATGTAAAAATCACGAAACATCAATATCTCACAACCAAAAATGAACGGGCTACCTAAAAACCCTCAACTTTTGAATTTTATGAAGATTGAACATATGGTTCAGAAGTTACAGGAAGAAACGTGTTCTGGAGACTGTTCAATCTAACTCATGTTTCTCAGAGATGGCTGGACCTATTTTCATAAAATCAGTGTCATATGGAAAGTCTTGTTGCCCCATAAGATCCTAATGATTTTTTTTTGCGAACGGATTATTACTTTTCCTGTTATGTTTAAAAATGTGAAATCCAGCTATGAAAAGAAACGTATTCTGATGACTACTTGGGCTCACTCACTTTTCTCAGAGATGGTTGACCCGGTTTCCACAGAATTAGTATCAAATGAAAGGTCTAGCTGCCTCATAACACCCTATTGAATTTTGCTGTAATCGGACTGTAACTTCGTCTGTAATGTATCGAAATGTGAAAATCACGAAACTTCATTATCTTAGAAACTACACAACAGATTTGAACAATATTGATATCGAATGAACGGGATAGTTAAGGGTTAACTGCTGAATTATGATTGAACACGTGGTTTCAAAGTTTGACTCCCCCATACGTTCCCTTTTCATTTGATTGTAATCAAACTTAAGCAACCGTTATGTTTTAATTTGTTAAACAACGAAAGTCTATTAGCTGAAGTTTTAGACGACTTATTTGAACATAACTAGTGTCATACAAACGAGTCATCTCTCAAACTTACAAATAACAAACTTCATAAAAATTTGATATACTGTTCAAAAGTTTTGTGAAGAAAAGAAATTCAAAAACTATTCAACACTATAGCTGCTTTGAACAATATATATGACCTCAACATGATTTAAATGTGGTATCGTACTATTTGAACGTTCCCGGTATCGCTCGTGATTAAATTGCTCGAAATTAAGAGTCATTCCTTATATTTCGCTATTTTTGAAGCACTAACATTACGTCAAATTTCGTATTTCATACTTTAATTACAACATCAATATTTTAGAACCCAAAGAGTGAATATACCTTTTTGGATTTAGGTATTCATGTAAAATCTATTTTTACAAATAATAAGTTTGAATGAGAAAGGGGTCAAAAAAATTTTCGCTCGCGTGATATTTCGGGTGAACATTTGTTTAATATAGTAGTGCATGTAGATTAAATGATATCGTAAATAGAGTGTTCACCGTTGCAGTATAGTTGTGTAATATGTACTATATACGTATGGTAACGCCGTGAACATTAATCGACAAAATGGCTGGAATAGATTATAGAATGGTACTACGCCACCAACGTCTGCAACTTTGTTGTTTTGCTTCCCATAAATGTGTGGTATGTGTGGAGTTTAGCAGCACGGCCTATTGCTAACACAAGTGTTCTTTGCTCGTGAAATAAAACCGATCTTATTAAATGGCAAAAAATCATAGTTTGAAAACTGTGCAGTTCTGAAGTATGGTGTTTTTAGTTCATTGAGTCGCGGGTATAGTGTGGATTATGTGTAAATATTGTTTAGTTTTGCTGTGAAGAATTTGTGATTCCGGCTAATTAGGAGCCTGTTAACAATTTTACACCATCAGAGTGTGATAGTGGTTGTGCTAGAGACTAGAGACACAATTAACTGACCTGCAGTTGAAGAGGTGTACGCATGTATTGATGCAAAAGGTGACAGCTGCTTTTGTGGTGAACTAGCAAAAGGGTAGCAGTCAACAAACTATGCAGATAACTATTTAGTTTCGCCTCACACTTAATATAGCTTACAACGTATAACATATATTCCAAACTCATCGGATGCTTCATACCTATTTATGACTTTTCTAGCTTTTGGATAGTTATTCTGCTCCTAGGCAGAGTTTTTGATATATATTCAAGGATCGTCATGGCACAGGATTTCCAGAGTTAACCTATGGTAGAGTGGGTCACATGTATTTTTTCATTTTGTGCACTAGAAATGGTACACAGCGAGCAATATTAGTTGATCATTGGTACTGTTTGATGAATGCTTTTAGCTTTTGATTTTTGTTAGTTATTCTTGAAATTGGTATGAAGCCCCCACCAATAACACCTGGTGTAGTGCACGTAGTGCACAATAGGACGAGACGCCACTGGAGAGGCAGAAACCGAGCGAGCGACAATTGTAACGTGTACGCCCTGGTAACAGTATTGGTTTTGTCACAGTTTTATAGCGCTTAATACAGCCAGAACAGCGCCATAAAGCTTTGATAGGACCAGTTTTGTTACTTGAGCGAGCGGTGCGAACGGAGGCATGTTTGATTCACTAAAAGCTGCTTCGATGGCTAAGATAAGTGTATACATTTACAGACATGTTTATTTATAAATAACTCGAAGGTAGTAATTTTCGCCGACAAGAATCAAATTGTTTAATTTGATATGTAGTATTGTAGTGTGTGTAGTATAGTATGATTTCATTAGTGATGAATTTGTGCGCCATTGAATGGAGAATTCATCTTCCATGTGTAGCTACTATGACGTAGCACTTTCGCACTGTTATGGAACTTCATTTTTGCACCGCTTGAAAAGTTGTACCACACGATTGCTGTTTATCTATTTTGCGATATTTCCCAATGTTAAAAATGTCTTGAAATTCCAAACTAAAATATATCTGATGACTCTGTTTTGATATCCATTGTCATTCCTTTTCTATTTATGACTTCACTAGCTTTTGAATGATCAATTTTACTCCATAGCAAACTTTTGTTAAATATGCTAAATTTTCATAGACGCAGATCCGAAACGATAAAATAAAAGTGATGTTTTCATCCAGAGAGTACTGGTGTGGTTTATGGAATTTGGAGTATGGTGCATTGATGCTAGTCCAAGTCGAAATCTTATGATTAAATTTTTTCGATTTTTCTAGCTTTTGAGCAGAGGTTTTTGTATACTATGTCCCTATTATGACTAGTTTGGCATTTTGTCAACAAACTTAAGTTATATATTCTGGTCAATTTGCATATCTGCATTTTTTAAACTATTGGGGCTTTGAATGCATGAAACTTTGCCAATTTTTCTATTTGATAGGCAACACTCGCATTAACAGCTAATAGAGAATCGGCGTGAAATATCGTGCTCCCGAGCGTCTTCGTCGGTAGGCGTGGATCGAGCGGTCGTGCATAATGCTTCGGTGTAAACGCGTCTCCGGCCCGGGAGAGTTCTGCTCATATAAATGTTTTCGAAATGTAGTGACCCAACTCTATAATATGTTAGTTCAAATCGTCCACATAGTGTAGTATAACATTTTGCGTTTAACTAGAATATACCACACACACCTGTGCGTGGGCCTAATAACACTCTATTGTTTATTTCTGCTTTAAATCGGTCTCAAATCAGGAAATCACTTTTCAAGAACAAACGAACAATTTACAAGAAACGTCGTTAGTCGACCTGTTAAGCTAAAAGCCAGATGTCCGGGTCACCGAATATCTAGAGACTTCACGTCGATACCTTTCATGAGGTCGTATTTTCTACAGATTGGTTATAACCGTGTTATAATTTTCAGTATAAAGAAGGTCACTTCGGGAAGAAGTGATAGGAGTGGCGAGGCGTTAACGTAGACTCAACTCTCGTAGCTTTCATAACATTGTGTAGTCAGCTGAGATAAATTAATGAGAGATACGTTTCGGTAGTTGCATAATGACTTCATAAACAGATTTTTGAATCTTTGAGTTTGTCTTGATTGAGTCATGAGTCCGGTATCCTCGCGTGCGCTTTGTTTTTGCGGTGTTACATCATCAACCGGAATGAGTTCGGATCGCGTTATGATTTCCGTAGAAGATATAATAAACTCGTACGTGCGATATTTGTTATTATGAACCCGGTACTAGAACTCAGCGCATCGTTTACCAAAACGAAACCTGCTGCAAACCTTACCCTTTTCTCCAACACCCCAGTGATTTCTCGTGGAAGTGCAGAGGTGTTCTCGGCTTCCAATAAAGCGAGTATCACGTCAACATATACTTATACACACTCCTTCTTTGACCTGCATTTGGATGCGGCCGGCGCTGGTATTGCCTAATATAAAGATTAAGGTCACCAGTTTTTACACATTGAGGCTGAATGTTAATCTCAAGCATCATCCGTTGGTTCTCTGTGTAATCACAGCTGATCTGGCAATAACGGAGTAGCAACCGCGGGCGGTCAATCATGCTCATGCTCATGCTCATAATAAGTTTGAATGAGAAAGGCTGAGTCTGACCGCTAGGTGGATTAATTTAGGTTTTTCCTCATACGTTAAGCGTATCAATCACTTCAATAGTGATACTGCCACTAATATGAAGTTCGGAGTACAGAAAACACTTGGGCAATATCACAATAGATCTAATCTCTGGTCGCAGTGATGAGCATACACAGGAAAAAACGCCATATCCGGCCACAACACCGCGTCTTCGCCTTTAAGGTTATCTTGACGAACGACGCACTTACGCACTTACGACAGTTACGCGTACTAAAAATTTCCTCTTTCACGGCCAGTCTTGTGTGAAAAAAAAAGCGACTTTGACAACCCCTTCTCGTTGATTGTCAGCTACAGCAGCACTTTCTTGGGAAACTTGGTGTGGGGAATGAACTTTCACCTCGGAGCTCAATTCTTTCGTGAGGGAAGCAAAATACGAAGCGCTCTGCCAATTGTTGCCATCCAGGGTGAGATAGGTCTCGTTGTTCACCACCGCCACGTCGCGATTCACCGGGAAAATCGACTTGACCATATGACCTCTCGGCCAAGCATACGCAGCGATGTAGCCACTTTTTCCTCGATCTTCCTCTTCAGCATCTTTTGGAGCTTCTTGTCGCTCAGGTTCGTTAGCCGTCCAGAACCGAGCTTTCTTCGGATGTTCTTATTATTGTCTAATAGTGCCAAGATGTTTTAGGTGCCGAAACAGGCGTATCCGGGGTCCACAAAATGCCGCAAGATGTCCGTTTTCGGCGCAGCGGGATTTTTGAGGATTGGTGCCAAGAAAATCTTATGATCATCAATGTCAACAAATGTCCTATTGTTTCGTTTCATCGTGGTAGCAATCCCATAAAAGCTACCTATACAATTGGACGTATACCTCTAGCTCGTGCTAATTTTATTGATCGTGCAAGTCGTCAACTGGGATTTCTGATGAAAGTTTCAAAAGATTTCACCGATGTGCATTGTTTAAAATCATTGCATTAGTAAGATCCATTGTGGAATCGTCTGCTGCAGTGTGGGCGCCATATCAAACCACCTGGATTAACAGGATTGAACGGCTACAGAAGCGTTTTATTGGATTCGCACTCCGTAGATTTCCTTGAACGGACAGGCTAAATCTTTCACCGGATGAACACCGTTGCAATCTGTTGGGAATTGCTACCCTTGAAAAAAGAAAAAGAATTCAGCAAGCAATGGTTGCAGCTAAAGTGATTCTTGGAGAAATTGACTACCCGGCTCTTTTGGGTAAGTTTTCTTTTAACGCACCTGGAAGAATTAAACGCAGGTCACTCGACGAAATATTTGTAACACCGTTCCATCGTTCTGTGTTCGGGTATTTCGAACCAGTCACCAGGATTATACGCACCTTCAACAAACCGTGTCAATTTTTTGATTTTGGAATTACATCTATTCTCTACAAGCGGAAATTGCTCGCAGCTAGACTATTATAATTAATTTACATCTGTTAGGTTTAGGTAGTTTTTAAATTACATTCATTAAGACGGTAATTGTCGGATGAATTAACAACAATAAACAATGAAAAATCGGCGACTTTTGTACATTTTTTTAATTCAAACGTTAGATTACCTTCGTTCTTGCAGCAGTCGATTGCAAAATAATCTATGCGTCTGCTCAAATGCAAAGAAAATGCAATTTGAATATTCGAACTATTGTACTATTGAAAAACTTAATTAAAACGTAAAATTCGACCTCTGATTGGTCGCTTCGTCTACAGAATTATATATCTTGTAAATCGAGAATGCACTCTTTAACCTATACAAGGGCCTGTTCCTGCTGAAATCGATCATTTTACTAGTAGATGACCACTAGGGCCGGACAGCCCTAATTAAGTAGCAGCAGGTAACAGCAGTAGCGGTAGCGGATAACAGTGGGTACCAGTAGCGGAGATCAGAAACGGCAGTGGCAGCAGTGTCAGCGCAGGTAACAGCGTAACTTCCTCTATTAAAAAGCTGCTTTTTTGCGGCAGCGGCACATTGGCCGGCTGCCGTATTTTGACAACGTTTTGTGATGCTTGCAATCAAAATCTGTGGACCGTCAAATGTTTAGTGTGAAAACAGTTTTTCACTATGTTATCAGAAGAATGCCTTGTTCCCACTGTCGGGGATAGCATAGAGATGCGATCTGCATCATATTCGATATTAAATAAAACAACAGCTTTTTTTGAGGACAAAATATATACTATATTGAAGAAAGTGAAAAGTGTGCAAGCGATACAAAATAGCTACCGAGTTTTACGTCCTGCGGTGGTGTAATCGGAAACGCATCTGACCGGAGATTAGATGTTGTGGGTACGAGTCCCACTTGATGGACTATATTTTTCGAAAATTTCTAATCAACTATTTTCCCAGTTAGTACATTTTTCAATCTTCAACTCCACATTTACGGCTGAAAAAAAGAGACTAAATTGAAGAGTTAACATTCGCTCGTTCTTTAAAAATGTTACCCTTCATTGAAAATGTTGGAATACGCAACACCACCCAACTGCAGCGTAATAGAATGTTGCGTAACTGACTGCGGTATTTTCTGTTATCTGCTTCTATACGACACTAAAACACGGTGCCCCCACAGACCGTTATTATAAAAAAATGCACCAAAGAATCTGAGTACACCATTTGATTCGTTATGACGTCCAGAATCTCTGGTCAAAATTTCAAAATCATCGTACGGTGCATTTTTGAGTAATGCCCTTTGGAAGGTCGTAGAGTACAAAAAAGTTATATAAAAACGACGAAATACTTATTGTACAGCACGTATTTACCCACCATTTTATGAAATAACTTCCAAAATAGTTTCTTCACATTCCAAAGGTTATATTTCAAGACATTAACAATTGGTGAAAAGATTTATTTGAAAATCCCACAGCGCACAGTGGTCTAAACTCGAAAAATCGTGATCATGTAGATTTCACTGTGAAAAATTGATTTTATGTACTCAATGTCTTCAGCAAAATTGTTTCATAGAACAAGGCCTTACTTTTGGCGTTTTTAGTTTTTCGATCAATCCACTCAACAGTTAGATAAAATAAATAATTTTTCTAATTTTCAATATACCAGATAGCTTCCTTCAGCAAAGTTGTGGAAAATTTCAAAAGATAAACAATTGCTGAATACTGTGATGTCCTATCTGTACGTTGGATATGATAGAATAGAGTTTTTTGTGAAACACCTCTCCTTAAAATTAGTTTTTTGTCTATAATTTTGTCTGTAATGGTCAAAACAATGCAAAATGTTCTAAGATTTCATTCATTCAACCTAAGATTCTCTCAAGACTTTATAAAATTTATTGTTTTGTGCCTAGGCAATACGGTAACAATCGACGGGGATGAGTTCGAGGTGGTCGACGAGTTTGTGTACCTCGACTCTCTGGTAACTGAGAACAACGATACCAGCAGGGAGATAAGGAGACGTATCAGTGGAAGTCGTGCCTACTATGGGCTCCATAAAAAACTACGGTCGCAAAATCTGAGTCTTCGCACCAAGTGTATTCTGTACAAAACGCTCATAAGACCGGTCGTTCTCTACGGGCATGAGACGTGGACAACGCTCGAGGAGGACTTGCGAGCACTCGGAGTTTTTGAACGCCGGGTGCTAAGAACCATCTTTGGCGGTGTGCAGGAGAACGGAGTGTGGAGGCGTAGGATGAACCACGAGCTTGCGCGCCTCTACGGTGGACCCAGTATTCAGAAAGTGGCTAAAGCTGGAAGGATACGCTAGGCAGGACATGTAGCCAATGATGGTGATCGGCGATAAAATCGGCGATAAACATTCGAACTTTTTCAGCGTGTGAGTCAACTTCGTCTCTCAGTCGGTTCTAACATTTATCGTACGATGCGCCAGTCCGAGTGAACCAATTCGGAGATTCGCTGAGATAATTCATTCTCTCTCAGAGATGGAATTTCCAATAGCTCTACAAACCGATGATTCACTCTTCGCTGATAGAATCCAAGTGTCAAAACAAAAGAGGAGAATCGCGAGACGATAATTATCGGAAAAGAGAAGCGACTGCGATCGCTTGAACAATTATCCCCCTATCTTTCTGGGTCGCAAGTGTTGACAGTAAAATAGGTTTTTCATCGTTTAACAAAATGTTGCAAGCTGTTGTCATTGTCAACTCAATGTTCTTTTGTTCGTCGGTTTTTTTTGCATCGAAGGTTTGTTCGCTGATGTATGTTGGCCGATATCAAAGTTTTTCTTGAACAAGCAAAAAACCTGCACAAACTTTGGAAAAAAATAAGCAAATATAAATAGATTAGAAAAAAATATTTGCCATTTGAAAAAACAAAATCGGCAACGGACTCTAAAAATCTTCATTTCACAGACAATTCTGTAAATATGATATCCCTGTTTTGTGCTGCCTTTTAGTTGGTCTAACGCTGGCAGTTTTTTCCCTCTCTGAGTTTTTGGTTTGCGATATAATTTTAGGATTATCGGGACACTCTCACTCACAAGGCGATTCAAACCAAAAATTTTTAGTTCCACGGCTCGATCGGATCGGGAAACGATATTGAATTACCTATTGAAACCGATAAGAGAATCGAGAAAGCGTATGAACAAGCGACGATAAACTCGCATACAGTTAACAGGCTATAAAGTTCACGGAGTATTCTTCCGGTAGTTTATTTGTCACACAAGTTCTCTTCTCGAAAAACGATACAAAACATCGCGTATTATGTGTGATCAGAATCCAATAGGATTCTCTCATGGTAATTCTCTGATACGATTTCAACCATCCTTGCATGTAGCTAGAATGCCGGATAGCTACCCTGCAAAATTGGTGTTCGCTTCAAATCCGGCGGGAACGAGAAGGCGAGGGGCGCAACGAGCGAGATGGGTGAACCAGATGGAGCACGATCTGCAGAGTAACAGGTGCCCGCGGAACTGGAGGCAGGCAGCCATGGACCGAGTAAATTGGCCGAACCACGTTATGTAGGCCATGTCTTAGGACGTACGGCCATCTAAGTAAGTAATAGAGATGCACCGAATATTCGGGCCGAATATCAGCAAAAATTGGATTTTGCCGAATATTCGGCTCGCCGAATAGTAAGTTTATTATTCGGCCGAATATGCCAAATAAGCCGAATAGTGGCCAATGATTATCAGAAAACAATATAAAAGTATAGTGCAAAGTTTTATGAACGGCGGTAAACGAAAACTGAAGATGTAACTTGGGCTTAGAAAGGAATATATCTCATTAAAACGGAACACGAACCGCAATCTCCATACAATATTTCATGTCTTGTCTGGATGAGGTATATTTTTTCTGAGCCAAAGTCACATCCTCAGTTCTCGTTCATTTCTCGCCTTTTTTTTTGTTTCAAAAACACTCAAAATGTAGTTGTAACACAAACTTTTAAATTGTGTCAACCATAATCCTCAAAAACATTATTTTTGAACGACAACTCAAATAAGAACAAAAGTAGGTGCGCCACGGATTAGCGTGCTTTATTCCATAGGTGCAAAATTTATTATTTCTTGTGGAATAGTTCGGACAATTTTCAATCGTTTTCGTACATGAATAATTGGAAAGCGAAAACAACAATTTAAACTTCAAACAATGACCATTTGGTTATTTTGTTATCATACGATCAACGTTGTGTTCAGCCGAATATACGGCCGAATATTCGTCTCACCGAATAATGGAAAAAAGGTTATTCGGTATTCGGCCGAAGGCCGAATAGTGCTATTCGGTGCATCTCTAGTAAGTAAGTAATTGTTTTTAAAACTTGAGAATTACTGAAGTAGGGCCTAGTACAAACGGGTACGGAACGACATGACGACGGTTCTCAGATGAACGCCAGCAAGGGGACCGTGAACATGAGGAGCTCGAGCTGCAACTCCGTGCCGGCGATACGCGGAAATTATATAAGAAAGTTAACCAGTCTCACCGAGGCTATGTGCCGCAAGCCGACATGTGCAACGACACGGATGATGCGGATGCCAGCGAGGTCAACAAGCGAAATGAGTACTTCCGCAGCCTCCTTGAACATTCAAGACAGACTACCGAGCGAACTCTTTTAGCATGGTAGAGACTTAGAGAGGCACTTATTAGCCTGTGTACTAACACTGTTGCACTCATTTTCAGGATTTAGAGGAAAAGCTGCCAAACGAGTAAATGCTCGATCTACGAGAAGGGCGACAAACGGAAATGCCGTAACTACCTCGGCATCTTGCTTATCGGTACCGCCTCCAAAATACTCTCGCAGATCCTGTTCTGTCGTCTAT
Organism: Wyeomyia smithii; assembly: GCF_029784165.1. NCBI lineage: Eukaryota > Metazoa > Arthropoda > Insecta > Diptera > Culicidae > Wyeomyia > Wyeomyia smithii. The sequence continues at coordinate 87,585,886 of NC_073696.1, read as the reverse complement.
AGTTTTCAATAAGAAGGTTCGTGGGCTAGTATTAAATAGGTTCTATGGAACTCTACGCCAGAAGATCAGTTAACAAGTTTTTTTGCTCTTTTCGTTTCACTTCTGCAATCCATTCGTGGGCCGCTGGTCCTGTGGGTGAACAGTGGCAAGAGAGAGAGAGAGAGTTTTGCTAGCTCGCGAGGCTCATGAATGGTTATGCATAGCAGAAGCAGACAGTCGGTGGCAGCTGGTTGCTGGAAGTTCTTTTTGCTTATGCGCGGCTTTGCATTTGATAAGAGAGGTGTAAAGCTTTCACATGGCTCTAGCTTGCGGTGTCTAATCAAGAAAACCAGCTATCAGCTTTTTGCCTTAAGTAGGGGGTGAATCACCGCTCTTAAAAAAGAGCAGTAGATCACTCACTCAGTTTGAAGAACTAGCTCTTTAGATCAGTTCGCGAGGGAAATGCTCACCTCTAATCATAACACGCAACTATGCGATGGCAGAGGTGATCCACGTCCGACTAAAAGTCGAAGCCAGACGAATCGGATTGTGGATAAATGCGTCGAAAACGAAATACATGCGAGCGAGAGGCTTTAAGGAAAACAAAATCAGTCTTCCAACTCAAGTCTCTGTAGACGGCGATGAGCTTGAGGTGGTCGATGAGTCCATATATTTGAGGCAGAGGTGGATTAAGGCTTCTGGGAGCCAGGATGCCAAGTAACATGCGAGGGGCCCTTTCCAGTTGTCAGGATTCCAGTTGTTAGGATAGTCAGTAGAGAACAAAAGAAAAGTTATGAATTTTACTCGTTCCATCTAGTTGTATTGCTATGAGTTGCAAGTAGACGTATTGCATTACACCGCCGCATAAGAGGGATTTAGCTGCCATCAGTTTCGTATGCCTCAGGTCAAATTGATACTAATGGCATTTCTGTAGGTGTGAAAAATGCGTTTTAGAATACGTCGAGGATTTACATGATGTCGTTTATGGTGTAAGAATGAAAGTGAACATAATATCTTCGCAGCTTAATTTTATGTTAGTATTCATCCTATACTGCCGTTCCAAGCATAGTTGTCCAAGCGCAATATTAATAGAGCAGAGATTAGGCAGATACCTACCGCAGTATTGGTGAAAATGTTGCATGCTTCCTTAATGTACACACCCAACATGAAATTCGATCAAAGCGCTCGGGGATATTACGTCACAAAATTTGTTTTCAAAATTGCAGTGCGTTCAGGTGCATAGTTCTTGAAATGCCGTTTCGCTCAATAAAATCATGTTCCCAGCACTTCAAACCGGAGGGCTTCAAATGCCGGTATCTTGGTCATGGATAGGCAATAATCATTTTGAATACTTTCTCTGGTCTTACTATCGAAAAAATTACAGTCGTTCCAAATATTCTTCGCTACCTGAAAGAGATCCGTCTGATACAAGTCAGCGATCTGAACGTAAGGCACAGGCTGCATTAATAGCTAATAATAAATACTTGGTTGAGTAATCCAGAGACAATTATACGGAAGATCTCTTAAGAAGTGAGCTGGTGAAACCATCGTAAGAATGGTTCGATTTATCGAATTGCATGAACGCATCTTTTGACTGGATTTATAATGGTGCGATAAATGGAGGGATACTTGTGTTTAGACATGTTGAAAATATTAAAACTGTCTGTTTCAAAATTCAAAATGCAATTTCCCGAAGTGTCTCAAGAAGATATCGAAAAATATATTGCTACACGTACCAACATTAGATTAAAAATAAACATGAAAAAAATATTTTCTAGAGGGAAAGACTAACAAGTATAAAATAGTTAAGATAAGAGACCACGGAAGCCTTATCCGGTTAAAATCTTTGTTAAATTTCGGCTAGATTCAAATTGTATCTCTTGATGTTGTGAATAACCCGAATAATCTCTTTTGCTTATAACAGTTCATATTTACCACACATTTATAAATTGATTTCCAATATTAGAAGAAAAATCTCTTCTCAAAAGTTGTATTTATTGCTTAAAATTCTGTTTCATTATTATCTACCAGTGCGTTGTGATGAAACCTTCGACGTTGTGACGTAGAAGCTTTTAGTATCAGGTTTGTTTACTATGATTTCGTTACCAAGACAATCAAACTCCTCTTTTCTCCTAACCTGTCAATCTATTATCGTTGGTCCCAGCGTGCACTACTATGATTGGAACGAGAGTATAGCTCTCAATTATCGTAAGTGTTCAAAGTTTATGTCTCATTTGCTGCCTCTAGTGCGACGGAAATGTAGTTATTCGGAGGTGAACAAATGTATATTTCTCTAGAATAGTGATGGGGAATATCGCCCAAAACGGACATCGATAACAATAGATAATTCCGGGGCTTATATCGGTATTATCGACAAGTATCGATAATTTGACAGCTGTTTGCCAAATGAAATTTTGCTATGTAAATCTGTCAAAAACAGAGACAGTGATGGCCCAAACAGGATACGTTTGCGTTGCGTTGACGTTAATTTGACAGTGAATGTATGGGCTAACTGTCAAATTGCAGCAAACGCAGCCGCAACGTATCCATTGTGTTAAGGGGCCATCCACATACCACGTGGACAGCTTTGGGGGGGGGGGGGTTGGCTAATGTTCACGGTCCATACAAATTTTTTAGAATTTATATTGGCAGTTGTCCATGGAGGGGGAGGGGGGAGTTCAAAATCGTTAAAAATCTGTCCACGTGGTATGAAGATGGCCCCTAAGGCCTTGAATGATAAATCTTACGATACTGCGAATGAAAATTCGAACAACCGGACGCGTAAAACTGTTTGTTTTGGTGCTTTCTACGGAGTATTTTCAAGCCTAAGTTCATTTTGAAGGTTGTATAATAAGGGAAATAATTGCAGCAGGCAAAATCCTGTCAATTTTTGAATGGCCAAAGCTTCACTTAAAATGAATCAATTTTGACAAAACAGGTTTCATTTTGCTGGAAAACTGTCCTAGTTTCCTAGTATTACTTGTATACTAGGTTGTAGCAGGTCTTATTAAACCATGCAACTTTGCAAACTTGCGTTTGAAAATTTATTTGGATTAACATTTCAAAAAGTCAAATTATTTTCACGCGGATTTTCTTTAAAAGGTTATTTATGCAGATTTTCAAATTAACGTGGTTTTTTACGCGAGTTTTTGAATTAAAGCGGTTTATTAAGCAGGTTTCTGAATTAACATGGTTTTTTCATCCCCCGCGTTAGAAAACTAACTAACTGTATTTGAAGATTTTTCTTATAAATCATTATATCTTAGTAAAAATTATCTAAACTTTCCTTCAAAAATATAAAAAAATGAGTTTAAGATCCTACTCTGAAAAAATATAATTTTTAAAACAAAAAATAATTTAGAAAATATCGGTGATCTCAGATTTTTTTAAATGAAGTATTTTAGATAGACAATTTAGTTGCCTAAAACGTTCTATGCATTTCAAAAATGTACACTTTGGCACACACTCTTGAAATCCGAAACATTTTCGGTGTAGGTTGGTCACGCCAAGTTCTTATACTAGGAAACTAGGTTAGTTTTCCAGTTAAATGAAACCGGTCATCAAAATTGATTTATTTTTCGTAAAGTTCTGGCCATTTAAAATTTGAGAGAATTTTATTTATCTCAGTTATTTTGCTTACCCCCTGTATAAATCAGGACACTTTAAATTTAAACTAAACAATTACCAGAGAATTACCAATATCATATTATAAGAGTTGGCAAGCCAAAGAAAAGTTTGGATATTTTTTAAAGTTCTCCAGTACTAAGTTGTTGAATACATACATATTTTTAGGAAACTAAAAACTATAAATACCTTTTTAGCTACCATTTTTTCTCAGAAACTCAGTGACACCCGGGCGAACCTTTACACCACCCCCAACAATGCTAAATCTTGTCGAATAGCAGCACTCAACAAACACTTAGCGGCAAAAGCAACTCCTGGGGTAGAGTAGGTGAAGTCTCCTTCTTTTGGGTCTCCTCCAGTAACCAGCCGCACTGACTTGTGCTTACCCTCATAACATCGCTAATTATCGTTAACGGCGAAAAATTAGCAATAACATCGATGACAAGCAGTTATCGATATTATCGATAAGTTTTCCATCACTATAGTCTAGAAAATGCTAATCAAATATTGCTAACGTTAAGGATGTATTACGTGAATGTTTTCTTTGGTAATTTTTGCATTAAAAAAATGGTCTTATTGTGGATGGTGATAAAAATATAACTAAGACAGATAATTGAGTTTGATAAATTTCTCATGAAAGGTAAGCATATTAACTTACTTGCAAAAAAAGGCTACGCCCTTGTGAGCGGCGGTCCCGCAGATAACCGGAACGTTCGCCATGGCAAATAAAAACATGCGTGTAGCCATGTTTTTGAGTTCTTTTTTCGATTTATTTATCAATTCCTCCTCAGTTTTCGCGACAAAATTGTTTGAGTACATCTTACACTTCAGGTTTTTCCAGAAATTCCTAATGAGACGCAGCTGGGGGACGTAAAGCGTGTTTGCCGTCTTGGATACCATATCGATATTCAGCCGATCTATCTCCTCCAACAATCGCTTCGATTAGTTGGTCCACGCCATATCCGGCCAGAACATGCTATAATCGATCATTTTACTAGTAGATGACCACTAGGACCGGGCGGCCCTAATTGAGTAGCAGCGGGTAACCGCAGTAGCGGTAGTCAGTGGGTACCAGTAGCGGAGATCAGAAACGGCAGTGGCAGCAGTGTTAGCGCAGGTAAAAGCGTAACTTCCTCTATTAAAAAATTGCTTTTTTTGCGGTAGCGGCACATTGGCCGGCACTTCCTTTAATGAAAGGCTGCCGTATTTTGACAACGTTTTGTGATGCTTGCGATTAAAATCTGTGGACCGTCAAATTTTCAGTATGAAAACAGCTTTCCACGGTGTTATCGGAAGAATGCCTTGTTTCCACTGTCGGGGATAGCAATGAGATGCAATCAGCTTCATATTCGATATCAAAGGAAACAAGAAGTTGTCTTTGAGAACAAATTATATACTATATTGAAGAAAGTAAAAAGAGTGCAAGCGATACAAAATAGCTACTTAACAAGACCGAGTTTCACGTCCTGCGGTGGTGTAACGCATCTGACCGGAGATTAGAAATTGTGGGTTCAAGTCCCACCTGATGGACTATATTTTTGAAAATTTCTAAATAACCATTTCCCTAGTTAGTACATTTTTCAATCTTCAATTCCACATTTACTGCCTCAAATAGAAACTAAATTGAAGTAACATTCTCTCGTTCGTTCAAAATATTCATTGAAAATGGTGGAATACCCAACACCACCAAGCAGCGGCGTAATAGAATGCTGCGTAACTGACTGCGGTATCTTTTGTTATTTGCTTCCATACGACACATAAACGCATAATCAAGCCTTGTTGAAACGCAAATTTCGATGGATCTGATTAGTCGTTTAATGCTCGCTTTACTAACAGGGTTGATAGAATTAGGAGAGCCTGCTTCTGCTCAAACCAGACATTTTACTAGTGAATGGCCTGTAGTACGATCCTAACTAAGTAGCAGCGGGTACCTGCATTTGTAAGATAGTGGCAGCACCAGCGGAAGGTGCATTGGCCGACATTTCCTCCAGTAAAAGGCTCTGCCATATTTTGGCAACACACAAATGTTTTTGAGATAGGGTAGTTTGGGGTAATTTGGACCCCTGGGGTGAAATGGACAGGTGCTTTATCTTGGAAAGTATTACATTTTTGGGTTCCATGTACTACTCCATCCTTTCCTTGAACTCTAAACCCTAACTAATATAAAAATTTCATGGTTTGCTGTGACAGGTGCACCGCAATGCCAATGTAAACAAAGGAAACATCAAAAATTGATTTTGCTGTAAGTTTTACGCTCGTGTATTTAAGGTTTTTGAGAACTTCTTCGATGTTTTCAGTCTAATAAGCTTTGCAGCCGTGTTTGTCTAGTAAAAGAGTACATTTCAATGAAAGATTGCGATAAGTTTGATCGAAAATAGTGGAAGGAATTAAGCTTTTAGAAAGGCGTCCTGTTTGGGGTAAAATGGACAGTTTTTTTGGGGTGATATGGTCAGGCGAGTTCGAAGTGAATTCTTTTATCGAACTGATGCAGCGGGCATATAAAAACGAACGGATAGACGGCGGTGTACAAACAATGAACTGTAAAAAGTGTTACAGACAATCTGGGATGATTTATCTGTACAAAAAGTGTTTTCAATGCCTCGCAGATCGGCGGGTTTCTGAACGAAAGTTGGAAAAACCTAATTTTTTTCTAAAATGCTTGAAAATGACGTATAATGCCAATTTATAACTCATTTCTGATGTCCGAAAATGCTGTTCCCCTAAAATGCCGTTAAACCTTTCTTATTATCAGATTTATTTATTTTGTTCAGATCATGTTCAACATTGGTATACTTGTTCTTTATCGAAAAACTTTATACCCGTATTTTTTTGTTTGGTCCTTAGTGTGATCCATTTTGAATTAAAGTTGCCAAAAATCCGCAACCATTTTTCAAAAAATTGTAACTTTTGAGCCGTTTGACCGATTAAAAGATTAAATGGAAAATTTAAGGAATTTGATAGGCCTTTCAAGGAAAAATAAGAAATCGTACGTCAACGTACATTCGTTAAATATTTTCCCGTTTCGCGAATTTGGGATAAACGGATTTGGAACGACGCGTCGCGACGATATGCAAACCGGGACCCAAAAATTCGAAAAATACGGTTAATTTCATATAGACTGTTGATTATCCGATCATTCCGAATTGTTTCACGACACTGTACGGTACACAAGAGTTCTGAAAAATAACACAAATTTCCCCTCAAAACGAAACTCGTTGATCCAAAATCAGATCAAAATTGAGGGAATTAGGTAATCGAAGTTAAGCTCAAAATTGTGATTTTCGAACATAAAAATCATTGAAATTTCCTGACACAGCAACATTCAAAGTGCTGCCAAAAATTGGTATACCATCCGATTCTCATGAAATCACACACACACATCACACACATAGACAGACACACACAATCACACACACATACAAACGCACACAGTCACATACACTCACGCGCACACGCGCACACACGCACACAGACACTCACACACACACATATGCACACACACAAACGTGCGTGTGCGACACACGATCACATACTCAGTTTCTAGTATGAATAATTGGAGAAGGGAAATTTTTTTGGCCTACTGTGGAACCACTGTGCAATGCCTAAGAATTGCAGTTATCATTCCGTATGCCTGATACCACCTTCTACTGTGTATTAAGCAACTATTGATACTATAAAACTCACATTTTTTACCCTGTCCACATCACCCCAAACACTGTCCATATTACCCCAATAGCTGTCCATTTTCACCCCAAACGATTTTTTTTATGTCCGAAAATCATAATTTTTAGTTTCGTTATTTTTTGTTGTTGTTTTGACCTCAATATCAAGGTTTTTTCGTGCAGAAACATAGAAAACAGATCAATATTACTATAGTACATTACGTTTATGGGATAGAAAAAACAGGTTACGAAATAACAGGAGTTTTCCTTAGGGGGTCCAAATTACCCCAAACTACCCTACAGACAATCATAGTCTGCCGATCGTGTCTAGTTTTCAGTGCGAAAATTGCCTTCCACTTTGTTATCGAAGGGCCTCATTGAGATTTGGCATTATTTTTTTAATTAAATGTTTACAATATTTTAGAATAGGTCGCTTCCTCACATCCTATTAAACATTACACAGGTTAACAGTTTAGAAACCTTCGTCATACGCAAATTCACCAGAATTCCCATTGTCGGGCTAGCACAGAGGTGCAATCAGATCAACATTGATTTGTGCTAGAAATAAAAGTGAAATGATATTTTAACTTGCGTGAACTCTGACTGTTGAAACTTGCTCGTGCTTCATAGCGTTTGTTTTATTTCTGTTCAAGGATTTTGTATTTATTTGTGCATATTGCAAATTGGGGGCACTTCAACTCCACTTTTGCACTGAATTTTGAAATTATTCGATACAAATACCATTACCTTATGTAGTTCTACGTCAACCTTGCGACCGTGGCTTTATCAACAATTAGATTTCAACTGATCTGGGGATGACGATCACGATCTAGCATCTGCGCACGATTGCGCAATTTATAATTGAGAGTGAGAGTGAATTATTTTAAGTGCTGTTGGGTTCGGATCAATGATCGAATAAACTGAATAATCTAAATTATTCCAAAACAAAAAAAAACCTCACATCAGAACAATCACAACTCTGTAAATATTATCACTTTTCTCATTCAAGTCTTGCGGAAATGGTAGACCCGCGGGGAACGGTTTATTCATGCTACTAAGATAAACTATGAAAACATTCCTCGTGCTCTAAAACCCTTTTATATAAACTTCAGTGATTATCAGATTAAGAAAGGTGTTGAGGTTACAGAGCAAACTATTACCTATTATTTGAATACGCTAATATAACAAATTGTCGCTAAATTGCTACTATAATTGCTGCACTAACAAATATAAACTGACATTTTCGTCTTGCTCGCGGTATTGAGATAGAGGACATTGGAACACACTCGCTAGAACCCTCGTGAGCAACATTAGATCATGTTCGCAATTTGAATACCTAGTAAAGTTTCAAATCGTCCTTCTTTTTATCAACTATGTACATTATAGAGTTTTAGAGAAGTCTATATCACATAAACAAACCTCGTAATCGAAAAAATCTGCTCCGCGGTCACGGGGTAGAAGTTGCCAAGTTATCAGAGAACAAATTTACATCCCATTTCTCACGCTCGTTCGGTAGAGGTTACAACACTTTCCGAAAGAAAGTGCATGTACGTGCAAAGTCCCAGACTGTTCCGTGGTTCAGTTTCGGTTTGATGTTCGTCCTTTGTAAAAACATTTATCTCCATATGTAAGATTTTTTATTTTATTTATCTCTATATGTACTGAGCGAGCGCATCGGTATTGCATGTTATTATAAAACGCACTCCTAAATACAAAATGCATTCAATTTGAAGGTTGTCGACTTCCTTTTAGACAGCTAACTATAAGCTCGCGACAGCTGTATTTACTGTATACCGTATTGGGCACACACAGGTACTCTTAAAACCTACCAACCGCGGGATTTAGTTATTAACAATTCGAAAACGTATTAACAGACTGCTCAAAATCAAGTTCCGGAACACAAAGCAGAGCAGTCTCGGATCCACTTTAAACTACTCTAGAAGGAGGGTCAATTTTTCCAAGCAACGAGTAAATTCTTAGTCCAACATATCCATAAATATAGTTTCACCATTCAAGACGCTCGCTGCTGGTTCTGAGCTGAGCTGCTCCCGTCCGTGCGCATACAATCCGGTGATGCAGCGGAGCATGACATAGGTTATGGTTCAAGAGGCGCTGAATGACATATGCGGTCACGAAGCAGCAAAATGGAACCAACTCTAGTGAGTGTGGAGAAAATTGGATCCGCACCAGTTTGTTGTCCATATACAGTTCCAAGATAATGACTCAACAAAAGATGGTTCAACGTCTAGATGAAGATTGTCGCTGCGAACGGTAAAGTTTCGCCTGTATATAATAGGGTGGACAGTTTTTGTCCAACTTAAATATAACAGATTTTTGACATTGCAGTCGACAATCGCCATCTAGTTACTAACTATCTGCTCTTTGAGTACGTTGGTCTCAATAGTGACACTATTTGTCAAGGGACCGAAACAGCTTTTGTCTCGAACTCTTGTTGAAACTGCAAGGTAGAGGGATGGTAGAAACCACGCACATAGAACGCAGCGGATTTCCAGTTTTACGAGAGACCAAGACCGCATGGTGTGTGAATGGCGCATCCTGTGGGGCCCTAGATTCGGTGGGTTTACCTAGTAAAATAAATGGCACCGCGTAAAGTGACGCGGTATGTTCGTAACACCGAAGCGGCGGGATACATGTTTCATTATTTTAGATCCCAACTGGTGGTTGTATAGCCAAAGGTGAAGTAACGGCTTTGTCTATGGTCAGGTACAACATAAAACGAAAAAAAAAATGTGAGAGTTTTACGACAGGTCAATGATGGTCCCCGCCATAGGTGTTAATAGTAGACAAATTTTACAGTTAAACTTGTAGATTTCGGATGCTGCTGTGACACTGACTATGATTGGAACTTGATAGAGACCAGCTGGTCTAGGCCGAAGTGTAGTCGACGAATCCAAACGCATGCGTTGACTGAGAGCGTAGGGTAGGTTCGGGGTTTCTGCTCTTCTTATATCGTTGCCATAAACTCCCGATGTTTTGTTCGACACTCGCGCGATAGCCGGTGCTGTCGGTCGTGAGCGCGTGGATAGCGACTGTAGTTGTTGTGTGCCGACTGAGAACGTCTCCCAGGAAGAAGCAACCGCATTTTACATCGCATGGGAGAATAGGTCACTTTTTGAGTAAGGTTACGAGAGGGGACCAGGAACAGCTGCGACCAACTGAGTTGGATGGAATTAATTTTCATCGAGTGCGAACCGCAGTGGGTCAAGCATTTTGATCGCTTGGCGTTAAAATATTAGCATACAATGCACACTTAGGCGATTCTGAGGCGTTGGCTGATTTTTAGATTTCTTCTCCGTATCTACTGGTCAACAAACTTTCTAAGCTGTTATCAGTCCGTTTTGAAATTCTCGCATCGCAATATTGCTTATCGATAAAATATTTTTGTCATATTTGGGCGGCAGCTGATAGCACGAGAGTCATTTTGGCGTAGTATATTTCCTATGTGTTAGTAAATGATCCAACAACCAAACTGCAAATCAAAGAAATACAGAATGAGGTTTTTAGCGATTTTCGTTAATCGGATACTGGATGGTTGTGATGTTTGATGCAAGTACTTTAATATGATTGAAAATGTGTGTAACATTTTATATCAAACTAATGTTTCAATGTCTTGCATCTAAACTTTGAGTTGAACAACAGATACATTACGCCTGACTCCAGCTCCTGTGCTACTGTACTTGCTGAAGACTAGAACGCAATACCTGCGCAGTCTGTTTCAAAGCCAGATAAAGTTGAGCTTCAGCAGTTTTCCCAGAAAAAAAAAATGGTTTTTGCGTAGCGGTTATTTTTCTATCATATTAGTGCAACTTTAGCTTTTTGGTAAGGCAAAAGGGGCATAATCCACAATTTTTTCAATGTTTTTGATCATGTGGAAAGTGATAAGAAAGACCACAGAAGGGTTCTGGTCCTATGAACTGATGAGACGATCCAAGTCTTGCCAGTTCATCGGCTTTTTCGTTCCCATCTATTCCACAGTGACCAGGAACCCAGTATAAGTCTACTTGATTATTACAACCCAGTGTTTGGAGTGATTGAACACACTCCCAAACTAGTTTTGATGTGCATGTCGCAGACTTCAAAGCCTTCAACGCTGCTTGACTGTCGGACATCATGCAAATGTTTGAGTGTCTGTATTTCCTGCGTAGGCATATTTCAGAACATTCTAGTATTGCTTGGACTTCAGCTTGGAAGACAGTTGGCCATTGGCCCATTGGAACTGACAGGTCTATTCCTGGGCCAGTTACTCCTGCTCCCACTCGATTGTTCATTTTTGAACCATCTGTGTAGAAAATGATTGATCCTGGGCGGAGATCAGGACCACCACGTTCCCAAACATCACGCTCTGGTTCAAACATTCGAAATCGTCTTTCAAAATTGTATCTTTTCTCCATCCGGTCTTCATTGTTGATCACTAGGGGATTGATACGAATAGTTTTTAGAATACCTAGATGACCCGTTAAATCACCCTCAAAGAGCCTTAATGATCTTTTGATCCGTAAGGCACTCTTTTCGGCTTCTAATTGTATGAATTGATGCAGTGGAAGCATAAACAGTAGAGCTTTCAATGCCTTGGTGGGTGTGCTTCTCACTGCACCCGTTATTGAGAGAGTGGCTAGCCGTTGGAGTGTTTCCAACTTATCTTGAGCACCTTTCTCCCTTGTTTTTGTCCAAGCAGAGGTAATTCTGGGTCTCACAATAGCCGAATAAATCCAATGGATCATTTTCGGTTTGAGTCCCCATTGTTTACCAAAAGTTTTATTACATATCCATAGAGTATTTGTAGCTTTTTTTATTGCCTGCTCTAGATGTGTATTCCGATAAGTTTTTTTGTCAAGAGTTACTCCAAGGTATTTGACGTTATCTGAGAGTTTAAGAAGCTCACCTTTTAGCCTAATATCATTAAGCATAGTTTTTTTTTCTACGTGTAAATGGGACGATAGTGGTTTTTGAAGAATTTACATTTAAGCCTTCCCTATCGCACCACGAGGAAATAATGTTTAAGGCAATTTGCATTCGGTTTGCTAAGATATCATCATACTTGCCACGAACAATAATGACAATATCATCAGCAAATCCAACTACTTCAAAGCCTTCTTCCATCAATTTTTTTAGAAGATCATCAACTATTAATGACCACTGCCGATAACTAAACTGACGATAAGCTAATTGGCCTAAAGGATTTCGGCAGAGATTTGTTCCTTTTGTTGGCCTTTGGGATAAAAATAACCCGTACTTGTCGCCACGCTTCCGGAATACAGCCTAGAATTAAGCTGGATTGAAAGAGTTGTGTTAGAATGGGCATCAGAACTGTTTTACCCTTCTGTAGTAGTACCGGATAGATTCCGTCTCTACCAGGTGACTTGAAGGGTTCAAAGGAGTCTATTGCCCATTCAACTCTACTTTCGGTGAAAAATTGGTTGGCCAAAGTAATTGCATCAACCCTAGTTCTTTCTAGCCCAGTCATCGTATTCACTGTTTCGTGAATTTCTGTCCTGGTTATAAGATTCCCAGTACTTGATACAGATGTACTTTGGTCTTCACTTGAGTTAATGATCGACCCAGGAAAGTGTGTTTTCATCATTAACTCTAATATTTCTCTAGCAAAGCTAGTACAAGGACCATCTTCTTTTCTTAGAGTACCCAACTCATTTGAGTGATCTTTCGCAAGGATTTTTTGCAGCCTGGCGCCTGTTGGAGTATTTTCAATGTTTTCACATGTATGCCTCCAGTGAATCCTTTTTGATCTTCTTATTTCTTTATTATAGGCGGTGCGGGATTGCTTGTATTCGTCCCACTGTTGGGTTCGTTTAGACCGGTTGAAGAGTTTCCGAGATTTTTTCCGAAGTTTTTGTAGAGATTGATTCCACCAAGGTACTTTTCTATTTGTAGAGCGTATCTTTGCAGGGCAGCAATCAAGGTAAGACTGTTGGATCAAATTTGAGAGATATTCGGAATATCCTTCCAACTCTCTGTATGATTTGGAACATCCTTCGAAGCTGTTCAAAGCTACCATTAGCTTTGAATTATAAAGCTCCCAGTTTGTTTTTCTGGGGTCCCTTATGAACTTAGTGCGTTCTTGATTTGCTTCATAATTAAATAAGATTTGCTTGTGGTCAGATCAAGATTCTTCATCTGATACGTGCCAATTTTTTATTCTGCCGGATATCACCGGACTACATAGTGTAAGGTCAAGAACTTCTTGCATTAATACATTACAAAAGTTGGTTTATCCCCCTTATTACATATATCGATCCCTTGTGATGATATAAAGTCTAAAAGGTACTCACCTCTGTTGTTGATGTCTGTGCTGGCCCAAATCGTGTGATGGGCGTTTGCATCACATCCAATTATAAAAGTCTTGTTTTGTTCCTTACTGTAAGAAACCAATCTAGCGACCTCTGGTGGAGGAGCTTCTCCCACGTCACCTGGAAAGTATGCTGACGCGATACAAATTTCAGTTTTGCCGTGGGTCGTTGGTGCCTCCAATGTGATCGCTGTCAAGTCTCTTGAAATGAATTCTGTAATTGGAAAGAAATTAGCTCTCCTGTTTACTAGGATTGCTGCCCTCGGCGAGGGCTGACAATCGTCATAAATTAGCTTACATACGTTTGAAGGAAATCCTTGTATCCTACTGTTATATGTCCATGGCTCCTGGATTAACGCAAAATCCAGTTTGCTCTTCGTGAATCGCTTCCAAAGTACAGCGGTTGCTCCCTTTGCGAGGTGCAGATTCACTTGAACGCATTTGATATTTCTATCATTCATTTCTTCTGCTTGGATCTCCGCATCGTTGTGGTGGTCTTTGCTTCCCACTGTTTGACATGCGGTTGCCAGTGTTTGGATTATCGCTCGATTGCAGTTTTATCCTCCTGTAGTTTGCATTTTGTGTGGTACGATCAGTTTGCTCCAAGCTACGTCTCATTTCGTTAACTCCACTTGGTCCTGGGATTTGGCTTTGAACGTTGATATTCGTCCCAGCATCTCCAGTATCCTTGTGGGTTTTTACGATAATGGGACCGCCCGTGAGCTCTGATCCCCCACTAGATAAGTTGTTTTGCACATTCAGTTCAGTTGTGTCCACCTGAACTTTTTTCTTGAGCTTTTGCCTCAGTTGGGCAGTTCCAAATTTATAATCTAGCACAAATTTGGATTTTTTGATGGAGTTCATAGAAACCCCATCGACCGTGAACACAAGTTCTACGTGCTGGTTTATAGCATTACGTTGGAGTATTCTCCACGCATCTACTACCAGCCCATCGTTTTGGCTCTCAAGTAGCGCAAGAATCCTGTCCGTAGTTTCTGCTACACTTAGTGGAAAGAACCCGATCAAGATTTCTGGGCGAGGGATGTCCTTTTATCGACTGCAAAAAGTTCTGCCCCCGGCCAGGGTTTTATGGATGACACGACGGACTTTAGCCACCCTGCTGTTTCCTGGTTTTTGCAAAGGATAACCAAGTAACCCGATTTGAACGCACAGTGTCCAAACTTAGGTTTTAGAGCCTCTTTCCTTTGCTCTGTCCCTTTCGAAATTACCGCATTCTGGGTGTCGTTTAGCTGTTGGGTGGTAAGTACTTTATTTTGATATCCGACTGGGAGGATACCAAGCTTAACACCAGTAGCGACATCTTTGTAGGAAGGGTGTACTCCTTGAGCCCTAATCGCCTCTATCCAATAAACATTAATTGGGTGGCATGACGACAAGAAGGTAAGCACACAGCGGAGTGCGAGACGGCGTGATTGCGCCTTCCGTGTAGACGAGTGGAAGGTTGTAGATGCCAGAGAGCACATTAGAAGGTTTTAAGAAGGTACTGACAATTTTCGTCAGGAAGGCGTTGTCACGCCGTGTGTGTATTCGGGCCTTTACCAAGCGAAAGATGCATTCAATCACTCCTCCGCTATTAAATTGGGTAAGACTGAATTTAAGCAATGAGACCAAATGTGAAACCATTCTGAAATGTGATATGAAGCTGAAATGGACTGCTCAACTGTACTACGCTATCAAGAAAGCAATTTCAGCTATCTGGGCTTGCAAGATCTGCTCAGGAATTCATTGGACCTGATTCGTTTCTGAGTACCTTCACATCCGTCATTAGATGCGAAGTACATGGGAAAAGTCATCGGAGATACCAACGCACAAGTCGGACGAGAGGACTTATTCTTCTGTTATTGATAGGGATAGCCTTCACTCTACCACCAACGACAACGGCTTGAGGCTAGTGAACATCGCCGCGGCCAGGGGAATGGCCATCTGTAGTTCCCATTTTGCACGAAGCACATCTGAAGACACCCCAATGGAGAGGCCTGTTCCCAGATCGACCACATGCTGATCGAAGGCCGGCACTTTTCAGACGTCATAGATGTGCCGTTCTTTCGAGGGTCAAACATCGACTCGGATCACTCGTGGTAGGTAAGATTCGCGACCGGTTGTCCAACGTATTTGAATCGAGATCGGCGAGGAAGATACGTCTGAACAAACAAAGGTTATCAGAGGAAGGAGTTGTTGTAGAGTATACTCGGAAAGTTGCTAGTTACTGGAGTGGACCAGAACGAGCAGTGGAAGCACATCCATAATGCGGTCAGCGAAACAGAGCGTAGTGGGTGGTTCGGTGCTGAGTGTCTAGAATTGACGGAAGAGCAGAACCGAGCCTGCGCCAACACGTTAGTAGCAGCTAATCGTGTGACGCGTCACATGCGGGAGAAATACCGGGAGGCAAGAGCTGCTTAAAATAGGCTTCAACGCCGTAAGAAACGTGAGCACTACAATCGCGTACTCACGGGGGCGGAGAGCTGCTTTACCAGGCACGACACGAGGAGTTTCTTTAGAACGATCAATGGAATCAGGAACTGGACCGCGCGAGTACTTGTCATATGTAATGACAGGGAGGGGAATCTGATTACCAATAAATCGCAGGTGGCCGGGCGTTGGAAGCAGCATTTTGAAGTGGTGTTGAACGGTGAGGAAGGAAGAAGAGTCGTTGAGGGGAACAGGATATAAATTGGGGAGGACGGACAAGCTGAGGACCCACCAACATTGGACGAGGTGAAGAGTGCTTGCAAAGAGCTTAAGAACCACAAAGCCGCTGGGAAGGACGGCTTACCGGCCGAACTTTTCAAATTTGGGAGCAAGCGGCTGTGTAGTGCAATTCAACAGATTATCCAAAGGGTATGGTCTTAGGAACAACTACTTGCGGACTGGTTGGGAGGACTCATATGCCCTATCTACAAGAAGGGACATAGACTCGACTGTAGTAACTATCGAGGCATAATCCTCCTTAATCCATCCTTACAAAATTCTCTCCCGTATCCTGTTCTAGCGACTGAGGCCGTTGCAGGAAGCCTTTGTTGGAGAATACAAATGCGGTTTTTGAGTTGGGTGATCTACTCTGAGACAGATTCTCGACAAGTTTCGAGAACACAACTTGCAGACGCATCATCTGTTCATTGATTTTAAGGCGGCGTACGACACTAAGAAACGCTGTTACGTGCGACGCTTGACGGTTTCACATCATGCTTCAGGACAGCGGGTGAATTTTCGGACGCGTTTGTGACGTTAGATGGTCTGAAGCAAGGTGGCGGGCTTTCAAATTTGCTGTTCAACATAGCTTTAGAAAGTGCAATATGAGGAGCAGGTTTGCATAGGAGCGGCTTCATCATCACTAAGTCTCACATGATTCTGGGCTTCGTGGATGACATTGATATAATTGGTGTTAGCCGTAGAGCAGTTGAGGAGGTTTTTACGGCTATCAAAAGGGAAGCTGCGAGAATTGGACTCACCATAAACACTGCCAATGGCTGGCAGAGAGCGTGGTAGTTCTGCGGGTGTTGGTGCTGCGGTGGAAATGGATGGAGATACTTTCGAAATAGTCGACGAATTTGTTTATCTTGGTACTCTCGTCTCGCCGCGAGGTGAAGAGACGTATTGCGGCCACGAATAGGGCTTATTATGGATTGCGTAACCAGGACAGGTCCCGTAGCCTACAGATCCGTACGAAATTTGCGCTCTATAGGACTCTAATCCTCTTGGTGGCGCTCTACGGACATGAATCGTGGACGTGGAAGGAAGCCGATCGACGAGCGCTTGGAGTCTTCGAGCGAATCCTGCGATCAATACTAGAGATTGGGGTGTGGCGCAGGCGCATGTATCACGAGCTGTACGCAGTTTACAAACATGCTGAGATTGTCAAGCTGATGAAACATGGCAAATTGCAGTGGGCTGGATACGTAGCACGGATGGCGGATGAGCGACCGGCAGAGATAATATTCAGCAGAGAACCGGATAGAGGCCGATGACTTCGAGGCAGACCTCGAGCGCGCTGGATGTGTGCTGTCGACGAGGATGTCAGAGCAGCGGGTGCAAGAGAAGACTGGAGAGTAGCAGCCCAAGACCGAGTTTTATGGAGACGTATTTTGGATTCGGCATAGGTTCTCAACTATTTGTCGCTATAAAAGTAAAGTATGTAAGTATATGGGACAAGTTAGAAATAGCATCTCATTGGAAACATGCAACCAGCTGAAGAGTTTATCTACCCCAACCTGGCGGTTACCAGAAGGCTAATTAGTTTAACTCGTAGTGAAATACGCATCATCATGGAACTCCTTACTGGACACTGTCCTATTCTTCATTGAATGAAAATCGGCAAATTCCAAACCGACAATTGAGTGTTTCAATTGATGAGAGCCTGAGAGCTTAGCGTTTGCTTCGATTTTGCTGGGCTTATGCTTAACTCGAGGCTTCTTCGGAAATTACCTCTCAACTTAATACCAGGTATGGAGCACCAATCCCAAAACGTATACTGGTTTTATCAACTATGTTGTTCCGAATTGGAGTACACTCCACTAGCTCAACTCCATCAATGAGTTCAAGTATCTTGTAATCTGTGTAAAGAAATCGGGGCCAGCCCAAAAGACAAACATTCCTGAGGCAGTGGTACTTCAACCATATGCTCTTCACGCATACAAAAAAAATGTCTGCTGAATCCTTCAAAAAATGACTAAAGAGTCAAGTTTATTCTATATTTGAATCAACATTTGGGAGAGCCCAAATTAATAGAAAAAAGGTGGAGTTTAGTCAAATTTTGCGGCTGGATGAAAATTCAACAGAGGATTCCACTGGTCGACAAGAGCAAAAAAAAAGATTGCACTAGAGCTCAAAAAACTCATTTCTGTGAGTTTTGATGTCCCTAGCAAAGGTAGAAATGCGTCAAAAAGCTGCAGAGTGATTGCTTATTGATCCAAATTTCGTCCTACGTTTCTTTCTCTCGATTGGATGATCATACGAAGCTGAAGTGAGGCTGGATAGTGGTTGGTTCGTAAACTTTTATCAATGATTCTGTTCTTGGACGATGTTGATTTGTGATAAATTTTCGAACAAGGTTTATGAAATTAGCGGCCATATTCATTTCTAGGTGAATTGGATGGATGAATCCTAGAGTCGTCTAGACATAACGGGTTTGCAGTTCCATTCCGTTTAAATAGATTAGTCTGGCTGTCGTACCAGAAGCATGTCCAAATATGGTATGTGATTGTCCTCCTCTCTCTAGAGTATGAATTGGATTTTCGTACCTATTCTAAATCCCCAATATATTATGCACATTGTCTTCCGGTAGTGCTATAATTAGACTATCTGAATACTTGTTTATTACCGGTACGAAAAATTTATCATCGATAAAAATTTTTTCCGATGAAATTCCATGACCAGATTGGCAACAGAGGGAGGTATAGGGTTACCCATAGTAGTGTCCGAAATTTATTTGTAGTAGTTGCCACCTTTAGGACCTAAAAATACGCGAAATTCTAAATTCCAGGTTGCCAGCTCAGGGGCTATTACTAGTGGGATTTCTGGTTTTGTTTTTCCCACTGTGCAATACATTTTAAACTCAATCGATCATTTTTCCTTAAAAGCCTTAAAAAACTTCTCTCAAGCTAAGCAATAATCATTGTGATTAGCTACACAAAACAATTAACTGTAAATTTATTATAATTATGTTATTATCATGGAATGAAAACAATCATTATTCACAATCACGCTCGTTTGAATTATTGTTGATTTTTGCTTTTTTATTAACAAATGGAAATAAGAATTTTCGGAAGTCAGCATGAGAGTAGAAAAAACAGACACTTTTTTGTCAAGTGAAGAGAGTAATATGGGTACGGTATCAACAAATTTATACCACATTCCTAAAGCGCTCTGAAGCCAATGTTTTAGCAGCGCTGACAGTTTCGCTAACCAGCTCAAATATGAAATCGTTAATTTGACGAAAATTAGCGTCGGCTACTAACCATTGGGCAGATTAGCGAAATGGTGCCCATCGTGAAGTAATTGGTATTTAATTTTTGTTGCGTTCAGGTCGACAGGCACTCAGAAACGTGATATACTGTATTTCACAGTATTGTAGTATATCTGGTAACAATTGACAACTTAGCGTTGTTCGGCGCATTACTTTCGTTCTGCCCCTCAACCGTGTCGAATTTAGTCGCGTGTTGTTCATAGCAGTCCATCGCAAGTAGGGTAACAGTACCAGATACAGCTTAATAAACTTTAAAAGTTGCCCGCTATGACATTTAAACGTAGCTGGAACGCAAATGAAATAGTGGACCAACTACTATACTTTTACCTATAGCCGTGCATAAACGTGTTCAACTACCCTACAGCAGCTGAAAAATCGCTTCGTCAAACAAAAGAACAACTGCGAACGACACGATACTAACAACCACATCGTTCCGTAGTAGCTCCTAGTAGCGCCACACATTTACTGCCGACAGCCGATAGGACGTGCGAAAACGCCGAGTGTTGCGAGTTCGACTGACCGCACACGATTACGTTCTCTCGTTTGCAGAGAGTGACCAAGAGAGCGCGAGAAAGAGTACCCGTGGTGATCTCAACACGGGAGTAACGATAGTAGATTTCCGGTGGGAAGCTGGGAACCACGCGAGCCCACCGCCGGCAACCCAGCAGCAGCCGCTAGGGATGCTCAGTGCGAACGTCTGTGATAACACGATGTGACGCAGGCTATCCATGCCAGCCGCGGCAGGAAGTTGACGTTCAGTCTCATCTCG
This sequence comes from Wyeomyia smithii, assembly GCF_029784165.1. Lineage (NCBI taxonomy): Eukaryota > Metazoa > Arthropoda > Insecta > Diptera > Culicidae > Wyeomyia > Wyeomyia smithii. Next base: position 87,565,544 of record NC_073696.1, on the reverse strand, counting down.
TCGGTGGTTCCGTTCGGACGGTTTTGCATCGATTGCACACGCGATACGCGCATCGAGGATTCGAGCATCCGAGGAGGGCATAAAGTGGACAAACTTTGTTAAACGGATTGCTCCAAGCTTGCTTGGCTGGGTGATAAATAATAACAAGTTTTACTTGCGGAAACTGTTGGCGTGTTTGCCAATTCTACAGCCGTCTTGCTAACAGGTGCCAGTGAATGGAATTAATTTCCCAAGGCGGCACTGCTTTTGGTTCCGGTTGGTTCAAAAATTAGATTTTACGTACGATAGTAATTGAATTAGTGCTAATGAGTGTTTAGCAAACTAAGGCGACAAAGGTCTGAGAAATAAACGTCGATTTCTTAACTAGGCTAGAGAAGCAGCCTAGAAAGCGTTGTCCGTGCGTGACTTCGAACACGAACGACGCAACGTAAAATAGCAAGTGAGTGGTGTCGAGTCTGTGAATTAGCATTAATTAAATTAATAGTGAACGAATCGGAATCGCACGGGTGCCCAAGGTAAAAGCGAAGTTTCAATGACACCCTGTTTGGCGGGCAGTGTGAAATATATTGTGGAGTTACCTACAGAGTGACTGAATTCTTTCTCCAAGTGCGACAGGAGGTGGCAGTGGAATGCAGGTCTGTTTGTAAATAAAGTTAGTGTTACAATTCTGGTCACAGCGGTTTGTCAAAGTCGCGAAACCACTTGCTGGGAGGTATCAACTGCGTATTTACTACAATGGATAACCTCCGATATGATACCAAACCGCACGATGTATATGTGGCGCGATTAGAATGCGAATGAGCGTGGGAATCGACGACAACAACAAACGCTAGAGAGGAGACTAATAATAGAGTAGAATCCTCTGCCGTTGGTCTGCCGCCTGCCCTGCGATGAATGCAGATATCAAACAATTTCTTGCCACACCGTTAAGCGGTTCTCATTTTCGCTAAGTGACATACAATCGCTAGTTTACTACTAGGGGGAACTGGTGTGCGTTATTGTTTGGCAGTGTATCGGTTGTGTGTAGTAGAAAATTTTTTTTTCTTACTGATATCATTTACAGGTCATTGACGCGGTGACGTCATTTGTTGTGAATCTGAGAGTTAGATTGTGTTTATCATCTGATATTTTTCTAGAAGCTTAACCGTAACTAGTGTGCTTCGGTGTGAATTTTAAATTGGATCAAGGTGCGTTGTGTTCGAGGTTGCCTGTAGTCAGTGAGTTATGATGGTGATGGCGCCGCATGTTTGTTTGAAATAAGTTTATGAGGGACAAAAATAGAAAATGGTCAAACGATAATAACAACACGAACTTTGCAACCCAATTAAATGTTACGGGTCGTTTGAATTTGGTATAAAATTAACTTTCTCACAACGAACAGAGAATTTATTATTGCAGAAATTTGGAGGAAGCAACGTAAACTTGTTTCGGCTGTTGTTTTCAGTTCATCCAATGTTATTTAAAAATATGTGACTCATCAGTGTTAAAAATAAGTTTTAATGTAATTTGATTTGTTTTTTAAGTTATATGATTTTCAGTATAAGAGCGTTTTCAACCAAAATTTGGCTTAAAAGACTGAGAATTTTCCACAGGAGAAGAAATTTTCAGGTCCAAGTAATTATATTGCATTGTAGAGCTCAAAACAAAATATTTCAAATACAAAAAAGAAAATGTATTGCAAAATCGAGTAAGGTAAAATACAACGAGTCCTTATTCAAAGCTAACCTTTTTAATTAACACATGTTGAATAACATCAATGCCCGTGGCGTTATAACAGATTAATCTGTGAATAGTTAATTTATTATACTATGCCAAAGAGGCTCGAAGTGGGGTTTGATTTTATTTTTAGTGAACTTATAGGTAAAGTTGTAAAACATAATTAACGCGAATTGTTCAGTGAAATACTCGATATTTTTTTGAATTTCATGTCGTTTTCACGCCGCACGACAATGAAAAAATAAAACACAAACACTAGAAAATAACTAAAAATTGAATATCTGGCTAAATTATCTTTAGAACTAATGTACCTTTGTATAAAAATGGTACGTAGTTTTCTTGTATTTATACAACCAGTCTAGCATGAAAGGCCGTGTAAGTCCGACATTTTGTTTTTATTTTGTAACAGTAATTTTTTTTTCATATCCAAACTTACCTTTAAATAAAAGCACTGATTTTTGTGTAAAATGTAAACTAATCTGTAAGTGAATATTTCCTAAAACCACTACCCAGGTTACAGCCTGCAAATTACGTAAGGTCCTGAAAAAAGTGGTTTCAATAGATGAAATTATTGTTTTATGAGTTGCGTGCGCTCTGTGGTCAAACACGCACGAGCCATCAAAATTTCATGCTTAACTAACAAACAAATGCACATGTCACTGTGAACACCTGTTCATCAAGAGACACTTTTAGTTTGATCACAGTGCAGTGACCGTGCGGATGTTGACTTCTGGTTTGTGCTGTATATTTCCATCTAAATGTAGAAAATATTAAGTTGAATATGTTGACTCACTATTTACACTTGTCGCAAACTAGTGAAACTTCAACTGATTGGATAAAAAATCAGGATTGAAAAATTTTCAAACGGAGTGCTAATTTTTGAACTCATTCGCCATAGAAATAAATCGCATTCGGCTTGTAAGCGTACAGCATAAATGTCTCACTGAAACACTACCCACAATTTGCTCAACAATAAAAGAGTTTGCAGTAATAATGCAGCCTGGATTGGTGCAAACTGCAACATAACATTTGATTGCTTATGATTGATGTTGATTGATGATGTAAATGATGAGCTTCATGCTACTCATGAGTAACTGTGCAAAGCATTTTGCTTTGTAAAGTGAGCTGTTCACCAAGTTTCTATTCTAAGAATGAGAAGATAAAATACTATAAGGTACAGTAGGGTCTTTTTTTTTACACGGTTTCAGACGGATTTTTTAAGACGATTTTGTAAATAACGCGTTTTTTACGCTGTTTTTACAAATGACGCGGTTTTTTCCGCACGTTTGTTTTTGCAGGTTACGACAAAGTTGTAGATTTCGTAGTTTTATGAAGTTTTATGGAATATACAAAATTTCTAGCTCTTCACGTTTCATAGATCTGCGAGTTTTTATAAAATTTGTCTGAATTTCAAGTGTTATTGTGATAATATTATGAGTTCGGTCGAAATAATTTCTTACAAATTTTTTCTCGATAGAACTAGATTAAATACGTTATTTTCTTCCGAGTACAGAAGTTTTTCAAGTACTTAAGTGAAAATATGACGCAAAACTTAAAAAAATACACAATTTTGTGAAGTAGAAATCTCATCGGGTGGCAAACCCGAAGTATTAGCAAACCATGATTTTTTCTAAAAATTGTCCATCAGAAAATCTGTATTTTCTGATATGTTGAAAGATGTGTTTTTTGTGTTTTTGTGATCACCCGATTATATCACCCCCTTGATGATGTTTGGGGTGATAAATTAGGGAAAGTTATAAAATCGGGAATTTTTTTTTTAATAATATTTTGTTATATAAAATGGTAAAGCAATAATTTAATACGTAAAATCAGCGATTTAGATTACTACAAGAAATCCAAACATATAAAACCTAAATTAATCCACCTAGCGGTAAGACAAAGCCTTTCTCATTCAAACTTTTACAAATAATATAAAAATAGATTTACATGAACACTTGAATCCAATTAAGGTATATGCACTCTTTGGGTTCTAAAATATTGATGTTGTAATTGAAGTATGAAATATGAAATTTGACGTAATGTTAGTGCTTAAGAAATAGCGAAATAAAAGAAATGACTCTTAATTTTGAACAATTTAATCACGAACGTACCAGGAACGTTCAAATAGTACGATACCACATTTAAATTATGTTGAGGCCACATATATTGATCAAAGTAGGCATAGTTTTAAGTAGTCTTTGAATTTCTTTTCTTTCCATAACTTTTGAACCACATAGGGGAACTGCTCCATTATTCATCTCAACAGCCAGCTGCACCTATATTCATCTTATTTCTCTCATTTGTCCAATTTATCTTCAAATTTCTACAAATGTTCGAAAGTAAATCTATTTACTTCTCGATTTTGTCGAGTGGTTGAAAGTTGTACGTTGAAAATATGGTGAAATTTGACGATAAATTGATCCAAAAAGCGTGATGAGATGAATATAGGTACTGAGATGAACATAGGAGCGGTTACCCAATTAAATTGTTATACAGTTTGTCATTTGTAAGTTTGAGAGATGACTCGTTCGTTTGACACTAGTTATGTTCAAATGAGTCGTGTAATCTTTGAGATAATAGACTTTCGTTATTTTAAAAATTCAATACATAACGGTGGCTTAAGCTCGAATATAATCAAATGAAATGGGAACGTATAGGGAAGGCAAACTATGAAACAATGTGTCCAATCATAATTCATCAGTTAACTCTTAACGTGCCCGTTCATTTGATATCAATATTGTTAAAATCGGTTGTGTAGTTTCTGAGATAATTTATGTGATTTTCACATTTTGATACATTACAGCCCGATTACAATGAAATTCAATAGGGTGTTATGAGGCAGTTAGACCTTTCATTTGACACTAGTTTTGTGAGAACATAACAGGCAAAGTAAGCCTCCAATTGCAAAACAAATCAATAGGGTCTTATGAGGCAACTAGACCTTCGATTCGACACTGATTTTATGAAAATCGGTCCAGCCATCTCTGAGAAACATGAGTGATATTACACACTCTCCAGAACACGTTTCTTTCTATAACTTCTGAACCACATGTCAATCTTTATAAGATTCAAAAGTTAAGGGTTTTTAAAGTAGCCCGTTCATTTAAAACCAATTTTATTTGCGTAGTTTCTGAGATAATGATGTTTCGTGATTTTTACAGTTTGATGCATAACCTTTGAACTAATAATCCGATTACAATCAAATTTGATAGGGTCTTTTGGGGAAATTAGACCTTTCATTTGCAATTAATTTCATGAAAATCGGTCCAGCCATCTCTGAGAAAAGTGAGTGAAAATAAAAATCTGCACATACACACATCATCATACACACACATACAGCAAATGCTCAGCTCGTCGAACTGAGTCGAGTGATATATGCCATTCGGCCCTTCGGAGCACTTTTATATCTTCGGTTTTGCAAGTGATTGCTATACCTTTCTAGGAGAAAGGCAAAAAGTTAAAATAAATAATTAATTAGGTGTAAAGAATTTATGCTGAAGTAATAACGAAATAAAGAAATGACTCTGAATGTCGTACACTTCGATAACGAGCAATACCGGAAACGTACAAATAGCACAATACCAAATTTGAATTTTGTTGAAGCCACATGTTTTGATCAAAGCAGCAATAGTCTTTGAATTTTGTTTCTTTTCATAACTTCTGAACCACATATCAAATTGCTATGAAATTTGTTACCTGTGAGTTTGAGAGACAACCCGTTCGTATGACACTAGTTATGGTCAAAAAGTCGTGTAATCTTTGAGATAGTAGACTTTCATTGTTTTCATAGTTTAATAAATAACGATTGGAATAAACATCCGATTATAGGGAAGCCAAACTTTTCATTTGAAACTAAGATTATTGAAGTTAGTCCAGCCATCTTTGGGAAAACGAGTGACTTTGAAAAGTCATCGGAACATGTTTCTTTTCACAACTTTTGAACCACGTTTCTAATCATTTGAAAATTCATTAATTAACCTTCAACTAGCCCGTTCATTTGATATCAATATTGCTCAAATCGGTTGTTTAATTTCTGAGATAATGAAGTTTCATGATTTTCACATTTTGATACATAACAGACAGAGTTACAGTCCGATTATAAAAAATTCAATGAGGTCTTATCATTTGACTAGACCTTTCTACTGCAAGTTATTTCGTGAAAATCGGTCCATCCATCTCTGAGAAAAGTGGATGAGTTCAAGCAGTCTTAGAAACATGTTTCTTGTCATAGCCTGATTTCACATTATTATACATAACGGACAAAGCTAAAGTCCAATAACAATAAAATTCAATAGGGTCTTATGGGGCAACAAGACCTTCCATATGACACTTATTTTGTGAAAGTCGGTCCAGCCATCTCTGAGAAAAGTGAGTGAGTTTAAACAGTATTTGAAACACGTTTCTTCACATAACTTTCAAACTACATATCCAATCATTCGGAGTTCGGAGTTCTGGTTGCACTTCTTGAGCTGCGGATCAACTTCCTTTGTGGTCCGTAGTTCTTTGCAATTTCTAAGTTAAATTGACAAAGTTTATCAGTGCTTTTGGTCTCTGTGGAAAATTACAAGAGCACAGTGTTCCGAAATAGTGCGCGATAATCAAGAAGTGCTTTAAAAGCTAATAATTTAAGTGGTTTTCTCTTGTGACAAGTGTTCCATTGAGGTAAACAAACGAACAGCTTATAACTGGTGAGTGGCAGAAACTGCATGCTACTATACTAATCTTGCATGAGATTATAAAGCTATAAACCTTCAGCTTGTAATATCAAGCTATAAACTTTCAGCTTGCAAAAAACTTGTATGCAACTGAAAAAAGCTTCTTGTGCGCAGCTTACAAGCGCTTACGCAAAGATACAAGAACTTGGCTGGTGAAACTTGCGCAATTGTGATTTGTGTGCGCACTAACACACAGTGGGCCAATTTACTAAAAACGATGAAAAAAAAAATATTTTTGAATATATAAATAAATTAATTAAAACATAATTTAAATTTAAAATTGAATTTAGGAAATAAATTGGTCTCACAATAAAACGGAAATTATTAAAATCAATCTTAAATAAGGTTGATAAAATGTCGCTGGAAAAATCTCTCGATAATCAAAACGAACGAGATATATTTTCCAAAAATGCAATCTGCTAAGTTCCTACGAGTGAATCTCCACCACGCTAAAGGCGCATCGGCAGTCCTTAGTAGGAGATTCAAAAAGGAGGAGCTAGACATGGTTTTTATTCAAGAACCATGGTGCAATAAAGGTAAAATATTAGGGATTCAAATGAATTCTGGCAAACTATATTACGACGATTCACAGAGTTCGCCAAGAGCTGCAGTGCTAGTGAACAAAGCAGTAAAATGCTATCCTGTGACAGAATTTGTAAAACGAGATATTGTAGCGGTCATGGTTCAGGTGCCAACCACCAGGGGGAATACAAAGGTAATTGTTGCTTCGGCTTATTTTCCAGGTGAAATAAATGAGGCGCCTCCTCCTGAGATTGCTTCGTTTGTCAAATTTTGCAGAGACATTAATAGGGCATTCATCATAGGCTGTGATGCCAACGCTCACCATACAGTTTGGGGGAGCAAGTGCGTTAATGGTCGTGGTGAGTGCCTATTGGAGTTTCTCTCGTCAAATAATATAGATATATGCAATAAAGGTAACGAACCAACATTTACAAACGCTATCAGAGGTGAAGTTTTGGATCTGACGCTATGCAGTCCAGCAATTTCTGAAAAAATTGCTAACTGGCATGTATCGGATGAAACCTCACTATCTGATCACAAGCACATTTTGTTTGAATGGATTGGTGGGAAACCATCATCTGTTACTTACAGAGATCCTAAAAAAAACAGACTGGGATCAATATGCACAATATTTGCGAAAAGATTCACCTTTAAATTGTAGCAGAATTGAAACAGTTTCAGAATTGGAATCTATGACAATTCAGCTAAATGAAATGGTGATAAATGCATACAATAAAAGTTGCCCCGCCAAACAATCGTCCTCAAGTAGGGACGTGCCATGGTGGAACAAGAAGCTTGAAAGTCTTCGAAAAAATAGTCGGAAACTTTTTAATAAAGCAAAACGTACTTCAGACTGGGCTCAATATAGAAGAGCCTTAACTGAATATAGCAATGAAATCCGGAAATCTAAAAGGAGGTCTTGGGTTCAAATGTGTGAATCTATAGAAAAAACTCCAGTTGTTTCTAGATTACAAAAGACTCTTGCCAAAGATCATACCGTTGAGCTTGGCAATCTAAAGCGTCACGACGGAATCTATACTAGTGGTCCTCGTGATACCTTAAATCTAATGATTGAAACGCATTTTCCCGGTTCTATTGAAAAGACGGATTCAGCCATCTCTGATTTAGTTGAAATTTGTTCTACGCAGACTAGCTCTTGGTCTGCTAGAACGGAAAATACTGTATCAGATGTGGCGGATGAATTTTTTACGAGAACCAGGGTGGAAAGTGCTATGCGATCCTTTGAGCCTTTTAAGTCTGCAAGTGTAGATGGAATATTTCCAGCATTGCTTCAAAAAGGTGAAGCAATACTAATTCCTTCTCTCATTGAGATTTTCAAGGCCAGTTTAAGGTTGAATCATATTCCATCAAAATGGAGGGTAGTAAGAGTAATCTTTATACCTAAAACTGGGAAGCGTGATAAGACGCATCCTAAATCATTCAGACCCATTAGTCTTTCATCGGTTTTGTTGAAGACAATGGAAAAAGTGCTGAATGATTCCATTCATACATCTTACATGCAAACAAAACCGCTTTCAAAGTTCCAGTTTGCCTATCAAACTGGAAAATCCACTATAACAGCGCTTCATACGCTGGTCATGAAAATTGAAAAGTCACTCTCAGCTAAAGAAATTGCTCTGTGCTCTTTCTTGGATATTGAAGGTGCTTTTGATAATGCGTCCTATTCTTCAATGTCTAGTGCAATGAAGAACAAAGGATTTCACACGAGCATTGTTAACTGGATTCATACCATGCTTGCAAAAAGAGAAATCACTTCTGAGTTGGGAGGTTCGTCTATTACGGTAAGGGCAACGAAAGGATGTCCGCAAGGAGGTGTTCTTTCGCCACTTATGTGGTCTTTGGTGGTGGACGATCTTCTCAAAAGCTTAGAAGCAAAAGGTTTCGAAGTTGTGGGCTTTGCAGATGACATAGTCATCTTGGTAAGAGGAAAGTTCGACAACATTCGGAAAGAATGCAGGAGGCTCTGGAGTATACCCAGTCTTGGTGTATAAAGGAGGGTCTCAGCATTAATCCGACAAAAGCTGTAATCGTACCTTTCACTAGAAAGAGGAAATTCAATCTAAATACTCTCAAGCTTGGAGGAGTAGAAATTCCATTCAGTGAACAGGTTAAATACTTAGGAGTTATCCTTGATGCCAAGCTAAACTGGAATGCACATCTTGACTATGCAATCAACAGGGCGGTCAGTGCATTATGGTTGTGCTCCAAAACCGTTGGGAGAAAGTGGGGCTTGAGACCGAAAATGGTGATGTGGATATTCACATCTATTATACGTCCAAAACTGACCTACGCTGCGTTAGTGTGGTGGCCTAAAACCAAAGAGTCCACCGCTAGAACAAAGCTAGATAAAGTTCAACGACTTGCGTGCATTGCTATAACAGGAGCAATGAAAAGCACCCCGTCAAAAGCTCTTGATGCAATTCTTCATCTGCTGCCGTTGTACGAATACGTGCAACTCGAAGCAGAAAAGAGTGCCTTGAAGCTAAAAAGAACAAAAACTATCTTGTCAGGTGATCTTGTGGGTCACCTGACAATACTGGACTTTTTCAAAAGAGGGTGAGTATGAATGGAGACTGGATGGCACCTCAGGATAACCATGATATTCCCTACAAGGTATGCGAAACGTCGCGTGCAGACTGGGAAGTCGGAGTTCCTGATGTCCATCCCGGTTCAACGATATTTTTCACAGATGGCTCAAAAATAGGTACCAAAACTGGTGCAGGAATCTTCGGCCCTGGAATTAATATTTCAGTGGCAATGAGACACTGGCCAACAGTGTTTCAAGCAGAGATTTTTGCAATCCTTGAATGTGCGAATGTTTGTCTGACTAGGAAATACATACATGCAAATATTTGTATTTTCTCTGACAGTCAAGCAGCACTGAAAGCACTTGATGCTTATAAATGTACATCCAAGATTGTCTGGGAATGTATTCTCACATTGCGACAGCTATGTCAAACAAACTCAGTAAATTTGTATTGGGTTCCAGGACATTGTGGCATTGGTGGGAATGAAAAGGCAGACGAACTTGCAAAACAAGGATCTAACTCACAGTTTATCGGCCCAGAACCTTTCTGCGGTATATCAAACTGTGCAGTGAAAATGGAGCTTAAACGCTGGGAGGAACAAAAGGTGATATCCAATTGGTTTGATGTCAAAAAGTGTTCCCAATCTAAAAGATTTATCACACCAAACGAGAATCATTCGAAAAAGCTCCTAGAGCTCAACAAAAGAGCTCTTTGTACATACGTCGGCCTAGTAACGGGGCACTGTCCGAGTAGATATCATTTAAAGAACATTGGCCGGGTTCAGGATGATATTTTGTCGCTTCTTGGCAGTGGCTGTTTACAGCCCAAAGAGATTTGGTCTTTAAATCCTGGGAAGGTGATTGGCTTCATAAACCATATTTCACCTGACTGGGAGCGTGTCGGTGCAGGTACCTGATCACTCAACAATAGTGGTCATTGTATTTTGCAAGGGGACACGTATAGCAATTGACTGGGATATATATTACAAAAGTTCACATCAATGGACAACGTTATTCTAATTCCCTAATAAAAAAAATCCAATCATTTTAAATTAATTTTACAAACGGTTCAAAAACCAAGCCTGTTCTTTTGATACCAATTTTGTTCAAATCGGTTGTGTAGTTTCTGAGATAATGAAGTTTTATTATTTTCACATTTTGATACATAACCTCGAAACTAAAAACCCGATTACAATGAAATTCAATAGGGTCTTATGGGGCAACTAGACCTTTCATTTGCAATTAGTTTCATGAAAATCGGTCCAGCCATCTCTGAGAAAATCGAGTGAGATTGGGAGACCGTTACATACATACACACACACATACACACACACACACACATACAGAAAATGCTCAGCTCATCGAACTAAGTTGATTGATATACGAGATTCGACCCTATGGAGCACTTTAGAACCTTTGGTTTTTTCAGTGATTGCTATACCTTTCTAGGAGAAAGGCGAAAAGCAATTCTATCTGTCTGTCTGTCTCTCTGATCTTCATAGACGTGGAAACTACTGTTCCAATCGGCGTGAAAATTTTTATGTAGGGGTTTTTGAGGCCGGAAAAGGTTATTAGAGTAGCTCGAGACCCCTTCCTCTTCTTGAAGGAAGGGCTCCCATACAAATATAACACAAACTTCTTCGTAACTTGAAAACTAATAAAGCAAATGGAACTAAATTTGACATGGTGAGGTGTTCAGGAGTACTGTTAGTATCATGCATATCTCACATCTTGTAAAAGGTTTAAAAATTCGGAAGATGTGGGAAAAAGTTAGAACGAGAATTGAGATTTTTTGTGCCTTTTGAAAGAAAACTTCATATGGTTCGTAATATGTTAGAGACTTGCTGAAGAAACTATGCGTCTATCTCAATCAAATGAAGAAGGAAATTTTCTATTCAACTTTTAGGTGAATTGATCACCCATTTTTCTATATCAAATATGCGTTGTTAAATAGCTTAAAAAATTTATGAATATATGTTATGGCTTGAATCACTATTCAATCAATCGAACGATAACACCAAAATGAAACACTGTGCAACGGTTGAGTTTTCAGTGAAAACTATATCTGGAACGATGTTATTCTACCCAGAGCTGTGAAAAAGTACTAAAATAACTTAAATAGAAAATCAGTTCATACTGACTTTGTTATATTATGATGAAATCGGGTGAAAAAGTAATAAAATCGGGGGCAGATAAAATCGGGTACTGATAAAATCGGGTGATCACTGTAGCACAAAAAAGGAAAAAAAACACATCTTTCAAAATTTCAGAAAATAATCTACTTCACAAAATTGTGTATTTTTTTCAAATTTTGCGTCATATTTTCACTTAAGTACCTAAAAAATTTCTGTAAAAAAAAAAAAAAATGACGTATTTGTTCTAAATCTATCGAGAAAAAATTTGTAAGAAATTAATTCGAGCAAACTCCTAAAACATTCACAAAAAAACGTGAAATTCAGACAAATTTTATAAAAACTCGTAGATCTCTGAAACGTGAAAAGTCAGAAACTTTGTATATTCTGTAAAGTTTCATAAAGCTACGAGATCTACAACTTTGCCGAAACTTGCCAAATTCTAGCGTGTAAGGGAAAGAAATTGGCATCGCAACGCCACCTTCACGTCTAAATTCCGAACTAATTCAAACATCAATATTGAAGCCCCAACTATACCAATAAACTTAGTAAAAGATCGGAGAGCGATAATAATTTCGTTCTGCTAGATTCAATTCCTGGCTCAGTGTGCACTGTATGACGAAGACAGCTAATATACGTATATTTTTTGTAAAGTTCAAAATAAAAAAAAGTCATCTGACAATGTTGAAATGAAAAAAAAAATTCTGGAAAAATCTTAATAGACAAAAAACTCACAAACATTCGCCGGGTCTTACTCTTCTATATATTTTTTAGAATTTACTCTTTTGATATTACGCCAGTTACGATTTTTTTTTTCAGAATATTGAGGTATAATATAATAAAAATATTCTAAAACTTATGGCCGTTGCCAAAATTCTTACTGAGTAATTAATGGTTCTGCTCCACCTGTACTGTGCGGTACTGTCCCTTCACCAGAATGTTTATTTTCAAGACATCAGTTGGGTTCTAACAGCAGCAACAAAATGTTTAAAAAAAGAGAGCTGTTTCTAACTTTTCGAAAACCTTTCTCCTTCGAGATATCAAATTAGTTTAATATCATAATCGGATAAGCAATTAATCATGATCGTAAAAGTTTACTTCTGAGACTTCAACGCTTCACTTTACCTGTAAACAATAAGCAATATCGCACGCTAGTCTGGGGCAATGGAATATAGAAAGGTACGGAGATGGTTTGAGTCTCGGGTTCAAAGGGCTTCTCTTTTGTTAACAGTGATATCGTAGAAGACAAAAAACATTGTCCAAAAATCAATGTTCGGTACATTTTTTTCAAGAAATTTCCACAAGTTATGACAGTTTACGGCTGAAAATGCCTACCTGGATCGTTAAGCAATGCAAAATACCGTTTAAAATGGCATTTGCTCGTTGACCGAGATCTACGTCACAACACCAACTCGTGCTTCTGTTTACCTTTTTTTCGTTAGTAATACAGAAAATGTCTTCTTCTTCCTCACCTCCGTATGCCTCATTGAGTCTAGGGGGCTAATGCGGTCTCGATCAACTAGATTAGTCGAGAGAATTGGTTATTGATATTGTTTTCGGTACATTTTGCATGTTGTAGGATAAGTACAACGATACACCGTGCCCCAGTGCTGAGTCGAGAAAATTTCCAGCTCGAAAAGATCCTCGACCTGATCAGGAATCGAACCCGATATCACATTTTGCGGAAGCTAGCCGACCGACATCGCTAACCACAGAACCACGGCGACCACTTTGTCTGTGATTTTGTTTGTTTTTGTTCACACAACATTTATTTGACACAGCACAATACATGGCGAAGATTTCATTAGAAAAACTTTTTTTGTTTTGAAAGTGCCAATTTTGAAATGTTAAGAACAGTTTTAGGCAATTAAATTGTTCACATAAAAAATAGTTGAATTCAAAAGAATCTGAAATAAAACGGCTGGTCCGATTAGTTTAGGGGAGAACTGTTCAAAACGCACCAGTGGGGTAAGACGGCATGTGCCAATAATAAAATACAATAAAATAAAAATAAAATAAAATAAAATAAAAAAATAAAAAAGAACTATAATAAAATAAAATAAAATTTCTACTAGTGGCATATTAGCCTTCTGCATTGGAGCATATTGGCCTTTGTTGTGGTGAGCTTGTTCGGTAGCAATAGTAATTTTTATCAAAAAAAGTAGGAGGTTGTATCCAAGACATGGCCGCATAACTGACGTAGAGCTACGCACACTATTAACAAATGCATTGTTGTAAGAGTTTCATTAATGAGTCATAAAGTCTTCAAACGCTTGCTTTGTGCTGCCTCAACAGTGGGGGAATAAAGACACTGAAAACACGAGCTGTAAAAGCTGTTTCACATTCAGTAAATTAGACGGTCGCTACAGATTTAAATTGCTAGTATCCAGCACAGATTGCTTGCTTGAGTTGTCAAAAAATGATTAACCTTCAACTACTTGTTCATTCACCTTGAGAAAGGCACTTTGCTGCTCGAAATTGGATTTGGCAACTTTTATGCTGCATCAGTTGTGGGGAAATTACGGCAGTTTGACGACACACGCTGAGAAGTGAGAAGAACCGCGCTGCTCCTGCGACATGGTGACCAACTACAGGGCGAGTGATTTGTTTTATTTAAAGGTAGCCACAAGCGCAACCCGCGGCAATCCGCTGTTACTGCTGAGTGCTGATATCTGCTGCTACTGCTGTCAACGTTGTAGACGGTCTAGCCAGCTCACCTTCCGACTAATTAATGTAGATGGTTTTCACTCGCTTTTACACTCACTTATAGCCGAAGGTTGCTACGAAATAGGCCACGCCTTTTAGTTCAGTTTTATCATTCTCTAATGTTCTTTAGACGAATTATTCCAGTTTAGAATTCCTGTTAATGAGAGGATATAAACATCTCGTATATTTGATGCACTTGGCTTGTATACTCTCAATGTGCTCTTTGAAAATAAGTTTTTTATCATAAATTAGTCCCAAGTACTTAACCTTGTCGGACCAACTTAAAATAACCCCATTCATCTTGACAACGTGATTATTGTTTGGCTTGAGGAAAGAAGCCCTAGGCTTATGAGGAAAAATTATCATTTGAGTTTTAGAAGCATTGGGAGAGATTTTCCACTTTTGCAAGTAGGAAGAAAAAATATCTAAACTTTTCTGCAATCGACTGCATATGACACGAGGGCTTTTTTCCTTTTACGGAAATGCTTGTGTCATCGCAGAACAATGACTTTGTGCATGCTGGAGGCAAATCAGGAAGATCTGAAGTGAATATGTTGTACAGGACTGGACCCAAGACTGAACCTTGAGGTACACCTGCTCTGACAGGAAATATATCAGATTTTGAATTCTGATAGACAACCTGCAGAGTTCGATCAGTAAGATAATTTTTTAAAATTTTGATTAGGAAAATTGGAAAATTAAAAGTTTGCAATTTCGCAATCAAACCTTTATGCCAAACACTGTCGAATGCTTTTTCTATGTCTAAAAGAGCAGCTCCAGTGGAATAACCTTCAGATTTGTTAGCTCGTATCATATTAGTAACTCTGAGCAATTGATGAGTTGTGGAATGCCCATGGCGAAATCCAAACTGTTCATTTGCAAAAATTGAATTTTCGTTGATGTGTGACATCATTCTGTTAAGAATAATTCTCTCAAACAGTTTACTTATTGAAGAAAGCAAACTGATTGGTCGATAACTTGAAACTTCAGCTGGGTTCTTATCCGGTTTTAAAATGGGAGTAATTTTTGCATTTTTCCATAATTTGGGAAAATATGCAATTTTGAAGCAGCAATTGAAAATTTTCACTAAAAATTCCATTGTGCTCTCAGGGAGATGTTTGATTAGTATATTAAAGATTCCATCGTCACCAGGGGCTTTCATATTTTTGAAATTTTTAATAATTGATTTAATCTCATTCAAGTTAGTTTCAATTATTTCTGCAGGTAAAAATTTCTGGGAAGAAATTAAATCAAATTGATGTGTGACTTCATTTTCAATTGGACTCACAAAATTCAAATTTGAGTTATGAACACTCTCAAACTGCTGAGCAAGTCTTTGAGCCTTTTGTTCATTGGATACAAGAAAACGTTCACCATCTTTTAAAACTGGAATAGGCTTTGAAGGTTTCTTAAGAATCTTCGACAGCTTCCAAAATGGTTTTGAATATGGTTTCAATTTTTCAACTTTAGTCTCAAAATTTTGATTTCTCAGAAGAGTAAATCTATGTTTAATCTCTTTCTGTAAATCTTTATAAATAGTTTTAAAAACAGGGTCACGAGAACGTTGATATTGACGTCTGCGGACATTTTTCAAACGAATTAGAAGTTGAAGATTTTCGTCAATTATTGATGAATCAAATTTCACTTGAGCCTTTGGAACAGAATAATTCCTGGCATCAACATTTGCACATTTTAATGCTTCCAAAGCGGAATCAATATTCACTCCGTTTTGCAAATCAAGCTCATTATTGAAATTTCTCTCAATATAATTTTTGTATCTTTCCCAATTAGCTTTGTTATAATTAAAAACAGAGCTCATAGGGTTTAAAACTGATTCATGTGATAAAGAAAAAGTTATTGGAAGATGGTCAGAATCAAAGGCAGCATGTGTGATCAAATCACTACATACATGACTTTGATCTGTCAGCACCAAATCAATTGTTGAAGGGTTTCTTACAGAAGAAAAGCATGTAGGACTATTCGGAGACAAAATAGAATAGTATCCTGAAGAACAATCATTGAATAAAATTTTGCCATTGGAATTACTTTGAAAATTATTCCATGAACGATGTTTAGCGTTAAAATCGCCGATTATGAAAAATTTCGAACGATTTCTGGTGAGTTTTTGTAAATCACCTTTAAAATAATTTTTGAGCTCGCGTGTGCATTGAAATGGTAAATATGCTGCGGCAATAAATAAAATCCCAAGTTCAGTTTGAACTTCAATTCCCAAAGTTTCAATAACTTTCGTCTCAAGATGGGGAAGAGCACGATGTTTGATTCGGCGATGAATAACAATTGCAACTCCACCGCCGGAACCCTGAATCCTATCATTTCTATGAACCACGTAATTGGGATCATATTTTAATTTTATGTTAGGTTTCAAAAATGTTTCAGTAATAATTGCAATATGCACATTTTTTACTGTTAAAAAATCAAAAAGCTCATTCTCATTGGCCTTCAATGAGCGAGCATTCCAATTTAATATTTTAATTGTTTTATTTGAAATCATTGCTAAATTTTAAATTAGAAACAATTTTAATAGTAAAATTTGTGCCTATTTGAATGGCTTCAAACATTGATTTTGCCTGCAACATGGCGTTCATAAGATCGAACATTGCCTGTTGCAAAAAAGAAAGTTTACCTGCCGTAATAGGCCCCAGGCAGTTGACATTAGAAAAAATATTTTCGGCAGCAATATTAGCTGGAGTAATAGGTGTACAATTATTTTCTAGCGTGTTTTGCTTACCCATATTAACGGTCATTTTCGAACTACCAACACTAGGCGGTATAATGCTCGAACTACCTGTAACCTGTGCATAAGTTAAACGGGTATGCAAAGGAGTAGGTAAACTATGCGTCACTGGTACGCTTGGAGAATTTTGTTTTGAAGTTGGTTTTAATTGAGAAATTGAATTTTGTTTACCTTGCCTTGCCTTAACAATTGCTAAACGGACTGGGCATTGATAAAAATTTGACATATGGTTGCCGTTACAATTCGCACAGCGAAAATTTTTACTCTCTTTCACAGGACATGTGTCCTTTTTGTGAGAAGAGTCTCCACAATTAAGACATTTTTGGTCCATGTTACAGAATTTGGAACCATGGCCATAACGTTGGCAAGTACGGCATTGGGTGATATGCTTTTCACCTCCGCCATACTTCCTATAAATTTCCCACTTTACACGCACATTATACAAAGCATGTGCTTTTTCAAAAAATTTTAAGTTGTTAACCTCATTGCGGTTAAAATTAATTAAATAATTAACAAGGGAAATTCCAGTTCTCTGACTGTTTTCGCCTCGTGATTTTTGTTTCATTAGAATTACTTGGGTAGGGGCTATGCCAAGTAATTCTGTTAAAGTAAGTTTGATCTCATCAACGGTTTGATCGTTGGTGAGACCTTTCAAGACAACCTTGAACGGCTTGGCGTTCTTGGTGTCATATGTAAGAAAATTGTACATCTTGTCAGTTAAATACTGAACAAGACGATCACGACCCTTTACTGAGTCGGCTAATAAGCGGCATTCACCTCTACGGCCAATTTGATAGGTAACTTTAACGTCAGAAACAAACGTTGAAAGTTCCTTTTTGAATATATTAAATTCAGAAGAAATAGTTACCACAATAGGTGGAACTTTCTCCTTTTTTAAAGATTTTATATTTTGTATAGTTTCATTATTGGTAACTTCCATTTCACCAGCTTCTTGCTCAGGCAAAATATCAAAAGGATTGTCACTACAGACACTCGAAGTGTCAGAAAGAGATGCCTCTCTTTTCCTCCCCGCAGCGATGCGAGGTTTCTTTTTCCGTCCAGCCATTTCAGGTGATACGAAAAAAGTTAAAACAAATGTTAAATTCAAAAGTAGGTAGTCTTGAGAAAGACTGATGGGAAATAACTTTCAGGTGGTCTTTAAAAGACACACTGACAAAACACAAACTTTGAAGCTATAGGCAGTCAAAGACCAGTCCACAAGCAACCGAAAAAACGTCTGATCTGTAGGACTGTTCAAGACGCACTGAAGCCAATCACTTTATTTGTTGAATAAGCCTGTTCTGATCAATAAACTGCCTATAATCGCATACCAGTCCATATGGATTTTCATCGTTTTTGAGTTAAATATCAGATTTCATCTATTCCTTGCTCTTCTATCGATTAAGGAAACAAAAAAGTATGTTTTATTTGAAAAAGTCAGAAAAAAATGTGAGGACTAATTGTCCCATTTTAAAAATAATCGCATATCAGTCCCACCAAATGTTTTTCCTGAGTATGGCCATATTTTTATCTTCAATCCATATAATAAATATTTGGTGTTGTTTTATAAGTTTTTTACTGTTAAAAAATCATCAAATAATTAATAAATGAGAGGTTTTTTTAAAATAAATTCCACCCAAAAGATAATTTTGAGTAGACACTTAAACTGTAACTTTTTCTGGAAATTTGTTCTCGAAAGGTTATTGGTTTCGTCAATCAGAGGGATAATAACCTTAAGCAAAGCTGCTTTCTGCAAGGGGTTAATTTCTTGTGGATGATCTGCTCACTTATATGATCATTCACAAGAAATTGTCAGAACTCAGAGGAAATCATTTTTAGTTGCTTAGCCAAAAAACAGCTTGTACCTCTTTTCGTCGCCGTCGTCTTCCGTCAAGTCACTGTTGTAATGAAATTG
This sequence comes from Wyeomyia smithii, assembly GCF_029784165.1. Taxonomy (NCBI): domain Eukaryota; kingdom Metazoa; phylum Arthropoda; class Insecta; order Diptera; family Culicidae; genus Wyeomyia; species Wyeomyia smithii. Next base: position 87,546,535 of record NC_073696.1, on the reverse strand, counting down.
GAGTCTTCCCTTTCTAAATACCACGTTTCCAATACGCTAAATGCACGGGCTAATGCGGAAGAATTTATTCAGCATGTATTGCGAAACATTGAAGAAGTATAAAAGGAAATTAATCAGTAGCATATCCAAGACTTCAACCTTATATTTTGCTTTTTCAACGACGACCTCAAAGTCGGGGTAAGTAATGGGTGGACGTCTTCGCCTCTCTCCATGTAGAAAAATTAGAAGCTGTCTGCGGTCATAAACGTCTGCCCATATTCAAAATACTTGAAAAAAAATAAGACTACTCCTGCACCGAGCGGTTGAAAGTGAGACTGGTATGCGATTATTTTGCTACTCAATGGCCTAAATAATCGCATATCAGTCTCTTCCTTATTTTTCATTGTAATTTTCATGAAAAAATCAAAATAACCCACACCAAATAGGTGAAATACCCTAAACAAGAAAAATATCTTCAAGCGCTGTTTTCTCAACTCGATGATTTTACAGATGGGACTGATATGCGATTATAGGCAGTAAACTGCTTGCTAAAAATGAAAAAGTCGTGAAAACCAGAAAAAAATATTTTGCTGTGTACAGTGAAATAAAAACCACTGGTATTCTCCTATTTCTTGATAAAAAAAAAAAACAACCAAATCAAAATTAATTCAATGTAGAAGAAACTAATTCAATGAAGAAGAAACTAATAAATATTTATCAAATATCGGAACCCGTCGAAAAGCGGGATCAGGCATTAACGTCAAGTTTTTTTAGCTGGAAAACAGTGTTTTCCAACGGTATGACGCCCGGCATTTGGGGCTAAGTTACTCACGCATTATTTTGGAACCCTCGAAGCAGTGTATGCGTTTTTGTTGGTTCGACATAACGGTGGGATGTACTAAAGAGTAATGCAAGCGTATCCCTAGAACGGTTGTCGACTGGAGTAGCCACCGAACTGCAGTCAAGGCAATCCAAGGTTCCACTTCTCTAAGATCCAACGAGGAATATGGAAGAAATTGTTCGAAGGCTGTCGTTATTCTACGACGAGGTTTCGAAACATCGTCTTTTAATGGAATAGCAGTACAGGATGTTCTCAATTGAATGAAGTTCACGCGAAATACTCGCATTTATCGTGTAGTTGAATTTCATGGAAAAAAGGCGTTTTTCGTTTCTGGCTAACTATCGATCTTGTCTGTTGAAAACGAACTAACCAAGGTGATCGGTTTTGAAAAAGTTATAGAAAATTTTACCTTCATCATGGCTCGGAGAAAATGTATTTTTCTAGTTCTGCAGTATGCCAGAGTCTTTGGAAAATATTTGTATTTTTTGAATAACATTGAATTTTGAATCCGTTTCCGGAAAGGTAGGGGGTGCCACCAGACAGTTCCGCACCGGGTGCAGAGACTTCACTTGACGCCACTGGATAGCTCTATGTACATATCTAACAAATAGTAATAGTTCACTTTCTGCAGTTGAATGTGTAAATCGAATCTACCTACATATTTAAATTTTGACAAATTCAGCTACTTTATGACCAGTATAAATTCTTCTATGGCGTCCTCGGTTTTGCACCTGGTTTCGAGATACGACACTCCTCTAACTCTGTGACCGGGAAACACTTCGTTTCGAAGTTCGCAGACTTTTTTCTCGCCATGTTGATAATATATTATCGAAACGAGACATAAGACAAACAACAAAATCCTTTCCACACAGTAGGACGCCATGTTTCGACGCAAATGAATCCCTTTTACGTTGTCGGATTATTGTGCTGAGGCAAATTTTTCTTTGATAGCATATAGAAACGATATGCCACCAACGATCGGTGTTTTATCTAACGATGTGTGTGTGTGCGTGTGAGCATGGACGAATGACATTCGGTAGCCCGACCAAACTTTCTCCTCACTTTGAAGACAAAGTTGTTGTTTGGGAAAACCAATGAACGTACCTGAATATGGCGTTTAAATACTGTTTGATCCTCCGTCTCCTATTGACTCAATCCTATAAGCCGAACAAAGTTGTTAGCTTTTGCTTCGCCCGGAAAGGTAAGTTTGTGGTTGTAGGTGGAGAAAAAAATTCCCGCACATTCCAGCTTATACTTTGGCGACTGTAGATCCGGGACTTATCTCCTGTTTGGCTGTTTTCCCTGCATACGGGATTAGATGCGAGCGCTCCGTTCATTTTGTGACTTGAAGGATTTCCTTCAAAACGGAGATGGGTGTTATATTTCCTGTGAAAGGGGAAAGGTCACCATCGACCGGAAATCCGAATTGAACCCGCCCCGCTCGATCCGACCGGGTGTGTTTCTGGCAGAAAGCGGTAAAATTTATGGTCACGTACTACATTATGTAGTACTTGACGCGAGCTGCGAATGCTGGTTTCGCTTTTCGACGCTCGACAGGGAAGGAAAGTTTTTCCTTCGTTAATCATGTTTTGCATTCATTCGAATTGAAGATTTGAGCGATTCGAGCAAATTTGTGTCCCATTTGTCGTGTTCGCACTCGCAGCCAGTGTGGCGTGCGGTTCGGAATGCGAGGGTATATGATATGGGCTAATGCTCTGTGATTAGTATGATTACATTGTCTATTCATTTCGGATGAGAACTCGATGACATCGGGTCAGGCATTAATTGATGATGCTGGGGAAGCCGGCCGTTTGTGGCGATTACGAACTTTAGGTCGGATGTGGGGAATGATTGGCAATCTTTCGGAATGAGTGCGCACTTTGTTGTTCGAAGAAAGGGGTTGCGGTTGATGGTTAGAAATTGATTAGTAAATCGCTTTTTGATTTGGCACTCTTCTTGGGCAAAAATGGCATTAGTTAAGAATCCCTAATCATTTTGCAAAGTGGTAGGATTTTTTTGTTAAAATAGAAACGAAATCTCGCGTTTGTTTCATTTAAGGTTATTTTTGTTTTAGAGCATTGTGGTTTTGAGTTATTAGGAAATCAACAATGAATACATTTTATTACTAATCTCTGGTATTGATGATTCAGACTGAAATATTGTTGATGAGCTTCCGGCCCACAACTCAGTCATCAATTCTTCACCGGTTAATTCTCAACTTTTTGAGAAAAGTTTGTTGTTTTAACAATTATATCCTTCGAATTGAAAGAAATAACGGAGCAGTCTTAAGACACAGAGTTTGCTTTCTGAACTGTACTGAAACTGAAAGCAATGTTTGAGGAACACAGAAAGTGTGTCGTTAAGTTTAGGAGAATCTCGTCACAAATTACACCGTCTGTTAGGTAAGAAATTATCGTATCGAAGACTTCGCTTCATGTTCTTTTTTCGCTTGAAACTCATCAACAGTTATTTCTCAGAGAATAACTGGTGGTGATAACGAATCACCTTGGAGAGATTTCCTCTGTTATTCTATGCATCAGCGCTGTGTTTGTTAGTATTCTATTAACATAGGGAACCAATTTTAAGCAGCTTATGCAGCCTCCTGCTCTACATTGGGAAGAAATGTGTAGGATGATATTCTTATGTTTGTATTTTGTTCACTATCCTTTTCTCTGTCAGCACCTGTCTCCAGATGGGAAAATTGATTTGGTAAACTTTTACAATAATAAATTATTGTTCGGTTCATATTCCATATATTAGTAAGACAGCCGGTTTATCAGAGTTTTTGTTCCCGTTATTAAAGTAGCCAGTTTTCTTCGACTGCTGAAAAATGTGGATCCCTGATTTATACGTCACACTGTTGGTTAACGTATGAAGACTTGACGTTTGATGAAAACACATCGTAGCTGATTGCATACAAGCCTGTACACTACACTTGTGTTCGCGATCTTGCATGCAATCTGCTCAAACGTGCTATTGTGAAGGCTTGCATTCATACACGAGTGTTAACTCTTTTACTATGCTTCGATACGGTTCGGAAATGATGAATGATTTTCAAACATTATGTAGGTAGCAGTTTCAATGTTTTAATAGTTCTTTCATCTCGGACGTAACGTGGTAAACTTAAGATTCGATGAATCGACGCAAAAGTCCGGCTCTGTTGTCACGAAATATCGAAAAGCACTTCGCTGCTCTTTATTTCAAAGTGATCAAACGTGGCATCCACTTCAGGAACATTTTCTTCACGTCTAAATTTCGGGTGAATTTAAATTTACAGGACAATATTTCACCGTTTCGAGTAAAAGCCTAGTCTCTCTCAAACTTTAAACTGTTCAATAAAAGGATTGAATTACATGGCGATGAACATTAGTCTCATGTTTATACATGTACTGTCAGCTTTTAATATTGACGGCTGTCAAAAGTATGCTGAACATCGAAGCTTCCTCAAACATTATTTTAGCACTGCTTTGTTACAAGAATGCGAGCACAGAAAAAAGACAATTCTCTGTCATCGCAATGACAAAGTAACGACGGTCGGTAGGAATCGAATTCTATGGCTCTGCGTTTCATCCTACAAATCTAGTGATCCCTTTTGATGGAGTTTTCCTGCCCAAGCAAAATAAAATTGGTTTCAATACAATAATACTGTCTCGAACTACATGAATGACTGCGTAAGGAAAAATGAAGGCTCACAGGAGAGGCAAAAATCGATGACAGCACTAGGTTCAGGTGAGCTCCTACTGATTTCTAAATAATTGACAATTTTGCTATATCTTGGACAGAATACTTCGACTCGTCACCAATCAACTGTTGGCATTAGCAAAAAAAATGTAAATAGCATTGAGTCTGAATGTCTACCGCATTTCCGCTAATACTGAAGCTCATCGTGTAAGCCGAATCTACACAAAAATATTCCCCTCTGTGAAGCCACCTAAACACACCAATTCATCAAATACCTGCCTTCGTCACATCAGTACCCTCGCCCGGTCGGTGGAACCAACCGACCGAGCTTTCCATTCAATTTTCATTTTCAAAAGCGATCCATCTTCTAGTTCCGAGGTCTTCTCCAGACAGGGATTCTTTTTTTTTGGTTGCTTTCCTGCCTAGCTAACTTCGGTTTAACATTCGCACCGGCTTAGCTGGTTGCTTTGTACACATACTGACCGGCCCTTGCCTCGGTCGGTGTGAGAAAAGCTGATTTTAATGTGTTCATAAACGACACACGCTTCGCTTTTTATCTCCCTTTCTCCCTTCCACAGCGTCGATAAAAAAGAGGAGGCCCGCTGTGCATATATGTAGTGTGTGGTTTTATGATTATCTAGCCAGCAGAAAACTCCAGGAGCCCCAGCGAAGACTGCGACGACACTGGAAAAGACATATGGGAAAATAAATCATCGAACAAACGCGAACAAAAAGAGAGTTATTCCGGAGGGAAAAGTTTATCCGCCCTTTCGCTTCTTGAATGAACTTTTTCCCTTCAGTCCGCTACACTGTTCAGGCGTTTCTGGAAAATGTAATAATGTGTAGAACAGAATTGTTTGACGAATGAATTTGTCCCAGATATAACCAACCGGATGGCTGGAAAACGGAAAATAAATTACGTTGTTCGGTGTCAAACTGCACCATTCCGGTTTGCGTCTTATGGAGTTTTTTTTTTTATCTGAATAGCATCAAATAACATACAGCTGAAAGGACATCCCCTCTTGACAACAATGCTTCGAAAAAGTATCTGCTTGACGAAGCAAATTGTCACTTTCGACGGAATCAGCACGATATTCTCTCGGCGGGCTGTCAAGTGGAGAGAGAGAGAGAGTTTTTTTCTCCCCGAACCCTAATCTTTCAAGTTAGAAAATAATCTTCAACTATGGATTTCGAAGCCATTTTCCGGTGGCCATCGTAGTGTTTTTAGTTTTTTTTTAATGTACAACCATTTCATATCAACTTTGCAAAAAGTGTTTGTTTGAGATAATGCGTCCTTGAAGCTAATATCTGCGATCATAAAAATTCAACTGTGCGCCAGAAACGATTCTAAATATATTGTGCAAAAACATATGTTGACAAATAACAGTTTTGGAAATAATACATTAGCTTCGGATGACGGGCTTGCGTTTTCTTGTTTATAGGTCTCTGACTTTGCCAGGGATAATGTATGTTCGCTTTAACGAGCACATTAATTTTGTCTCCAGACTGTGACTTACTCTATGTACGTTTTTTTCTGTGAGAGACAGACTTATTATAATATGTGCATGATTTTTTCTGATCATACTTATTCTTTCATATCTGTCGTATAACCAAAACGGATATATGGTCGAGTTTACATGTTGGTTTGATGCTCTTTGTGATGCGGGTAGAAATATTGGTCTGATAATTAGGTTGTAAATGATGTAACAATTGCTTGAATCGTTTTAAAATGGGCCGTCAGATCTTTTTGATTGGATCAATTTAAATAAAATTAATGGGACGTGTGACTTGAACCACTTTAAAAGAATGACCAATCACACATTCAGGTATTACTGTACTAGGAGACTCCACAATGCTACAATATTTCAGTATAAACCTCAAGTTTGAATTCATAAAATCTAATTGCAAACTCGATCATCCAAATATATCAGGATACTGACTAGGGTTTGCAATATTCCCGAGAATAGATTCCCCGGGAAACGGGAATGAAAAATCTCATTTCCCGGGAATTCCCGGGAGCCGGGAAAGGAAAAAATCCTTAGCAAAAATGAGATTTCAAACAAAGTTTATTAATAAAAAGTTTCAAACAATCGTTTACAATTGAATTATCAATTGAAGAACAAAATTTAATCAAGTTCACTCCAGAAATTCTTGAACAATCGTCTATCAATCGCCTTAGTTCCGCTTACAATTTTTCGTTAGGCCCAAATAATGTAGTTCCCTTCTGAAAAACTTTGCTTAAGATCGCTGAATCACCGCTGGTGTCTGATTTCTAAAATACTTCTAAATCACCGATTCCAGCTCTTGCTACATTTCATTAGAAACTGAAAAGTCCAACACTTTTAGTTTTTTTTGAAGATAAAGCTGAGTGTTTGGCAGCCAGATTTTAGAGCATTTGAATGCCTTCGTAATTAATGTGAAATCGCGGCCACGACCCAAGTTACACTGACTGAGTTTTATTAATTTATTTATTTCTGGTCGCATTGATTTACGGGTTTCAATTTTTTTTTTATCAATTTACAGGTTTCAAAATTTTTTGTCAATAAACAAAAACAAATCAAGCAACTACTCACTAGCTCACAAGCATAAAAAGGCATGAGACGAAGAAAATATTTCTTAATTTATCGTTTACTGAATAAGACAGCATATATTTTTTTAAAATAAATTAAGCAAATAATTTGATATTACACGGCAAGCAAATATTGATCGTCGTTTCAAGCAAATATTTGCTTCGTATAATATACACCATGAAGCTGCTCTACACTTCTACGTCGTAAGCTTCGTGTTTTGATACGATGTTAGTTTTATGGCAATATTGTATGGAAAATTTTCCGAGGAGCTCGGGAATCCCGGGAATCAATCTTCCTATTCTCGGGATCCGGGAATCCCGGGAAAAGGCAATTCCCGGGAAATCGTTCCCGGGATTGCAAACCCTAATACTGACATATCTTGATATTTTGTTACAAACTGTTTTTGTATCAACTCGTGTTCTGAACCAAGATTTATTTTCAGTCATGTTTTTGCCTTTCTCCTAGAAAGGTATAGCAATCACTGGAAAAACCTAAGGTACAAAAGTGGTCCCAATGGCCGAATGTCATATACCACTCGACTCAGTTCGACGAACTGAGCATTTTCTACATGTATGTAAGTGTGTGTGTGTGTGTGTGTGTGTGTGTGTGTGTGTGTGTGTGTGTGTGTGTGTGTGTGTGTGTGTGTGTGTCTGTGTGTGTGTGTGTGTGTGTGTGTGTGTGTGTGTGTGTGTGTGTGTGTGTATGTGCTACTTTTTTTTCTCACTCACTTTTCTCAGAGATGGCTGGACCGATTTTCATTAAAATAATTGCAAATGAAAGGTCTAGTTGTGTCATAGGTTGCTATTGAATTTCATTGTAATCGGATTTTCAGTTTGAAGGTTATGTATCAAAATGTAAAAATCACGAAACATCAATATCTCAGAAACCACACAACCGATTTGAACAGAATTACTTTCAAATGATCGGGCTACCTAAAAAACCTTTAACTTTTGAATTTCATAAAGATTGAACTTGTGATTCAGAAGTTATGGAAAGAAACGTGTTCTGGAGACAATTTAATCTCACTAATGTTTCTCAGAGATGGCTGAACCGATTTTCATAAAATCAGTGTCATATGGAAAGTTCTGATACCCCACAAGACCCTATTGATTTTTTTTTGCAAACGGACTATTACTTTGCCTGTTATTTTTAAAAATGTGAAATCCAGCTATGAAAAGAAACATATTCCGAAGACTACATAAACTCACTCACTTTTCTCTGAGATGGTTGAACCGATTTCCACAAAATTAGTGTCAACTGAAAGGTCTAACTGCCTCATAACACCCTATTGAATTTTGCTGTAATCGTACTGTAACTTCGTCTGTAATGTAACGAAATGTGAAAATTACGAAACTTCATTATCTTAGAAACTACACAACCGATTTGAACAATATTGATATCAGATGAATGGGCTAGTTAATGGTTAACTGATGAATTATGATTGAACTCGTGGTTTCAATGTTAGGCTACCTTCCCTTTTCATTTGATTATAATCAAACTCAAGCAACCGTTATGTATTAAATTGTTAAAACAACGAAAGTCTAATATCACAAAGATTACACGATTTATTTGAACATAACTAGTGTCATACAAACGAGTCATCTCTCAAACTTACAAATAACAAACTTCATAACAATTTGATATGTGGTTCAAAAGTTTTGGAAAGAAAAGAAATTCAAAGACTATTTAAAACTATATTTGCTTTATATGGCCTCAACATGATTTAAATGTGGTATCGTACTATTTGAACGTTCCTGGTATCGATCGTGATTAAATTGTTCGAAATTAAGAGTCATTTATTTTATTTCGCTATTTCTTAAGCACTAACATTACGTCAAATTTTAAATTTTATACCTCAATTGCAACATAAATATTTTAGAATCCAAAGAGTGAATATACCTTAATTGAATTTAAGCATTCATGTAAATTTATTTTTACAAATAATAAGTTTGAGTGAGAAAGGCTGAGTCTGACCGCTAGGTGGATTAATTTAGGTTTTAAAATTACTTTCAGCTTATGCATCAAAATATATTTTTATGTCTAAACAGGCATAAAAGCATAAATATTTTTGCAGTTCGTACCAAAATATCAAGATATGTTATAATTCTGAAATATTTTGTTGATCGACAACTTAGGAAGTTTTCAATTCATGCGGTTGAATAACAGCTTACGACTAGTCCTGTGCGCCGCCACGCCGCGCCGCCGCCGCCGACACTTTTACGCACGCCGCCGCTGAGGAAATTTTTAGGGCGCCGCTGAGGGAAATTTTACCGCGTCGATTGTGTATGCTGGATTTTTTCCTGATTATAAAAATACCGCAAATCATAGCCGATAAGGAAACGCTTGTATATTAAGTAATGCGGTATTTGGCAATTCTCAATACCCCCTAACCCCTGCGTCACGCAATTTTGCATGGTGGCCTCACACAGTGTAAAACTTCGTTAAGTACACGCAAAAGTTGAACTGTGTGTAACCACATCTACTAAGTTAATGCAAAAATGAACTGATCGATTCACTATCATGAATCCGGTAATTAAAAAACACCATCGAATCAATAACAATAAAAACATTTTGCATTTAACAGCGACTCTGGTTTTATTCATATACATTCGGTTCCACGTTACTGGCACCAGCGTGAGTAAATTCTATTGCAACAAGGCTCGCTTTCGGCCGTTTTCGGTTGCTGACGGTGATTAGGGATGCACGAGCCTTTGATACGCCCCGACTCGTGAAAGTTCCCAGCGGTTTTTTGAGCGCCCCAAAACTGACCATTAGCCCAAAATCGAAGTCTACCGAAACACCACGATTTTGTGTATATTCTACATATTCTGATTTCGATCTCTGTTAATGTATTCATTACGCAACTGTTGCGTTATCCTTTTGACACATTTGTTGTGCAAAGCCAAAGCATTAAATGTGCGTTTTGAGAGGACACATCGGATGATGTAAGCTTGAACTTTTACGTGTACCTCCCATCTCCTGAGCGTGTATTTGTATTTGAATCGCAATGTGTAAATAAGTGTAAGTAATTTCGATTTGTGGAAATTTGATACAATATTCGACATTTAATATTTAGACCTTAGTTTTTTTTATCGAATAAAATCAAAAATATCAAAGTCACCATCAATGATTTGCACGGAGCCAGTTTGCTTCGAGAGTATCGTTTCAGTTATCATAACATAAGTTTATAAATATATCTTTATTTTTTATTTTTATGCAAACGTATGAGCAGTCTGAAAAGGTTGAAGAAATTTATAAAAAAGGGGGTTTTCATTAATTTTTAGGTAGAGATTTTAGTTTTTTTTAGAATACTGAGATTTTTCTAGAGATCAATATGCGGGAATTCACTGAAAATTTTGCGCAAATTACATATTGCGCTGAAACAGAGGTATTTTGTAGATAGTTTTGTTTTTCAACATCGATTATAAGCTATTTGCAAAAATTCTCGATGAATTCTCGTTACTTATTTGCTTGAACGTTAAGGCATCGAAAATAACACTTTGCGAATATTTGCGAACTTCCAGAATGGTCGCTTTCGACCTGTCATATTCAAGCGCGACTTTCACGGAAATGACTTTACATAGTACAGGATGATGATGATGATGATGATGGTCTCGCCACATACCCCTACAAAGGTTTGAGCTGGACGATTTATCTATAGATAATTAATGTAGTCACATTTAAATCAGTTATACAAAAAAAAACGAACTGATTTTACCGCCAGATATAAACTTCTTCAAAAACTGTTTACTTGATTCACATTGGTAAAAATGTGAAGAGCTATAGAGCACACAAAACTAGCACAGGGTTTTCATGACCTTCAGCCAGACTAACCACAACTACTTCATGATTTTTCTCTAAGCATTGTTAAAGAATCCATTTAAATCCGAATTCCGCGCGCGGGGCTCAAACTTATGTAGTCACTTTCTATTATTTTTTAAAGCTACAACAACATAAAGGAAAAAATCCATGATCACCACCGTGACGAACACGTTTTTGTTATTACATTACATATTGAAAAAGATCTAATATAAAATATGAATAAAATTTTACAACACAATCAGATCCGTTTGTAAAAACTTCGTCAGTTACATGCTTCAATAAAACAATAAATAAATGGATAGGTTCCAAAAATAAATAGTTCATCCAAAATAAATCCGTTGTTTAAACTTCGTCAGATAAACTCTCGTCATTTTATACAAGTTTTAATTTTCGTTCTGTACAACAGAAACTTTCACGTGTGAAATACATTGTCTCTTGAACTCCGCAAGCGTTGGTGCACGTTTAACATGTCTTGGCATCGAATTAAAAAAAATTATACCTTTATAAAACAATGAATTTTGTGAAGCTCTTGTTAGAAGAAAGCTGTTCTTATTTCATCCGCGTTTCTAGTGTTATATCTATGAAAATCTCTTCCTTTTTTCAATTCGATCACACAAATATTGAGGTAGCAAACCATAATTATTTTAAAAATGAACACCATAGACAAATAAACAATTCGTTGCTTCACGGATAACCCAACGTCCAACATAAAAGCACAGGAAGTTTATCTATCACAATTTAAAATCAAATGCATTATTCTATTCTGCAAACGCTGTAACCTCAATAATTGTGTGTTATTGGCCAAAAACAAAAAGGTAGGGCAAAAATCCAAATGTGGAGAGATGATTGACTTGTATAGCTGTATTTTACTACTAATCGTTAATTCGTTTTTCAAACGGCATGGAATTACATACTTTTTGGCAATTTTCTTTTTTTTTTTTTTTTAAGGGGGGATTTGTTAGTAGCTTAAGTATTTATGATAAATATTAGTAAATAATGAGTATGTGTGTCCAATCACAAATGGTGACTTCTCAACACTGTTAGAAATTTGTAATTTTAATTGTTAGGATTTGTTTGCTTTCGCAATTAGGACTTATCATTCGTAGGGATTTAAACCTACTTGTCAGAAAAGGGAAAGTTAACTTACAACTAACTTAATTGCACACTTATTGGCTATAAAGAGAGCTTATCGTAGCAATTGAGGATTGCAACGATTTTTGTCGAAAATTGTTAATAATTTTATTTGACATAGCTTCTAATGGTTCAACACCAGTAAGTCTATGTAATTCGAGTGTACCAAACCAAGGAGGACGCTTCAAAATCATTTTCAGAATTTGATTCTGAATCCTTTGGAGCGTTTTCTTCCTTGTTGAACAGCAACTTGACCAGATCGGTACAGCATAAAGCATTGCTGGTCTAAAAATTTGTTTGTAAATCAAAAGTTTGTTCTTTAAACAAAGTTTAGAATTCCTGTTAATGAGAGGATATAAACATCTCGTATATTTGATGCACTTGGCTTGTATACTCTCAATGTGCTCTTTGAAAATAAGTTTTTTATCATAAATTAGTCCCAAGTACTTAACCTTGTCGGACCAACTTAAAATAACCCCATTCATCTTGACAACGTGATTATTGTTTGGCTTGAGGAAAGAAGCCCTAGGCTTATGCGGAAAAATTATCATTTGAGTTTTAGAAGCATTGGGAGAGATTTTCCACTTTTGCAAGTAGGAAGAAAAAATATCTAAACTTTTCTGCAATCGACTGCATATGACACGAAGACTTTTTCCTTTTACGGAAATGCTTGTGTCATCGCAGAACAATGACTTTGTGCATCCTGGAGGCAAATCAGGAAGATCTGAAGTGAATATGTTGTACAGGACTGGACCCAAGACTGAACCTTGAGGCACACCTGCTCTGACAGGAAATCTATCAGATTTTGAATTCTGATAGACAACCTGCAGAGTTCGATCAGTAAGATAATTTTTTAAAATTTTGATTAGGAAAATTGGAAAATTAAAAGTTTGCAATTTCGCAATCAAACCTTTATGCCAAACACTGTCGAATGCTTTTTCTATGTCTAAAAGAGCAGCTCCAGTGGAATAACCTTCAGATTTGTTAGCTCGTATCATATTAGTAACTCTGAGCAATTGATGAGTTGTGGAATGCCCATGGCGAAATCCAAACTGTTCATTTGCAAAAATTGAATTTTCGTTGATGTGTGACATCATTCTGTTAAGAATAACTCTCTCAAACAGTTTACTTATTGAAGAAAGCAAACTGATTGGTCGATAACTTGAAACTTCAGCTGGGTTCTTATCCGGTTTTAAAATGGGAGTAATTTTTGCATTTTTCCATAATTTGGGAAAATATGCAATTTTGAAGCAGCAATTGAAAATTTTCACTAAAAAATCCATTGTGCTCTCAGGGAGATGTTTGATTAGTATATTAAAGATTCCATCGTCACCAGGTGCTTTCATATTTTTGAAATTTTTAATAATTGATTTAATCTCATTCAAGTTAGTTTCAATTATTTCTGCAGGTAAAAAATTCTGGGAAGAAATTAAATCAAATTGACGTGTGACTTTATTTTCAATTGGACTCACAAAATTCAAATTTGAGTTATGAACACTCTCAAACTGCTGAGCAAGTCTTTGAGCCTTTTGTTCATTGCATACAAGAAAACGTTCACCATCTTTTAAAACTGGAATAGGCAAAATGGTTTTGAATATGGTTTCAATTTTTCAACTTTAGTCTCAAAATTTTGATTTCTCAGAAGAGTGAATCTATGTTTAATCTCTTTCTGTAAATCTTTATAAATAGTTTTAAAAACAGGGTCACGAGAACGTTGATATTGACGTCTGCGGACATTTTTCAAACGAATTAGAAGTTGAAGATTTTCGTCAATTATTGGTGAATCAAATTTCACTTGAGCCTTTGGAACAGAATAATTCCTGGCATCAACAATTGCACATTTTAATGCTTCCAAAGCGGAATCAATATTCACTTCGTTTTGCAAATCAAGCTCATTATTGAAATTTCTCTCAATATAATTTTTGTATCTTTCCCAATTAGCTTTGTTATAATTAAAAACAGAGCTCATAGGGTTTAAAACTGATTCATGTGATAAAGAAAAAGTTATTGGAAGATGGTCAGAATCAAAGGCAGCATGTGTGATCAAATCACTACATACATGACTTTGATCTGTCAGCACCAAATCAATTGTTGAAGGGTTTCTTACAGAAGAAAAGCATGTAGGACTATTCGGAGACAAAATAGAATAGTATCCTGAAGAACAATCATTGAATAAAATTTTGCCATTGGAATTACTTTGAAAATTATTCCATGAACGATGTTTAGCGTTAAAATCGCCGATTATGAAAAATTTCGAACGATTTCTGGTGAGTTTTTGTAAATCACCTTTAGAATAATTTTTGAGCTCGCGTGTGCATTGAAATGGTAAATATGCTGCGGCAATAAATAAAATCCCAAGTTCAGTTTGAACTTCAATTCCCAAAGTTTCAATGACTTTAGTCTCAAGATAAGGAAGAGCACGATGTTTGATTCGGCGATGAATAACAATTGCAACTCAACCGCCGGAACCCTGAATCCTATCATATCTATGAACCACGTAATTGGGATCATATTTTAATTTTATGTTAGGTTTCAAAAATGTTTCAGTAATAATTGCAATATGCACATTATTTACTGTTAAAAAATTAAAAAGCTCATTCTCATTGGCCTTCAATGAGCGAGCATTCCAATTTAATATTTTAATTGTTTTATTTAAAATCATTGCTAAATTTTAAATTAGAAACAATTTTAATAGTAAAATTTGTGCCTATTTGAATGGCTTCAAACATTGATTTTGCCTGCAACATGGCGTTCATAAGATCGAACATCGCCTGTTGCAAAAAAGAAAGTTTACCTGCCGTAATAGGCCCCAGGCAGTTGACATTAGAAAAAATATTTTCGGCAGCAATATTAGCTGGAGTAATAGGTGTACAATTATTTTCTAGCGTGTTTTGCTTACCCATATTAACGGTCATTTTCGAACTACCAACACTAGGCGGTATAATGCTCGAACTACCTGTAACCTGTGCATAAGTTAAACGGGTATGCAAATGAGTAGGTAAACTATGCGTCACTGGTACGCTTGGAGAATTTTGTTTTGAATTGGTTTTAATTGAGAAAATGAATTTTGTTTACCTTGCCTTGCCTTAACAATTGCTAAACGGACTGGGCATTGATAAAAATTTGACATATGGTTGCCGTTACAATTCGCACAGCGAAAATTTTTACTCTCTTTCACAGGACATGTGTCCTTTTTGTGAGAAGAGTCTCCACAATTAAGACATTTTTGGTCCATGTTACAGAATTTGGAACCATGGCCATAACGTTGGCAAGTACGGCATTGGGTAATATGCTTTTCACCTCCGCCATACTTCCTATAAATTTCCCACTTTACACGCACATTATACAAAGCATGTGCTTTTTCAAAAAATTTTAAGTTGTTAACCTCATTGCGGTTAAAATTAATTAAATAATTAACAAGGGAAATTCCAGTTCTCTGACTGTTTTCGCCTCGTGATTTTTGTTTCATTAGAATTACTTGGGTAGGGGCTATGCCAAGTAATTCTGTTAAAGTAAGTTTGATCTCATCAACGGTTTGATCGTTGGTGAGACCTTTCAAGACAACCTTGAACGGCTTGGCGTTCTTGGTGTCATATGTAAAAAATTTGTACATCTTGTCAGTTAAATACTGAACAAGACGATCACGACCCTTTACTGAGTCGGCTAATAAGCGGCATTCACCTCTACGGCCAATTTGATAGGTAACTTTAACGTCAGAAACAAACGTTGA
Source organism: Wyeomyia smithii (assembly GCF_029784165.1). Lineage (NCBI taxonomy): Eukaryota > Metazoa > Arthropoda > Insecta > Diptera > Culicidae > Wyeomyia > Wyeomyia smithii. The sequence continues at coordinate 87,530,781 of NC_073696.1, read as the reverse complement.
AAGTTCCTTTTTGAATATATTAAATTCAGAAGAAATAGTTACCACAATAGGTGGAACTTTCTCCTTTTTTAAAGATTTTATATTTTGTATAGTTTCATTATTGGTAACTTCCATTTCACCAGCTTCTTGCTCAGGCAAAATATCAAAAGGATTGTCACTACAGACACTCGATGTGTCAGAAAGAGATGCCTCTCTTTTCCTCCCCGCAGCGATGCGAGGTTTCTTTTTCCGTCCAGCCATTTCAGGTGATACGAAAAAAGTTAAAACAAATGTTAAATTCAAAAGTAGGTAGTCTTGAGAAAGACTGATGGGAAATAACTTTCAGGTAGTCTTTAAAAGACACACTGACAAAACACAAACTTTGAAGCTATAGGCAGTCAAAGACCAGTCCACAAGCAACCGAAAAAACGTCTGATCTGTAGGACAGTTCAAGACGCACTCATGGCAATTTTCTTGATGACATTGTCAATGTGAGCGTTGAACTTTAGGTTGTCATCATTATCACGCCAAGATATTTAATCTTCCGAACGCGACCAATTGCCTCATCATCAATCAAAACAGAGACATCGTCATTTACAACGGTGCGCGAGAAAATCATTAATTAGTTTTATCTATATTTAATTTCAATTGCTTATACTTCAACCATCTGTTTAGAGAACGTAAATCTTCGTTCAAGTGTAAAACGGCTTCTTCTACATTCTTAGCTGCAATGAATAATATGGTGTCGTCGGCAAAAAGATTGATATCACAAAAACGTAAAACTCGTCGCATGTCATTTATATACATAATGAACAAAAGGGGCCCTAATAAACTTCCCTGTGGAACTCCAAGACCATTCTCCACGAGACTAGATACCGAATCATTAAAAACAGTCCGTTGAGTTCTGTCAGACAAATAGCTGTCAAACCATCTGAATGCAGTACTCGAAATTCCAAAGCGCTTGATTGTGTTCAACAATAAGGGCCTAGAAATTGTCTCAAAAGCGCGTTTTAGATCCAAAAAAAAAAACAGCAAATATTGTGTCTCTATTCTCTAAGTTGTCTTTCCATTTTGCTAGTGCTGAGTTCAACGCGGTTTCACACGAATGGTCTTCCCGGTAGCCAGATTGTTCCGGAATTTATAACGAGTTACTATTTAAATATTCTAACAGCTGACCTTTATCAACAAGTTCTAATATTTTTTCTAACGTGTGTAACATGTTGATGAGATGAAACTCTTCGGCTTTAATCGTTCCAGCAACCTTTTGAATCGGAACAACCAACGATTCTTTTCACACTTTATGCACGTGCCCAGTTAGCAATGATTCATTAATAAGGTTCAGCAGAGTGTGACCAATAACATTGAAACACTATTGATGGAATAATCATTGAACTCACTAGCAATTACTTGTTCTGTTTGTTCTAATGTGCCATCAAAAGTTATGGACCGCGGTTTATTATTACTAGGTTTTAATAAAGATTTCAAAATTTTCCATAACTCTTTGCTGTTGTATTGATGCTGAATAATCTTCCTCTGTATATATTCACAACGCGTCTTTTTTAACGTTTGTGAATACTTATTACGCGCGATCGTGTACTCCTTCCAATGATCCTGCCTGTTAGACCTACAAAACTTTTTGTACAATTTATCCCTCTTGCGTTTAAGGCGCAGCATTTCAATTTTATTAAATCATTGTTATCATTCATTATATCTAATACATTAATCATTGATGTCTCATGATCGGTTATTTTCATATTGGAATTCGTAACTGAACGAATTGAATCAAAATTGGAATAAACATGATCAATCAAAGTTCTACCTTGCTGGGAAATGCGCGTATATTCGTCAACACTTTGTTTTAAATTGAAAGATCCAACTAAGCGCTTCAAATGCTTTGAATTTGCATCATCTCGCCAGTTAATATTGAAATCACCAGCCAATATGTTCAATTTACTAAAATCAAGAAATTTCTCAAGCCAATCAGTGATTTTGTTGCGTTGAACGCTATTTCAAACATACAACAATTTTCCAGTTGATAATAATTATGAAAATGTTCCGCAATAGAAAATGAAGAATCTGTGAAGTTTAACGAAGAACTCTATTCGAATTAAAAAAGTTTCCGATTTTTTTCTGTTTTTCCATGGGTAATCTAACAAAATATATAAAGGTTGAAAACAATCCTCTAACGTAAGATTTATCGAATTTCCCCAAAGTAGGTATACGGTTATTAAAAACAAACATATCGAAAAATTATCTATCATTTTTTCCCAAACTCAACGTCTCTGGGAACAGTATTCCTTGTATTTTTTAATGTGGGGTCGTTGATGATTTTTGTTTAGGATTTACACTTGTTTGTACTTTCTGCAAACTTTTGAGTCATAGGTGTCATAGCGAACTATGACATAGTTTTCGTGCTTCGTATTGCAGCACCTCTGCAATCATAAAATAACAGTTTTCGGCGTAGCTAATTTTCCAAATAAATGATGTAAGAATGAAGAAAATCTATTGGAAACTGACTGAATTTAAGTGACGCTCTCGATCTTTTCGGTTGTTTTAGATGTACTTCTATATATTAGAGCTTCCTTTTCGGGATGTCCCGGGATGGAATTTCTCGGGATTGGTGATTTCCCTGATTTTTTTAATTCAAATAGTAATTCAGGTTTCCGAACAATATTACCTCAATGAAATTTCTGAACAATGAAAATTAACGGTTAATCGAGTTAAAATTCTCGATCCTTTCGAAATTGTGTATACGTATGGGCAATGTACACCTAGTATGAATCATCTCTTCCACTGTTTGTCTATGATTATGCTCCTTAGAGTGCTAATGGAATGTACGGGAAAAAATTGACCGTTTGTTCTTTATGTTCGCGATAAAACGAATCAAGTATCCAGCAACCCATCGCGCTTTTTGATGTGGTATCTTGGAGGAGACAGAACGAAAAACGGTACAACTTTATGATCCCTGAGGAAGGCCAAGTCCAAAGTCTGGAACGACGGACACGAAAGGTAAAAGCGTTTTGATCCACCGTTAACACTGTAAAGCTGCTGCTAACTTACAAGAAGAAATTAAGAAGCTAGGTCAATTGGCTTTTAAAGGGGCGATTTCTGCGTAAATTTGACTCCTCGCTTCAAGTTCATTTTATAGTGCAAATCAGTGCTGGTTAGTCCTTAATAAATAAATCAATATCAACACTGAACTTCTGGTATTTGCTATATATTGATCTGTTAACATCGTAATGACCACTCATCTCTAATTTATAAACAAAATCTTTCATTTCCGATTGTTGAAAAGTCATTCTTTGATTCTATGCATGATTACAGAGGTCAACACTGATGTGGCCCCAGAGCTCTAACTGGAAAAAAATTTAAGATTATAGGTTTTTACCTATTCCTGTGAATTTTTGTGCCTTTATTCACCAACATTTTTTCAAAGACTCAAATGAGTTTTCACGTGAACATAACGCACGGTGCTCCCACAAACCGTTATTATAAAATAAAATGCACCAAAGAATCTGAGTACACCATTCGATTCGCTATGACGTCCAGAATCTCAAAAAACTAATTTTGAGGAGAGGTGTTCCACAAAAAACTCTATTTTGTCGTGCCCAACGTACAGATAGAACATCGCAGTATTCAGCAATTGTTTATCTTCCGAAATTTTCCACAACTTTTCTGAAGGAAGCTATCTGGTATATTGAAAATTAGAAAAAATTTTTTTTTATCTAACTGTTAGGTGGATTGATCGAAAAACTAAAAACGCCAAAAGTAAGGCCTTGTTCTATGAAACAATTTTGCTGAAGACATTGAGTTCCTAAAATCAATTTTTCACAGTCAAATCTAGATGATCACGATTTTTCGAGTTTAGACCACTGTGCACTGTGGGATTTTCAAATAAATCTTCTCAACAATTGTTAATGTCTTGAAATATAGCCCTTGGAATGTGTAGAAACTATTTTGGAAGTTATTTCATAGAATGGTGGATAAATACGTGCTTTACAATAAGTATTTCGTCGTTTTTATATAACTTTTTTGTACTTTACGACCTTCAAAAGGGCATTACTCAAAAATATACCGTACGATGATTTTGAAATTTTCACCAGAGATTCTGGACGTCATAACGAATCGAATGGTGTACTCAGATTCTTTGGTGCATTTTATTTTATAATAACGGTCTGTGGGAGCACCGTGAACGTTATACCCGGCGAGCAATGTAACACTTTGACGTCAGTTGACGCATTTCTGCACTGGTTAGAGGCATCAAGATTCATAGGAATCGGGTAAAAAGCTATAATAGGGCAACCATTTTGAGTTTTAGTGAAGCATTTTTTCACTTTTGTCGACCGGTGATTGATCTCTCCAGAGTTACAAAAATCAAACAAACCACTGCTTACTAAACTTTTGCTCCCCACGGACCATTATTTCATCTTTACGGACAGTCTCAGTTCCATTGAGGCTCTCCGATCGATGAAAGATGTTAAGCACTCTCCGTATTTCCTGGGGAAAATACGGGAACATCTGAGTGCTTTATCCGAAAAATCGTATCAGATTACCTTAGCGTGGGTCCCTTCTCACTGCTCGATACCGGGCAATGAGAAAGCGGACTCTTTGGCTAAGGTGGGCGCAACAAACGGTGGAATTTATGAAAGACCAATTGCCTTTAATGAATTTTTCTCATTTGTACGTCAGAATACGATCATCAGTTGGCAAAATGCTTGGACCAGAGGGGAACTGGGAAGGTGGTTACATTTCATAATCCCCAAGGTGTCGACGAACCCGTGGTTCAAGGGGTTGGATGTAGGTCGGGATTTCATTTGCGTGATGTCCCGGCTTATGTCCAATCACTATAGATTTGACGCGCATCTCCGTCGTGTTGGGCTCGGGGAAAGTGGTATCTGTGCCTATGGTGAAGGTTATCACGACATAGAGCACGTTGTTTGGTCATGCCCTGTACACCGTGACGCCAGGTCTAAATTAATAGCTTCCCTGCAGGCCGAAGGTAGGCAGTCGGCTGTTCCTGTTCGTGATGTCTTGGCGAGCCGTGACCTATCCTACATGTCCCTTATATACGTTTTCCTGAAATCCATCCACGCCCCAGTTTAGTCCTACCCCCTTCCGCCTGCATCCAGTCTAACGTCAAGAACACGTTAAGACCCCGGATCCGGAAACAGCAATCAGACCCGCACGATACTCTCAAGGCCCGAGGGAGACAACCCAATATGCCAGTCCGTAATATCTTGGCCCAGCAGCGGAACATGTGCTTACCTATGGCAATGAAAACCATCATACAGTAAACCAGTGCTTTTAATGCAAAATATTATAGCTTTAAGTTACATTTAGTTTCAGCTCGTGGTCGGCAGCGAGGACAAAAAATTTGCTTTTAGATATTAAGATACTTTAGAAAGTAAGCTACCAGATATAATTGGCGCCGTTAAACATTAAATTGTATTTGTGCCGTGTCAAATAAATTATAGATGAACAAAACAAAAACTTTTGCTCATACGAATTATTCACATCGTGCCTCAAAACCATTGAGAAAGAAAAAATGCCTGATCCTTTATATAATTAATAATTCTAGAAATGGTTAACATAATGCAATATTGACTAATCATCAAACAGAAACAGGTTGCAATGAATATAAACTGTCAATGTGTGAGTGTTGCAACGTCAAAGTAAACTGTAAATAGCATTTTCGCTAACGCTTTATTGACAATAAGTCATTTTTATCTTACAAGAATTAGGACTTTAGTTTCTGCTGTCGTCAGTGGTTTTCGGGCTATGTACCGAACGTCCTCATACGCAGGGAGAGCTGTGCAATACAATAAGAGCCGATTAGTTTAAAATTTGCTGTCACGGAAAGACAGTCTTTTTCAGGAGCCTGCTCTTAAGTACTATGTAACATCTCATGAGTAGCTTATTTATGAGGCTGTTAGAGTAAAAAGAGAGAACAGTCCTCAGTATAGTGTCGCGCCCCAGTCATTTTCCGAAGCTTGCTTGAGAGTATTTGAAAAATAACATTATAACTAATCTCGTGATAAAATCATAACTCAGTGAATTAGTTATAATCAAGGAGTAAGTTATCACTTTTAGATTAAAGTTCAAAGAGTGAGTTATTCCTTTTCTTTGTGTTCTATTTTGCTCGCTACAATTTAAAATCATTCCTGAGTCTCATGTTTGCGTTTAGCGTAAACTCCTGTTTCACCGCACCACGAATCACAAAGCACTCAAAACAAAACTCAATATTATCAGTTTTATCTAATATCGGTAACATGAAAATCATATGTGATCGGTATAATCTGGACTATCCTGAATCAAGTTGATCGTATTGTATTGTAAAGTGGCATGTCTTCAAATTGCCTTATATTCTTATAAAATATCTTGATGCCTATTCATAAAATCTTCTACAATGTGATAAATTTTCCACTAGATAGTTCTCTCACACTTGAAATTTTGACATGAAACCACATTCACCTCTTGGCCTCCTTTTATCAGTTCCAAACATCAAAACGCTAGTAAAGTTTTTCCTAGCTGTTCACATGAAGGCTAGCCTTTTAACACTAGCATCTTCCCTCTAAGTCAAACCAACCATCCGCAGCGCTGACAAATGTTGAGCAGGGAAAAGTCCGTCGGTTTCCCATTCACTTTTCACCAAACTAAGCTGCCTCAGCCCATCTGTGCTGCCACCAGGGCATTGGCAGAGAACGGTATAAATATCAAGTTTCAGCTTCCGCCCTACTCAAATCTTCCGGTGTGGCATCCAATGACGGAGGGATGAAGCAAAAAGTGCCATGCTTGACAGCAGACGAGTAATGTTTCGCCCTGCTTCATTTGCCTTCGCTGTTGATTTACAATTCACGGTAGCAAACAACTTCTCCTGGTTCCATCACTCGGAGGACTTTTCCGTTTTCGATATGTCTCCAGACGTGCTAAATCATAAAAACATCACTGTCTCTTAACGTCTCTTGTGTTTTCCTTCGGTATTGAGATTGTTTAGTTTTCATTGAACAATTTGTTTCTTTCTGTTGTTTGCTCTCTATGGAGTACACATCGAGATTTTATTCATGCAGAACAAGGGGTTGGGCGATACAAGGTTTATCATTTCAGCACAGTCTACGGGGAGAATAAACCCTACATCGCACAAATCTTCAGTGGATCGTGATAGGCCGCTTACAGAGAAAATTTCAAACTCAAGAATTCCTAAACAGAAATCTCCATTTGTTTATTATCAGCGGCTCGTTCCAGTTAAGGACTCAGAGGTCATACATTCCAAACGAAACGATCGCATAACTATGTCCAACGCTAACGAAACTTGCTCCATTGGTTCAGGACAAATACCAGTAAAAAAATCTCCGCTGGTTTGAATTTTGAACTTTGCTACCTTCTCCTCCGACAAATTCCACCAGCTTTTCCAACCGAAGATACCCTGAGTGAAACTTTCCCCAAACGTTGTTGCACTTGGGTGACTCGGGAAATCGTTTTTCATTTGATATTTTAGGGCTTTCAAAAATTTCGGCTGCTAAAATATTTACGAGTCCGACCCGAAGTGTGTTGCTCTGGTTTGTGGTGTTTGCGTCGGGCTGGGGGTGCCTTACGATGATTGATTTCGGAAACTTTTTGCTCCAGGAAAAATGGCTCCGATTATTTATCTTTATTTGCTGGCGATTTTTTTTGCTATTGTTGCCGCTCTCACTAATAGTTTGCAGTGAAAGTTTTGGCTGAAAAATATACTTCTATGTTCAGTTTCTTTGATAGAGTGTTTCGGTAAAACATGTATGGTTCTTTAGGTTAACTGCGACAGTTCACCGAACCTTTATACCTACTGAATAAAATACTCATGATAAATTACACAAACATTGTTCAAAATAAAAGAAAAAGAATTTTCCTCTGCAGATTTTTTCTCCCTAGTTCGAATCGCAAGGTGTCAACTTAATCCCGAATCTTACCGGTCAAACTTCACAGATTGTTTGAACCCTTGGAATAGCCACCGCAATCTAGAGCATGGTTATGTGTGTGTAAAAGAACTGTAGGACTTTTACCCACCGCAACAAATTTCTTGCTGGGCAAGAAACTAAGTCAAACCTGCTGCGTACTTTCTATATGTCTAGATAAAACTGTTTCACTAGCAATCGTTCTTATGCACGTGTTTTTGTAATGTGATTAATATGTTAAGTGAAGATAGATATGGAGGCAGTTTTTGCTTATGCAAGTTTTAAAAGCAACAAGGATAAAAAAACATGTTTGTAGTTTAGAATCTAAAAATCTAAAAATAAGTTTATTAAGAATATGCAACGCGGTACTTCAAGTCAAAAATTGTAGGACAATGCAATAGAGCCAATCGAAGCAAATATGTCAGACGCTTCCCAGCTGATAACAGCTAAAATGGTTGATCTTTTTGATATATCAATTCAACAACTCAAGGGATTTTACAACAAAGCTTCTTTTCCCTTTTCGGGTAGATTAATTCGGGCATTTATTTCCAAAAAAAGCAGTTCACCTGGAACCTTCGTGATAAATGTACTTCCAAAAGCGATAAGTGCCTTTCACCGTCAGTTCGTTCCAAATCATTTCATTCTCTAGACACTTTGCAGTTCCCACCGCTGCTCATCCGGATTGAACTTGGTCGGCTGTTGTGTCGTCGTTGTCGTCGTCGACGGCGATATCCCGGGGCAAATTGGTTGCGAGCTGTTGGGATTGGGATCCTCTATTGAGTGACAGCGACCAGTTCGGTAAACGTACTTTCTCGAACTCTCCCGGGGGAGGAAGCTGAGGGCGCTATCGCTGATCCGCAAAAGGAAAATACGCGCAGCATTTGTGTTATTATCAACTTTACGGAGAGTTATTCCAGCGCGAGTGGTCCGGATACTGCACGCTTCGGGACTTCCTAGTCAGATGGAAAGGAAGCACCGAGAGAATAACAACTTGGGCGGTGTAGCAAATCTAATCTGGGACATATTCAATAAACTTTTTAATAAGACTTGCCATGGGGCAAGGCACCAGATGGTGTGCATGCTAATGCTAAAGAGCGTGGCGATGTTATCGCTGCAGGGCATCCGGAAAACTGCGCGTGGCAGCGAGAACTGTTAGAATCGAGGGGGTTGAAAACCATTTGTAAAGGTAGCATTTAGTAAAATGGTTGAATTATTACAAACTTTGTAAAAAAATGAAGTTTTGGTATACCTCGTTTAAAGCAAGCCAGTTTCGACTCTTCATGCATTGATTATAATAATCCTTTTTAGCATATGCAAATTGCCATTTCATCGTTTAGTAATTGATGATCCATTTTCATCTCTTTTCGCAGATTACATTTTTAAAATAAAGCTAAATCACGCTGCTGGTAAGGATAAAGAGATTTTGCGTAGAAAAAAATCTTCAGCACTGAGGCAAAAACAACCCGCAGGGAAACAATTTATACTGCATGCTATCCCGAAGCTCTTTGTGTGCTTTGAAAGTTGGCAGGATCAGGCTATCCAACCGAAATCCAATCATCACGAACCGTCGAAATTGCTAGGTGAAATTTTCCGGCAACGGGTTTGACCTCTAATTGAGCATAAGTCAGCGGGACACCAAAGCTAAAAGCAAACGAAACAGCACAGAGTCGAATACTAATCATTCCGTTCTGGGTCCGCCCCAGCTTTGGTTCGTGTCATCATCATCACAAAAAAAAAGACGTTCAAAACAACAAAGCCATTCAAATCCAGCCAAAATCGAACTGCGCTAGCCGAACCGGGAAGAAACTGATCCGGCAGATCGTTAATCAATGTACCACTGCTGTGGTGAAAATTCACGCAGAATGTCCGTCATCGCTGGGTTCCGTGGCAGCCAGGACGGTTGAGGTGAAAAGTTTGAACGTTGTTTTTTTTTTGTTTTACCGGCAAACTGGATGAAAGAAGTGTACAGTGCGGGGCGCTTTTGGCTAGCCTTTCATTTTGTGGAAATCCGTGAGCCGGGTGAGTGGTAGAGTAAAAAGAGAGTGGGCATTAGTGTTTCTGTTGGCGGCATTGTCAGTCAAGAAGTCTCTCTTCGCTGCGGGCGGTTTTTTATTGTTGAAGCGGAAAAAGTGAGCAAGGGGTAGTATCCACGAGGGTCAGATAAAACCAGAATCAAGTAAGAAGTGCTTTTTTGTCGAAATAATGAAAAAGTAAGCTCAAAGGCTTAGTGGTTTATTTTTTTAACGAATGTAGTGACTATACTTCCGTGACTAATATTAATACCTTAACGGTGGCTCGACTGGAGCAGATTATTACAAAGGTAAGTGGATTCAAGAATGATTTATTGTTTCAAAAAAGGCGTGTTCATTTACTTCAAGTTATCTAACGCACATACAATTTATAAACACGCACAGGTTATTCGATTACAGGAATGGATAACTACACATAATCTTACTAAAACAATACGCTTTCCTGAAAAACTGAGGCATTCCAGCTTATGTTTATCAATTTCATTGAAGTATAGCTTGAATGCATATTTTTTATAATTTAGTAGAGAACAATGATCAATTTCGATTATTTACCGGTTTTACTTGGACACGCATCACTGACACCGAATTCGATCTAATGTAGAACAAAGTAAAAGGAAAGCGCACGAAATTTAAAATCTCACAATGCTTGGGAGTGTCAATGTTGATTGTTATTTCATTGTCTGTGCAGATAAAAAAACTTTCTGGCTTTTCGATTCTAGAGAATGCACACCGGTAACGTTTACGTGAGGGACCATTTGAGTCAAGATCTAAACTCGGTGTATCTATTTATCCTATAGTCAGCAAGAAAAGTATTATTTACTCTGTTTGTAGAACCTGCGGCAATAACAATGTTATGTTTATTTACCTGCCTTTTTGTATGTTTTTTAAACGTATGACAACGTTTACTTTAATGGAGTGGCACACTGGGAAAAGTGTAGCGAAAGAGCACAGTTTTTAAAAGCCCGGATTTTATACACAAATGTTTTTATCGATTGTTAAAGTTCCCCAAACTTGTGGAAATAATAACAAAGTCGATTCAAAATTAATTCGAAATTACACACCACAAGATGTGGATCTCAATGTGCACTACTGGGTAGATGAGGTTGATCGAATAATGTACATCTGACGATCAAATGCGATCGAACCGTGCCCATTCCATCTGTAAGCAGGTTTCGTTTTGCATATCTTGATCTTGAAGAGAAAACAATTTTCTCCCTTCTTAACAACTGTGAGCTTACATTCAACGTGCGTCACACCATCTGCTATTAAGAGAGCGCAGAGTAATAGTTTCTCTGACGAATAAAGCTCTTAATCTGACAGAGCAGAATCCCAGTGAAACTCTTGTAAATAGCTCATCGGCATACGCAAGATAAGTAAAATAAATTGCTCAGCATCTGAAAAATATGTTAGTTGTTTCATCGATCTGAGGTGCGACAAAAACACTATAAAATCGACCGTTCTGCAGAATACGCAACAATGGTGAGTCCTGAATCTTTTTATAATGTTGAATTCAAAATTTGTTAGAAAATAAATAAGTTTAAAATCTGTACGGACTTCAATGTAAACCTACATGTTTTATTATTTGGCCAACTCTTCTTTTAGTAACTGAGGAGTTAACGAAAACTGTTCCCATCTCAAATTGAGATAGAAAACAATTGTTTACCCTTCGCACGTGATGATAGTGAGTTCAAAAATGAGCTCAGTGACTAAAAAACGCTACGACTAAATGTGGTTAGTTCCTCATTATGTGTGAAAGGAATTCTAGTTCTCCAAGGCGTTTAACGGGTAGAGGAGGAAATTTGAGCAAAAATCAAGAGAATAGATGAAGCATGTCCTTTAGAATTGTAGTGCTGTAGATACCACCTGATCGGCGAAATGATCTTGAAGCTATTCAAAAACACTCTGACTCTATTGGTTTCATTCTATCATACCTGAATCTACACGACATTGCTCTTTTATTTGGAAACAAGCTCTAGCGATCTTGCTCGAAATTCAATATTAGCTCTTGTAGTATGGTGACTTATAAATTACTGAGGACTTGTTGAACTCGAAAATAGATTTTCCTTGTCCATTGAATCGCGTTGCACGGTATGTTGAGAATCATAAATGAGAAAGAATATTACCTTCAGCAGATAATAAAACAAAAAAAGTTCTTCTTCATCTCTCTGTTAATTTCTCTCTTTTTCTAAAAATTGAGTTCTAATCATTTCCATATCTACACCAACACATTCTCTTTATCTCTTGCTCTGGGTTTCGCTTTTGATTCCTGATCCCTTTCTCTTTTGTTTTCCTTTCGTTTTTTTCCTTTTTTCTTTTTTTTATTTCTCTTTATTTCTCCCTCTCTCTCTCTCTCTGTATGTCTTTCTTTTTAATCTCTCTTTTTTACGCCTAGCCTTAACCCAATAATTCCATCTCTTCTACCATCTACTTCACAACCTACCACCCCTACGTAACAATTCGTAACGCTCAAGGGTACTTTCCCTCCCCACAATGAACGTTACGTAATTTATGGATGCCGTATTATCTTCTTCGATCGATGTTTTTGATCAAACTTTTATTCGGTATTAGTTCAGCTTCAACAAATTTTTCAAAAGTATTTTTCATCCAGAGCGCTAGATAGGCCTCTCCGTAATCAAATTTTGCATAATTTGAACTAGTTGAATGTTCCCGACGAAGTTTGGAATCTAAGGTATCATAATTAAGAATTATTTTGTTAAATATGCATTGAACTTGTACCCCTTCGATCCACCTTTTTCTTAAGCCGGTGCCAGAATAAATACGGAGAAAACTGTTTCATATATTTTCCCATTGTTGGTATTATTTCACTAGATCAACGGTTGTGGTCGCAGTGAGGAAGTCCATACAGAAAAAAAATCCCCACGTGAGAAAAAACGTGCTTCGAATCGTCTCGCTTTTATTATAGCATCGGCCTTACTCTCGTAAATCAATCTCCTGACAACCCGCTGTCGCGCTGAAGAGGCTGTCACTAGCGACAGCTTGGAAGAACCAACAGTCATAAGTAGATGAAATATAACAGCCCGTTTTGCATTGCATGTGTCCGCTGTCGTCAGTGGTGGTCGGCCTGTGTACCGAACGTATGAGGAGCAAGGAGAACTTTGTAATACAATGAGAACCGAATTAGTTTCAAATTCGCTGTTTCGGAAAGATAGTACTTTTCAGAAGTTCGCACAGAAAGGGCAAGTCTCTGAGAATCATCACGACTCCGTAGATAATCAAATGGCCATCTAGGGGTGTCATGTGGGGTTATCCCAGTTCCTATATTGGGTAGTTATTCGAGCCATTTGACAGTCGTTTACGCGTAAAACCTTTTGAACTTTTGAAAAACAGAAATCAACATAATAAGAACTGAGCATGACCGTTTATGCTCAATTCTCCTCAACAATGAAATCTGAAAAGATGACGTGATTTTTTTACACGAAAATTTTTGTTGGTATGCAAGGAACACGTCTGAGAGGAAGTGAAGGTTTTCTAATTACTAACAATTGTGCTCCAATTCACAAAATTACGTAAAAATTTAAAAAAAAACATTGCCTGTAATGCTTAAGAATACATGTGAACTGAAACCGAGCTTGAGCTTGATTGATCACCCCGGTTGCCACTTCGTTACTGACCAGGATCGACCGCAATTGCACATAGAAATTATTGATTATTGCTTGGGAGTTAGCTATTCAAGGTGCATCTTCAATGATCCCTGCATGCTAATCAGCACCGTCGCCTACCGGTCTAGAACGTAGATCAAAAGAAGGAAGGAAAGGAAAGTTAGTTCGATACCTTGTTGCTACTAGAAGCCGGATATACTCCTTCACACTCCATAAGCATCGCGGGTATGGGGAAGTTTATGTGTTAGTTGCTTGTCGCGTTGCTTGTCTAAATTTCTCCGTATGTAGTATATCTACATCCGTAGTATATCTATATCGCGATTCTTCTAATTCTATCGATTGCGAGAGAGCGACGACGCACGCGTCTGTCTACCTAATGCAACCACATAGACGTACAAATGTTCACTTTTTTCAGAAGCATATAAATGTTCTCTACCTCACCGTGATAAAGCAATCAGATTCGGACTAGGTGAGGGGGTGGTGATGGTGGCGATGAGGACCCTGAGAATAAACCAAGGCTTAAGTCCTTTGAGCAATTCAATCGGCCATTTTTGATATGGCTGGAACTTTGCATAGACGTTTCTATAGGCAAAAGATACCATTTTGTCCAATTTCATAGTGTTTTATTTAGCTGATTTCCTGCTCAAAATTAATAGCGTCCTCAAATTTGATTTTAGTGGTATACTTTATTTGGAGAAGTTACTTTGTATGTAATTGCGCTTCTTTCAGAATGGACGATTCAGTGATTAATCCACCTAGATGGGATATTAAAATTTATTTTATTTTTCATTTCATTTGAATTTATTTTTCAGGACAGTGAGATAGACACCCAGTGTCTTCGAGAAAGTTGTGGCAAATATTTCTGCTAGCAACTTTGTCAAAGGAATTGAATTTCTTAAATCATAAATTTTAATATAACTTTTTCCTGAATTTTCCACATATTTTATGTCTTTTACAAAATAAGTCAATAGAAATACATATTTTTGCTGAACATTTGATCTACCTATGGTTAAAAAAAAAATAATACTACAAGGTATACAGCCCTAGGGTTGTATGAAATGGTGACGTGGGACTAAACACTGTTATTAAAAGGATTTTAGTTAACAATGGTAACAAAACACATAAAATAAGTTTGTAATGCTTCTAAAATGAAAATTCATTAAGGAACATGACAAAAACTTTTTTATAATAATTTTGCTACATGTTTAGGCTTTCGTTTCTTAAACGGAAGTAAATCGCAACGACCCTGACTCGTATCGTTGTACAAATATTGATGTATATTTGTTTCTTCTTCTCGAATCAACGGAAATAGCCTATTTTTTGATAATAACAGCAAATATATTAAAAATATGCGCTATTTAGATTAATAAAACAGAATATCTTATTGTCATGAACCATACGATTGATTTTTACTTTATTGGATTTACTTATACTAAACTTATTTATTAGCGCGTAAAAATAATCTTTTAAATCGTGTAAAAATAATCCGCGTTGTTTAAAAAAACCGCGTAAAAATAATCCGCGTTATTGTAGAAAATCGCGTAAAAAAGTCGCGTGTAGAAAAACCGCATAGAAGTAACCCGCGTAAAAAAGACCCCAGTGTATTTTTTTGACGTAGAATACGTCTTACGGCAACATATACAGGGACCCAACTTCAATACAGGGATCCAATTTCGAGAACCGAAAACATCGAGAGCGTCACGAAAATTGTCCAATTTCAAGCGTTTTAAACTCAGTCAGTTTCCAACCGATTTCTGACATTTTTGCAGCAATCGATTGGAAAATCATTCAAGCACTCGTCCAAATGCAGAAAATTGTAATCTGATTGTTTGAACTATTGTACTATTAAAAATTGTTGAACATTGTCGAAACGCAAATAACGCAAAATCGAAATGCCTTTCCCTAAAAAGGACGACAAAATGGAGTGCCTAGTTAGCCGGAAATGCACTCTTTGGGCTATATAAGAGACTGTTCCTCCTTAAGCCAATCAGTTTAATGGCAGCAGGCAGCAGCAGCGGACATCAACACCGATGGCAGAGGGCGAAGTGGATCAGCAGCGGGCAACAGCGGCGGTGGTAGTAGTTATCTGCAGTTTCTACCTCTTTCAGTTCGGCTTTCCTTCGATCTGAGTTGGACCCCACCAGCGGTAATCCAATTCAGATGTTGTTGGGTAAATACAACCCGAAACTGAAAGTGACTCGCACCGCCAGGTGGTTCGAGAAGCCACCATCATCCAGCGAATGTATATATAGGGTGTGTGCACATAATGTGTGTGAATATCTATAGCGTGTGTCGCTAGCTATATAAGGTGTGTGGCTAGCGTGCGTGGCTTACTATATAACGTGCGTGGCATGCTATATAGCGTGCGTGGCTAGTTATATAGCGTGTGTGTATGTTTATAGCGTGCGTGGTTTGCTATATAGCTATATAGCGTGTTTATGCATATCTATAGCATGTGTGGCTTGCCATATAGCGTGTGTGGCTAGTAGTGTAGCGACTAAAATTTTCATATATAATTGCAAATAAATCACCTCATCAGCTTCAATTATCACTGTATCATTCAGAACTAAAACAAAATTTGCCATGTTCAAAACAATTATTAAGTTGTCAATAAATGGCTTTGACAAGCGCTATTAATTTTAATTTGACTTCAGCTAAGCCTCAAAGTTTATCTGAAGAATTTTTGAGCTGGTGAGCCTGAATCACATAATTTTTCGCACAAATCTTACTATTTGCAGCAATCAATTGTAAAATTATCTACACTATCGTAAAATGCAGAAAATTGTTATTTGAACTGTTATACTATAGATGGGGAATGCACTATTTGCCCTTGACCATAGCCTCTTCGTAGCCACTGCCTAAATTACCCCTCTTCTGCCCAGTGCCGCCTTTTGACGGTCTACAGTTGAACCTCTAAAAAGTTTCAATTGATACTTAAAAAATAATTTTCTTGTAACTTTTTATCAATTTTCACCGTTGAGCAGTGGAATAATAATGATGACTAGCATATTATAAAATTGTTACACGTTTTATCCATCCAACAATATATTGGTTATTATAATCCATCATGTGGTTATGCTGTTATTATCGTTTGAAATCTGACGTAACATTTGCCAGTTTCGTTTCCTATTTTACAGAATGCATCCCAGTATTGAAAACAAAGACGTAGTCCCACGTCAAAAGTTATTCGACCATCAACGGTTTTTCAAGTGTTAGTTTACTTTAAATTACTCACTCGTACGCAAAAATACGCAGATAATTCTCTGAAAGCACGTCAATTCTACTTTTAAAGGAATATAAAATCATTTTTCTAATAGAGCCTTTTCGATTGTTTTAAAGAATTTTTTTTTTTGCATGAAAATTTGTACTTTTACATATAACTTTGTTATTTCCTAATATAAAGTTTAACAATCTTCAGCAGGAATAAAACCCCATGAAAACTGCACGTCACCTAAAGTGCCAACTTTGTTGTCTTCTTCATTGGTTGTCCCCAATTTCCTCAAAAAGCTTCTAGAGTTTATATAAGCGGCTGTTACAATGGAAACACGAATAAACTGTTGATAAATTTGAAACATTTTTTCAGTTGAGTTGAAGGAGAAATAAAACGAACACAGTTTCTTCGGATCCAATGGTAACGGAGGCTGGCCAAAATTTAACACGAAAGAATTAACAGAAGATGTCAAAACTTAAAACAAAAATTCAATTTGAACTAGACAGCGAAGAATAAACTCGAAAAATTTATGATTGATTCACTTTGTGTGGCGTCATGTTTGAAACTGTGACTCAAAAAATCATATTTTTCTTTATAACGCTTTCCCATGATTTTCTATATTTTTACAATCTTTTACAAAATTGTGCGGTTTTTACGGGCTTATATTTTTGCAGAAGATCGTAAAACTCTATGTTTAGATTTTTTTTCTCGCTTATTTTCCGTCGGTCTATTTCCGCCACTGTTGTGGCCAATTACCGACGCCCAGGGAGGCGACTCCACACCCAGGTCCCTAACTCACGACCCGTTTATTAACGGACCGGCGCCAACGGCTTTACTTCCTCATGCGATGGAAGGCGTGATCCCAGAGATTTTTCGCCTCAGAAAATCTCCCGGTGTCGGCTAGGATTGAATCTAGACCAGTTGGGTTGGTTGTGAGTGAATCACGCCACCCCACAACCATCGACACCTATGTCGGCGGTGGGATTTGAACCCAGGCGTCGAGCGTGGTTGGCGGAGACGTTACCAACCACACTAGGCCCCCGCTCGTCTATGTTTATATATATCAAAGTTATTCGAAAAAGTACGAATTTTTATGCTTAAAAATTCATTCATTAAAACAATCGAAAAGACTCTACTAGACAAATGATTTTATATTTTTTGGAAGTAGAACAAACGTACTTTCAGAATATTAAACAGTTATCTTCGTATTTTTGCGTACGAATGAGTAAATTAATGTTAATAGTTGGATAACTGTTTTATTTCGAACTATAGCTGGATAACATGTTCAGAAAAAATGTGTATTTATATTTGGCTAATAATTTTGTGGAAGACATATAATATGTACAACATTCAAGGGAAAAGTTATATTGAAAATTATGATTTGAGTGAACTTTGAATATTAAACTTTTTATATCTTTTTTAACATAAGAGATAGAAGTTCGACACCTTCGACAAAGATGCTAGCAAATACATTCACTACAACTTTCTCGAAGACAGCAACTGTCTATCTGTGGGAAAAAAGAGCTTAGAAAGAGAATATCGAAAAGACAGCCTGTCCAATGGAGTCACTTGCTGTGAGCACCTACAAAAGAATCCAGAAAATTGAACGTGATCATTGCTAATCAAATTGCCTCGAGTCGGGGAAAAAGAATATCGTTTCCACTTCCATCACAAATAATTCCGCTCGACTGGGCCACATTCTGTTCATTGGCAATCTCGATCCGACAACAAGTCTTGGCAACGTGCGATTTAGACGATTGGCGAACACACATGCTCGTATAGAGCACTTGCTCTCGAACGTTATTCGTTTTACGTGCGATATCTCGGACTTACGCGCCACAGAGTGCCTCATCGTTTCCTTCCGACATTGAGCGTACGGATAAGATTGATACGTGCTGCGAAGCTATGTTTACCACAGTACTACGGGATTGAGAATATTAGACCAGAATCCGACTGGCTTATCGAACGGCTTGAAATATTAGCAGCAGAGGGACTACCTCTACTAGCGCCAGGAACGAGGAGTCGAACCCGCAAGGTCAACTATCTGCCAGCACAAGCTCACCAATCTCATTCCAAATTCATAAACATGAAAGTGTACATTCTCGTGGGGCTTTCCCTCCGGCATATTCGAAGTATTTTACATTCGATTGTTCCATTTTGCGACATGCGGTGGTCCTACCGCACCAGCCGAAAGTTTTCGCTTGTAAGACAAAGGGTGGCTTCCGCTGGGTTGTCTGTATGTGTCAAGTCGCGCAACTGTGCGCGGCGTTTCATGGCAGCAGGATCAGGGTTGAAGTAGTTCTGAATTGACGTAAAAATGTGACACAGATTTTGCCAAATCCTATAGATCTCCAGAGCAATGTTTGAAATTGAATGCTGATCCTGTCAGCTCCTATTAGGGGGGATTTATTGCCAGCTATAAGAAAGATAAACATTTGGTGGCAATTAAAGTTGGTAACCCTGTGTGTGTGTGCTGGGCCCATTCAACGTTACGCTTCTATTTAAGCCCATAGAGCTCCAAAGTGAGTGTCAGTATAATATAACGTACGGTCGATCGTTCGTGGGGATGGTACCAAGGGAAACATTGGATGACTGACGTTTTATTTACGTATAGCACGCATTGGGCATGTGTTGCATACATACATATGTAAAACTGCCTTCTGCGGTTAAATCTTAATGGATTCCAGAAGCATATGGTCGAGACCACCGGAGCGACGAGCGACTGTCTGTCGGAAGACGACAAGTTCGAATAGTAATTCCACTCATGCCTACATGCCTGCATAGAATGGGCATGGTTAAGTTACAATCCATCGTACCAATCTCCTGCAGCCGCATGGCTTCGATGATTCGCTACACGCTACCGTCTCCGACCGGAAAAAGGTTATACACGCGAAATATGTGCCATTTTCTTAACCCCGCATAAAGGCTGGCTTGTTCCGCATGCTATTGCTGCTGCTGCGGAACCGCCGGAAAGACGCTTCTGCCTCGAAACTATTTTGGCATTCATAATGTAGCAACCCTGCGAAATATTGTTAGACTGTAAAAGAGGCGGCAGCCGGGGAAAACTTGGTGTGTGTCACAATTTACGAGCACTTGACGCTCCTTTTTTCCTGCTAGCGCATTGATTTTAGCCTGTCTTGACGATGTGCTTTAATGCAGAGTGTCAAGGATGGTTAAGAAGATCGTCGTAGCCCATCCGTAGCGACAGCAGCAGCGTGGTGCGGTGAATGCCGTACCGTAGCCAAAAATCACGATCTTCTTCGGCTTGGATTCAATATTGGAAATAATATGCGGCCTCGATGGAAGTAAACGAATCTTCACAGCTGGTTCAGGTAGTTCAGAGCGCAATTTTCTATAACCGTGCATTGGTTAGACGCATTTTGGCAGGTCTAGAACAAAAAATGGAATAACAAATCGCAGCTCATTTGGAGTAAAATGGAAAACGTAAACGAAAACTGGCGTAAGATTTCTCGACCTCCTGTCGGTATCTGACACAGATGTTCAGAACCTTGCGTGATTATATGAAGAACCATTCTGGCTGGCTTATCCAGTTCTAGAGTCAAAATGATCCGTATCGTTCGGTTTCGTTTAACTCAGATTTCGTAGCTATTATTTGTTAAAAAAAGTTTGTTGTCGTACTTAAAAGACATAATAAGTACTAATTCACTCGGGAGAATGCGGGACCGACTGGCGGTATTGAGATTCCACACATTAGCTAGAAATTACTGGTCCTAGGCGATGCTTTACTGTGTTGAACTGGATGTGGCATCTAAAGAAATAAAGATGAAATACATCCTAAATTAAATTGATGATTGCTATGAGCCTGGGTAATACTCTGAAAATGAGCCGACTTGTGATCCCTCAAATCGTATTTCGTAAGTGTTAACTTTTCCTACGTCACAAACACTCTGCGAATTGAAATGTGAACAGTTTTCCAAGGGATTCTCTGCTGTGTAATTTTACCAGCTCTTATTAATTACAATGAAACAATTATTTCGTCTGTTCATTTTAGCTATATGGGTAAATTTAATCTAAATTCTACACCCAGAGTATGCATCGTATCGAAATTTTCAAATGTTATTACTAAGAAAAGATTGTTGAAGTACACACACTCAACTATGAGCAAACTAGTTCCGATACATCGTATGATACTTTCCCCGATGTAGTCATAAAATGTTGTTAAGCCAAAGAACCAAGGGGATTTGATCCAATCATCGCAGTCAAATGTGTGCTACACTCGTGAAAACTTCCAGCATAATATTTGCCATCGTATGCTTCCCTCACTAGTGGGTGGTAACTCGAAGCCCGTAGGTACCGAATCCTATAATTCCTGCTGTGGCCGTAGCATGTTTCGGCACTGATTCTGGCATAATATTATTTGAGAAGAAATCCTACGTACTCATATCCTTCCCATATTTATAAGGCGTCGGGGTTCATCCACACACATTCGCAATACCCAATCTTTTATTGAGTGGTTAACCGTGCTGCTGCAGCAGTATTGGCTTGGTTCTCTATTGGGGAATGGAACCACAGAAATCAGTTCAGTAGAAGTGTGCTACCGTTTTAGCTTGCTGGTACAATATATGCTATCAAAAGTCATAAAGTAGGGTAAGCCGATTCCACCGGCCAGAGGCCCAGGAATTATTTATCGCTACGGTGTAATGGTAATGATTTTATTGTTTTATGTCTTGTCGGTATGGGTTGGCTTTTTGGGTTGGCTGATGGCATTTGGGTTGTAATAGGGCTGATAATCATTGTTCAAATGAGCGGTTCAATCGGATAAAGTTGATTGAAACTAATTGATATTTCAACATTTACTCTAGATTATGTATTTTTATCGTAGTTTAAGAAATTTTAGAAATGCATGGTGAAACGGATTCATCGCCAACCGCTGTTACATGTTGCTGAGTAAGATTATGTTTATTTATGTCGAAATGAGAACGAAGCACCTCTAACCTTCAATGAAATAACATAGAACTTGGTCGGAAGCGATTTACAAGGTCAATGAGGTCTCGCATCTCAGTGGGGAAATTAATAACCGATTCACCTCTCCAAATGATTCAAATATTTTTTATAACTGAAATTAAATAATAAATCGTCGATTGTTCGATGGAATTCAAAAAATTTGCGACTTTTACTGTGGAGTGGTGATAGCTTTATTAATCCATGAGAACCGAAGCAAGCGTACAAAGCGAATGAAGAATTTTTATTTTTACCATTCCTGATACTTTCACTGGAAGATAAACTAAAATCTATAGTGTACAAAAAAACTTTTGTAACCCTCGATAGTGCCATATATGAATTTATATCAAAGAAGCTATTGACTGCTTTGACTGGAACGTGTTAGTTTCGTGATTGGCAAAGAATAACGATTTCGGATTGACGTTCGAAATAAAATCCTGAAGTGCGCAAATGTGGTTTATTGTGAAAGTTCAGGATTCTTTATTTGTTTGTGATATAGGATACCAGCATTTTTATCTTTCACGTATGCTGGTGTTTTGGGTGTGTTTTGTATGGGGAAAAGAGATGGAGACGATTAATTTCCGTTTCTCTTTTATTGTGAGACTCCGTGTCAGTCCAGATAGACTTTATTGGCAAGCAAAATAAACCCATGTCAATGATTGATCGACAAACTGAACATTTTCCATGAAGGTGAAATATTTGTAGACTTAAGACCTCACGAGTATTCTTTCACAACGTTCTATGCATTTCACAAATTGTAAATTTTGGCAAAAACTCAAGAGCTAAATTATATATTTTTTGAATTTCAGTTAATTTTCTAAAGGTATCATAATGACCAATTGACCAATTTCCCATTTCCCATTTCCGGAGTATTTTTAATTTAGGTACAAAAAATACGAATTATTACGGGAATACACCATTTCCTTAACCTTTTCGTGTTCCCCAGCATCATTCTTGTATTACCCGGAATGTACGATCAATATTCCACAATTTACTCGTTGGCCACAAGAAAATTGAATTAATAATTCAAACGCTGCACTTATTTATCGTCTGATTATTTCGTGGGTAGAAACAAAGGCCTTCAGAAACTCATATGAAATAACGAATGAGGGTCGGTGTACGCTACCCGTGCTTAATGATGTATCTAAAATATCTGTTGCCCGTATATAAATTGATACGCACTACTCGGAAATTCTGTTATCGGTCCTACCAGAATCAGGAACTCAGAAAAAATATTCTAGGAAAACGTATTTGAACATTACTGACGGTGTAAAAAATAGCAGTTCCGGCTTTTACCTGGCATAGACCTGGATTTATTAGAAAATAAGGTGAAAGATTTCCATGAGATGATTTTTGCGAACTCATTTTGAAACAGGCCCGTTGCATAGCTAATAAAAACTGATTACAGGTACACACAATTGCCATCCCTTTGTAACGATTTGATAAAATTAAATTTATAAGAAATATACTAACTAAAGGAGTACCGTAAACTGGGGTGACTTTGATCACTTTTTTGATAGTATCTCAAATATTTTCAGAATATACTGAAATACAAAATTTTTAGAATATATATTAATGATTATCCACTGAGAGAGAAGGTGGTCTAAAATCATCAAAAACTAGTCCACGAGGAATATGACTTATGAAATTGGCCAAATTTGCATGTTACTTCACGTCTTGGGTTTAGAAGAAATATGTGATACGCTGTAGAGAATATTGGGACTCAACATTGCCTTTGAGGAAAAACTTGCAAAAATAACAATAAAATGTATTGTTATAATATTTGTTCATCTTAAGAACTAATCTGGGAACAAAATAAAAAAACTTTACGTATTGCAACTTGTTGTTTTGAATCTGCTTGAACCGATTGTTTGTATGCAACAAAAATCGCCAAAAATACACCTTATTTTCAATTAATATTTTAGCATGAAAAACGCTCTTTAAATAGCAGGAAATGCATGAATAGTAGCAATGCGAACATATATCCACGCAATCAGTGAAGATTACGACAAGTCCCAAGCACTACGAGCGCTTTTTTACCACATTTTCAAAAAAGAGGTACAGTGATCAAAGTCACCCCGGTGATCAAAGTCACCCCAGTTTACGGTAATAATCTTTTTATATATGTATATATGTGGGTTTTGTATGTATGTATGAATGTATTTTCCAGCATAACTCTCGAAGTCCTTAACCGATTTCAACCAAACTTGGCAGATGTGTTCTCTGTACAAAGGAAGTGGTCATAGAAATATTGGATAGGGGGAGGGGTCACCCTTAAAGAAGGAGGGGGTTAAAAGTAATAAATTTTCATACATAATGGAAACCTTTCATTGAAATTTGATGGTTTTCGGGCTCTTGGTCATATTTGGAGTCCGAAAGTTGATGTCCAGAGACCAAAACATGATGCTCGATGCCATTTTCAATCCCAGATGGTGACTTCCGATTTCTGGGAAGCCATTTAAAACTGTGGAAACGGTATTTTCGGAGCAAAAATGACTCTTAAGAACCGGTTATTGGTGTCTGACGATACTTTGAAACTTGGGTTGCCGACTTTCGGTTTCTGTAAATCTGCAAAAATTAATAATTGAATTATAGGGTAGATCTGCCTAATATTGACCACTTCCTTTAGTGGACCACCTGAACTTCTTACACCAAATTACACATTATAAATATACTTATTTTGATTTATGCTTTGACAACTTCAATAATGTTCTTCATTAGAAATGTTGCAACAGACGTTTACTATAATATTCTTCATTAAAGCTGCAAAAAATGTCTTTTAATAACAGCTACCTGGTTTGCCATGGTTCGTTAACGTTTTCATAGGAAATGGCTTTACCAAAAACTGTACTGACATCACACTTTCCGAGAGAAAATAATCAGACTTTCGATGAACGGGTAGGATAATAGTGTCTTTAAAAGATAGGCAATAAATTTTACTAGAAAAACACCTAAAATATTGAAAAAAAAATAGTGGCCCGATTAAGGGTGGAAATAATACTGTTTTCCTTATTCCGGCATGCTTCATTTCGAATGAGAGCTATCTTCGAAATAACGCCGCGAATCATAGTTACCATAGTTACCATAAATTTGTTATGATTGAGTTATTGTATAAAACTGCTGCTAAAATGGGAAATTGGTAAAAAAATATACTGAAGCAGCTGTTACTGAGTGTCTTCAAGCAATAAAAATGGTGTTTCGTCTAGAGAAGCTCGCAGGCGCTCCAATGTTCCCGGCGAGCAGTAAGTGGTCAGGAAAACCACGAAAAGGTAAACAAACTGCATTGACTGCCGCGGAAGAGGACTCATTTGTTCGCTGGATAACTCGGATGGCACGTAAAGGATTCCCTGTTCCGAAAGAACGGGTGCAGTCTACAGTTGATCCGGATCCAAAACTATCATTGCATAAGCCAGAGTTAGATTCATCAGCGGCAGCTACGGTTGAAGAGATGTATTATTTAGACCTGGCCCAAATTAGGAACTTGTTGTGGTCCAAATAAGGAAACGGTGGCCCATTAAAGGAAACTGAAACGATGATTTATTTCTTTTATTATGAGAAAATAGAGGTATTATCAAGTTGTTTTTCATGCAGAAAAGATGATAAACATGTAACTTCATGTTTATACATAATAAAATACTTATTTCAGTTTAGATATTTACACTTTTTCTTGCAAAATTTGCAGCTACGCTACTTGGCGATATGGATATTTTCGGAATCGGAATGACGTCGTCATACGAAAATCGATTATACCTATATTTTCAAATATTGGCCATTTTTGAATCGTAGTGACGTCTTTTTGCAGCCGAAAATCGGCTTTCGTGCAAATGTTTCTAGAGAAGTGTTTCAAAACATCCAACCTGCTTTGATCCGTTTTTGGAACGATTTCGTGACATATTTCTTGCAAAATTTGATAACGGAGAGTCCAATCTAGCGTTTTGGCTAAAAATATGTTTGGAAAAGTTGCTGAAGTTCAAATATTACCGAATTAAAATTTGGTTGAGAGCATCGATCAAATAAGATAAGAGCTCCTAAAATCCAAAGTTTTGTATGTATGTATGTATGTTCCAGCATAACTCTCGAATGACTGTACCGATTTCAACCAGACTTGGCATACGTGTTCTTTGTACAGAGGAAGTGGTCATAGAAATATTGGGAAAAGGAAGGAGCAACCCCCAAACGAGGAGGGGGTCTAAATTGATCAGGAAATCAAGTGTTGTCATGCATTATGGGAACTTTCTGAATGAATACGATAGTTTCTATGCCTTTGGTCATGTCTGGAGACCGGAACATGATGTCGAAACGAGAAACGGGTAGCAACCAAGGCAGTCTTAACTTATAAGAAAGTCAGGTCTGCTAGTACCCTATGGGAACTTTTTGAAAAAGTACGATAACTTTCATGCCCTCGGTCGGTCATGGGCAGAAGTTGATGTCTAGGGACCGGAATATGATGTCCGATGTTTTTCTAAAACAAAGATGGCGACTTTTGGCAGATGGCGTTTCTGGAAAGCTTTATACAACTGTAGAAAACGTTTACAAGCCTCCAAACATTGGTATTTCCGAAACCAAGATGACCTTTAGAAATCTACTATATAAAAATAGAATTCCGTAACGCTTGATCTTATTGATATTATTCCCTCAGTCTCTGAGGTGTACAGTAACCATCATCATTTTGAATCGTTCTAACACAAAAATGATAAGCGGTGACATGTAGGTTTTTTAACATGAAAATGTTCGCTGATGTTCAGGAAAGACATTTGAGAAAAATAGGTATCTATTTACTAAAACTTGAGATGTTATTCACAAAACTACGAAAAACATGCAAAACTATGACTTTCTGTGCTAAATTTGCCTCTAAATAAAAATTCAAAGCGATGACATATGGTTCTTTTTTCACTAAAATGTTTGTTAATGTTCAGGAAGGACATTTGAGAAAAAATAATTAGTATCTGATCACTAAAACTTGAGATATTATTCACAAAACTACGTAAAACATACAAAATTGTGACTTTTTGTACTTAATTCGTCTCCAAATCAAAATTCAAAGCGATGACATGTGATTCTTTTTTCATTAAAATGTTTGTTGATGTTTAAGAAAGACAGAAAAAATGAGAAAAAATAACAGGTATCTGATTACTAAAACTCGAGATATTATTCACAAAACTACGTGAAACATGCAAAATCATAACTTTTATGCTGAATTTGCCTCTAAATCAAAACTCGAAGCAGTGATCTGTGATTTTTACTATAATAAAATGTTCGTTGTGTTTAGGAAAAATAGGGTATTGAACGTCCTCGTCAGTGGTTTTCTTCGGCAGTTTTTCTGCAGCAATCTTATGCAAAAGGGGGCCGAAGAAAACCACTGACGAAGACGTTCGATACCCTTTCTGATTGTTTGGAATTTAAATATTTTCCACAAAACCACATGAAAAATACAAAACCATAATTTTCTAGGTTCAATTTGTCTTTAAATCAGAATTCAAAGCGATGACACGTGATTTTTTTCAATAAAATGTTCGTTGATATTCAGGAATGACATTCGAGATTAAAAATAGTTATCTGATAACTGAAAATAGAGATATTATTCACAAAACTAAGTAAACCATGCAATATCATGAATATTTTGGCTCAATTTGTCTCTAAATCTTAATTCAAAGCTATGATATATGACTTTATCCATTAAAATGTTTGTTTATGTTCAGGAAACTTTTGACTTTTGAGGAAAAATAACAGATTTTTGATTACTGAAAATTGAGATATTATTCACAACACTACTTTAAACAAGCAAAATCATGAATATTTGAACTCAATTTTTCTCTAAATCGAAATTCAAAGCTATGATTGTTCTTCATTGAAATGTTTGTTAATGTTCAGGAAAGAAATTTGAGGAACAATAATAGGTATTTTATTGCTAAAAGTTGAGATATTACTTTAAAAACTATGTATGTTTGAAGATGATTTTCAGCATACAGAAAAACACATTAAAATACTCTTTTTAAAATTTATATATATTATACATATAATACATGACTTTTTGAGCATGAGCCAATTCGCCTGTAATTTTTTTTTTTTCAATAAAATGTTCGTTGTTCCTTTAACATCTGCAAATATTTTCCTGCAGAAGAATTTGTGTTTTAATTTGGTGCGAGTCGAGCAGAAAAAAATTACATTTCTGATGTTTTTGTAGTTTTGTGAATAGTAACACATTACGGGATTCGAAATACTTTTTTACTTTTACCAAAACTAGATCTTGGGACATTTGGCTGGAGGAAAGGCCGCATTTCATTGGTTTAATCTTTTTTTTTAATTTCTACGTTATGTGGATTAAAACGTTAACTTCTTCTCAGACGTGTTCCTTGGACACCAACAAACATATTCGTTATAAAAATTCACATGTTATCTCTTTAGATATGATTATAGAGGAGTACTAAGCATGAATGGTCACGCTAAATTCTTCTTTCTTTGATTTCTTTCTTCTAAAAGTTACATAAAAAGAGGTTTTACTGTGAACGATTGCCGAATATCCGGTTATCACCCGAGTGTGGTATATTCGGAACTGGGATGACCTCACATAACATTTTCCAAAATAATGACTTCTGGTTTCAGGAAAATAATCTAAAGTGGTATTTGGCCAACCATTTCAATACTTCCGAAACTTTCGAACTCCATACGTCATTTTGAAATCCGAAATGGCGACTTCCAGTTTCTGTAAAACATCCCCAAATCACAAAATGCAATCCAATATGGGTATTTCCGTTCTGTGCGTTCTCAGAATGTTAAAGTACTTAAGGTGATGTTGGACGTATAAGATGTAAAATATTTTTGAAGTGAGTTGTGCTAATAATGCAATGAATTATAAAAAATGATCCCGAGCATCGCCGGGAACGTTCAACTAGTCAGAATTAAAAGTCCAACGACATATTTTAAATTCAATATGACGACTTCCCGTTTCAGAATTTTGTGAAAAACGAATATATGCTCTGCAATATGTATATTTCCTATATCAAGATGACGTCCACAATCCAAATATTCATGTCCGGCGCAAATTTTTAAATCGTACATGGCTACTTACATTTTCTGGAAAGGTTACTAAAATAGAGGAGAAACCTTGGACGTAATATCAAATCGTTGTTTTGAAATCAATTCCGCGATTTCTGCTTTCTGTCAAGCTGTATAAAACTGAGCTAAATCGTTAAACAATGTTGATATTTCTAGAAAGAGAACTATGTTCAGAAAATGACAACGGGCTTCCAATGCTATTTTCAAATTCGAGAAGAAAAATATTCAAATACTCCCGGATATTAGGTTCATAGGTCAGAGCTGACTCCCCAAAACCGAAAATTGGTGTCCGAATATTTGGTATAGTGAGGATTGTTTTTCTGCATTCGACGTTATTCAAAACTTAAGGAAAATGTGGAGCTAGTCCCCTTATCTCCAAATGGTTAATTAATTCATGAAGACTGATGTTCAACTATAAGGATGATATTGATATTGTTTACACAAAAAAGTAAACCGAGAAGACATAGCAAGCAATAATTTTAACTATCAGAGATGAACTTGGGCTATTGATTATGTAATTTCAGTGTAATTTGAGTTTATTGTAAGTTAATCGATACCGTCGAAGATGCTGAAGAGGCAATCTATTTTCCAACGGAATTTTTTAACTCACTCGACCCAGCTGGAATGCATCCGCATCGATTGTTAATCAACAAAGGTTCTTCATCATATTGCAAAGGAATATCGACCCCCGGAACTTTGCAACGAATAAAAAATTGAAATATTATTTGAAATGATGGGTTGGAAAAAAATATATGGAAATACATATCGAAAATTATAGAAAAAGCAGAAATTTTTACACGAGCAAGGCCGAGTACATTCAGCTAGTTAGCGACAAAAATATAGTATAAGACTTGAACTTTTGCGTGTATCCATGGGCATCATTCTGATTCCAGATATACCGACAATAGTTGCTGTTCGGCCATGTGAAGCTATATTCGAGAAACTGGAAGTCGCCATTTTGGATTTTAAAACGATATCACTGAGGGACTGATTCTGTCATTCTGGATTTCATCTCGGTTTCAAAAACACCCATATTTGATTATTGGCAGTATTCCAGAAACCGGAAATCGCCATCTTGAAATTGAAAATTGCATCTGAGGTCGATTTCAGGCCTTCTAGCATCATAGAAACAATATCAATGAGATCAACTCCAATACGAATGGGGAGATTTTTGTGTAGGATTCAAATTGACTTTCGGTAAACTTTTATTCACTATTTATTACAATTAATAATGTTCGGTTAACTTTTTTGTTTCGACCATGTTCAAAAAAACAAATCCCTTCGGCGGGTTTATAACTTCACTTTTAGATTTAGCTTGTGATTGGTACTAAAAATCAATTTAAATTCGACAAAATAAATCACACGGTGATTAAAGCCCGAAATTATATTAAAGGATTAAAAATAAGTAGTATTTTGCGATTAGGTATTTAAGCCATGTTCTGCTTCTGATCTAAATCGATAAAGTTGTACATATGCGCCGTTCGTCCTTTTATGTTTTAAAGTGTTGTGTTGTAAAAAATATTCTTAAATTTTTCAATACTGCAAAAAAATTAACACAGTTTCAAAGCAACATTGCACACAAGAAGTGTTATATTTTTCAAAGGCAAACCAAGACAACCCTGACAATGGAAAAAATCATAATCATTGTTGACTGATTTCCGTTGGCGAAATTGTTTTTGTTTGCGTTAGCTTAGCAAAGTTTACTGGTAGAAAAGTTTTAAAAGTCGAATTGAATTGTTTTATGGCTGTCTTTTGTATTAAGTTGCACAAAGATATCTTAATTTAGGCAGTGGCTACGAAGAGGCTATAGACGAGGGCAAATAGTGCATTCCCCATCTATAGTATAACAGTTCAAATAATAATTTTCTGCATTTTACGATAGTGTAGATAATTTCACAATTGTTTGCTGCAAATAGTAAGACTTGAGCGAAAAATATTGTGATTCAGGCTTTCTAGCTCAAAAATTCTTCAGATATACTTTGAGGCCTAGCTGAAGTCGAAAAAGGTTAATTATGTTTGTCAATGCCATTTCTTCTTTCCGTCCCGAACGCTCGACGAAAACGGCCGCATTAAGTGATTGTCTCGCTATAAAATCGCTACTGTGTGAAGAAGAAAAAAAGCATGGCTTACTCGGTCGTGTTTCAAAGAGTGCGAAGTGCGATGTAAAGACAAACTGATAATCCGAAGGTCATCCTGCTATTGTGTTATAGCTGTGTCGCTGCGAAGCTGCCCGTTCCAGCACCGAAAGACTCGGCCATTGTGCTATTGAAGACAACAAAAAAGAGGTACGTGATTCTTTGCCACTGTACTGTTGCGCTAGTTTGAGCGCAATGGATGTGGATCCCTTAGCCCCCGATCCCCCGTCTCCAAACCCACCCGACCCTGACCCTCCTGTTCACCCCCCCTCTGTCCCTGCTTTAGTCAATCCTCGTCCCAGGCTTTACTCAGACGGATCAACGGGTCCACTGGTACTCTACATGAGGCCCAAACCAGGAGGAAAATCACTGAACACGTTACAAATCGCGAAAGATCTGACGTCACGATACAAGGCCGTGACCGAAATCGCAAAAGTCAGACCAAACAAGCTCCGTGTCGTGTTCAATGATCTGGATCAGGCCAACGACATAGCTCGCTCTGAGCTCTTTACACGCGAGTATCGCGTGTATGTACCTGCACGAGACGTGGAGATCGACGGTGTAATAACCGATTCGAGTCTGACTGTTGAGTGTATTCTGGGAAGCAGCATCGGCTGCTTCAAAAAATCCACTACCGAGGCGAAAGTATTGGATGTTAAGCAATTACGGTCCATGTCGCTCGTCTCCGGTAAAAAAGTATACACTCCGTCAGACTCGTTTCGCGTTACGTTTGCCGGATCTGCACTCCCTAGCCACGTTTCTATCAACCAGGTTCGTCTGCCTGTGCGTTTGTATGTGCCCCGTGTTATGAATTGCACCAATTGCAAGCAGTTAGGCCATACAGCTGCCTACTGCTGCAATAAGGCACGGTGTGGCAAGTGTGGGGAGACTCATGCGGAAGATTCTTGCAGTGTAAGCGCTGAAAAGTGTATTCACTGCGGGGAAAATCTGCATGAGCTTTCCGCATGCCCGGTGTACATGCAACGCAGAGATAAAATTAAACGGTCTCTTAAGGAGCGCTCTTAAGCGCAAAGATTCTTAAGAAGACCGTGACCACTTCTACCATAACATCGAACCCCTTTGATCTGTTGGCTTCAGATGAAACCGACTCTGACGAACCACTAGAGGGAACTTCTTTTGCCTGTCTTGGGGAGTCTAGAAAGAGGAAAAATCTTTTCTCTCCTAAGCTTCCCAGGAAAGGACCTAAGGTTTCCCAAGATGGAATGAATAATACGAACAAATCTAAAAGTGCTGCGGAAAAGCCGAAGCAAACTCCTCCTGGGCTTGCAAATTTAAAGTCCCAGAAGGAGTTCCCAGCACTTCCTGGAACATCTAAAACCCCAGTTGCTCCTTTTGCACACCCAGATAATCAAATAAATTCTGGATTGGTGAATTTTTCTAACATCGTGGACTGGATTTTTGAAAACTTCAATATACCTGATCCAATTAAAAATTTCCTCACAGTACTTCTCCCAACAGTTAGATCATTTTTGAAGCAGTTGACTGCCCAATGGCCCCTCCTTGCTGTGATTGTATCCTTCGATGCCTAATTCATCTGCGTATATGAAGGATCCTATCTCTGTCTTACAGTGGAATTGTAGAAGTATTTTACCAAAAATTGATTCATTTAAAGTTTTGATAATTTAAAACAAATGCGATGCATTTTCCCTTTGTGAAACTTGGCTTACTTCAAATATTGATCTTAACTTCCATGATTTTAATATTATTCGCCTTGATCGAGACACCCCATATGGAGGAGTACTTCTAGGGATTAAAAAGTGCTATTCTTTCTATCGTATTAACCTCCCCTCGATTCCAGGCATCGAAGTTGTCGCATGTCAAATGACAATACAAGGTAAAGAGCTTTGTATTGCCTCAATATATATTCCTCCCAGAGCACAGGTTGGGCAACAGCTGCTCTTTGATTTAATAGAACTTCTTCCCTCGCCACGTTTGATTTTGGGAGACTTCAACTCTCATGGTGTGGCTTGGGGATCCTCTTACAATGATAACCGCTCCTCTTTAATCTATAACCTTTGCGATGACTTCGACATGACTATTTTAAACAACGGTGAAATAACACGTATCCCGAAACCTCCAGCGCGCCCAAGCGCTTTGGATCTATCCTTATGTTCGACGTCGCTACGGTTGGATTGCACATGGAAGGTAATCATCGATCCTCACGGTAGCGACCATTTGCCTATTCTTATTTCAATTACTAACGGTTCAACTCGCATGCGACCAATTGACATTCCGTATGACCTCACACGGAATGTCGATTGGAAGTTATACGAGGAAATGATTTCAAAAGCGGTCGAGTCGATTCAACATCATCCACCACTTGAAGAATACAACCTCCTCGCGGGCTTGATTCTCGACGCCGCGTTGCAAGCCCAAACGGAGAAATATCCCGGCGTGACGATCAAAGAGCGGCCTCCAACTCCGTGGTGGGACCAAGAGTGCTCCGATGTCTACACGCAAAGATCCGACGCGTTTTTGGCCTTCCAAAAGGGAGGTATACCTGGCGACTATTTACGGTATTCGGAGCTTGATACCAAGCTTAAAGGCTTGTCTAAAGCAAAGAAACGCGGATATTGGAGTCGGTTCGTAAACGATACATCGAGGGAGACATCAATGAGCACTCTTTGGAACACAGCCCGAAGAATGCGGAATCGCGTAACGGTCAACGAAAGCGAGGAGTCTTCAAGTAGGTGGATATTTGATTTTGCCAGGAAAGTATGTCCGGACTCTGTTCCTGCGCAAAACTTTGTTCGTGATACGTCTCCGGGCCACGACGCGATAGAATCACCTTTTACGATGGCAGAATTTTCAGTTGCCCTCTTGTCCTGTAACAATAACGCGCCTGGGTTAGATAGAATCAAATTCAACTTGTTGAAGAATCTACCCGGCAATGCCAAGAGGCGCTTGTTGAACTTGTTCAATAAGTTCCTGGAGCAAAACATTGTACCGCAGGATTGGAGGCAAGTGAAGGTGATCGCCATCCAAAAACCAGGGAAACCAGCTTCTGATCACAACTCTTATAGGCCGATTGCAATGCTATCCAGTATCCGGAAATTGATGAAAAAAATGATACTCCGTCGTTTAGACCATTGGGTCGAATCAAATGGTCTACTATCAGATACTCAGTTTGGCTTCCGCCGTGCTAAAGGGACGAATGATTGTCTTGCGTTGCTTTCAACAGATATTCAGCTGGCGTATGCTCGCAAAGAACAAATGGCGTCTGCGTTCTTGGACATTAAGGGGGCTTTTGATTCCGATTCTATTGACATTCTTTCGGGTAAACTTCACCGACAAGGATTTTCTCCAATTTTAAACAATTTTTTGCACAATTTGTTGTTCGAAAAGCACATGCATTTTACGCATGGCGAATTGGCATCTTTTCGAATTAGCTACATGGGTCTTCCCCAGGGCTCATGTTTAAGCCCCCTTCTTTACAATTTTTATGTAAATGACATCGACGAATGTCTGGCAAATTCATGCACGATAAGACAACTTTCCGACGACAGCGTGGTCTCTGTTACAGGAGCCAAAGCTGCCAATTTGCAAGGACCATTGCAAGATACCTTGGACAATTTGTCTGCTTGGGCTTTACAGCTAGGTATCGAATTCTCTCCGGAGAAGACTGAGATAGTAGTTTTTTCTTGGAAGCATGAGCCTGCTCAGCTCTCCAACCACAATTAATGGGTTAAACGGTCTCTCAGGTTTTGGTGCATAAGTATCTTGGTATCTGGTTCGACTCTAAGGGCACCTGGGGTTGCCATGTTAGGTATCTGATGAAGAAAAGTCAGCAAAGAGTAAATTTTCTTCGTACAATAACCGGATCATGGTGGGGAGCCCACCCAGGAGACCTTATAAGGCTTTACCAAACAACGATATTGTCTGTAATTGAGTACGGGTGTTTCTGCTTCCGCTCCGCAGCAAACACGCACATTTGATCAAACTGGAGCGAATACAATATCGTTGTTTGCGTATCGCCTTGGGTTGCATGCAATCGACCCATACGATGAGTTTGGAGGTCTTAGCCGGAGTTCTACCGTTGAAAAACCGCTTCTGGAGCCTGTCTAATCGTATTCTAATCAAATGTGAGGTCTTGAACCGTCCTGTGATTGAAAATTTTGAAAGGTTAATCGAACTCAATTCTCAAACCCGTTTTATGACATTGTATTTCAATCACATGTCCCAAAATATTAACCCTTCTTTGAATATTCCAAATCGTGTTGACTTATCAAATACTTCTGATTTTACTGTGTTTTTCGATACATCCATAATAGAAGAAACTCGTGGAATCCCGGATCATTTACGCGTGCAGCAGATCCCCAAAATTTTTTCCAATAAATATCGAAACATCAACTGCGACAATATGTTCTACACTGACGGATCACTTCTCGATGGGTCCACTGGCTTCGGTATCTTCAATAACAATTTAACCGTCTCCCATAGGCTCGATAATCCTGCTTCTGTTTACGTCGCAGAATTAGCTGCTATTCAGTATACCGTAGGGATTATCGAAAAAATGCCCACGGACCATTATTTCATCTTTACGGACAGTCTCAGTTCCATTGAGGCTCTCCGATCGATGAAAGATGTTAAGCACTCTCCGTATTTCCTGGGGAAAATACGGGAACATTTAAGTGCTTTATCCGAAAAATCGTTTCAGATTACCTTAGCGTGGGTCCCTTCTCACTGCTCGATACCGGGCAATGAGAAAGCGGAGTCTTTGGCTAAGGTGGGCGCATCAAACGGTGATATTTATGAAAGACCAATTGCTTTTAATGAATTTTTCGCATTTGTACGTCAGAACACGATCATCAGTTGGCAAAATTCTTGGACCAGAGGGGAACTGGGAAGGTGGTTACATTCCATTATACCCAAGGTATCGACGAATCCGTGGTTCAAGGGGTTGGATGTAGGTCGAGATTTCATTTGCGTGATGTCTCGGCTTATGTCCAATCACTATAGATTTGATGCGCACCTCCGTCGTATTGGGCTCGGAGAAAGTGGTATCTGTGCCTGTGGTGAAGGTTATCACGACATAGAGCACGTTGTTTGGTCATGCCCTGTACACCGTGACGCCAGGTCTAAATTAATAGCTTCCCTTGGAACCAGCAAATTGAACCCCACACGAACTCGCCAGGAAAACCCGAGGCCTTTCTTGATATCTTGGGTCCGCGGCACACACCATATGGCCACTTGAACACCAGCGAACAACAACAACGAACCAAAACCAGCAACTAGACCCCGCACAATACCCTCAGAACCCGAGGATTACAAGCCCCTGTCCCAGCTCATGACATCGTGGCTTAGCAGAACAAATCCATACATGTTGCATATTCATTCGATGATCATCAGACTACAAAACACTGATTGAATAATACATGCTAGTTTTAAGATATACTCAATTTCAGCTCGTAGTCGGCAGCGAGGATAAAAAATTTGCTTATAGATTTTAAGTCATCCGATATAATTGGCGCCGTTAAACATTGAATTGTATTTGTGCCGTGTCAAATAAATGATTTGTGAGGAAAAAAAAAATGCCATTTCTTGACAACTGAATAATTTTTTTCAACATGGCAAATTTTTGTTCGGTTCTGAATGATTTACAGTGATAATTAAATTCAACATGAGGTGATTTATTTGCAATTATACATAAATTTTTTTATCGCTATACTACTAGCCTCACACGCTATATAGCAAGCCACACAGGCTATAAACATGCACAGACACGCTATAGACATGCACACGCTATATGGCAAGCCACACACGCTATAGAGCAAGCCACTCACGCTATATAGCAAGCCACGCACACTTAATAGCAAACCACGCACGCTAGCCACACGATATATAGCAAGCAACACACGCTATATAGCAAGCCACACACGCTACATAGCAAGCCACGTACGCTAGCTACACACCTTATATAGCTAGCGACACACGCTACAGATATTCACACACGTCATGTGCACACTCCCTATATATACATACGCTGAGTGATGGAGGCTTCTCAAACCATCTGGCGGTGCGAGTCTGTTTCAATTTCGGGTTGTATTCTCCCAACGATATCTGAATTAGATTACCGCTGAAGTTGGACCGTCCAACTCAGATCGAAGGGAAGCCAAACTGAAAGAGGTAAGAACTACAGCTAACCACTACTACCGCCACTGTTCTCCGCTGCTGATCCACGCTGCCTTCGCCTATTGCCATCGGTGTTGATGTCCGATGCTGCTGTCTGCTGCTAGAAAACTGATTTGCTTGAGGAGAAACAGTCTCTTATATAGCCCAAAGAGTGCATTTCCTGCTAACTAGGTACTCCATTCTGTCGTCCTTTTTAGGGAAAGGCAGCAAGCGACCAATCAAAAGTCGACATTTGTGTTTCGACAATGTTCAACAATTTTTAATATTACAATAGTTCAAACAATCAGATTACAATTTTCTGCATTTGGACGAGTGCTTAAATGATTTTTCAATCGATTGCTGCAAAAATGACAGAAATCGGTTGGAAACTGGGTTTAAAACATTTGAAATTGGACAATTTTCGTGATGCTATCGATATATGTTGTCGTATAACGTATTCTACATCAAAAATCTGAAGAAAGCTGAAAATGAATGGATTGTAAAGGTTACTAAATTGGCCCACACATAATGTAGCGAGGATCGCCAGGTGAAATAACTGAGTTGAAAAACCTCGCAAGAAGAACTGACTCAATACCAACCCCTGGTTGACGACAATTTCATTTTTTTTTTAAATTATCCTCTTGCAATTTACAGAACCGACCCAACTTTTTGTTTACTTGTCCAATATATTTAATATTTATTTAATATTATAACGAAAATTTAACATGAAAGTAAATTCATTGGAATTTTGAAATTGGAAACGTAGCACCTGAATCATCAACAGAAACTATCATAGATTTTTTTCTTTTGTGATGACCTTCTTGATATTGCGGAATACCAATGAATTTCTTAATATATATTTCTTAATATATCTGAATGTTGCGGATTCAAAAAAAAAAAAAAATAGCTGTTCAAGTTCATAGAGTTACCAAGACAGATTGGCTCTCACACTCCGTAATCACGCCTATCTACAGCCAATTCTACAGATGAATGCAAAGCTGTAATAAAATACTCTTCAACCGTTGTAAATATTCATCGTTATTTCAACACAACCCAAACATCGCTCGAAAATGTTTGTCCGTGTACTGCGCTAGCCATATTTTAGCAAAGACCGAATAGAGACCAAATTTCGCTTGTTATCCATCGCCGGAATGTGGAGCTTAGTATTCCCGCGGCCACCAGGAGTATTTAAATCTTGCGATTCACATAGTTAAATGCCATTCCCACTTGACCATTCTTCCGTGGCATCCCAACAGCGTACGAGCAGCCAGAGCGCAGCGCATCATTCCGCCTGTCGCCAGTGTAAATTTATGGTGAAGTTAAATTGAAATTCGCACCACGCCGGCAAAAGGAAAAACTTTGGAACTCATTGAATAGCAGACGCCGTTCCAGCAGACTTTTCGACCGGGGCGGTTGTGCAA
Source organism: Wyeomyia smithii (assembly GCF_029784165.1). Taxonomy (NCBI): domain Eukaryota; kingdom Metazoa; phylum Arthropoda; class Insecta; order Diptera; family Culicidae; genus Wyeomyia; species Wyeomyia smithii. The sequence goes on along the minus strand of NC_073696.1, from coordinate 87,492,307 downwards.
CAACGAAAAAACTCCTCTAAAGCAGTGGTTTGCCGTGGAGGGAAACCCGGATGTAATTCACGGAAACCCGCACCCGGTGCCACGAAGAACCGGAAAGTGCAGCCAAATTTCCACATGCTGGCTGACTGGATCGCAAGAGACGTCACATGGGGTTCCTTCTTGCGGGGGTAAGTTACAGCGAAACGTCACTCAAACCGGAATTGTAACCAACAGATGCAGACGTGGCAGCAAGCTTCGTGGGAGATGTGTATGTGTATGTTTGCTGATGAAACCTCCCCGGTGCATGTTGAGCATTTTGTGCTATCCAGTACTAGGGAGAGGAAGAAGCAGTGGCGCCCGTGTGATAAGCGGTAAAACTTTCTCGTTACGCTCACTGTCGGACTGTTTGATTGTTCCCAAGATGTTGATTGAAGTTAGTCGCGAGAAAATGGCAAAGTTTTGCTCGAATTCTATCACGAAATTAAATGGAAACTGTAAATAAATCCGATGCGACAGTGGCGCTTGGCATTTCGGAAGAATGTTTATCTTGCGAAGAACTGCGGAAGCTTCTGTGCTTAATTATTTTACTCCACCGCTTGGGATAACCAATACAATTTATTTTTACTGTTGCAGGAATTACGAGGCAGAACGTAAAAAAAAATAAAAGTTTCATAGTATTGCAGGGCACAAACTGTGTTAGCGCATTTGCTGAAACTTTTCGATGAGAATTTATAAACCTAGATTCTCTCATTACTTATTCATCAAACTCTCAATCACCGTTTCTTACTGAGGAGCTCAAGCTTTGACTCCAACCAGATGACACACTTTCTGCACTTTAGCGACTTGTTGATATAATTATATGCGAAAAGAAGGGTTACTATTATTGTGTGTGTGCGGCAGGAAAAAAGGAGAAAATGTTTGAACTTCAACAAAGGGCTAATTTCTGTAACTTATGACTGAATTTTGTTATCGGTGTATTAGGTTAAATTTGTTGTCCTAAGCAGCGGAACCCGGAAAGTAGAGGTCCGCGGTTTGCACGTACGCTAAACGTATTCAAATCGATCGGCGCAATGATTGCTCGCAGCCCATCACATCGTATCAGAAAGCATTCCAAGAAAGCCGACATTTCTTTGAAACCGATGTGAAAAATCATCATGGAAGACTTGGAAAATATCTTTCAGAGCAAAACAAAAACGCCACTTAATTGCGGAGCGGTAAAGAAGCTACGAGTGACTTATTAAAAGAAATTTCTGGAATATTCCATCAGACACAATCACATCACCATAAGCATTTAATGATCATTGTCCGCACAAATGTGTGTTTTGTCACGAATAAAAAAAGAAACAAATAAATTAAATAATTATTGAGAAGCATTTCACATGCTGTTCAATTTGCACGTAAGCATACACAAAAGAGCAATCGAATATTCGAATCAAATCATTTCAACGAAAATCCAAAGGCCATCCAGCAAAGCTTTGCGAACCCCATTTGGACTTTGCGTTTTATTCCAATGTCGCACCAACTTCCAATGTTCGTTTCGTTTTCCGATTAGATATCTTTCGTCCCAGCTTTGACAAATTACTCTTCATTAGTGTGTTTTCAGTTTACACTTGATGAGAACGACCGAAGCGACATTGACGACAGTTCGACTCTCTCAGGGGGTGGGATTTAAATATCCGGGCTAGGCCCGCAAATGCTAACACTGTTGTCCAATTGGCAGCATCATGAAGTATAAAATGGGTTCTCATAAATTAACACATTATTGAGAGTATCTAGATTAATTCAAGGCTCAATGTGAAAAGAATGATGAACGAATGCTGGAGATCTATTTTATTCCATGAAATTCTGACATTTAACCCTCTAGTGCCCAATGCCGCCATTTGGCGGGCTTCAGTCGAACCTCTAAAAAGCTTCAATAAATACTTAGAAAGTGTTTGTAATGATTCATAGTGATTTTACCGAAGCCCGTCTAGAAATTAACTTGGGCATTTGAGGGTTAAGTATCATTAATACAATGAGGACAACGAAGTTTCTATCATGTTGTTTCAAGCCAAGCATTTGAATCGAAACATGACAACAAACACTGTTAGACCTGCTAGTTTTCCTTGAGTGGTGGTTTAGAAGCGTACGGCCAGCTGCAAGAAACCACTGGTGAACGTGTCCGGTCTTTTACTTACAGTTTCATTGGACTGTGGAGAGCCGGCCGCACTTTAATGATTCAATTAAGATCCCAGGTTCGGGAATTAAACAGTTTGCTCACCATTAGCAGAGTTGTGTGTCCTTCTGAGACCCGTTGCCAGTTAGGTGCTGCTATCGGAGGACAAACAAGCACAGGTCAATTTGTAAACCTTCGGAGAACTGAAACGGGTAGAACAACTGGACTATTGTAGACTGAAGTAGTCCGTTTCGGAAGGAACTGTTCTTAGGAAGACGGTAGTAATAATTGATTTCTTCGCTCCACTTATGGGTATGACAATAGCGCAGCACATTTAGGAGCAAAAATTACTTTTCTGAAGTCTAACCTAAGAAAATAGGAGAACACTGCAATATACTATGTGTAGTAAGCGATTTACACGAGTTTCATTAGAAGACTACTGATGAGAAAATTAGAAGAGCCAGTAAGTCACAATCGATTTGCTTAGACAGTTTTATACTTTTCACAAGCAGAATATGAACCGAAAAATTTTCTCGCAAAGTCGAAATGTACTCCAAGAGATCCAGCATAAATTGAATGCAATGTCATTTCAGTTATATTGAAACTTTTTTATTACCTCCGAGGGACATGCATTTGCATGAAATCGTCGAGGAACATTTACATTGCAGCTTGAAAAGAATATGAATCTTTTAGTATATACAAAGGATCGTTTCTTAGTTCTGATTCTTATTTTTACCACTTTGAAAAAATGTAAAATTCAGAAAGCAAACCATAACAAAAGCAACGAAAGAAATTGTTTGAAGCGCTCTTAGGGTCACTAAGAAAAGTTTGCAACTTAGTTGAATACCCGTAGTTATATTCTATAATTACTGTTCATCTCCACAGGATTCTAATTATGGTGCCAGTAATGTATTCTTCTGATTCGTTTTTCAACTTAATTAGCAATGAGATATCACATAAAAACCTATCCCTCCAACACGGTATCGATCAAAATAAAATGTTTATGAAGTCATCATTCAAAATAATAATTGATGATTAATGATTTCAAGAACATCACTTCCCAGGGTAAGTTAAAACTCTGTGTTAACTAGCTTCAATCTGGCGAGCAGTTAGTAAGATTATTCTAAATGCATAATCAGTCGATGTTCTTCTTTGTTTTCCGGAATAACAAATGAAGACCTTTCTGGGAAGGTTTATTGCCATTTCCGAAAAGGTTCATCCTCATCACCGGTCGACCGCTTGCATAACAAATTAACTGGAAAACTCTTGGAAGTGAACAATCGAAGCTTTTGTTTTTCCAACGTCAATTTATCGGTGATTATCCATTCCACACCGAGTTCATATATTTTCGCCGGTGACACTGTGGTACTATCTATGTAGAGCAGTGATTCCCAACCGGAGTGCCACCGCGAAAGGGTGGTGAAGCCCATCTAGGAAGGCCTCATTACCACATTTAACAATTTGCTACTGAGCCGCAATGTTTTTCATAACAAAAACAAGTAACAAATTCGAAGAAATGTTTTATACCAGTGTTGAAAATCTTGAAATTCGTTCATGGGCGTTCAAAGCGAAAAGGTTGGGAGCCACTGATGTAAAACAATATTGCTTTATAACTTCCCTCAAAATTGGATTACATTCGATGAAGTCCAACGATCATTAGTGAAACAGGACAGAAATTATCGTAGCAGTTTGACCCATTTGGTTAGAAATTTCGATCAATAAGCATTATTAGTATGCAGATGACTGCCGGTGGTCGGTACTCTCTAATTGCCAGGTCAACTGTATTTACACAGAGAAAGATGATTTTTGGGATTAACACGTAACCTTAAAATGTAAAAACTGATGAACTTTATCATTTCATTTGCCAACAGCACTTCTTCACTTCCACGAAAAATCACCGAGATGTTGGATAAAAGAATAAGGTTGGCAACATGGTTTGTTTTGGTAAACGGTGTGTTCACATAGCGACCAGGTGTAACTTTGAAGTAATCAACGAGTGACAACTTAAATTTAGTTTTTTTTCTATTTCCGTTATTAACAAAAAAATAAACATTCGAGAAAAGTCAGTGAAAGGAGAAAGGAATCAGTGAAGTCCATAAACGGTGAAGCATTTTCTTTACATCGGAACAAGAACGTTGTATGACTTCCACATCGCCTCACGAACCCATATTTTGTTTGTCCCAGTCAACTGTTTCGTTGCTCTCCAGTTGTTTTTTTTCTGTTGGGCCGAAACACAACTGCGTCCATTAATAATGACCATTGTTGTATAATTCATGTTTGATTTGATAATAGTTATTTATTTATTTATTTATTAACATATGTAACGTAAGGCAATGCATTTTAATATGTTACAAAAAGATTTCTCGTTGATTGGCTGTCTATCTTTCATGTAGCTTTTAACTTAAAAAACTATTTATTTGTGTTAGTTTATTTTGTGTTACCTCTTATTCTTTAATTTTTTAATTTAATTTGTAATGTTAAGCCATGCCAGCAAATTGCGCTTGAAGACTGCTAAGATTGTAAGAGATTTGATTGAAGACGGTAACGAGTTCGATTGAACAATGCCTCTAACAAAAAGTACTTTACAGGCGCCAAGTTCGAAAAAAGATACGCAGGTTTCTTAGTCATATTGATTTTAAAAATTGAAAGACAAGATCTGTATTTGTTTTGAAAGTTTGAGAAACTACTACCTAGTAGAGCTGCATGGTGATGTGAAACATGCGAATACCTCGGAAGATTATAAACATATCTAACACATGCATTTAGCGCCATACGAAGCTTACTAAAAACACCCACAGCAGAATAAGCAAAAAGGGAATCACCGTAAATGAAATGAGGGAGTATTAATGATTTGAATAACCGCAGCTTTGTTGTAATATGTAAATGTTTCGCAACCAAGTTCAGACGTTTCAACGCGCCATAAATCTTTCCACACTAGGCTCTAATGTGGGCATTAGACTGGGACACGGTTATATGGGAAAAAAGCGATAGTGTTATTTTTTCGCTCCCATGCACTTTTCGTGTTCCTTATGGATCCTATAACAACTGTGTAACTTTTCAGATCGATCGGTGGAACGCCCGATTTGCGCCCGATTTTTAAAGTTTCCATACGATTTTATATGGGAAAATTCACTTTTTCAAAACTTATTCTCTATAAATTCCCATTTGGGTCCTAAAAATATATCGATACATGATATTTGTAGGAAATTTTCCTGGAAAAAACTCTTCTGAAGACCGTAAGGCGCTACGATGCTTGTAGAAACAGCTATTCACCCCAAACTGGTTGAATGTCTGACGGACGGCTCACCATTGAATTTTACTAGTAATACTGCTGCAGCATATCTCCGGTATGAGTCGGTGCGTCCATCTGCCCTTTGTGAAGTTGGACCATTCCCGCTGCCAGCGGAGCATCGAGAATGACCTTCTGGTACCTCGTATGCCCCTTGTGTCACGTTGGTCGAAACACTCTCTGTCCTCCTTGATGGCGATGCTGATAGGCATCATGCCGGACAAGACACAGATTGCATCGTATGACACCGTACGATACGCACTCGCAACTCTCAGGCACATGAGCCTGTAGGTACTTTCCAGTTTACCACGGTAACTGTTAGTACCTAGCGCTCTGGATCACACTGGCCCACCATACCTAAGTATGGACGAAACCACGCTGGCAAGAAGTCTTCGCTTGCTGCCATAAACCGCTGAGCTATTGGACATCATACGAGATAGTGCTGTGATAGCCGATGAGGCCCTCTTTCAGGCATAGTCGACGTGACTCCCGAACGTGAGCTTGTCGTCCACCATAACCCCCAAGAGCTTCAGGGATCGCTTCGAGGTGATGGTGCAGTCTCCGACTTTGACCACCGCCTGTTGCTCCGATTTACGGTTGTTCACAACCGTGACCTCCGTCTTATGATGCGCGAGCTCCAGTTTCCTGGAGCGCATCCAGTCCTCGACCTTGCGTATACAGTGCGCGGCCGTCAACTCGACCTCCTCGATAGACTCGCCGTAAACCTCCAGCGTTATGTCGTCTGCAAAGCCGACGATCACAACCCCTACAGGGAACTTGAGTTTCAACACTCCGTCATACATGACATTCCACAACACCGGGCCCAGGATAGAACCTTGCGGAACTCCTGCGGTAATTGGGACGCACTTCTGACCCTCCTCCGTGTTGTTAACAAGTACTCGATTCTGGAAATAATTTTCCAGAATCTTGTACAGCGACACCGGTACATAGATGCTCCTGAGCGCGAGCGCTATGGAGTCCCAACTGGCACTATTGAACGCATTCTTCACGTCGAGCGTGACGATTGCGCAGTAGCGTATTCCCCTTCTCTTGCGCTGGATTGCTACCTCCGCCGTCTTGATGACGGAAGAGATTGCGTCCAGCGTGGACCTGCCCTTCCGGAAGCCGAACTGGTTACTTGCCAGACCGTGTACACCCTCCGTGTACCTCACCAGTCTGTTGAGGATGATCCTCTCAAGCACCTTGCCCGCGGTGTTCAGCAGGCAGATAGGCCTATATGCCGATGGGTCCCCTGGCGGTTTCCCAGCCTTCGGCAATAAGACCAGTCTCTGCCGCTTCCACCTGTCCGGAAAGAGACAGTCATCCAGGCACCTCTGCATGACTGCCCTGAACAGCCCGGGGGCCGTTTTTATCGCCAGCCTGATCGCCAGGTTAGGGATACCATCCGGTCCCGGTGCCTTGCTCACCTTTAGGGATTTGGCGATCACGATGAGTTCCTCATTCGTAACCCTTGCCTCCTCCCCTGCCTCGACACGGCTGTCGTCGCTCACGGATTGGATGCTCGGCAGGTTAGCCGACCATTTCTGGTCTATGTCTGAGATACTGGAACGTCGGACGTGAGACTCGAACGCCGGAGGCCAAGGACTTGGCTCGTGGCGTGGAAAGAGTCCCTCGATGATACGCTCCAGCATCGCTGGTGATCGCTCTGCAGGCGCCAGCGCGCCTTAGTCTTGGCCATTACGATCCTGTAGGCGTCACCCCACGGTGTAGGCGTCACCCCACGGTTTTATGTCTACTGCAAGACAAGTGTACTCGCACTTTTAGGTATATTGAAATAAATTTAGAATAGATCTCCCGAGATGGTCTAACAAGCCAGTCGTCGTGGGTTCGGCTCGGCTCTCGGCTCGGGAGAAACTGTTAGTGTTAGTAGGATCGTAGCGCTAGCCCCGCAATTGTCCTTTACACCAAACAGTTGACTGCAACTGTGTATAATAAACAAAAGGTCGAATTCCGAATCGAAATGTAGCACCAAGGCATTGCTTACTTTGCTTAGCATGGATTTCAGAATATTCTTACGAACATTCCTAGCACCAAATTGCTTCATTTGGTCAAACGGATGTTAGGATTTTTTTTTGTTCAATTGCTATCATAGCATGTTAAATTGCTCTCATATCATGTAAACACGTTTTGTTTCGTAACTTTTGTATGAACCATCGGATCAAACAGATGTCCGATGATGACCTAATAGCCTTCAAGCCATTCCAATTACAGCCAAGGAAATCAAGGAGCTCAACTCACGCTTTCACGCATTGGTTCCTCTGTCATCAAACGGACTAATTCTACTAAGATTCGAACTCATGACCATTCGCTTGTCAAAGCGTAATCTATAACCCTGAGGCTACGAACTTCTCTATTATTACCAAGTTTGAGTACAATCAATTTGATCATTTTGATACATTTTTTTCAAATTTATTCCTGATGAATAATGTGCATACTAAATATGTTATAACCTTCACCCCGTCTGGAAATGGTATATGATTCTGCCAGTAATAACAAAATAATTGGAACCATCCCGTGTCATCGGCAAATGGCGAAGTAAACACCAACTCGCCGGAGTCACTTTTGTGAAACATCCTTGGCACTTTTTAGTGCCCCGATATTTATAGAATTGAAGCAGTTGCTATTTTTCTACCACTTGCTAAAACGTTGCTGATAGTGATTAAACTATTGGATGGCCACTAGCTTAGGGAACAAACCACTTGACTTAGTTCGATCAAAATTATTACAAGTTAGACATCCTTTATTGTTTACTAGCTGACCCGGCAAACTTCGTCCCGCTCATTTTTGTGTTTAGTTATATAACACAGTGCAACAAAAAATGACTTTTTTCTGCCGTGGTTTCTATATATATTTTTTGTGTATTTTGATGCAAAACCAAATTTCTCCAAGATTGAACATATTTCAACTTAAGAGGCCACAAATGGCGCCATTTTGAATTTTTGAGAAATCGGAAATTTTTGATTTTTTTTTCGACACCATTAACAAGACCAAATATCAAAATTCTAAGATTTTGTCCACATATAAGCATCTTTTTAACCAAAAAAAAAAACGATCCTAAATCAAACAAAAACTGGCTCGAAACGGTGATTCTACGAAACCGGTTTTGGCATGGTTTTAGTATATTTCACAAAGCGAAATAATATCGAGTATGTATGAGCATCAATGGTAATGCACTAATATTTAAAACTGGTACTCAAATTATGTCTTATATAGAGTAAAAAGTCTCAGGAGTCGATTGGTAGGTGTCTGATCGACGTAAAATGTCAGCAACATATCAACTTTGTCCAATTCCCCTACAATACTAACATAGGTTCTCTCGACGTTAGATTAACTTATTTGAAATCTGTTTAGTGTAATATCAAGAGTGTAAGCGATACTCAAAGATACAATAGCAATTTAGCATCACATGATGCTCCCCCTCTTGCGGGAAGCGGGTTGCATTTTTGGCCAGGACCGGTCAAAACATAAAATTCTCGCTTCAGCTATGAGACGGAATCATCGCGTCTTCGATAAAGTCAAATGCGACCTCCTCCCCGCAAAAAGGCGAGGATCATGTGATGCCAAATTGCTATTGTATCTTTGAGTGTCGCTTACACTCTTGATATTACATTAGACAGATTTTTAATTAGTTAATTTAACGTCAAGATAAACCTATTTTAGTATTGTAGGTGAATTGGGGCAAAATCGACATGTTGCTGACATTTCACGTTGATCATACTCCTACTAATCGATTTCTAAGACTTTTTTACTCAATATAAGATATAATATGACTACCACTTATGGATATTAGCGCATTACCATTAATACTCAGACATACCCGATATTATTTTGCTTTGTGAAATGTACTAAAACCATGCCACAACCGGTTTCGTAGAATCACCGTTTTGAGCTCTGTTTTTGTCCGATTTAACATCTATTTTTTTAAAAGATAGGTAAGAAGATGCTTATATGTGAACAAACTCTTATAATTTTGATATTTGGTCTTTTCTACTTTTGGCTTCTGTACATCAGTTAATTTGGTTGTTTACCAGAAACTGAAAGTGGTCATCTTTGAATTCAAAATGGTGTCCAGGGTCAATGATTAGCTTCTATTCTCGATCGCGTTCGGCTGTTTTTCAGAAACCGGAAGTCGCCATCCTTGAATTCAAAACGGCTGTCTATGAGATACTCATTTTGGAAGGAAACCGGCTATTTTTGCTGTTTTCCAGAAACCGGAAGTTGGAAACCCACAATTCAAAATGTTGTCTGAGGTCGATTTGTGTCCGTATTGGGTAGTGCTTGGTCACTTCCCGCTGTTTTTCAGAAACCGGAAGTCGCCATCTTGGATTTAAAAATGGCATTTGGAGACAATCTCTGGCCTCTGAGCGTCGTTCTGGTTAAAGAAACACCCATATTGGGTGGTATTTGGTAATTTTCGGCTGTTTTCCAGAAACCGGAAGTCGCTATCATAAAATTCAAAATGGTGTCTGTGGTCGATTTGTGGCTCCGGTGTATCATTCTGGTAAAATCTCCCAGCTGGTCTCGAGGAACGATGCTGGCCTAACATGCCAGTCGTCGTATGTTCGAGTCTCGGCTCGGGAGAGACTGTTAGTGTCAGTAGGACCGTAGCGCTAGCCCCGCAATTGTCCTGTACACTTAACAGTCGGCTGCGAAGTCTGTGTATAGTAAAACAGAAGGTCGAATTCCGGTACGGAATGTAGCACCATCCGGAAAACACCCATATTAGAAACCGGAATTTTCCGTCTTAAATTTAAGATCTGAAGTCGAGTTTTGGTCCCTGCCCGTCGACCAGACCATTTTAGGTTGGTTTCCTGGTTGAAGTATCTGTTCAATTTATATGGGAAATCTCCCTCCCCTTCCAGAGTACGGTGGAATGTCAAACCACCTAGAAATTAGTTGTTTCCATTTACTTGATTAGTTCTTCAGCTGTGAATAAATGTAAGTTTCATTTGTATGAGCCCTCTCTTCAAGGAAAGAGCGGGGTGTCGAATCACCATAAAAATTTCTTTTCTTTTTTCTTACCCTCAAAAACCTCAACAAATCAAATCCTCCCCTCCCAGAAGCAGGAGGAGTGTCATACTATTATAAACATATTTATTACCCCTGAAAACAGTCACCTGCCAAATTTGGTTTCATATACTAGGTTAGTTCTCGAGATGTGCAGAAATTTGTGTTTCATTTTTATGGAACCCCAACCTTTCAGCGGAGGGAGGGATGTCGAACCATTTTGGACATATTTGTACTTCTAAAAATATCCACATGCCAAATTTGGTTGTATTTGCTTAGTTGGTTATCGAGCTGTGCGAAATTTGTCTTTCATTTCTATGAGACCCCTCTCTTATAGAAGAGGGAGGAGTCTCGAACTATCTTAGTCACCTTTCTAGGCCCCTAAAACCCTTATATACAAAATATCACGCCGATCGGTGCAGTAGTTTCCAAGCCTATGTGGTACAGACAGACAGACAGAGCTGCATTTTTATATGTTTAGATTTAGATTTGATATAGTTTTTTAAATAAAATCCTAAAATAACAACGGTACGAATTTGTATTTTGACAATCGATTTTAAATAAAGATTCTATCGATCATAAAGCGTTTCAATGTTATTATAATTGTTCCTATCGATAGAAACATTATTGCACTGTGCTGAACATTGGTAAAACTGTTAAAACCCTTGAAAGTGAATTACCAGAACTTGAATTAGGCTGCTGCGGCACATACAACAATACATATTTTATTCAAATTGGTCCAGAGTTGTTTTTTTTTTGAAATTGCATCATTTTTCGCAAACTATATTGAATAAAGTAGTCTTTTGCAAAATTCATAATTACTAATTTATACCGTAAAATTTTTTCACCTTCCGATTGTTTGAAGACAATCAATAATAGCAATTATCCCTGAGCACTTGTTGGTCATGAATACCTTTCGTGCGGATAATTTAGGTTGCCAAGTATCGAAAGAAGCAATCTGAAAATCTTTAATTTAGATTAAAATGTGTGGTTGAAGTATTGACAAATTGCTGAAATTTCAGCAGCGATTTAAACTCGTAACCAGTTTAGGGGTGTAAGAATATACGACTATCGATCGTAGCTTACGCTTACCAATCCATCCAGCAAATAGGTCAGGTATTGTGTGTGTCATCTTCATGGAACGTTCTAGATGGAAAATGTCGGAGCTGTGTTGAAGACGCGAATGCTAAGATGAGTACGCCTCAAACCGCGTAGTTGGAAAATGTGCAAGTTTATCGTTCACCGGGTTAGGGTTAGGTGTGTTGTGTCTCTCTGGGAATGCTATTCCCGGTACGTCGTAGTCAGCAGAATGATTTTGAGCAGCATCCAACAGAAGTATGTACTTTGTACACTGTTGGGAGTAAGCAGACTGATGACTGTTGTTGTTATTGAGCTGGCATATCAACTTGAAATTCTTGAGTAATGCCAATCTTGAAAGCTATTATTCATATTGCATGCAATCAATATTGAATGCAGAAAAAAGTTTCTTTGTTTCAGAATAATATTGAATGCGTGAAAACTCGTCGATGGAACCATATATAATAAAGAACATGACATCGATTTGGCTTTTTATTCCTTATTAAAAACCATTCTAGTAAACTACACTACCCACATAACAAAATCTTGCATTGAGCAAAAATAAAGCGTAATCATGAATATATTTATGTGGAATGTGTTGCATTTTCAGTTTTCATACCCGCACCTGGTACTGCAGTCTTCAGTTCGAGAATGCGACTCAAAGACAGGATATAAGCGAGAAATTTCATAACAATTCATCCAGCCTTTGGTGACACTCAGTCTCAGGTTGCAGTAATACTTTGTATTTACATACATTTTATAGGAATTTGATTTTTTTAACACGTTAATATCTCAGTTTAAATTCTAATTCTCTGTATAAATAATTACTACAATAGTAATATTTCTATGGAAATCAAAACGAAATATTATGATTATAAAGTAGAAAAAATCGAAGAAAAGTTGAAGAAAAATTTTTGTTTTCGCGGTCGTTTTTTTTTTTTTATTTCAAATATACAATATTGTTTAAATTACAGATATCACCAAACTCACAGAATATCACTGAGACAGCTGAGAGGGGTGTAACCCCAACTCCATACACGGCTTTGTGTGAAATCTCTTAGTGCGCCTTTTTTACACGAAACGGGCAAACCGAATCCGAAAGCTCCCCAGCTAACAGCGAATTTACATCCCCATAAAGGCTTTATACTCTGCCATTTAAATTGCCTTCCATGTGATCTCTTTTCGCCGACATCAGCCTCCATCAGCCTTACAAATCGGAATGGTATTTATTATGATTTTTATTTCATTTTCAACCATTCTTCGTCTTCACAGTACTAGCAGGCAGCAGCTGACGGTCGTATCCCGAATCAGGAGACGAATGTCCTGCCAATGGGTCGAAAGCAGCTAAGCGGAAGTTACTTTGCGCCGGCAGTGAGAAACGCTCTCCTACTGCTGCTGCTGCTGGCGCTGGGGGTGGTTTTGGGGAACGAAAAGATATTTTTATTGGAAGTAATGAAATAAATTCCCATCCACGCTATTAATAACATTTCAGTGGGCAGAGTGAAATGGATATTTTGTAGGCTCCCGAAAGATAGGCATGAACCAAGGCTTAATGTCGGATTGTGATGTGCGTAGCCTTGTGAACAGTGTGGGTCTGCACTTATTGCTGCGCATTTGATCTGTCGTAATAAGTATTTATTTCTCCTCTGTGGTGGCCAGTCGAATACGCAGGTAGTTTTGGCAGGATTTTTGATTCGGTGTGCACAGATGTTGTTTCATTGTAATGAAATAATCTCGGCACTTTAATACCGATAACAGATTTCACAAATGTTTTTAGTTATTAGTAAGTTATCCCTGGTACGATTCCCTGCATAAGAGAAACGCTATAAACACCCGAATCGTATTACTATTTCCCCAACAACTGTTGCGTGTTTCTGATAGTGGTAGGTAAATCTGCTGTTCACTCCTACAGCGAGGCTTTCTACATCGCCGAATGGCTGTTAATTGCGACCCTTGATGGGTTCTGTAATGGTGTTTAATTGGATGCAGGCTTGCTACCATCCGGAGTATTCAATGTTCGCTGGGTAGAGCATAAATCGTAGCACAACTGTTATTACCCTTGTGTTACCAAGGGTTGTTCGATTAATTGTTAACCATTAGAAGGTCTCACTAAAATACTTCTAAAAGAAATTCTTAGGCCTAACAGTGCAGGAGTAATTGCTAAAAATAAACTAGTGCTGATCCGAACAAAAAAATTATTCGCTAATAATATTTTAACAGACACCCTTCATTCTGTTGAAGCCTGGACTGTAACCGAACGTTAAATGGGGATCCCCCTCACAGTAACAACTTCAATAGGATGCTCCGCGTTGTTGCTCTATTATCCAAATTACATAGCTTACAGTCGGGAGCAAGTGAAAAAGTTTTAAGCACGTTACACTTTAAATGCATGCAAAAGTTTTTACAAGATGGGAAAATGGAATGGCATTCCGTGTATAGCTGATGCGAGAAGATCGTTTTAGGCTCTAATAGCGGCGCGCTGCCAGTGCGCTTTGCATTGGCTGCACGATTCCATTTTGTTTGGCTCGTGTTTTAAATGGAGCGTTCAACGAACCGTAGCAGAATTGCGAGTGCTTTTGAGCCAACAAGCCAGGGACAGAACAAACGAAATGGATTCATGTAATCATCCAGGAAGGGATTAAGTCAATGCATTAGTTTTATTATTTTATTGTTTTTTAAGGCCTTGCAAATTGCAAAATTTTAGCTCAGTGAGAAGTAAACAGTATTGCACTGTTCAGAATATCGCTCGTATTGTTTTTCTGGAAAATAACCTACAAATGTATTCATCACTAACTTATTTGAATTTTTTTTTTAAATGTTGTTCTATCATATTGTCTACAGTCCACAACCAAGTAAACCGAGCTTTTGCATTTCCTAACGAGATGAATGCTTATCTCGGACAGCTACGAATATAACTAATGATGCTAATTGAAAACTAGCATCGCCAATTAGCAGAACAGCGATTCAGTGGAAGTTTTCAGGAAACTACGCAGACTAACTAAACAAAGTGGATTCACGAACCAAATGCATGCAGAAGCAATAAGAAAATACCCGGAAGAATAATTATAAAGAAGAAGGTAAAAATACTTATAGCAAGATTTTCAGAACAATAATTTGATGCGAGATTTGGAGTAGATTGAAACGAACTCGTCTCAAATCATTGAATTCGAAAAAAACACTTGATAGACTATTTCAGAAACTGACATTGTACCTATTTGCTGCTTTTGATGTTGCATCTGATGCTTTTGACGAATTTTTTCCAGTTCTAAATCGCCTCCTAAAATGGTCTATTCTGATTAGAACGTTATACTTCAAAATAGCGTATATTCCGTATATGGGTCATTCCATACGAAGTGTACATGCCACTTGGACACGACCATCACAAATTTTGGGGGAATTATTCATTTGCTGTCTCTTTGTAAAAATCCCAATTTTGGTGTCGATTGGAATAACCCCCGCTCTCCAGGACCCCCTTTCTTTTTTGCAAAGTCGCGCAATTTTTGTCAAAAATCTCTTTTTTCTTTTTCTTACAATTCATAGACGTGAGATGTCCGAAAAAAATGATAGATGATTTTTGAAGAAAATATACCAAGGAATCCCGAAAAAAAATATAAGTTTTGACCGGAAGTGTTGCCAGATAAATTATTTTTGTATTTGAAAATTAAAGTTACATTTTTCGGCAAATGCAGCCCTTTCATTTTAAATTTGATAGTTTCATCGTGCTCCTTGAAAAATTTCACATAAGTAACAACTATCATCCCGAGGTAATATATCTCGAGATATAACAATTCTACGAAAAAAGTTGTAAATTTCGTAATTATTTTATTTTATAATTTATAGACGTAAGACACCCGAAAAATAGTGATAGGTGAATTTTAAGGAAAATAAACTAAGGAATCCAGAAAAAAGGATGTTTTTGCCCAGAAGTGTTGCCAGATGGATTATTTTCGTATTTTAAAATCAAATTTGCATTTTTCGGCCTATGCAGCTAATTTTATCTCAATTTTGATGATTTCATCGTGTTTCTCAGAAAATTTTACGTAAGAAGCACTTACCACCTTGTGGTTAAATGAGCCTATCTTAAGATATAACATTTTTACAAAAATTAATTACGAAATTCAAAACTATTTTCGTAAAAATGCTATATCTCGAGATTGGCTGAAATAAAATTGTCTGCATTTGCCGAAAAATGCAAATTAAGTTTTAAAATACAAAAAATATCTTTCTGGCAACACTTCCGGTCAAAAATAATATTTTTTCTGGATTCCTTGGTTTATTTTCTTCGAAATTCACCTATCACTGTTTTTCGAGTGTCTTACGTCTATAAATTATAAAATAAAATTATTACGAAGTTTTTTCGTAAAAATGTTGTATCTCGAGATTGGCTCATATTACCTCGGGATGATAGTTGTTTCTTATGTGAAATTTTTCAAGGAACACGATGAAATTATCAAATTCAGGTAAAAAATAGCTGCATTTTCCGAAAAATGTAAATTAAGTGTTCACATACAAAAATAATTTATCTGGCAACACTTCTGATCAAATCTTGTATTTTTCCTGGATTCCTTGGTAAATTTCCTTAAAAAAACATCTATCAGTGTTTCTCGGACATCTTACATCTATGAATTGTGAGAATAAGAAAAAAGAGATTTTGAACAAAAAATGCGTGACATTGCAATAAACAGGGGGGTATTCAAATCGACACCTAATTTGGGATTTTTCCAAAGTGACAGTAGATGAATAATTCTCCCAACTTTGAGCAAAATCTGTGATGGTCGTGTCCAAGTTTGTACTTTTTCGTGGTTACTTCGTATGGAATGACCCATATAATTCAGTAGGTGAAATATTTGAAAAAATCTCTACTAATATGTTTTCTATGGACTGTGAAAAAATATTTCCCAACTAAAAAAATGGTTTTCTTTTCGCCAGTAAATAAAAGCTTCAAACTGTATTTGCAAAGAATACATGTTTTGATTTTTTACGTAGTACTAGATTATATGTCAGTAGGGTGGTATACTATGGAAAGTGTAACGAACTCTCTTAAAATGCTTATTCTGTTGCTACCACTGAACGAATTCCAAACGTCAACATTTGGATCGAAAGATGAAGGTTTCTTCAAATTTGTATTATAATAGTTGACACATGTTTTTTGTCGTACTGTTAAGGCGAGGTGATAAAAGATGAGTTAAAACAAATAAGAACAGTACAAACGAATTTAATAGCGTATAATGAAATATGTGCGTTCAGTCTCTCGTCGGATACCCGAAAGACAACTTATCACTCTCAGTTGGCACGAGTGCGTACATCCGCTTAACAGACTCACTGTCAACGGCGAGCCCAAGTGGTGAATCGCCATAGGGTGGTCAGTTGCCCCAACATTTCCCTCCTCAATACCTGTGGTGTCCCTGGTACCACTGCGGCGGTCTTCGAAGTCGAGGAGAACGCCTGGGAAGAGGAACTACAGGTGAAGTCTCAGCTGCTGACTGGAAATCCGATGATGTGGACAATGATGAGGGTGAAGCACCATTATCGGCTGGCTCTGGGACGAGCACTGGCTCATCGTTCACCGGCGCAGAGGAGGCAGGTTCTGACATCGACGCAGTAGTAGCAAGGTTCCACTCATTAAGCAAAATCTCGAGCGGAATTTTTTGCGACTTAGTTGACGGCTGTTGAGCTGCAAACGAAGACCTACTTTTAAGCTGATTAATGTGCGAGCGAATCATTTTACTATTGTTGACCCAGATGTTATACATTACTCTGCTAAGTTTTTCCATTATGACTCCGGGCACCGAAACCTTATCTTCCGAAAACCTTATCTTCCTTGTTAATGGGTCGCAAGGCAGGCGAATCTGACACTGGTTGTGGTACTAATCTACGGGGCGGTCGCAGCAATTCGAGTGAAGTTCTTATCGGTCTGCCGTACATAGCTTCTGCTGGTGACTTGCCATCTGGCACATTTGGATTCGGAGTTGTTCGGTAAGTGAGAAGAAACGTATTTAAAGCCTGCTTGATCGTACCTTTCCCTTCCTGGATTTTTCGGATGGCTCGTTTGAATGTTTCCACGAACCGTTCGGCCTGGCCATTCGATTGTGGGTGGAAAGGTGCTGTCGTTATGTGCCTGATGCCGCTCTGGCAACAAAATTCCTCAAATTCCCAACTTTTGAACTGCGTGCCGTTGTCCGACACAAGAATCTCTGGCATTCCTTTGTTGGCGAATAAATCTTGAAGCAAGCTGAGTGTTACCTTCGTTGTTATCAGTTTCGTTGGGAAAATTTCCGGCCATTTAGTGTTTGAATCAACAACGATTAAGTAATATTCTCCTTCCAGAGGACCGGCATAGTCGATGTGAATCCTTTGCCATGGAGCTGTCGATTTGGGCCATGATTGTGGCTCTGCCTTTGGTGGCGAACGCGCTGCTAATGCACATTGGTGACAAGCCTTTACAAAGTCGACTATTTGTTCGTCTAAGCCTGGCCAAAAGACGAAGCTACGTGCATTGGCTTTCATCCGTTGTGCACCTGGAAGACCTTTATGCAATTGGATAATGCATCGCTTTCTATACTGTGCTGGGATAACTAAACGGTCTCCAGACATAACACAGCCTTGCACAATTGAGAGGGCTTCTTGGCGGTCAAAATAGCGTTGCATCTCCCAATCTTTGACATCCGTTCGCTTCTTAGGCCAACCATCGCTCACGAATCGATATAGTTTGCTAAGAGTCGGATCGCATTTCGTGGCTTCTTCTACCATTCTAAAACTGAGAGGTAAGTTTTTAGTGCTACTGACTATTACTGACCTTAAATCTTCTTCCAACGAGGTACATGCAACAACGAAATCTTCGTCTGGCTTAATATGCTGGTTGATAAGCCTGGATAGCACGTCAGCGTTCACAAATTTCTCAGTTGAAATATATTTTATCGAAAAATCATATGACAGCAACGTTAAAGCCCACCGCTGGAGCCGGTTTGCAGTGTAAACCGGTATGCCCTTTTTAGAGCCAAATATCCGTAATAACGGTGCATGATCTGTCTGCAATCGGAATCTTCTACCAAATATATATTTGTGAAATTTTGTAACAGCGAAGACAATAGCCAGTCCTTCTCTGTCTGGCTGTGAATATCGCTGCTCAGCTGCAGTGAGGGCGCGGGACGCGTGTTGAACCACCTTCATTTGGCCATCTGCGAACTTATGGCTTATTGTTGCTCCAACACCGATCGACGAAGCATCAGCCGAAACAACTATCTCCTGCATCGGATCGTAGTGTGTCAGTAAGAGCTCTGAGGACAGAATTGCTTTAAATTTTTCAAATGCACTCTGGCATGCTGGTGTCCACTTGAATGTAGATGTGCTGGATTTTAAAAGTTCATCCAAAGGGTAGCGCAGTGTTCTCATATTCGGCACGAACTTACCGTAATAGTTCAATGCTCCGAGAAAAGAGCGAACACCTGTGAGGTCCTTGGGAGCAGGCATATCTTTAATAGCTTGGATCTTATCTGGGTCTGGCCGAAGGCCTTGGCGATCTAGCATATGCCCTAGGTATCGGATTTTATGCTGTCCGAATGCACACTTTTCTAGGCGAATAGTGAATCCGTACTCTTGAATTCGGTGCAGTACTGCGTGCAAGTTACGTGAATGTTCGTTTTCATCTCTACCACCAACAATCACGTCATCTAAATATCCTGACGTATTCGATAGACCGGCCAGCATAGTGTCGATCATCTGCTGGAACGCGCCTGAAGCCGCCTTTACGCCAGGAGGGAGCCTATTGTATTGATACAGTCCCCGGTGCGTGTTGATGGTTAACAACTTCCGACATTCCTCATCTACCTCCATCTGCAAGAATGCATCGGATAAATCAATTTGGCTGAAGACAGTACAACCTGATAATTTTGAGAAAATGTCCTGCGGCAACGGTAGTGGGTACTGATGTGACTGAAGCTGATCATTGAGCCCAGTTGAGTAATCACCGCATATACGGATAGTGCCGTTTGCCTTTCGTACAACAACTATCGGTGCAGCCCACTCTGAGTACTGCACAGATGAAATAATATTTAACCGTTCCAAACGGTCGAGCTCTTCGTCAATTATAGCTTGCATTGCGTATGCTACAGGTCTCCTGGGTCGGAAAACAGGTTTGCTTGCATCCTTCAAAGACAGCACAATTTTTGTTTTTGTGCAAAGCCCGAGCTTATTGCTGAAAAGCTCAGGGTACACCCGTTTCAAAGCACTTATATCCTGAGCAGCACTTTCTATTTTATTACAAAATTTGTCCATAGGCAGTGACCACAGATTGAATTTATCGATTAAATCGATACCCAGAAGATTAAGTGAATTTCCCGACACGAATAAACGGCCATTTTGGGTGCATCCATTTAATGAAACTTTACCAATAAATTCGTATAACAGGCCTAGCTTCTCACCAGATGCAGATTTGGCTGTTTGTGTGGTGGGATTTGCTGCCGGGTGGCCAATCTGCTTCCACACTTGTTCAGAAATTATAGTAATATCTGATGCTGTGTCTAGCTGCAGACGAACAGGCACGTCATTTATTTTGACCCACACATATCGTCGCTTGCACTGTATACTACTAACAGCTAGCGTAACGGTTTGAATAGACAAATTTCCATTCCGTTGTTTGACCGATTTGAGGGGACGTCGGGCGCTTGAGCAATACCCTTCCTTATGACTCACCTGATGACAATCTGCACATTTGTGGTTCCGAAATCCGCAGAACTTTGAATTTTGCATGGCACCACACTTCCAGCATGGAGTAGCTGGCCTGTTCTTGTGGTTCCCTTGAGACGGCTGGGGACACCTTTGTTCATTCGGCTTTTTATATTGCTCCCGATAACTAAGACTGCTTTTCACTGCTTGCACTTTTGGTCCACTAGCACTGGATTCTATCATTGCAGTATCGTTTTTTAAGTTAATCAAACGCTGACACTCTTCCATCAAAGCTTCAGGGGTGACGTCGGCACAGTCTCCAATTTTTGTTAGCAGTCTTGTTTTCACTTCGGCGTCACACTCGGACTTTATTCCACACACAAATATTAGGCATTTGAATTGTTCTTCTGAAAGCTTTTTAATTCAACACACATCTTGTTAACTCGGCATGCATATGACACGAAATCTTCAGCTGGAACTTTTGCTGAAGTGAGTGCACAATAGCGTTTTTTCACGGTCGACTCTTTTGTCCCAAACAGAGATTTCAACTTCCCCACTGTATCACTGAATGAAAAATCTTTCGGTGTGTTCGGCAGAATATAGCTCACGTATCGGTAATGCTCATTTGTTCCCAATCGCCGGAGAAGTAACCTCACTTTTGCACCACATCGATACGTTCGGCATCTTTAGCGAATAGGTCCTCATACCTAGCGAACCAGGCAGCAAACGTGCTGCGAGTATCAGGATCGTATAGGAACTCTTTTATGTTCCCTGCCAATGAGTCCAGAATTGCCTCCGGATTTGGAGGGACGCTCACTTGAATGGACCCCATTGCATCGAGAAACATTGCCTCCTGTTGTTGGAGAAAACCTTGTTGCTGTTGCGCTGATTCGTGCTGGCGCTGTAGCAACTGTTTAGTAACAGCGTGTTGCTGCTGAAGCTGCTGTAAAATCTGCAGGAGGACAGGATCAATCGGCATCGCTTGCGGTTGACCGGGTTGTGCAGGAATGTGATGACGCTGCTGTTGGAGGTTATGTGGATGTGAACACTTGCGAACGCGAACAAAACTCGTAATACTTGTCGCCACTGTCGTACTGTTAAGGCGAGGTGATAAAAGATGAGTTAAAACAAATAAGAACAGTACAAACGTATTTAATAGCGTATAATAAAATATGTGCGTTCAGTCTCTCGTCGGATACCCGAATGACAACTTATCACTCTCAGTTGGCACGAGTGCGTACATCCGCTTAACAGACTCACTGTCAACGGCGAGCCCAAGTGGTGAATACCCATAGGGTGGTCAGTTGCCCCAACATTTTTCAATAGTGAATTAATGAAATGTTAGTTTCAAAACCAATCATGTAATCACGCAGCATGCAACAAATCACCAACTCGCTTCTATAGCTGAGAACTAGCATGGAATAGTATAGAATCATATGTGCCATGTGCCATTTTTAATGTATTGGCTTGTTCCTTTCACTAAACAGATCTTGAAAACTAATCTCTTGTTCGACGGGTGAATTCTTCTTCAAACTTTTGGTATAAGAACTAGCATATATTTTTAATAGCAAAGCAATGAAACAATAAACTTGTATTCAATTAGAAAAACAGCGGCTAATCTGTTCGCAAGGTTTATTTTAGACACATGTTGTGAAAGGATTTGAGTTATGTCATCTTTCAAGTTTCTCAAGATGCCAAAAGATATTATAGAAAATGAATTTCTTATTGAGCGTCTTAGTGGAATTGGATATAAAGAAAAGAATTGAAAACATTGACTATTCTCAATAACAGATTTTTTTTCGAATGTAATGAGAATTTTTAAAAATAAAACTCATTTCGTGTTGGCAACCAATGAACTAGACCGATGCACAGTGTTTTGCCCATAGGAAATTAAAAAAAAAAATTTTTTAGTGGTTTCCATCTATTTCATGGATCGATAATGAACCCGAGAATGGCGGAATGCCGGTTTTACTACTACGTGTTTTTTTTCTTCGTGAATATTTTGATTATGAAGCAATTTCAGTTGATTTACCAGGTTATTTTCATCATAAACCTTCAGAAAGCAAGAATCTGTTACAATCCTTAAGCATTTGGGATAGGTATAAGCTAAACCGTGATCATGATTAGTCAAAGAAGGCATCTTTAAATTCCATTTAAGTTTTTTCAACTGCAAAAAATCCTTAATCCACTTAACGAAGCCCGGTCAAGCACTGATTTTGGATGGGGACTTTTTTAAGAAGACAACTTTTGAGAGCTACTACTTGATGGACTTGATTGGAATATGCTGGTAAAATTTTATTTATTGGCACCCTTTTATAAGAAAATTTCAATAAATTGGATAATGGTAGTCTGAGAAAATTCATATTACTGTCAATTGAAATATTTTTCAAAAACAATACTGTACAGAAATAATTCATGACCATCCTCGCCATACAAGTTGAACCACCGTGCGGTTGAGTTCTTAGTTATGCATCCAAATAACATTTTGCATCGTGTTGCGGATTGGAAAAACGATAATCACACTTTTCTCATGTTGGATGAGAGCAAATAGCAGAAGGTGTCGCACTCTCAGTCACGCAACAGTTTAATACGCTAACGCGTGTTGCATATTGAAGCTGTGCGGCTAGGAGACAGCAAACTTCTGTTCCTACTGACTGGTGGCAGATATGAGAATGGAGCTCGAAATTCTGCTGTAAAGTCGAATTAACCGTCGTCCTTGAGACATTACAACATTTTGAATGAAGTGTGGTGAATTTTCTAAGCGAGAGTTACTCGATCAGAAAGAAAAGACAAAAATGTAACAGAAGTTGTTAGTTTGTTACGGGAAAAACCTTACAGGCTGTGTTTTAAATTTGGTCCCGTTAGGTTTTAAAATAACAGAAATTATAACAGAAATGATTCTACTAGTATCCAACACATATCAAAATTTGTTACTAATATATCAGCTTTCTAACAAAATAAGATAGTATATAGAACAATATAACAACAAACATTGTTAGAAACAACAGGTTTTGATAAAAACGAAAAATGAGTTAGACTTGTGTCAAAGCTACTTCATTTCACGTTTTGTTGATATAACTCATTCAGATTCAATTTTGTTATCAATTTTATATGGAAAAATACAAAATGGTATCAAAATATGTTATTTGTATCTCACGTTGATAGAAGTTTGTAATCTTTTAGTTATTCTGATCGGGTAGTGCAACACATCCAATATTCGATTTAAATCGTATTGATTTTGTTTTATACCGAACATTGAACTACTGCGTATCTCAGGCCGGTTTTGATCACAGATGCAACTAATAAATGGATAAGAACCATAGACTAACCTAATTCAATTATGTGTAATAATCTCTTAAAAGGACGATTAATGCAACTTCAAATTTTATTCAGTTAAAGCATATTCCATGATACTATGTCAGGCGTACGATGCAAGCATTAACATAAAATCAAATTTTGTTTTGTCTAGTTTTTGGCATCCACGTGTTGTAGCTTGAAATGAAAAAAACAATTTTTTTGGAAGCAGGTTTTAAAACACTATTCTGAGTATTAAATTCTGATTTTGAATCGAACTACAACCGTCTTTATAAAAAAAGCGCCCCATCATTTTTAAGAACCTAATAGAATAAGATGTTTCTTTAGAATATTGATATCGAGCTCTAGATCCAAATTTTTTTTCGTCCCCTGAACGCTGTAAAAAGGTTAGCTTGGCTTCTCCATTGATTTGACAATCGAAGGGAGCGCATGGTTCACTTTTGTGGTAAGGAGGTTTGGAATTGGTGGGAGCTTTTGACGCACTTGTGCATACACTAGGGGCACCATAATTCACAGGGACAGTTAAATAACTATAATCTTTTGTTTTTGTTTTTTTTTTCAGTTTGACCATTCGGGCTGCATTTTTAGTCTTCTTCTTGCAATTTAGTAAAATAGCTCGGCTACTTTAAAAAAATTATCTCACACTCGCAAACAACAGAATTAGCAACCGTTATTGAAATTTGCAACCAGGTTCATCACAGTCTTTTTTCTCCAAAAGTCTCGATTTTGAGAAGGAAGCGCACACAGGCTTCTTCTTGCATGCATTCAGAGTTACATCACAAGCCGGTGATATTGTCAAGCATGTGAAAAACGGTTGTTCAGCTTGAAAGATGTACACTACTGACATTGGGTATGAAATAGCAGGGTGTGCTTATCTGCAATATGTGCCTTAAGGGATAATAACACAAAGCTACCAGAGAATTAATGGGTTGATGATTGCCTAAGACACAGGTCCTGAAAGAGTTTTTATTGCTAAATATAGTGAAGGAATTTTATTTTTTTCGCTCTGTATATTGGTTTCGTGTGCACTTCACGATAGTTGAACTAAATGCTATTTTTGATTTGATTCCCAAAACTGCAGACAATTATTGTTGACATATGCCAGATGTAGGACCATTGCTTACGCAATAAAACTTTTTTGTTTACTCATTTTTTACCTTCGTTTTACCTTTGTTATACTAAACAAAGGTTATAAAATCGGTCGAAAAACGCAAAATAGATCCAAGATCCGGAGGGCCGAGCCGTATATACCATTTGACTCAGCTCGACGAACTGAGCAATGTCTGTTCGTGTGTATGTGTGTGTGTGTATGTATGTTGTCTGTATGTATGTGTCGCAAAATACTAACGCACCTTTCTTATAGAACGCAATATCCCATTTTGATGATCTTATATGCAAATGAAAGCTACTGTGCTCCCCCAGAATGCTACCGAGTGGATTTTTGATTAGTGGCTTAGATTTCGAGATATTGATCGAAGAGTATTTTTCTACATAGGATATTTAACTTTAAAAACCAAATGAATCTGTTGAGGGCCAAGTCTTGTATACCAATCGACTCAGTTCAACTAAATGAACACTGGCTGTATATATGTGTATGTGTGTATGTACGTGTATAGGTGTAAATATGTTGTTTATCTGTGTGGTTTATCAAAATGGAACAAAGAAAAACAAGAACAAATCCCACATTTCTTACAGAACGCATTATCCGATTTTGGTGTATACAAGTGCAAATGCAAGCTCCCAAGCTCTTTAAAACTCATACTGAGCGAGTTTTTTTTATTAGTTGCTTGAATGTTAGAATATTGAAATCGGAATGTTTAAACTCTTTGTTTTTCTCTCGCTCTCTCTTTTTTCAACCGCTATTTATTTCTCAAAAGAAACTAAGAGTAAAAGATATCTTTGCTGTGTTTCATACTCTGTGTAGTGCGTCCTAACTGGTGTAAATTAATGATCTTTATGTAACAGTTTTCAATATATTTTAGAGGGAACCGGAATGTTTATTTGAGTCCGCTTCTTACTCACCTGATACACTACGCTTTTGTGTATTATAAATATTGCTTTCTAATATAAAAGTCAGTGCAAACAGAGTATCCATGTTATCCCACTTCTCGTTGTCGCAGCAAGTTTTATAAAGTTCTGAAATTGTTTTGGATTTTACCATACAGCCTAGGCCTTGAAAAAAAGTAACGTTCTCGAATACACTTTAAAAAGCCAGAATCCTTAAGTCTTGCGAAAAACCTTCATTTTCAAATCATACATGTGAAATAGAATTAAACTGACAACTTTCAAAAGTTGTTATATGAATTTCAATGAAATCTAATAGTATTTGATCCTCACAGATTTTATCAAGATTTTTGTTGATTTCTTGAAATAATCACACGTATGATTCAAGCATCTTTTATACGGTAACAAAGCAATTAACGCGTTCGTGTATAATTCTGAACTATAATTTCTTGAGAGGAAGTTTTTTGACCTTTGCTGCAAATCGTAGGAAATATTCGATGCTAATTCACGATCTACAATCACTATGTTCTTTCCTAGACTTTGTGATTTTTAAAAACGAAGCCATTGTGGTATTTTAGCTTGGATTATGAGGAATTATATCAATAGTATTGCATTGAACTGACAAACATATTTGCTGCTCTAGAATGAAATCTGCATCATTGTTATCTTTATTGTTTCTGGGCGTTCGGTTATGTCAAAAATTTATAAATTGTTTCTATCCCAGACAGCTTAAAAAAATGGTTTGGGGTCGAAAAAACATAATGCAGACTCCAGTGATGACATTCACAATATTTGTAAAAACTACGTCGAGGTTTGATTCAATGATCGTATTAGGTTCATCCTCTGGAAAACTATCTTAAAAATTAAATTTTAAACGATTTATGGTTTACTGGCATAATAAGTTTATGTGTAGTAATAGTTAGTATAACAAAGGTTTCTGCACTGCTAGGTGGATTGATTCAGGTTTTTTTAGAGAAAATTTTGTTTTTACCACAAATGATCAAAATAATGGTCACAGTGCAGTGGTCCAAATCATACAAAAAAAGAAGTTTATTTTTTCTTTGTTTGTGGGGGCCCTCAAAATCTGCTCCCCGCTCATGATTCCGGCTTTGGTCACATTAAGTTGTTTTGTCAATTTTCAAATATTCCTTGTGCCTGAAGTATCCATATTGGATGGTAATCAACCATTTTTGACTGTTTTTCAGAAAGCAGAAGCTTCCTTCTAAGTCGATTTTTGGGTTCTGTGCATCATCCCGATATTTTGAAGCTGTTTTCCCGAAAAACTTGGTTGAAATATGTGTTTCATTTATATGGGCCTCTGTTCAGTTTCCGGGGCTGGGATAAAGGGGGGGGGGGGTTAGGAGGTATATTTGGGGGGTTATGCAGAAATTCATGTTTGATTTGTATGGGAGCTCTCTCTTCCGGAAGATGGAGTGGTATTAAACCACTATAGAAATATTCCTTGCTCCCAAAAACTTTCAAATACAAAATTTGGTTCCATTTGCTCGATTAGTTCCCGAGCTATGCAGAAGTTTTTGTTTTATATATATGAGAGTCCTCTCTTCCAGAAGAGGCATGGGTATTAGAGCTAATCACTTTTCTCGGCCTCAAAAAAAAAAATTCAAATTTTCACGCTGATTGGTTCAGTAGTTTCCTGGTCTAAATGGATCAGACAGATAGACAGATTAAACTACATTTTTATATGTTTGAATATACATAAAAATCATCATTTCAATTTTTGATTGGATTTTAGTGAAGAATTGCTTTATTTAATCCACTAGTTTGTTTCGGAATTCTTCTATTCATTCTCCTAGTGTATTCATTAATATTCTTTTGATAATCATACAATGCGAACCCACATAGAAATTACTATATCAAAACTATTCACACATCACACGATAGCCCCCATTTGTATCAAAGAGCATCCAAAATAAAATAATCATGTACAACATAGCCTTAACAAAATAACCTACCCAATCTGGTATGCATCGCGAGCGACACGTTTCTTATCATTTCTTTGCATTAAACTTCATCGTTATCAGATTTTTTCACCTCCTTTCACTAAACAGAGAGAAAAGAAAACCCCTTGACATCTCCCGTTTGCGGTTATCACGATTAAACCGCGTCAGGCTTTTCATCTGTTCAACGCAAAGATCCAGTTACAACGCGATGCGATATGTAGAAGAAAAAATACCCTTTATCGTTACTATCGTCGCTGCTGGCACTGCTAGTGACAGTGATTTGCATATGCAAATAAGAATGGTTGGTAGCACTTCGAAGGTTATAGCGGCTCTTACAATTCAGCGAAGAAACTTGTCAGGTCATCCACAGCCACAGTAGTGTTCAGTTGCACACTTTTACCAAGTGCCTACCATACAAAAAGGCTTCCCCGTGGTGGTGTTGAGAAACCGATTTGAATGCAATGAATTTTTAAAGCAATACGTCGTACGTGCCGGTTGTTATCTGCCTTTGGCTGCCGCTGGATTTAGCCTTTTCACCCGGTGACAGCTCACAGGGCTCATACTTGATCCACCCTCAGATTTGCGTAGCGAGTAAGTGCTGAGTTGCCTTTGATCGTCGTCGGTAACGATTCTAATAATCGGAACGAATCGGAATGCCGTTTGACGCAGCGAATGCTTTGTAGATTTGATTGGCGGTTTGCCGAACGTTGCTAGCTTTGTTCGGCTCAGATAGAATTCTCGAATTCAGAACCTGGCATCGTTGAAAATACATGGTGAAAATTAACTAAAATATAAACACATTCCTGTCACACACCAAACATCAAACGGATTTCGCTTCTTATTCCCAATTCCTCGACTGTCTGTTAAGCGTTCTGTACCCATCGTTGCCGTTGCCCTGCACTGTTGGGTCGACTCTATGGCCCAAACCTAATTTCCCTACGCCCGTGATGCCGGATGCGATATTATGATTACCAGCATTCTTTTCATTCCAGCGGTGGAAAGTGAAAAGCGGTCAAAGGAACCTCATTTCGGAGGCTCATTCCCACTGCCTGCTTATCGTCGGCTATTTTGCCTCGACGTTGTTTCTAGTAACTACGATAATAAGGTTGGCCTTTCGCGAATCAGCTCGTTTCATCATCAATTGCGTTGAGCATATTTCCATTCACGGCCCAAGATAATCTCCTTTTTATGGAGGTTATAAAATTTGTCCTTTCGAATCGCGTCGTACGGTTCGTTTTTTTTTCTGCGATGGCCGGAAAAAGAGTACCGCATTCGTTCTCAAAAGCCAAGTGAATGCAGCGGAACTCTTGGCGAAGGCATTCAATTGGAAACGTAATTTTTTCCTTCATCCGGCGATTTGTTGTGCACGACGAGCGCTTCGGATTTGGCTGAGGACTCCGTGATGGAGTGAAAGTACCCAGCAGAAAGAAGTACGTGGCAGTTTCGCCGATCGGCGGAAATTCATTCCATGTATCGACTTCTGTTCTTGAACTTCAATTTCCGAAGCCATGTCAGCTGAAATAAAGTATTGTTTTTGGTTGTGCAGTTGCGCATGTTTCGACATGCGGTCGGAATTCCAATATACTGTTATTGCGGAGATTAGCAGGACTAAATAAATAGGTATGATGGAGGTAAAATAATGATTTTCCAATAAATAACTCGAATTTAGTGCTTTATCAAACGTGAAAATCTGACAATAGTTTATCTGAGGAATGATATATATTTATCAGGGAATAACATTATCTAGTTGGTGCGCTTGAAAGGATGACTTAACAAAGTAAGTAAAACCAAAGGCCCAGCTACACACACGGCGTAATGACGCCTTCTCCATATAAAATAGAAGGCGTTATCGCCATCACGCCTTCTTTTTTATATGGAGAAGGCGTCCTTACACCGTATGTGTAACTAGGCCTTTATACTGAAATTTTGAAATCTGAAACATAGATCTTTTATTCTGTAGAAATTTATGTTTTCAACTAGACGATACATAACTGTTCCTTTTTAGGGAAAGTCTTTGAAATATTGCATCTCTAAATTAAACAAATATTTAGCAAGCGATCAACCGAAGGTCGACATTTACGCTTCGACAAGGTTCAACAATTTACAAGGTTCGAACAATCAGATTTCAATTTTCTGCATTTGGACGGGTGCGTAGATGATTTTTCAATCGATTGCTGCAAAAATGACGGAAATCGGTTGGAAACTGACTGAGTTTAAACCGTTTGAAATTGGACAATTTTCGTGACGCTTTCGATGTTTTCGGTTTTCGAAATTGGATCCCTGTATTGAAGTTGGACCTCTGTATATGCTGCCGTAGGACATATTCTACGTCAAAAATTAATTTTCTACAACTCATCCATAAACAACATTTAAGTAGAAATTAAAGTATCTCAAGAACACATTTCAAAAATTTTGCCTGCTGAAACGGATACGTTTTTCTGAAAAATAACGCTTGAATCAAAATGGAAAAAGTTGATTGACCTCTACTCGAAATCCAAAACAAAGTTTCAATCAAATCCAAAAATACTCATAATTTGTCATTAGTGTGGTGAAATATTACTACATAAAGTGGGATGTTCAGTCCTTAGGTAAAACCAGAGAACGGAAAAGGAATTCCCGTTCCGGGACAAACTGGAACTAATCGTTACAGCACGAAAACCTTCATTCTATCTACATTGGTCAGGTCCGGCGGCGTATCCCCGAAATCAAGAAAATAAAAACAAAACCAGTCAATGGTTGTCAGTTTTACCGGCATCAGCCATCACATGTATGTCAGATTTGGTCAATCTAACTCAAACCGGAGGTCTTTAATTTTGAATAAAGGAGACAAAAATACGTCCGTTTGTCTGCTCTGTGCTGTTTGACCGAATCGATCCTTCGCTTTGATCCCTGTCGGGATAGGTGCTGTGGTCTTGTGTCCACTTCATGTTGTGAATTTCGATCCTGTGTGGGCTGGCGGCATTTCTCCCTCATTCGTGTGTGATTGGACGAAGAATTTCCGGACCAATCAGCCGCTATTCGATGGGCCATGACAATAATCCTTCAATCACGTTAGGTTGCGCCTGTTGAATGTATGCCAGCTATTTGTGGTACACGCTCGTAAATAATAACTCATGAACTGCGCAACTCTGACTCAGTTTAGAACGATGTTCGTAGACGTCAAAAAATGAGTAGAAGTCCTTTTTGATTTTGAGTAACTTTGACTCACTTTTTGGGTTCCCTTCGTATAACTTCTTTCTGAGTAACGTCGCATATGACGACGTCCATTTTGAACGGTGATTATGATGTGCTTCAGTTTGTAACATATGTTTTTTAATTGTGTGCGCCTCAGAAGGCATTATAACTGTTTACTTTTATTACAAGGTAATTATTGCTGAACATGTGGTGTCGTTTATTGGCCGTGGCGGATTTCTAGCCAGTAATGAAACTGAGCTGTACCCAAAAAAATGAGTAATGTCGTACTCAAATTTTGAGTAACAATGACTCATTTTAAAGACGCCTAGTGTTACTCAGTTTTGAGTATTTGTGGAGTTACTCAATTTAAGAGTTGTTCCACTTTTTACGAAACTGCGTCAAATGTTACTCATTTTAGAGTTATTATTTACGAGCGTGTATGTTTGTCTTCCGTTCGTTGCTGAGGTGAGTTGTTGCGGATATGCAGAATAATATCATACGAGGCAATTACTAAGCGCATGTATGAAATTATAAACGGCAAGCACTTGGCAGCCATTTATAGGATAACGAACAATAACGTTCCGATTGAAACGACATATTGTGAGTGACACATTGTTATTTTCAACCATACAAAGATTAGCGTGTGACCCGTCATCAGCATCACTTCCTTGTCGCAAACAACGTACGTCAAGCCAGAGCATTTGACGCAAATGAAAAGCTTTTCCCCACTGTAAAGCTGTCCCATGAGGTTAGTGATGTGTTTTCACATCGTCACATTTCCCGCAGGATGGCAGGCAGACAGCAGTGACGGCGTAGCGGCGGCAGCGTCGCACAGTGCCGGCTGTGTCATAGTCAATTCTTTTTTAATACATTTCTCCTGTTTTGACATGACCCGAAAATTGAAAGCAGCTTTCGACTGGAAGAAGGAAACGCTTCCGAGGCGCGCACGCATCGCTGGATAAGATTTTTCCGCTTCACGTATGTCAGTAGATACGAGCGTAAGCGACTGTGCCAAGGAGCTTCTATTGTGGGCCAGAGAGGATTGGGGCGCGATGATCGTACTTTTGTGATAATTTCCCTTTTTATCGTTGAGCCGCACGTAGCGTGGTTAATGTAATTTATTGTACATTGGAAGGTAAATGCAGAAGGGTGGGTGATAAGTTTCCTTCTTTCGAAAGACCCCAACAATGTAATTAACTGTTGATTGATGGGGAAATTATCTTCGACTAATGTCGATCGTCAATTCCATAAATGGAGCAATCAAGCAGAAATGTCGTGAACGCGCATCAGGAGAAACTTAAACCATTTGATATTACCAGCTGGTGAACGCTTACGAAAAGGAGAAGAGTTTTTCTAACAAAGTTTAATAATTTAGCTCTTGTTATTGGAGTGTAATCTAATTTTAAAAGATTTAAATTAGAATCTGTTGAAATAAATATCATTTGTCATTTTACCGTAGGTTTCTGATTTACCTGTCATATGTAAGTATATTTTTAACTTGTTGCAATGTTATGTAACATAACCAACATATAATTTTGCGTCTACATTGTAGAACAAAAATAAAATGCTGCTGATGAATTCTCAGAAAGAAGTTGAATAAAGCAGTCGTTTAAAACTTGAAACACTTTTTCAATAACCTACACATTCAGGGCAACAGGTTCGCTACCATTTGTGAACAACAAGTGCAACTAAGCAACCAAGCTACAAATTCATTGTTGGTAGCATAGAGTATGGCGTCAGTATCCTTATGCAAAGTGCACTTGCTACTAAATACACTTATGAAATACTCTACGAAGAAAGCTCGTTTACTAACGTTTGCAGGAGCTACCTTCCTCATCTTTTAACAACGGTTGGTGGGTCGCTCTTTCTGCATTTTGTTTTCAAGAATGTATAGAAGAAGCACTTTGTATTGGTTTTGTACGTTTGTTTCGAATTTCACCTCTTTAGCCTGCCAATATGAAACCGGTTCGTTTTTGCGTTTCATAAAGTTTCATGTGGAAATTCATGTGGTATTGAAAACTGGAGCTCCGTATAAAATAAACTCATGCTGATTCCCACGTAAAGGGACTCGTTTAGGCAGAACCATTAGCTCGATTTTGACTTTTTATTTCTGTTCTGATTGTGTCTTTTTATTCCAAAATGATATTTCCTATTTGTGATTAGAAAAGTTGAAAATGCATAATAATTGTGTAATTCATTTTATTAAGTATCATGGAAGCTCTATAAATTTAATAGCCAATCCATTCAGCATCCATTTGAAAAAGCAGAGAACACATTGTACTAATTATAACTGATAGAACAAACTTTCATCACAATGGAATGGATATATTTTCTAACCGTTAGTATTTCGTAAAAGGGCCAACGACCCATAAACGCTCCTCAATTCAGCTAAAAAAATTTCTCCCGCATTCTGTTTCATAGACTGGAGTTCATAGTCTCATTATAGCTGGTAAAATTTTGAATCCATTCGTGACGTTAGACGATCTGAAGTAAAGTGACGGGTGCTCGAATCTGTTGTTTAACATTGCCTTGGAGGGTGCATTACGGAGAACTGACGTGCAAAGAAGCGCTACCATTATCTCGAAGTCTCATATGTTTCTTGGCTCTGCGCATGATATTGATTTCGCTGGTATACCAAAACCAAACACATGGTGGCCGAAAAAGAACATGGAAGTTCGTCGAGCCTTGGTCCTGAGATTGGGATGGATAGGGTATCCCACGGTGTCTCTGGTTGAAGAACTTATCCAAAAAAAATTAGTATCGCTCTAATATCCGTCATTCGAAAGCTTGAGCTGTCCCCTTTAATATCCTACCAAAATTGAAATGTTCCCTTCGGGGGGTCTAGAACAATTTGTTTTCGAACATATACAGGGCGACAAAAAAGTCCGGTCACACAGGAAAATCTCAATATTTCAAAGAACAAGAAGAAAATCTGAATCTGGCTTTCATAGCTTTATTCAGTAACTCATAAAGATACTTCACAGACGATATCTCGGAATTACACCACCTTTCTCTGATCGAACCAGCTTCAGACGTCTCGGAAAGTCGTCACAAGCGGCGCGCACGTGCCAATACATCTCGTTCCAGATTTTCGTGATAACTCGCTTGAATTGCTCCAAATTTGTTATTTTATAGTCGTTCAGCTTCGACATGATGTATCCCCACACGAAATAATCCAGTGGATTCAGATCCGGAGACGACGGAGGCCATTCATTCTTCGAAATGAAATCGGTCAAGTTTTCCTCACACCACGCCTGAACAACCTTTGCGGTGTGTGATGTTGCGCCATCTTGCTGGAAGCAGTAGTAATCGTCTTTAAACAAGAGTTCAGCTTGAGGCACAACATTTTTATTCAAAACCGTGTCCAGGTAGTACGCTGCATTGATTTTGATCCATTTATCGATAAAAATAAGAGGCAGTTTACCCCTCTTGTAAATGGCTCCCCAAACCATCACTGACGTCTTATTTGGGAACCGGGAAACGTTCAGCTTGTCCGCAGGAGCTTGCTGGAGGTTCACACTCCAAACTCGATCATTTTGGAGATTGACTGTTTGCTCCAAAACGAACAGCTTCTCGTCCGAAAAAATAATCTCGTCATCTGCGCGCCAACCGAGCAACTTCCGCGACCGTTGGTACCTCTTGTCCTTTGTAGCTTTGGTAACCCCATGAACCACCTGTTTTTTGTACGGTGTAAGTTTTAAATCCTTGCGCAGAAGCAGGCGGATTGATTCTCGGTTCATTTTAAGGTTCCTGGCCAGCTTCCGTGCAGATTGGGCGAATCCGGTCTCGTATAATCTTTTTCAGCCTTGGAGTTCTCACAGACCTTGGTCGTCCAGATCGTGCCTTGTCCTCGGTGCCTCCGGTCTCTAGGTACCGATTTATGGTCCGGTACATGAATTTCCAGTTGATTCCGAGCGGTTTTAGGTGTTTGAATATGTGTCCGGGTTTGTACCCTTTCACATATTCAGCGATAACAGCTGCTCTTAACTCTGCCATGGCTCACAACTCAATGTAAACAAACTGCACAGAAACGACTTTTTTGTCACCGTGTGTTTGTAATTGAAAAACTAGTGAAATGGAAATAAATAATATGTTTCAGAAATACAAAAAGTTATCAGAGTTCTCTGATCGTACTGAAATACTCAGGGTTGTTTTTATTTACATAACAAAACAAAGTTTTACATAATATCAGATTTATTGAAAAGGGTTAAGTTTGGTAAAAAAGACCTTTGAAAATTTGGAGTTGAAAATCTGCTTGAAAACAAATAAAATGTTGTGACTTTGATTACATTGATTTTGATTGATGATTGATTTGATTGATTTCTTCAAATCCTTCTATCCTATAAAAAAAATATAAAATGCCGGTTGTTAAGAGTTGCTGTCGGGGTTTCGTTATCGGGTATTTGCATTTTTTTCAAAAATGGTGATTATTACAGCTCTTTTTTGCTTTTCAACAAAACTGGACCCTGGATCTAAGCTATACGTTTTATAGAGCAACTCGAGAGCTTTCATTTGATGTTATTAAAAATGCGCCATTTCAGTAACGACCGAGAAAATTTCCTTATTCATACATGTTTCAAATCATTATTTAAACCCATTGTGTCAGGAGCGCAACTCCGTTTTGTATCGATGTCCCCCAATCGAGCTTAAATTTCCAGGGTTTGTTCATCCATGAAATAATTTGTGCATATAAGTTTTTTGGAAAAGGAGTTAGTGGAGTAAAATGCAGAGCGGCATTCAGGTGTTGGAGGCCCGGGACAGACATTTCCGTGGGGTCTACAATGTCTGGTCTAGAACCAGGGGGGCCCCTCGTGTCGAATGGCCTGGGGCATTTGTCTCCCCCCCCCAGAGCCGGATTTAGACGGTGGGGGGCCCGGGGCAAATTTGTTTGTGAGGCCCCCTTTTCTTAAAACATTTAGAGGTAACGTTCTGGAAGGTGACGAGCAAAAAAAAGGTCGCCCTTGGACTAGGGGGGCCCCTTCAATCGAGAGGCCCAGAGCATTTGCCCTCTTTGCTCCCCCCCCTCCCTCAAATCCGGGCCTGATCCCCCCCACTTAAATCCGGGTCTGGTGAAATGGCATTTCAAACTCTAATGTCCAGGTGCTGCTAAAATTATAATGTTACTGTAACTTTGAGTAGAATGCATCGATTTTTCTGCAATTCGGTATACTTATTGTACCATTAAGAATGTTTGAAGTACTGGCTACTAGAGATGGCCGGGTTTGGCTTTTTTCAAACCAGTACCCTAATTTTGTTTTCCGGTTGAAACCCGAACCGACCCGAACCCGAAACTTTTTTTGACGTTGACTAACGTCTATATCGAAGTTAGGCCCCTGAATTTGAAAATCTAGTAATTCAACCAGGGAAAACCAGAGAAGAGTGGTCAGGTTTTGAGCGCTTATTTTGCAGTCATCTATAATCAGGTTTTCGAGGTTTTGGCATCAATCGATCAGAAATTCTTTTACGGTTAAATTTATGTAACAAAAACAAACTATTGTTTGAGATACACTATTGAAAAATTGGTAATTAATATCGATTGTCTAAATCATACCGCGCAGCCAATCACTACCTCTCTTCCCAAGCACAGTCGACACTAACGGATACAATCGATCTGACTTTGTTGTTATTGTTGTTGTCACTTTATGTTTACGATGTTTATGCTGCTGCTAGCGGAAAAAACCTTGCAAATATGCATTTTTTTGTTGGTGTTAATATTACGACAGCGGCCGGCGCCCCATAATTCTGATTCCAAAACCGCACCAGTGACATGCGGACGCTAGGTGATAGCAGCTGAAAGGAGGAAATACAAAATAGTACCGGTCATCTCGTGCCGGTTTCACCCGTTATGCTAGTGGCTTTAGTAGTAAATGGCTACTGCAAAACACTTAAATGGCTGGAATTCTGGACGGACTAACCAGGAAACTATAATCGGCAACTGGCACCTTTTGTTGCCTCGAAATTTTGGTACAGAAGCGGCTAATTGAATTTTCTGTTTTACCAAATGCTGCTGCTAGCGGAAAAAACCTTGCAAAAATGCATGTTTGTGTTGGTGTTAATATTACGACAGCGGCCGGCGCAGCTTTCAAGAAACATTTGTCTCTACCATTCCATCATCTATGTAGCCCCGCCTTCTTTCTAATTATCTGACGAAGCCTTAGTATAAAACGTATCGTTCGAACATTTCACCCCATCAGTTTCACTACTAAACCGTACCGGATACATACGGACGCTCGGTGTTAGCAGCTAAAAGGAGGAAAAACAAAATAGTAACGGTCATCTCGTGCCGGTTTGACCCGTGATGCTGGTGGCAAAATACTAAAATGGCTGGAATTCTGGACGGAAACCAGTAAACAAGAAATCGGCAACTGGCACCTTTTGGTGCCTCGCAGTTTTATAATAGAAGCGGTTAGTTGAATTTTATGTTTTACAATTGCTGCTGTTAGCGGAAAAAAACCTTCCAAAAATGCATGTTTATGTTGATGTTAATTTCACGACAGCGCTAGGTGTTAGCAGCTGAAAGGAGGAAAGACAAAATAGTACCGATCATCTCGTGCCGGTTTCACCCGTTATGCTGGTGGCTGTTAGTAATAAATGGCACTGCAAAATACTAAAATGGCTGGAATTCTGGACGGACTAACCAGTAAACGAGAATAATCGACAACTGGTACCTTTTGGTGCCTCGAAATTTTGTAATAGAAGCGTTGCAATTCCCTCCACTATTTGTTTCAATGGAATATAAGAATACGGTAGTCAACGTCATGCGGTCGTGTCTTGAATACCACCCTCCTACTTTTTTTTCGACCAAATCCGAACCCGAAAATTTTATTTTTAGGAAACCCGAACACAAAGCTGTGAAACCCGAGCCCGACCCGAACCCGAGATTTTTTTTTGGAGGTCGATGTTTCAAACCAATTTGAAACTGGGATGTTATAGAGCTATAGCCAGCATTTTAAATGTGGGTACAAAACGGAGTTGCGCTCCTTGTATATCAGGTCAAATGATGGCCAAACCCTGTTATGAAAAAATCGATTTATTTTTTAACGGTGAACTTTTTGAATACGTCC
Source organism: Wyeomyia smithii (assembly GCF_029784165.1). Taxonomy (NCBI): domain Eukaryota; kingdom Metazoa; phylum Arthropoda; class Insecta; order Diptera; family Culicidae; genus Wyeomyia; species Wyeomyia smithii. Next base: position 87,454,597 of record NC_073696.1, on the reverse strand, counting down.
AATCTTGAGTTGATTCATAAAACGTATTGTTCAATTGTAAGACCTAGTTCTGATGACAAAAATAAACTCCAAAAATCACCATGTTTTTGAAGAAAAATGTAAATATCTAAGTATGTAACCTCGACAGCAACTTTCAATAACCGACATTGTTTATATTTATAGGATAGAATTACCATATCAATTTTCAGAGAAATAGATTAAGCGTACAAAAAGTTATAGCTTTTTTTGTCTTTTTAACAGTTTTTGGAGTCGAAATTTTCGAGTTTTTTTCACCCCACTTTACCCTTTTTCAAAAAATCTAAGATTATGCCAAATATTGTTTCATTATATGAAAAAACATAACTTGAAGGTTTCAACATTATCTGATCGGGCCCCCAGCACCAAAATCCCATTCCACCAGCTTTCAATTACAAAAAAAAAATGTCTGAAACAAAATTGTTCTGGGCCCGCCGATAGAACATTTCAATTTTAGTAGCATATTAAAGGGGACACCTTGAGCTTTCGAATGATGAGTATAAGAGCGATACTAATTTTTTTCGGATAAGTTTCTTCTACCAGAGACACCGTGTATCCATGAAGTAGTGGATGATTTTGTGTACCTTGCTATTCTAGTGACGTATGATAGCCACGAAGTTAAGATAGGCCGACAACCACAGCTACTTCATGATTTACCATCTAGTGCCTACATTTTTGATTCTGTTGAAAAAAACTCCAAAACGCTCACATTATGGCCAGAGTCATAAAAAATATGATTAAATTCAAGTAATTTATAAATAGTTATTTATTTGTGTAAAATGTGAAACCCGCCAGAATGCGAGGTTGGACAGGTGGGCGACAAAAAAGTTACAAAATCAAGATTTTTATAGACATTCTTTTTCTTTGTAAAAATGTTCATTGTGAAGCTATAACTTACAAAAAGTAACATGAGAGGTTTATAAGCAGTATTTTATTGTTATTGAGCGTTTTGCAACTTTGTTTATTTAATCTCTCTAGTGTTCTTCTTTTTCTTCTAGAATTTTTAAAATTAAGCTTCCTATGATTCTGAATTTCAAGTCTTCTAAAAAAAATATAAAATTCGTAAAAACAGCGACAACGAGGTTGCAAATATAGATAAACATTACGCTTAACGCGAGTGCCTCAAGTGCCTGATTCATTCCCATCATGTTCCAGGCCTCCTTGGAGGAAAGCCCAGCGTTTCTGAGCGTCTCATAACAGCGTCTGACCCGGACCGGGCGGTTGAATAAAGAAACGTGTTGTCTCGAACGCTATCCCCATGATGGAAGCCCCATCACGAGACTCGATAGCGTGTCCCTAGTAAGGCAACCTAGCTAAACAATTACACTACGAACATTCAAGAAACTATAACTCGGAACATTCGCCATGGACCTAGGCAACGGAAAACGGACCACGGAGACAGGGTGCTGCTTGAGCCGCTAGAACCCCGCAAGTTCGGCATCGTGGCTCTGCAGGAGATCTGTTGCAAAGGTGAGAAGGTGTTAGAGGTCCTTTGAGGTAAGGCCCAGTTCTTCCAGAGCAGTGGAGCAACCAACGGGCTGGGAACGGGTTTTTGTGTTATGGGCAGAATGCAGGATCGCGTGATCAATTGAAAGGCGATCAACGAGAGGATGTGTCTGTTGAGAATTAAAGGATCACAATAATCAATATGTCGTTGGATTGATACAATGTTGGACAATTTTGTGATTCTTCAGTTATAATTATCATTTCATTGTTAAACAGTGAAATACCAATTCCATGCGAGCACGGTTGGAACAGACATCATAAGTAGACACCAACTGCTTGCTGTGATATTCTGTATAGCAGTGACAAAAAAATTGACAGAATCTCCCCGTCCCAATAGGTCAACTATATTAATAGTGAATGACGTGAGCGCACCAAACCGCAGTTTTTCTAACCCCGTAATGTTTAACAAAGAGAAGAATACCTAGCTTTCTTCCAAGCAACAACCCGGAAAAAGATTAAATACACTAAGCCAAAACATAGGAGAGTAGACAAACTTCTATTTAAATTTTACGAAAAGACTGAAGGCCGAATTGCCATAAATCTATATTCAGTATGTTGTTATATCTCTAATTTTTTTGGGGTCACAAGTTCACAGAGAATACTCGCAGTGTCTATTTCTATTTGCAATTTTCCCACATATAAGGCCTTGGATATGTTTTTTGAGGTACAACCAATATGTTTACGGAAATATCTGGCTAATATGGTGATATTATATGATGCCCCAAGATGTTCAATCTTAGCCAGAATGGTATGATTAACACGTTCAAATACTGCTCTAAGATCGGGCGTAACTAATGAGTCGCATACTTCGGTGACAATTCAGTTCAAAGCGTATTCATCGTTCATGACTACAAGATCAAGGGTTCGATTTCGATTTTTCACTGTACTTAACGGAGTTAAGTAGCGACATGCCATCAGCGCACCTTGAACTTTCAAAATTCGAATCAGAAAGATTAGCAAAGACGCGACCAAACCGCATGGCTCTACCAATAATGTAAATGCGAATTACAGCGAAATACCTACTCTGCTTGTCCCGACCACAGGTCGCTTATTTCATATTCCGGGGACTGTCCGGTGCACCGAATTCCGCCTCTCCGCCGGGTAATATAGCGAACGAGTTAGGGTATGTGGGTCTCCGGTTTGGAGGCGCCTCAGCCCACCAAAGGAGTTCTGCCGGATGCCGGATGCCGATGTCAATGATCGGATATAGTGGCCCACTCGCCAAGAACCTAGTATAACGGCTCTAAATCGTCGCCAAATTGCAGCCAAGCGTGGTAGGCGAACCGTCGCTGAAGCCAAGCCGCGTACTGAGCCGCTAAACTGGCTAATTTCACCACCAACCTCTTTCCAAACCGTTTGTCCGCCAACCCGTCAGAGGGGGGGGGGAGCTTTCCCCAAATTTGCTGAAGTGAAAAACTTGGAAATTTGTTCCAAAAACAGAAAAGCCCTTTCTGGACCTATTCATTTTTATTAAAGTTTGTGTTGTATATTTACTTAGTTTTTAACATGTACTAGCCTTGGGTTTTAACAATAATGACATTTGTACTTTCAATAATTAACAATTTACCTTTTTTTCGTAGTGCTTTTAATCTTCCTATTAAAGTAGCGTTACCGTGTGTCGTTGTTACAATGTCTTAGAGCTAGATAACAAATTTAAGAACAATGATACAAATTGTAACTAAGTGATCGCTTGACTTACTACACTTTTTATCTTGGTAACACAATTTAACTCTCTTCTGTACTTTTTCACTTGTTTACTTCTTAAAGCTATCCTACTTTTTCACTATATTACTCTTCTTCACTTTTTTCCAATTTTAGGTTCATATTTAATTTCCCGTCGCGCACTTCCATTCGCCTTCGCGGTTAAGAACAGAAAGAACGCATCTGGAAAAGGTGCCGAGAGTTCTATAGGCTAAAGTTGTTAGAGTTGTGCGGCCACATCCGTTCAGCAACGCATTTACAAGAGACGTAGTTATTAAATACCCTTTACGCAATCTTTTCGCATACATTCTGGAGTCCGTTCACACCTCTCTGAGAGAAGGTTGCCAGAATGAAGGCGAAGAATATTGTGGTCAACATTCTCCTCTCGCAATGTTGACAGCATTTCTCATCGAGTCGTACTCATTCGTAAAAGGAACTTGGGATGAAGTCCCAAGAGTCTATTTGGGAACCGCCGGTTACACAGTGAATAGTACACACATGATAACACTCCATTTACACGATTTTTTTCATGCAATTAAGGATTTTCCAAATTACAGTCAGTTACAGGTGTCACATCAATTCTACTATTGAGTCATTTATGATATCCCATTAAATTTCGCATCATTCTTACTGCTTCATTCTAACCAACTTTTCATTTTCCAAAAGCACTCTCCTAACCACAGCCGCAAAATCAACAAACGTCTGTTTCCTGTTGTCTTCTCTTCATCCATCCAAACGAAAAAAAAAAAAAAAAACAACATAATATGAATCTTTAACGTAACTTGTGAAATGTATATTTCTGTTTTCGACGAAGCTCGTGCAACTTTAAGCTTACATTTAGGTAATCATGTAGAATCAGTTATCATTAAACAAGGAAACAAATTGATGCCACGGTCTTATATACTTTGTATTCTTTCAAGGTATATACTTCTAATCGAGTAGTGAGTTACATATGAGGAAGCCACCCATTTCGTTCCTAAGCACATTTCGCTAGAGTGAATGCGAAAAAACACATCACATCAGTTTCGGGCACGATTTGAGATCGAATGTGGTCGGTGAATGAGGCATAACAGTTTACTACGTGCCCAGATGAATGTTCTTTCTCTCCCCGAAATGTCTTGATCTAGACTGGGGTCGACCGGAGTAGAAAACACTGTCCTGCTGAGTGTGTTCGATTTTTGCTGTTCCTTAGTAAAATTTAATGGGTTGAGATAGCGGAGAGAGCAAAAATTTACTGTTACGACTACGGGTGCGGGTCATGCTATAATTTTACGGATTGTTGTTTTGCTAAAAATATACGGAAGCTTAATGGAACCCATTGATAGATAGATAAACGAAAATTTTAAGTGAAAATTTCTCCTATTTTTAAGGATTATGCCGGAGGAGACAGTTTAATGGAGCGATAAAGCTACAGTAGTTTGAAAGAAGAAGCAGTTTCTCTTCGCGAGATATCTCCTGGAATTGGAAAAAGTAGAGATCCCCTGAAAAAGTATTTTTGATTTGGTGCTCAGTACGCTACAAAAAGTATCCTTGTCGACGTCCGTGTCTAACAGATAGAAACAAACGACAAATCAAGCAAGAATGAACTCTCTAGCAACCAGTGGCCGTATTCGACAAGTTTTAAGCTCTGACACAAACCTTTCATACAGGAAACCCGTACCAGTATCCTGGCTTCTTCTACGGTATGAAAAGGCATGATTGGATTTCGCGTAGAAATACCAACTATGGTTTGTCTAGAGTGACTTTTAGTGATGAGAAAAAGCTTAATCTTGACGTTCCGTTCGTTTTGAAGTCTGTTAACACGAAAAAAAGAAGAAAAAACTTACGAAATAATCTCGCAATTCCGGAGGAGGGGCTGTGATGGTTTGGTCAGACATTAGCAACACAGGAAAACTGCAATAGGCCCCATGTTAAAAATAATGATCATCGCAGTGGAGGTAACCGTACAAAGATTCTACAAATATGTATAACAGTGAAACATTCTTGTTAGTGAACTTAACAAAAAGCAGCTTTTCATGACGACAACGCCATTATAAATTTTAAATAGTTCCTGTCACAATCAGTATGTACGTGAAGCGTAGTTGTGTCTTGATTTTCAAAGCTTAAACAAAATGTTGACTTTGAAGACATTCATTGAATAATGTAACAGTTTGACGTATCAAGCGATGACAAACTTCTCTACACACATATATGAGAAAGCCAAAAATTTATCTTCGATAAACTCAGCTTCTAAATTGAACCACATTTCACTCCTCTCAGTAAAACACACATCCCACTGTATATTATCCTCGCTCAAACTTTTCCAATTAATCCAATTGGTAGCTTTCAATCACACCCGCTAAGCGGAAAGAAAATGGAAAGCAATCCACCCGAGGAAATGGCAAGTGCACTAGCGATCGAAGTTCTAAAACTACCCGGAGCGAAAATCTTAGATTTGTTTTAAACTAAAACCAATGACATCAACCAATTCCATCAGTCGATAGAGAGTTGCAAGTTCCAATCAACGAACGTCGGAAAAGTTTTGCAAACATAAACCTCTTTCCCCCTCGAGCTACAAAGTAAAAACTTTCTATTGAACCATTCCGATTAGTTTGGAAAAACTTATCACAATACTTTGTACTATATTTTATTTAATCTAAAGTATTGATGGTGGTCATTGATCACCCATAGAGAAAACCCGTTTGGTATGCATTTTTCTTTGATACCATATGTACGAAATATCCTCTCCCTGGGACGAAGACTGCTTCATACGGTATGTATGTCTAATCAATTCATTCCACTTTATATCTTCGTCATCAATATCGGCATCTTCTGCATCACTATCGTAATCCGTTTTACGGCAGTACCGGCAGCGCCACTCTGTACGGCACTCCGATCGCCTCGTATGCGATGCAACCAAAAGCGAAGAAAAGTCAGCAGATTTTCCCAACTCCATACATTGGTGTTCACTCACTCATGTCTCGGGCGCTCTGGCTGCAATGGCATGGGCGTTTGCTGGTGCTGCAATACATTGACGATGACAGCTTGATTAGTTATCTCTCTTAGGAAGCCCGCAACGTGTGTAGAAACTTCTGCTGAATATGATTAGACTGGGTAGGTGCTACTTTGCTGCGGTTGACTTAACGTAACTAAGTTATAAAAAACTCGACTCGCAAGATTGTTGGTTTCTACTTTTCTGCAAGGCAATTTTACTGGTCATTCTATTATGGATTCAAATCTTGAGCTTGGGTTGACCGACAGATCTGGAGTGGCTAGAGGTGAGCCGATAGATTGAGCGCATGTTGCGAAACTGATTGAATTCATGAAAGGGCGGCAAAATTTAGATTACTTTACTCTATCGACGTAATAACCTAACCCATGAAGCGCTGACTGGATGAATAAAATTAACATTTTTCTTAATAAGGCACAGGTGATAGGATTGGAGCTTAAACGAAATAGTATAAAACATCACATCAAAGTTTTAATTAAAATGACTGAGCAGTAAAATTGTGCCTTTCCATAACCTCATAATCAGTTGGTTTGAAACAATTGTGTTGTATGAAGCAAAACAATGAGCTGGTGTATTAATAACTTTAGAAAAGCTCGGGTAACCAACCCCAATGGTACCTCTGGTCGTATACTGATAATAAAGGGGGTTCCTTTCAGGAGCTAATTCGAGCGTCTGACCACCATGTTAGAAGCGGCTGAGCGGTCTTGTTAGTGCACCCAGAATTCTAAATACCAAAACCAAAAGTCCTTGTGGTATTTGGGACTTAAAACAGCAGTGCCACGTTGGTCCTCCTACGAGAGGGGTTGGCTGCGAGTCTTACGAGCCTTGTGAGCCTACAGTAGGGAAAACAACCTAGCAACGAACGAAGAACAGAATAATTCGAACCGGTATAATCGGCATTGACTCAGGCGACGAATAAGGACTAACCCAACGCATAGTATCAAGACCATCATCAGGGATTACAACGCTCAGGTCGGCCAGGAAGAGGAGTTTAAATCGGTTATTAGAAAGTCCAGCGTGTACCAGCTTACCAAAAAGAACGGCCTAAGAGTCATCGACTTCACTACCTCCAAGAGTATGGCACAATCTCCCACATCGGTACAACTGGAGGTCACCAAAACAGACAGAATCGCAAATCGACCACGTAACGATAGATGGTCGGCACTTCTCGATTATCACCGACATCAAAACCAACCGAGGCGCCAACACCTATTCAGACCACTACCCAGTGATGATGAAGATGCACCCAAAACTCTGTTTTTTGAACAACACTCGATACAGGTGTCCACCACGTTTAAATCCCGCACGTCTGAGGCAAGTCGACGACGTTGAGAGAAGAGGGCTCGGTAGAGAGCGTGAGGGTTTCAACCAACCCCTCTCGAGAACTGTTGGAGCACCGTGAAAACAGCCATCAACAGCGTAGCGGAGAACGTTCTGAGGTATGTGGATTGAAACCACCGGAAAGAGTGGTTCGACACTGAGTGTTGTAAGGTGTTGGACCAGAAGAACGATCGCTCTCATGAAACGCGAAACTTTTACTAGAAATTCAACGTATCCCGCACAAGTTTTGTGCCGGAGACCGTAATATGCCGAGATAGAGATGGGAGTATTCTGGTGGTGACCGAAAGGTGGAAGCAGCACTTTAATGAACACTGGAATGTCTGAGGCATGAGGACCAAGACGGCGATGCAAATGACATCGTCGACGCTGCAGAGGACGGAGAGGGGCCACACCCAACGATAGGCGAAGTTACGGATGCCATCAAGCGGGTGAAGAACAACTGATCGGCCGGAAAAGATAGTAACGGAGCGGAGCTTATCGAAGTGGGGCCGGATAAGTTGACCGAGTACCTGCATCGACTAATTGTTAAAATTTGGGATACCGAACAGCTGCCAGAGGAGTGGATAGATGTGGATATATGCCCTATCTATAAAAAAGACGACACACTGGACTGCGAGAACTATCGAGCGATCACAGTCCTGAATGCCGCCTACAAAGTGTTTACCCAAGTCATCTTCCAACGTCTGTCGCCACTAATAAAAGTATTCGTAGGAAGTTAGATCCTACGATAGTCTAAAAGGTAGATCCTCCAGAAGTTTCATCGATTTCAAAGCCGCATATGATACAATTGATCAGAAAGAGCTATGGAAGATCTTGGATGATAACGGCTTTTTCGGGAAGCTGATCCGATTGATTAAGGTTACGCTGGATGGAAACCCATGCCAGGTGAAGATTTCGTGTGGATTGCCAGGCTTATCCGAATCCCGCATGGGTTTCGGCAACGCGATGGTCTCTCTTGCCTACTTTTCAACATTGCACATGAGAGCATTATGCGACGAGCGGCGTTCAACATGCGGGCACGATTTTCAGCTAATCCATTTAATTATTTCCATTTATTTTGTCGATGACGTAGACTTTTTCGGTGGTGACAAAGCAGTACACCAGACTAAAACGCAAGGCAGAGAAGGTTGGACTGAGCACGACAGTTCGAGGTAGTCGACGAATTCGTCGGGCACGAGACTGCTCTAGGGAGACCTAGACGCGAGCACTTGGAGTTTTCGAAGGGTAGGTACTTAGAATCATCATCAACGACGCACAGTGCGTTGAGCCATAGACAAAAATCGTTTTTCTTTTTTTTTTAATTGGATGCACCAAGGATCCCGAAGTGTTTACAGATACCTCCTGGGTTGTGAACAGGTATTGGTGAGCTTTGGGAAGCATCACAAATACTATTACAAGCATAGCAAGCGTCAGCGTCGACAGCAGCCATTAGTTTTGCAATTCGTGCTAAATTGTCGCTCGTTTTCTAAACGTTGGTAAAACTTTATTTCTTCGTGTATTTTAATTAAATAAAATGGAAAATAACAACAACATTAGTGCATTAGTTAGTGCAACATATTTCATTGATAGAGTGACTTAGTTTCGATTGCGTGTATGAGTAATTGGTATGATGAATTGGTGAAGGTATTAATTCTTGAAAAAAAAAACGCGAACTCGAACTTTCGTTAGCGTTTTAAAAAAAGTTCCAACGAGATCCTCTCTAGAACATACATCAAAAGTTTTCTTGAAGTGTCCTCTACAAAATATATAAGAATTAGCTTCAACTTCCTGCAACTTTGCGAGAATTTTCATTTTTCGTAGGTCAATGCCGACCGCTCGTGAACCGGCAGATTTTTGAGAAGTGGGTTAACTGCTATGTAAGCAAAAGAACGTCTGTGTTTTTCGTTACTTGACATTGTCTCTACCAGAAGACACAGTTGAGCAATTTTATCAAAATTTGCACAAGTTTTCTGCTGTATATTGTTCAAAATTGAACTCGGAGAAGTGGGTTAACTGCTATGTAAGCAAAAGAACGTCTGTGTTTTTCGTTACTTGACATTGTCTCTACCAGAAGACACAGTTGAGCAAGCTTATCAAAATTTGCACAAGTTTTCTGCTGTATATTGTTCAAAATTGAACTCGAAGTGGGAGAAATGTCATAGAATAAAAAAAGCATTTCATGAAAAAGCATGAAATTTGGTTGGAGCCGCCGCTTGATCTTCCACGGTTCGATGAGAAGAATAATTCTGAATACAACAATATTTCTTCTCGTGGACGTCCTCAGAAACGTTTTGAAAGCTGCTCAAACAGAACTGAAAAACGGCGAGTTGCAGAGCTCGTTGAAAATAACTCCCCAGAAGAATTAGTATTTGATGCTTCCGTTTCGAACAATTATTCCAAGTCGTCTGAGGATAACCCAAAACACGTGACTCCCGCACAAGCATTGGCGCTTTTCGTAGATCTGGATCTCTCAGAATGAAAATACATTGTACTTCGAGAAACTGCTAATGCCATTCATAAAGATTGCTTTGCAAGTATTTACGCATTGAAACAAGCCAAAAACCAAATCATCCCAAAAAAACTTTCAGTTAACAAAACATCAGCCACAGTAGACCTCCAAGAGTTGCTTAACTTTACAGTTAATGGTATCGTGAGTAATTTGCAGATACCTGTTTACTCAAACGCGAAATTAATCTATAAATGGGGCATGGATGGTGGCTCTGGCCACAGCACATACAAACAGAAGTTTTCGACTGCGGATTCACTGACGAATTTTTGTTTCTGATCGCCATGGTTCCCATCAAATTAACCCTCTCCCGCTCACAAGGTTTATCATTAAAATTTATAGCTTCACGAGAAAATTCAAGCTGGACACTTTGTAGACTAACTAAAATTACTGTCAACTGTAGTATTTTGAAGAAAATGCCCAGTGATGCTATGAGGCAGCATATAAAAGTTTATGGAACAATCGTAAGCAAAACAAACTATTTTATGTCATGATATGATGATTATAATTCTTGGTGCTCTAGAGTCACCATGAGCGAAAAAGGGTTAATTGATATAGAATCGAAAAAATCTTTGTGGAAAAAGCCCGGATCTACACATTTCTGCAGACCCATGAAGTTTAGGTTCGTTAAAGAGGGTGCAAATGTTATTTTGAATGAGCAAGCCGCAGTGGAGTCTCAAGTCAGTGCATTGACCCCATATGAAACCTTTGTAAACGGTACAGAGCTTAACGTGAAATTTGAGTTTTTTTACAATGCTCGATGAAAAAGCATGTAGTACGTTGTCATACGAAAAAGCTGCAGCGAAATGTTACATCTGTGGAACTACTCCAAAAGAAACGAACAATTTGGACGTCCATTAAAAAACTGAAAATTCAGACAAATTCAGATTTGGGTTGTCAATGCTTCATTGTTGGATTAAAACATTTGAGTGCCTACTACATTTTGCCTACACGTAAACGTTTCTTTTTCTAATTTAAATTATGTATAATAATGTATAATAAAGATTATCGTTCAAAAGTTAGAGGTTCGCGGAGAAGCTAACAAAAAAATCTTTGATGAAAATAAGAAAACAATCCAGAGACAGTTTAAAGCTCAAGTAGGCTTAATAGTCGATAAGCCCAAACCTGGATATGGTACCTCTAACGATGGAAACACCGCACGTAGGTTTTTCTTCGATTACACAGTGCAATAAAAATTGACTTTTTTTTCTGCCTTGGCTTCTAAATATAATTTTTTTGTGTACTTTTATGCAAAACTAAATTTCCCTGAGTTTGAACATGTTTCAACTTAAGGGGCAACAATGGCGCCATTTTGAATTTTTGAGAAGCCGGAAATTTTTGAGGTTTTTACGACGCCATTTTGTTTTAAGACCAAATATCGAAATTCTAAGAGTTTGTCCACATATTAGAATCCTTTTACCGATCTTTTGAAAAAAACAGATCTTAAATCGAACAAAAACTGAGCTCAAAACGATGATTCTACGAATCCGGGTTTGGCATAGTTTTAGTATATTTCACAAAGCAAAATAATATCGGTTATTTCTGAGCATCAATGGTAATTCGCCAATATCTTGAAATGGTAGTCAAATTATATCTTAGTTTAAGTAAAAAAGTCTCAGAAATCGAATGGTAGGTGTCTGATCTACATAAAATGTCAACAGATAAACCTATTTTAGTATTGTAGGGGAGTTGGGGCTAAATCGACATTTTGCTGACATTTTTCTTAGAATTTTGATATTTGGTCTTTAAACAAAATGGCGTCGTAAAAACCTCAAAAATTTCCGGTTTTTCAAAAATTCAAAATGGCGCCATTGTTGCCCCTTAAGGGGGGACCCTACTCTAGAAGGTCGAAAAATCATGAATTTTTATATTTTTTTTTGGCTGTCTAGAGTAAAGTGAAGTGTTTGGCTATTTTGGCTATTGATTAAGGTATATTTGAAGATGTGATTTCCATGTCGTGAATGTAAATATAGTGAGTATTACACTGTTGGCAGCTGGGAACGTGGATGCTCTCTCTAAATCAGTACCTAACTGGTGGTAAGTTTTTCAAGTTTTTCAGTATATAGAAACATATTATCTATCTTGTTGCGTAGCCGTTTTTGAAAATTCCAAAAATTGTCAAAATGGCGGCCATTTAGATAAAAAAATGGTTTTTTTTTCATGAAAAATCACTATTTAAAAAATCATAAAACATTGAAAAACTCAGATATCAAAAAACGGCTACGTAACAAGTTAGATAATCCATTTTTACATGTTAAAAAAAAAATTCAGCAAAATCGGTTCAGTAGATGCTGAGAAAAATTGACCACCAGTTGAAAAAACATGGTTTCGAGAGAAACGCTGCCTACAGCGTAATCCTCACTATATTTGTATCCAGAACGTGCAAAATATATCTTCAAATATACCTTAATCAATAGCCACAATATCCGAACACATCACTCTACTCTAAGCATCCGAAAAAAAAAATACGAAAATTTATTATTTTTCGACTTTCCAGAGTAGGGTCCCCCCTTAAGTTGTAACATGTTCAAACTCAGGGAAATTTATTTTCGCATCAAACTTCATCAAAAAATCATACATTGGCTCCTATGTAAAGGCAAAATAATTGTTGCACTGTGTTATGCCACAAGTGCTTCTACCGCGGGAATTGATCAAAATCTCGTTATAGGCAAAAAAATTGTTGCACTGTGTTATGCCACAAGTGCTTCTACCGCGGGAATTGATCAAAATCTCGTTCTTTAATTTTCAACAATTTTGAGAGTGATATCAAGCGGCAAACACATTAATATACCTGAACATAAACAACTTTTGCTGGAAACAAGGCAGCAATACTTAGCTCTTTACAGCTGGTACTACATGCCGTCACTGTACATAAGATGTTGATCCATAGCGCCAATATTATTTCTATGTTTGAGTTGCCCATCGAAGAGCGGTCCAAAGAAGCCCTAGAAGCTACGCATAAAGTTATTCGAAAAGCTCGATTAAACCACATAAGAAAAACTACCATGATTAACACCAATAAGGACTTAATGAGATCTTTGCTCTTAAATTCAGATCCCTTTGTGTCTCTCAATTGGAAAACAGCAATGATAAAAAATTGCATGGATAACCCGGACGATTTGTGTTTATTCAGGTATTTCTTGGAGAACGACGAAAATGCACCCACAAAAGCCGAATCGTGAATAAAACAATAATCGAAGGAAGGAAACAAAAAGTATAACCTTACTTTTGTATTTTAATTGTTAAGATATTATAATATGCATCATGAAGAGTTTGTTGTTTGCTACTCTGGTAATTGAATATATAAAAACCTAAATTAATCCACCTAGCGGTCAGACCCAGCCTTTCTCATTCAAACTTATTATTTGTAAAAATAGATTCACATGAACGTTTCAATCCAATAAATGAGTATTCACTTTTTGGGTTCTAAAATAATGATGTTGTAATAGAAGTATAAAATATGAAATTTAACGTAATGTAAATGCTCAATAAATAGCGAAATAAAAGAAATGACTCCTAATTTCGAACAATTCAATCATGAGCGATACCGGGAACATTCAAATGGTACGATACCACATTTAAATTATATTGTGGCCACATATATTGATCAAAGCAGGTATAGTTTCAAATAGCCTTTGAATTTCTTTTCTTCCCATAACTTTTGAACCACATATCAAATTGTTATGAAGTTTGTTATTTGTGAGTTTGAGAGATGACTCGTTTGTATGACACTAGTGATGTTCAAATAAGTCGTGTAATCTTTGAGATAATAGAATTTCGTTGTTTTATTAACAATTTAATACATAACGGTTGCTTAGTTCGATTATAATCATATGAAATGGGAACGTATAGGGCAGCCAAACTTTGAAACCACGTGTTAAATCATAATTCATCAGTTAACCCTTAACAAGCCTGTTCACCTGATAGTACAATTGATCAAATCGGTTGTGTACTTTCTGAGATAATGAAGTTTCGTGATTTTCACAATTCGGTACATTAAGACGAAGTTACAGTTCGATTTCAGTAAAATTCAATAGGTTGTTATGAGTCAGCTAGACCTTTCATTTGACACTAATTTCGTGAGTATCGGTTCAGCCATCTCTGAGAAAAGTGAGTGAGTTTATGTATTCTTCGGAATATGTTTCTTTTCATAGCTGGATTTCACATTTTTAAACATAACAGGCAAAGTAAATTCCGATTGCAAAAAAATCAATAGGGTCTTATAGGGTAACTAGACCTTTCATATGACACTGATTTTGTGGAAATCGGTCCAGCCATCTCTGAGAAACATAAGTGAATTTAAACAGTCTTCAGAAAACGTTTCTTTTCATAACTTTTGAACCATATGTTCAATCTATATAAAATTCAAAAGTTAAGGGTTTTTAAAATGGCCCGTTCATTTGATACCAATTTTATTGAAATCGGTTGTGTGGTTTTTGAGATATTGATGTTTCGTGATTTTTTCATTTTTAAACATAACCTCTAAAATAAAAATTCAATTACAATGAAATTTAATAGGGTCTTATGGGGCAACTAGAACTTTCATTTGCATATAATTTCATTGTAATCGGTCCAGCCATCTCTTAGAAAAGTGAGTGAAAATAAAAATCTGCACATACACACACATACGCATACACACACTCACACATACATACAGAAAATGCTCAGCTCGTCGAGCTGAGTCGAGTGATATATGCCATTCGGCCCTTTGGAGCACTTTTATATCTTCGGTTTTGCAAGTGATTGCTATACCCTTCTAGGAGAAAGGCAAAAAGTTAATAAAATTATTAATTAGGAGTAAAATATTCGTGCTGAAGAAATAGCTAAATAAAAGAAATGACTTCGAATTTCGTGTACTTCCATCACGAGCAATACCGGGAACGTATGAATAGCACAATACCAAATTTAAATTTTGTTGAGGCCATATGTTTTGATCAAAGCAGTTACAGTTTTTTAATAGTCTTTGAATCTCGTTTCTTTTCTTAATTTTTAAACCACATATCAAATTGCTATGAAATTTCTTACTTGTGAGTTTGAGAGACAACCCGTTCTAATGACACTAGATATGTTCAAATAAGTCGTGTGATCTTTGAGATCATAGATTTTCGTTGTTTTTATAATTTAATACATAACGGTTGGAATAAAAATACGATTATAGTCAAATAAAATGGGAATCTATAGGAATGCCAAACTTTTCATTTGACACTAAGATTGTTGGATTTAGTTCAGCCATTTTTGGGAAAACGAGTGAATTTGAAAAGTCACCGGAACATGTTACTTCTCACAATTTTTGAATCACGTGTTTGATCACTATAAAATTCATCAATTAACCTTCAACTAGCCCGTTCATTTGATACCAATATTGTTCAAATCGGTTGTGTACTTTCTGAGATAATGAAGTTTCGTGATTTTCATATTTTGATACATTACAGACAAAGTAACAGACCGATTACATTGAAATTCAATAGGGTGTTATGAGGCAGCTAGACCTTTTATTCGACACTTATTTCGTGGAAATCGGTTCAGCCATTTCTGAGAAAAGTGAGTGAGTTTAAGTAGTCTTCGGAATATGTTTCTTTTCATAGCTGGATTTCACATTTTTAAACATAACAGGCAAAGTAATAGTCCGATTGCAAAAAAAAAATTCAATAGGGTCTTATGGGGTAATTAGACCTTCCAAATGACACTGATTTTGTGGAAATCGGTTCAGCCATCTCTGAGAAACATGAGTGAGATTAAACACTCTCCAGAACACGTTTCTTTAAATTACTTCTGAACCACACGTTCAATCTTCATGAAACTCAAAAGTTAAGGGTTTTTTAAGTAGCTCGTTCATTTAAAACCAATTTTGTTAAAATCGGTTGAGTAGTTTCTGAGATAATGATGTTTCGTGATTTTCACATTTTTAAACATAACCTCTAAACTAAAAATCCGATTGCAATGAAATTCAATAGGGTCTTTTGGGGCTAGACTAGCTAGATCTCTCATTTGCAATTAATTTCATGAAGATCGGTCCAGCCATCTCTGATAAAATCGAGTGAGATTGGGAGAGCGTTACATACACACACACATACACACACACACACACATACACACACACATACACACACACACATACAGAAAATGCTCAGCTCGTCAAACTAAGTCGATTGATATACGAGATTCGACCCTTTGGAGCACTCTTATACCTTTGGTTTTCCCAGTGATTGCTATACCTTTCTAGGAGAAAGGCAAAAAATAATGAAAATAATACATAAACAAAGTTTTTTTATTCGGTAAAATTGCGCTTAAGTCACTTTTGCAATTATGTAAAAATAAGTAAAACAGAGAAACCGCAGTTTTCGTTACAATGTATAACTTTTATAAAGAGATTAACGGTTTCGGGTATAGGATGAGTACGTTGGCGTTTGAGACAGTTTTGTGATTTTGTGAACCACATAAGACCTTTATGAATTTAGTAGCTGTGAAGGTAATGAACAAATTTTCTTGTTACATCAACATATTATATCGACAAAATCGTGTAGTTTTGATTTTTGTCCCGTCTTACCCTACTTTCAACGCACTGTGCGGCGTGCAGAACGACGGTGCGTGGCGGCGCAGGATGAATCTTGAGCTCGAGTAACTCGCTCGCAAACCCAGTATCTCGCAGGTGATCAAAGCCGGACGGATACGTTAAGCAGGATATGTTGTAGGAACGCCGGACCTCGCATTCACAAAATTCACCAGTACACCTGCACGCAATTTGTTTTTCTGTTTGACGTAAGCTTCGACATTTGTATCATACTTGATGACTGTTTGCTAAGAGAAGTTCAGCCCTGTTTCTGCCTAACGAAATCTGACAGCGACAGACTAACAATACACGATGTTGAATCTTTGTATAAAACGGTTCTACAGGCCACTCAAAAAATTATATATCCTGGATCTAGGCCAATGTAAAACAGGATCTCTCAAGCTAAATCCTAAAGATTTCGTGAAAAACTAAAATCATCTTCCCGTCCAACGTCCATTCAACCCCGTCCATTTCATCCAACGTCCAAATTTAACCGATGTTCAGCTCTAATTTGGAAGCAGCAGACCTTTCTGCCCTTTACTTCGAAAGAATTGTGAGTAATTCATCGCCTGTACTACGTTACAACCGTTTCGCTCACTTTCCCTCACAAGACATCAACCTTCCCTTTATTCAGTTAACATCAGATGAAGTGAGGATTGCCACCGAGAACTTCGTCTCAAAAAAAGGACCCGAAACTGATGGTATTTGTTTCACTCCGGTGAACTTGCTATGTTATCACACTACCACAGGGAATTGAGATGAGGAGGCAAATCGACGCGGTGTACGTTGATTTTGCGAAAGCATTCGATACCGTTCCATGTCATCGAAAAATGAAGCACAAAGCTGTACAAAATATATTTTGGACGGGATTCTGTCATACTTCTCGGCCGCACCTCAGATGAGTATTACATCTGGCGTTCCCCAAAGTAGTGTTCTTGGACAGCTTTCATTTAACATCTACGAAAATGATTTACACCTGCTCATATCCTCTTCCAAACTCTCGTTCGCCGATGACGTGAAAGTATTTCGTGTAGTTGTGTCTACGGATGACCGCACTGCCCTTCAGGAAGACATCAACATTTTGCTGATTTGGTGCGATGATAATGGTATGCGTGTCAACAGTACGAAATGCAAAATTATATCTTTTACACGCTCTTCCAATCCTGCTCATCACCAGTACAGTATGAGAACCTGCGATCTTGGTGTGAACATTACGAAAAGCTCACCTTCGACGACCATATCAGGCCTATGGCTGCCAAAACTTTCTCTGTACTAGGGTTTATTCGCCGACACGCTTCTGATATCACGGTCATTTTCGGTATAAAGTTACTCTTTTGCACACTAGTGCGCAGCATTCTGGAGTACGCTTCGCCTGTTTAGTCCCCACACTGCCTCCCTTGGAACGATCCAGTCGAGCTTCTCCCTTACCCTAATGCAAAGATGTCAACTTATAGTTTTTGGAGTCGCTGTCAGTCAGACGTGATAATGATGTGCTTCAAGGAGTAATTGACTGCTCTGCGTCACTCGAGCAAATGCCAATAAATATCGTTCCTAATCGTTTCCGGAACTCTACTCTACTGGCTACAAGCTACCACAGAACCAGCTATGCATACAACAATCCCATGGACAAATGTTCAACAACGTGTATGACAAGTTCTATTTCAACTTGGCTAGATGTGTTTTTAAAAACCGCACAAGTAGATTAGTTTAGTTGTTGGAAAACTATAAAATAAGGTTACAGTCTGTGTGATGTTTTTGTCGAAGACAGTGATGTTAAATATGCTGGTATTTGCTTGAAGTTCGGTTGGTACATGAATAAGAAGAGCGCAGCGAGCAAGGTTGTTAGACCAAGTTAAGCAAGACTTGGCAAGAAAAAATGCGGCCAGGATCCGAGTTTATTAAAGAAACTTTGTTCATCAGTCTATATCTTACTGATGCTACGCCAAATAAAGTAAAGTGAAGTGAAGACACATTAGAGCAAAATCATTTCAAATCGTCTGGAAATACGCGAAAATTTAATCGACCATTTTTGATTTGAATGAAACTTTTCACACGTATTTGGCTTAGCAAACTGAGCATTTTTCACAGGTGGAGAATTTTTTTACACCCATGAGTTACATTCTAAAAGGGCGTATGCCTTTTGGCATAGGTTTTATTCGAAGCATTGTAGCCCAGAAACCGTTGGTTGTATAGAAAAACTGTCTGAGAATGAGTTGTAGGGAATTAAAAATGCACCATAAAAAAAATATACACTGTACAAAAAAATTTTTTTTGACCAAAAAAAATTAAAAATAAACATAAAATTTCAATTTAAAGAAAAAAAGAGTTGATTTTTTTTTTTAAAGAAACTTGACGTTAATACGCAACTTTCAAAAAAAGTCCAGGATGGAGAAATGAAGAATAATTTTTTTATGGTAGATTATTTTTTTTATAGAAATTCTAATTTAAACATTTTTCAAAATATTTGTATTCTGATAATCTTAAAAGATGCAGAGAGTCATTTTGAATCAAAAAGCTCTTAGTAGTAAACATTCAAAAGGCATCGGTTTTCGAGTTATTTCTAATTTAAGCTCGAAAAATCATAATTATTTAGGAAAATACACGTTTCTCTTAATTTGTCCATGGTTCTCCAGCAAAAACCATACGTTCATTGGAATGCTTCATCAAAAATATACAATTTATTCTTTGACAACAAAACGATTGGGCGAACGGTTCTCAAGAAAAGAGTTAAATGTTCTAAGTGATGTAAATATATATAAGAATCAAATATTTGTTTTCGAGTTTTATTATCTTAGGAACATATTTTTTTATGACATAGATACTTTACAGAACTAGTTTCACCTTTTATTTTATATATATCATAAGTAAATGATTCGTCATCTTTTGA
This sequence comes from Wyeomyia smithii, assembly GCF_029784165.1. NCBI lineage: Eukaryota > Metazoa > Arthropoda > Insecta > Diptera > Culicidae > Wyeomyia > Wyeomyia smithii. The sequence continues at coordinate 87,435,123 of NC_073696.1, read as the reverse complement.
AAACAGCTTCGTTTGTATCTTATTTTTTGAAGTCGGAACAAAAGAGTAATACTTTTGTGTGGCAGCTATCATTATAGATGTTTTGAAAACATTGCTCCATTCTGTTACTCCTTGTTCATATTCTTCATATGACACCCAACTAAATGACATTTTTGATGAATTTTTATTACAATCATACAATTATTTTGCGCTTGTAATGGGATGTTCATGTTCTTTAGCTAAACTTGCATTACCTGCCATTCGTTTTAATATGCCACCAATTGCACCGCATGGGCCTTTACCATGAGAAGTCGCAAAAAATGCAACTCTGCATCGACGTTATATTTTGTTGCAAAGTTTTTTCTATTTTTATATTGTGAGGCAGCTCCATCAGACATTAATATCGCTTTTTTCAACTTTATTGTTGTTTTCAAAAAACTCATTAATTTGGCAATGAACACCTGAACCGCAACAGTATCATGATGGAGTACTTCCGATATTATGATGAAGCTGATATTCTTAAGTGTTCCAGATTCTGAATAGTAAACAACGAAGGGATGAATGGTGACTTGACTATCATTCCAATAACTACACTAATCACAAATTGATAAAGACATATCAAAATGAGCTTGACTATTCAATATTTTTAATTTTGCAATAACGTTTTCGTTTAATTTGCGTAAGCTTGATTCCATTTTCACTTTATTCATCTTCACAAAATGCAAACTGTTACTAACATATCTGGAGTAGTGCAATCGTATTTATATACGAAAACAGATATTATAGGTGACCCAGTAGTTATTGGTTGCGTACTTTACAAACAGTTATTATTAGTTAACAAGTAGGTAGTATTGACGACAAACATATTATTTTATAAAACATTTTTATAAAACATTTTAGCAAACTTATGATGTATATAAAATATAAGGTGAATCTAGTTCTGTAAAGTATCTATGTCATAAAAAAATATGTTCCTAAGATAATAAAACTCGAAAACAAATATTTGATTCTTATATATATTTATATCACTTAGAACATTTAACTCTTTTCTTGAGAACCGTTCGCCCAATCGTTTTGTTGTTAAAGAATAAATTGTATATTTTTGATGAAGCATTCCAATGAACGTATAGTTTTTGCTGGAGAACCATGGACAAATTAAAAAATACGTGTATTTTCCGAAATATTAATAATTTATTGAGCTTAAATTTAAAATAACTCGAAAACCGATGCCTTTAGAATGTTTACTACCAAGAGCCTTTTGATTCAAAATGACTCTTTGCATTTTTTTAGATCATCAGAAAACAAATATTTTTAAAAATGTTTGAATTAGAATTTCTATGAAAAAATTAATCTACCAAAAAAAATTATTTTTCATTTCTACATCCTGGACTTTTTTTTAAAAATTGCGTATTAACGTCAAGTTTCTTTAAAAAAAAAAATAAAAATAAAATTCAACTCTTTTTTTTAATTGAAATTTTATGTTTATTTTTAGTTTTTTTTGGTCAAAAAAAATTTTTTTTGTACAGTGTATATTTTTTTTATGGTGCATTTTCAATTCCCTACAACTCATTCTCAGACAGTTTTTCTATACAACCAACGGTTTCTGGGCTACAATGCTTCGAATAAAACCTATGCCAAAAGGCATACGCCCTTTTAGAATGTAACTCATGGGTGTGAAAAATCGCTCCATCTGTGTAAAATGCTCAGTTTGCTTAGCCAAATACGTGTGCAAAGTTTCCATCGGTGATTTGGCGCGATCTTGCTCATTAAGCATTCAAAACTTATTTCGAAATATATGAGTTTTATACAAACAACAATAAAAAACGAGAGAATTTTTTTATTTAATTGCACATAAGACCGTTTGACAAGTAAAAGTTTCTTCAAATTTTCCGAACTTCTGTGCATTATCATCTCCAAAAATTCCAAAAATTTACAAAATGCCAATCATTTCATTAAAAATTTATTTTTTTCATGAAAAATTACTATTTATCATAAAACATTGAAAAATTCAGATATTGAAAAACAGTTATGTAACAATCTCCCATTATCTGCCATTTTTACATGCTAGAAAAAAGTTTCAACCAAATCGGTTCAGTAGATGCTGAGGAAAACTTACCACCATTTGAAAAAACATGTTTTCGAGTAAACCGCTGCCAACAGCGTAATACTCAAAATATTTGCATTCACAACATGCAAAATGCAACTTTTTAGTAGATGAAACATTTCTCAAATTGTATCTCAATAAGTTTTATTTTTTTTTTCAAAAATGTTGTTTACAAGCGAGTTCTACAGTTCAACGATGAATTAAGTATTTAACTGAATATAAAAATAGCATTTTTTTGATTTTTTATTGAATTTTAATGTTCTACACATCGTACCAGCAGAGTTTTAAAAATTTTATAGGCCCAACATTATATTTAAAAATTGGTTAAATATTATTTAATGAATTGCACACAGTGCCAGTCTGTCGCTTTACCTTTATATTTTTATTATTATGAGGAAAAACTTAAAAAATTACTAAAATTTGGCTGCTATCTTGTGATTGAATATGCTTGCAAGTTTTTTTAAGCGAATAGAATTTGAAACTGTCACCATCATTTCTAGTTGATCGTAGAACTTTGAAATTAGTCGATTCAGTGGTTGGCATTATTTTGGCTCATATAATAAAATAAGTGTCTATATTTGTAAAATCATCTATTTTTAAAATCATTTTCTGCGCAGCTAAACCTGCAACGTTAGAATAGTTTTTGTGACGCACCGAACGACGGCCTTATTTTTGAATAGTTCCTTTTTAAATTCCAAAGCAAACAAACTGAGCGAGGATTATTATTCACAGAAAACCAAGCGAAAAAAATCTTCTACAGTCTAGTTAACACCTTTAATCCGATATTTTCCATACCCGAGTGAAAATCACGTTGTGGCCTTCCAACCTGGATGCTGAATGGGTAAAAAATAGGTTGCAGCTGCTTCCAGTGCAAAAGCTTCAGAATTCAACACATTGAGCGAGTTTAGGCACGATTCATTTCCCCTGCTCACGCGTCAGCGATTTAATCTTCATGATCAAAAGTGGTACCGTATCTCATAACAAGCTTCAATTCATCAAATCGATGAAAGTGAATGGAGTCAGATTTCTGCTTCCGATAACAATCAGCCGAACATGCTGTATTGATTTCGACTCACACCCTGGCGCAGTATTTCTTCCATGCTAACTCGCATGGATGGGTTGAATAATCATTTCGAGGTGAAACTGTTATTTATGAATTTTCCATTAAAATTTTCCTTCAATCAATCACTTCCGCTTTATGATATTGCGAGAGAGAGAGAGAGAAGCATTGCAGCTGCTACCAGCAGTGGTGGCTCGAATAGGACGCATGATTAGGTTTATGAAACACCAACGAACGGAAGCAGATAAATCCTGCCTCGATGGTGTGGTACCCGCCGTGAGGGAAAGGAAATCCTTCTATTTACAGTTACGAGACCATAAAAAGTAATGATTTCCGCGCGCTGAAGCCCTGGCGCGCAGATCCTGTCAGCGTCGCTGTTTCCCATCCATTTACTGTCTAATCAGCGTCATCATCACCGACCCACAGTCAATGCGTAGTCGCAGCCCCTATCCTGGTTGGTTCTGAATTGGTTGAGCTTTTTCCTATCAAGCTCTTCCGAAAAAACCTTTTAACAATATTTTACTCTATCCCTAGTAGCTGCTTTTAAAATATACAAATTAAATAAAGAGTAAGAGATTGGTCCTTCCGCGAAAAACTGCTGATAATAAGGTATCACATTTTTGGATTTTCCCGCGTGCATTGTAGGTTCGTTGAGCGATTTTCTCTGGCATCTAGCAAGTAAGTAAAGAATTCTACATCTGTGAATATTCTGTGGTATAACCAAAAATCACTGACTAAGGAAGGATTTGAATCTTTGACCAGTTACCTCTTTAGTGTTGTTCAAAGGTTTAACCTTGCGTCATATTTTACGCCACCTCGACACTACAGATCGTCTCGAAAATCTGATCCAAACTATTAAGCATCTCTCTCGTTAACGGCAGGTGACAAATTCACGGCACCAGCACTGCCCCATCTGCTGCCGAAGATATTATTTTCATAGCACCCTGGTGATTATTATGCCAATGTCTATCTACTCGAATTTCCAACGAAAATGTGGCACCATCTAGCGGAAGTGCCAAGAAAACACACGACGTGGCTCTGTGAGGCGTATGACATCACAAGCTTACCACGGCGTAGGCAATTTGCAAAGACAAATCCCTTCCAAAGTTCTTCCGTTCACTGTCGCTTCCGAGAGGGAAGATAAAATTCATCGAACCCACACATACACACACACACAGTCTTCGAGAGTTGGTGACCGTAAGCAACCCCCTGACTTACAACTGGGGGAACCGACAGTTGCCCAATTTGCTGTGTAACATCCGCTGGACTCGACGGTCGTCAGCTGGCATCGTTAACATTGACTTAGTTACAATATTTTTCGACGAAGGGAGACTTCTTTCGGAAGACCGTAACTCGAGCACGGACTAATAGTATATTTTGGCCTAATCTTGACTATCAAAAGCAAAGCCTGAGTGCTACATTTCGACTCAGAACTACACCTTCTGTTTATTCGACACGGCCAGCCCATTAGTGGGCAGGGCAAAAACGGAGCTGGTGCTGCAATCCTATTGACTCCAACTGTCGCCCTGCGCTGAGATTCAAATCTGTAGACCAGTAATCGATATCGCAATGAAACAGCAATTTGTCTTGAACGTTGAACGAACGAGCTTTTTACAATCCGGCCTCGTTTCGGTTTAGTTTTAAAGACTATACCAGCAAATCCGAATGGAAAATTTATCTATTGGACCATTTGTAAAATAACTCATATTTTTTATACAAAATCTTCATCAAAATCAATCTTTATAGAAATCAATAAATTGATTTTGATCATTTATTCTTCGAACATTCTTTCGAGTAAATGTTCACAACGACCACGTCTCGCCATTTTGCACCATTTTTTCAGTATTTCGACCTGAGGTTCACAGTATTTTCTTTATAAGGCCTCAATAGTGTTACGATTTTCAACATACACCAACGATTCAACGTAGTCTTATAAAAAATAGTCCAGCAGAGGCATCAAATCACATGGTCTTGATTCCACCAATGACCAGCCCATAAACCACACAAAACTGTTATTTATTCAATTGTTCAATGTTCACCTAGCGAAAAAACACCTCTTATTATGGTTTCACTAGCTCGATTATGACGGTCATTAAATGGTTCAACGGGCATAACACACTGTTCACAGAGTATGAATTTCGATAATAAACTTCTGAATTCGTTTTTTTCTGAATGAAATAACATAGAAAACAAACAAATTTTGACTTAAACAGATGACGCTCGAACGTCATCACATACCAGTGCTGCCAACTTTAAAAGAAAGATCGTAAAATATTATCCTCTATCACATGCTTTCATACAAATGTATGGAACTTTCATACGAATGATAATTACCACTGACATTTTTCTCCTGGTATTTGCGCTAATGTGTGCAAATTTTTACAGACTTTTGCCCGCGCGAGCAGTTTTTTTTTCAGATTTCAAGCAAATTTTTCCGGTTTATCGAGTAGTTTCAGACATTTTTCAAAAACATCTAGCATCTCTGTGAAAGAGGATGATTTACTGGAAAGTGGATTGACCAGCAGCAAGCAGAACTGCGGCAATTCGCAGCGCAGCAGGCGATGATTTCAAATATAATAAGTTCGTATGGTTTTTGTTGCAACATCCGCTTATTCGATTGCAGCTTCCCACAGCAAAGCATAGAGAAACTAGCGGACCGCACGTACGACAACCTCCACTCGCCAAGCCGCTTGACGATTGACGGCCAGGAAGGTTTTGCCGTGTGTTTGGTAGGATTGGAAGGGAATCATCCACTATGAGCTGCTCAACTATGGCCAGACCCCCAATTCGGTTCTCACAACAACAACGATAATAACAACAACTTTGTCAATAACAATAGAAATAACTACAACAGCAATTACTACAATAATAATAACAATTCCAACAACAACCGCAACAATAAGAACTACTTCAACAATAACAACAACAATCAGAACCAGAATCGCAACCTCAACTTTAACAGAAATCTCGATAGTAACCATCAAAGTACCAATCGAAACAACTACAACTTCAACACCAATAGTAACCGTAGATATACCAACCACAACCGTCACGTCAACAACAGTTTTTGGAATAATAACAATAGCCCCTACTATAACATGGCCAACAGGCAACAGAATAACGTCACCAACTCCTACAATAATCAACAACACACCAACTCTAATTGTTTCCATGCAAATCAACTGTTACCACCTGACAGAGTGCTTCTTGCAGCAGCGAAAGACCGATTCTCCAGACCTCAATCTAACTTCATTCCTACGATTCAATTTCAAAGAGGCGAAACTCTTAACCCATACCCGGCGAACGACGAGTTTCCACTTTCTCAACCCCAGATGATCAGCGATCCTGCACACCTTCCTACTTCACAATGCATTGCGTGCTCATCTAGGCACTCGTGTCTTCAACGCAATTGACTCACTCATCAGAGGACCGTTGCTGGTGATAATTTTGTTCAACCTAGAGATGTAGGAAATGACGCGACCTACTCTGCTCTGGTAAACACTTCTGTTAATAATGACTCTCATTCTTTAGCTTCTACACTCGAACACCCCACCACTACCGAGATCTCTGTATATTGCCAAAATTTTAACCGCATGCGAGGCGCTCACAAAATTAACGAAATTCAAAAAAATGTACTAACCTGTTCATTTTCTGTTATTCTAGCAACCGAAACCAGCTGGGATGAGGGTGTTCGCAGCGAAGAAGTCTTCGGTTGCCGATATAATGTCTATAGAAATGACCGTAACTATCAATTATCTGAAATGAAATCCGGTGGTGGTGTGTTGATTGCGGTGTCAGTAGACTTTAATTCAGCGCTTATCGACACCATTCAGTTTAAAGAGTTCGAACATGTTTGGGTGAAAGCAGAACTAGCAGGAGAGACACACGTATTTGTCTCTGTCTATTTCCCTCCAAATAATGCGCGGAATGAAATCTTTGAAAAGTTTCTTCATGTTGTTGAAAATATTGCATCTAAGCTGTTACCTGAAGTAAAACTCCACATATACGGTGATTTCAACCAACGCAACATTGATTTTATTCCGGACATCGATAACCATAGCATTTTACTTCCTATTATTGGCGAAAATGAAACGCTGCAAATTCTTTTTGATAAAACCTCTAGTCTTGGTCTTAATCAATGCTTTTGACTTTCAGTCAGCAAACTATGATGAATTAAAACATAAACTAAATAGTATCAACTGGCAAGATGTATTGTTTGAAGACGGAAACGTCGATTCGGCTATAGAAAATTTTTATAACATATTATCTGATTTATTTATTTGCGAAATACCGATGAAAAGAATAAGACGTCATGGCAATTCCAAATACCCAGTCTGGTACAATAGACAAATTAAAAACTTAAAAAACAAAAAACAAAAAGCACATAAAAAATACAAAACTCATAAAAATCGTGATGCTTTAACAACTTATCTTAACACTTGCGTTGAATTAAACGATGCCATTAGTAACGCGTTTGAAGAGTTCACATTAAAGACTGAGCTTGAAATCAAATCCTGTCCAAAATTTTTTTTCAAATATGTTAAATCAAAGTTAAAATCTGAGAGTTTTCCTTCAAAAATGCAACTGCATGACAAAGTTGAAGAGAACCCGGCATACATCTCTGATCTATTTGCTGATTTTTCTCAACAAATTTATACAACTTTCTCCGAATCTGATCGTGACTATACATTCTTCACCAACTTTCCTGAGTTTCCCAACTATTTCAATTTTGAACATGTCAGCGCACGCGAAATTGAAGATACTTTAAAAGCTCTGGATGCGTCTAAAGGTCCGGGACCAGACGGAATTCCGCCAGCATTCATGAAACATTTAGCTAAAGAGCTAACTTCCCCACTGTTCTTGATTTTCAATATGTCGCTGGAATCCGGTTGCTTCCCGAAATTCTGGAAAAACTCATATCTAGTGCCTGTGTTCAAATCTGGTAAAAAAAAACCAACATTAGCAACTATCGAGGCATAGCCATTCTTTCCTGTATACCTAAGCTTTTTGAAGCAATGATAAACCAAAAGTTATTCCACCAAATAAAAAATAGAATTACCCCAACGCAACACGGTTTTTTCAAAGGGCGCTCAACAACAACTAACTTACTCGAGTTTATTAACTTCTCTTTGAACGCAATGGATAAAGGTCATTATGTTGAAACCTTATATACTGACTTCAGTAAAGCTTTCGATCGCATTGATATACCCCTGCTTCTCTTCAAGTTACGAAAAATTGGAATTCATCCACAATTACTCAAATGGATTGAATCGTATTTGACAGATCGTCAACAAACAGTCAAATTTAAAGGTAGAATATCGAAACCTATTCAGGTAACCTCAGGAGTTCCTCAAGGCTCTCACTTGGGCCCTCTACTATTTATATTATTTGTAAACGACATTTCCTTTATTCTAAAACATGTAAAAATTCTTATTTATGCCGACGATATTAAACTTTTCATTGAAATTAAAAACGCTGATGATGTAAATATTTTTCGTAACGAGATAAAATATTTTTACATTTGGTGTAAAAAAAGCCTTCTTCAGCTAAACGTTAAAAAATGTAGTTCGATGGCTTTTGGCAGAAAAAGAAACATGCCAAGCAATATAATTTCCTTAGGAGATCAGGTAGTAGAGAAAAGTGAACGAGTTAGGGACCAAGGAGTCATACTCGACTCAAAATTAACATTCACTGATCACTACAATACAATTATTAATAAGGCTAGTGACATGCTCAGTTTTATAAAACGTTTCTGCTATAATTTCCAAGATCCATACACCATAAAAACACTTTATAATTCCTATGTCAGGTCACTTTTAGAATACTGTAGCATTGTATGGTCTCCGTTTTCTGCAACACATGTAAACAGAATAGAATCAGTGCAAAAACAATTCCTGTTATATGCACTTCGTAATCTACGATGGACGTCATTTCCCCTACCATCATATGACGAACGCTGCAGACTTATTGACATCCAATCATTAAAAGCCCGTCGTGAATTCGCAATGATGTCATTTGTTAACGATATCGTATCTCAACGTGTCGATTCACCCGAAATATTATCAAAACTCAATCTCTATGTACCTTCTAGAAATTTACGAACTCGGACTTTGTTTTCTTTAAATCATCAACGAAACAATTATGCTAAATACGGGCCAATTAATCAAATGATGTTAGTGTATAACCAACACTGTGAAGCAATTGACTTTTCTATGTCGAGAACTAAATTAAAACAATATTTCAACTCAACGCGCAATTTAAATCGATAGAAAACTTTCATTGTAATAATCCGTCAAGTGAAGAAATTATTATTCAATTATGTATAAACTCTTTTTTTTTGCTCCCACTAGTATAAATAGCATATAGCATGTAAGTTAGTTTTAAACATATTTAGTCTACTTTTGTTTGACGAAATAAATAAATAAATAAATAAATAAATAAATATTGTGAGCAGCTCGACCGTTTGAAGCAGGCGATTGACCAAAAGCGGCCAGAATTGGTCAATAGGAATGGTGTTGTTTTCCACCAAGACAATGCTCGGCCTCACACATCTTTGATGACCCGCCAGAAGCTACGGAAGCTCGGATGGAATGTCCTATCGCACCCACCGTATAGTCCGGAACTAGCACCGAGTGATTACCATCTATTCCGGTCCATGCAAAACGCTCTTGGTGATACTAAGTTGGCCTCAACAGAGGCTTGCGAAAACTGGCTGTCTGAGTTTTTTGCAAATAAAAAAGGGGTTTTTTAAAGGGGGAATAATTAAGTTGCCTTTTAAGCTTTGGTAATAGTGATGAACAGAATTATTTCCGAAGAATTCCTTTCCACCCTTCCTGTTTTACAATTTTAGATAAATGATTTTAGGGCGCTAAGAAGGGCCATTAGTGTTGCCACAATAGTGGCGATTATTTGCATATGATGCGAGATGATTCTTATTTTGTTATTATTTCTGGCAGCATTTTGTCTAACTTAATTATCAGGCGATTTTTCCGAGTTGTTTCGTTGCATGAAAATGATGGTAATCATTCAAACTAGTTTTGTAATTACAATATGATCGTATTTAGCGAGAAACAAATCTATTTTAAAAACTTTTAGCTCCACTTTTTCATCGCTTGGAATGAATTCAAAAATACAGAAAATTCAACATTGTTTGTAGAACGTGTCGAACGAACGAACGAAGAGCCAATTGTAATTCATACTTGGCAGGAGGAATGAAATGCTTTACTTCGAGCAAGTGTATTTCGTAAAAGCTTCTGTTCAGCTTTAGCTCCGGATTTGCGTGCCTGTCTAGCTCTTCAGGCAAAAGCAAACGTACAGAAGTCTGAACTTTGCTATTTGGCTACTTTGTTGCTTGCCTTCGGTGCCGTCCTAACAATATAATTGTTGAAGATTATACACTTGACAAAAAACTAATGTACTTCGCGCACATCGTTCGTTTGTGTACCTAAAAACAATGTGCAGGGCAGTCTGTCCTTTTTTTTCGATTTCCTCATTCTTTCACTTACGTCGCACCACCTACTTGTAGCGTTAGTTCTCTCCGTAGATATTTAAAATAGTTATATGGGCTACTCATCATACAGGTAGCATTTTTTCTTCGTCCATCGCCATTCCGTTCAATCGAATTTGCAAATTACATTTTCTGGTCGGGGCAAAGCAGGCAAAGTCCCGTTCATCCGGTGCTGGATTTTAACTCTCGGTAGATCGAATTTATCGTATGCCGCATGATGCGCGTTGGTACTGGGTATCTACTTACTTACTTACTTACTTATGTAGCCTAGAGCCGTGGTGGCTTGTGTCGTTACAAGAATTTTCCTCCACTCTCCTTGGTCATGGTCTGAAAGTCACCAATTTACTAAACGTCTCGATACTCATAGACCCACTTCAACATGGTCAGACGTGGTGCCGGTGGGGTCCTTGAAGAGAACCAATTTTGTCGCACTGTTACGGCACCCATCATTCCCCCCAAATTAGCTTACAGGATTCCGTGTCGCTTTGACCTACGTCCCCGGAAAATGACCGGCCTCTACCGGGTGATAAAATGCAACTGGTACACAGCCTTCTGCTGTGTTTGATTAAGGCGAGAACCTGCACATTCTTGTCTAGGTAAAATAACAAACATTAAAAAATAGAACAGTTACTAGGATCACGCGGCGCACTCAGCGACGCATGAGTGACCCAGGTGAGTTCTGCGATCGAGAGCATTAATTATTTGCCGCTCTTAGCTCCCCTGGTCATGAGAGCTTTCGTTTATATAGAATGAAATAGCCATAGCGTGGCTTAAGAATAAACGGGATAAAAGATAAACGTTGGGCTAGCGGTAAGGTAATTATACTCAATAAAATTAATCTTCTTTTAGAGGTAATTCCGCCTGTAATTAATGTGACAGCACTGTCGTCCGGCATCTTCGCGACATGCCTGGCCCATCGCAGCCTTTCGACCTTCGTTAGGTACACAATGAGAATCTCTCCAAGTAGTGGTTGCAGTTCGTGATTAATATGCCCGCTTTCAATTTGTACTCCACCAAATGTTGTCCGCAACATTTTCCGTTTCAATTAGACTAGTGCGCGTATGGCTCCCGTTAGCAGAGTCACTGTTTCGAGTCCATAGAGAACTACTGGTCTAATTAGAGTTTTGTACATCATTAGTTTCGTACGGCGCCTTATGCTCCTGGATAGAAGCGTCCTGCGAAGACCAACGAAGGCCGATTTTCAGCTTAAATACGTCGTTGGATCTCTAGTGTTATTGTCGGCAGTTACCAGAGATTCCAAGAATACGAACTCATCTACCACTTCAAGTTCGTCGCCGTCGACGATCACCGTCCGTGGGAGGCGAGTGTTGGTTTCACTGAGCCTCTCCCTTTCATATACTTGGGTTTCGAAGCATTAATTTCTTGTCCAACTATCCTAGCCTCCATTTTAAGTCTGGCGTAGATTGCCTCCGTCGTCGCAAAGTTTCTCGTAATAACGTAGTTGTCGTCTGCGAAACCTATGGGTTTATTACCATTGCTGATTTCTACTCAAGAAAAATGTTTAGCAACGTGCAGGATGGTCCATCTCCTTGTCTCAACCCTCTGCGTGCTTCGAAAAGATTCCAGAGTGTCCTCGAAACGCACACATAGCACATCACTCGAGCTTTGATAAATCGTGTCAGAGTATCCGGAAAGCCGTAGTCACGTAGACGCTGTCTTGAAGTCCACGAAAACGAGGTGTGTGCACGGTGTCCTCCCGGTAATTTTGAAGGATTTGCGGGAAAGCGATGATCCGTAGTAGCATATGCTGGTGTGAAGCCTACTTAGTACTGCCCTACGAAACCTTCTGAAAGACAGAAGAGCAGATCCTGGGAGAGGACTTTGTTGGCGGCGTTGATCATCTTTATGCCACGGTAGTTGCTGCACTGTAGCCCAGTGCCCTTTTTAAAGATGGGGCATATGACACCTGCCATCCATTTCTCCCGTAGTCGCTCTTCCTGCCAAACCCTGGAAGTAACACAGTGGAGTGCTGTTGGTATTGCTTCGTTGCCGTGTTCATAGAGCTCTGCCGGTATTCCGTTCTTATCTGCGGCTCGATTGTTTTTTAGTGACCCAGTTTCCCGTTTTATCTGGAAATCGGAAATTCCGAAAATGTTATCGTCTGTAGGCACTCAAAGGTAAACTTCCCTTCCGCCTCCTTCAGATGCTTCGCGATTGGGGTGCTCATTGAAAAACTGTTTCCACCTATCGACCACATAGCGCTCTTGTGTGATTTGGTTTTTCTCCTCGTCCCTACACATATCTGGTCTCGGTGTGTAGCCCTTACGAGATTGGTTTATCTTATCTGCTATTGGCCCGAAACAGTTACTCCAGCTCTTCACTTCGTCCATCTCGTCGTCAGATCGACCTTAGTGCGGGCAGTTAAAGTTAATGATGCTGTAGTTGAAGAAACGACCTCAACAAACACATCCTCTTGTTGATCGCCTACCAGTTGATCACACGATCCTCATTCTGCCTAGCACATAAAAACCTGTTCTTAGCTCCTTGGTTGCTCTACCTTTCTGGTTTACCTGGGCCTTACCGCCACGAACTATTCACAATCACTCACCTTGCCTCACCTTGCGGGGTTCTAACGCCTTAAGCACACCCTGTCTTCATCAACAAAATACATTGTCACAAATCAGGCTGTCGTAATTTCACGTTAACCTTTCGTGTTTTGAAAACATAAACAGCTTCTTCAACTATTTATTTTACGATACGAATATGTTTACCCTGAACAAGCTAAGAACATATACGTACCAAATCCAGCAGCAAGGTTAAGAAAACAAACATCCCAAGAAAAATGCAACTCGTTTCTTTCATTCACTTTATGTAATCAAAGCATGGTAGGAAGTGAATACATCTTCCCTGTGCTAAAGTAAAGTCTATTTCACATTACCAGGGCAAAAATATAAAACTGCAGCCAACAATATGCGATAAATTATACAAGCTTCATCAGATACGCAGCTAAGCAGTGTCTTTGCCCATAAACGATGAGTACGCAGCAGCAGCTTCCTACGGGGACAATACAGTAGTGTCCTGGAAGACGTTACTATCAGCAGGGACAGCAGGAGTAGTCGCTTCAAACACTTTTACAGCATATTCATAAAAACGACCGTTTTTTCTTTCACTCGTTCTCAACTCTCGTGTCGTACGGGTACGAGTCATCTACGTATGCTGGGTTGAAGCCACAATTTTTCCACAACATGCTTATGCACAACGGAGCCCTAGGGACAAGAATCTTCTCTCTGTAGAATCAGTGTCTGAGCAAGAAAAATAAAGCAAAAGATGAAAATAAAACAGATTATGTGCACGAAATTGCATACAAATCCAGCACACTCTCTTTCCGGCTGGCAGTCAGCCGGCGCCTACCAAAAATAGTACTGGGGGTTAGTTTGTATGGAGAAAATTGTGATTTTCTCAATCTTAATATTGAAAGTGTAGGAAATAAACACTTAGTTTTGCAGTAAAAATAATCAAATTTATGTTATTTAAGCTTTTTAGCTGAAACTTAAAGTACAACGCACCTTTTCACACTGGGCCCGCTTGCCTTCCACACTGTGGATTTCCCACCGGACGCTGTAATGCAGTTGCGTGTCAGTAAAATGTTCAAAAGGCAACACCAGCAGCAGCAGCAGCAGCAAACGTACAAATGAAATTTCCAGAAAACTGCGGAGCAAAAATAAATATTAAAAGCGCTTATAAGCACGCCAAATATGGCACCAGCTTCGAAGATGCCAACCTCGGAGTAATGTTTTTTTTTTTGCTCCCAGAGAAAAACGCCTCTGCCGCCGACGGCACTTGTTTGGATTTATGATGATTGGCACGTTCTGCTGGTTTGCTGCTTACTTGCTTGCTCGGTTGCTTGTCGTCTGCTCGAGACGATAACTTTCAACAGCATCCTTACGAGACGGCCCGGATGGTTGCCCTCAGAAAACCATGCTGATTCGGGTGCGAAAGAATGTTTCCCTGCAGTGCATGCCCTGCATTCGGGAGCTGCAGCCACTGAAGCGAATGGAATGAAGGCTGTTGTTGCGCATGAAATGGTTCAAGAGTTGAAAATAATAATTCAGTAGCTTTTTTTTTGTTTTTGTTTTAATATTGGCCAGCCGACTGTGTGCTTCGTGGGTGAGTACATTTTTTGTGTAAAGTTAAAATATGGTAGAATGTATTTAATATTGTTTACACTATGTTATGTAAATCCAGTATTACTTTCAATGGTCTTTTACGGTGTAAGATGGATACGCGTCGTACTGTAGGGTGATATGAACAACCATGCGCTCACTCACGTTCCACGAATGCAATAAACGGCACGAAATCTCACTATATGCATACCTTCTTAGGAAATGGAGCTTTCTTGATAGCGAAAAGTTCAATAAAATTAGATTTCGTCTTTTTATGACCGAAAGTGATGTAAATGGAAAACTTGAAATATACATTCACCGTAGCTATAGTTTTATTGCCGTTTAGCAAACTAGAAGTTTTATGAGGATGTCAATTCAGGAATGTTTCGAATGACATCTATGTTCGATTTTGACAGCAAACATATCAATATATGTTTGCCAAAAGAAGAGGCGCCACTTTTGTCAACTTTTAATTTCGTTGAATTGAATTAAGAAGATTATTGTTGTAGTCCTTTAATTTTGTGGAATATAACTAAACGATTAACTAAAACATATCGCATGGAAACTGTATTTTCGGCACTCTCCGATGTGTTTTTTTCCACACTCATTATCGTATAGAAACTAACAACAGGCAGTTTCGTTAAAGAAACATGAAAAGAAAAATGATTAGTCACAATCATTTCAATACACAAGTTCAACGAACTGAATGAATTATTGATTTACCTTTCCGTCGAATTGGCTTCTACTGACTTTTATTTTGCTCACTGAGCAGGGAAAAATGTCGCCTCCAACGACTGTTTTCTCGGAAGGCAATCTTTTCAAGAAGGGTCTCTGATATTTTCTAGCGAAACAAATATCTCAAACTCGACTGGTTCCAAACATAATTAAAATTTAGTTTGAAGTGATTTAGTAGCCAAAATGCTCAGATTTATTTGCCTATTTGGCACCATATACTTGATATACCACAAAGATGGATCAACTAGTTTTCCGTAAGCGTGGTGGCAATTACCTAAACTATGAAGCTTTATGATATTTAAAGAAAAAGAAAACTCTAACCTCTTAACCTCCGTTACAACCATTGTTATGTTTTGTACAAAACTCTTTGTAATTTCCCAGTTAACAAATATTGCTAGATTAAGTAACGAGTAACGCAATGCTAATCACATAAGTTTCCTACTATGATTGCTTTTTCCTATTCAAAAACAATAAATTTCATTTTTGTTGTTTTTGGAACCACCCTAGTAAGAATAAATGAACCACCCCAATGAAAATGAAGTTTGAGAAACCAAATTAACATTCAAATAATTTACATTCGGTTTGGAACGAGCTGTGGATCATTTTAGAAGCCCGATTTAAATTATTCCATATTAAGCCTTTGGTTGCTCAGGAAACGGCGAAGTCCCAGAAAATCGATTTTCGGTTAAATTTGTTTTTTTTTTTAGATAATACCAGATCTCGATGTTTTATGCATTTTCAAGACATTTGGCATCGAAAAAAATGTTCGGTTTTCCCAATTTCTTTTACTCCCCCTTTGGTAACTAGTTTTTCAAAAATCGAAAAATCACAACTCTGAGCGGTTTGAGGTACCCCTAGTTCAATTGAGCTGAAATTTTGCACAGATCATTTGTTTGGGTCAATGAACATGGTCGGTTTTTGAAGTTCTATGATGAAATTTTTTTCATACAAGCATTGCCACCCTAGTGTACATGGTACAATTCATGATTCATGCGTCTGCGTCACACTATATCTTTCAATTCACCGCGAAGCAGGGCTCTACATTTTCGAAACAAAACAATAAAACTGATATACTCGCGCTGTCATTTCGATTCGAACAGTTTCATTTTCCCTTGATTCCTTTCGGCTACTATCAACGGATCACTTCTTTCTCTCTTTCCCTCTTTCTTCTTTCGGATCATTTCAAATGAAACTAATGACTATTTCAATCGATGGAGAGAGTGACGGAGGGAGAGACTCTTTCCGTTCCTTCAGCGTCTCAATTGAAATTGGCATCGCATCGCATTGTTTGATGGTGGTTTTCTAATACCGCAGGCCGTAGTTAGAACGGCAATGGCATCCAATAAATACGTTACGCAAGTTCCGATCAATATTTTCTTCCTCTTTCCTATATATATGTATACTGTATGGAAGCCTTCTGTCTCCGTCAGCGTTCATTGCCATTTTCAATTGAGATTCGGCATGTGAAAGTGATAGTGATAATCTCCGCTTTCAATTGAAAAGCGTTTGTATCAATTCCAAGCCCTTAAGTTGTCAGAATCACAAAAAGAGCTTCCGACTGTGTGTCATGTGACTCACGAAGTGCTCGAAAATGATACAAAAGCTTTTCAATTGAAAGCGACGGGTCAAAGCGTCACTATAACCTGATAATTGTCAATTGAAAATGACTTTGTCAGGCTCTGCCGCGAAGTATCGATCGTAGAACTTTACTCCGAGCACTTGTCGATCAGCTCCCTTCAACATTCATGCTTCATGTCCATAAAGGGCTACCGGTCGGATCAGCGTTCTATACAGCACTAGTTTTGAGCAAATTTGTAAACTACGAACCCTAAGCTGGTTACGTAGTCCATGAAAGGCCCTGTTCGCAGCTGCAGCTCGTCGTTTTACATCACAGCTCATATCGTTGTCACATGTCATAGCGTACCAAGAAAAACGAACTCATAAAACTCTTAAAATCGTTCCCCGTCAATCTCCACTTTAGCACCAACACAGAGTTAATGCTGACCCCCAACCCCGTCACTTCCCTCTTCAAAAGCCTGAACGCCTCCCGCTAGGCCCTACGATCCTGTGAAATTTCGCGATGATCGTTTCTTTGCACGTTTACTCTTTGTTTTGCACCTTAGATTAGAGAGCGTGTCTTCCTGCTCAGTTCATCTAACGGTACAAACGCGACCGATATCTCATTAGCTATTCACAGCTCGTTTATCTGATTGAGTCGTATGCCGCCCTAAAATGTACAAACAGATTGTGAGTCTTCAAGTTCTACTCTCGGAACTTATAGAGAATCTGTCGCAAGATGAAAATTTGGGCCGTTGTAGAACGCCCCTGTGGAAAACCAGCCTGGTATTTACCGACAAAGGATTCCGTTAACGGATTCAATCTAAAGAACCGATAATGGAGAGCACTTTGTATGTGGAGTTGAGCAACGTAATGCCTCGATAGTTATGACAATCTAGCCGATGGCCCTTTTTGTAGATTGGGCATATGAGGCCTTCCAACCAGTCGCTCGGCCTTTGGTCATTCTTCCAGATCCTCAGTCTGATCTGATGGATTGCATAGTACAGCCGCTCGCTTCCCGTTTTTAAAAGTTCAGCCGAAATACCATTCTTTCCAGCAGCCTCCCCGTTTTTCAGCTTGTTAATCGCCTTTGGCCTTCTCCTGTGTTAGTGACTCCACAGCTTGTTCGTCGCTTATGATCCCCATCCTGTTCCTGTTTCGTTTCTCTTGCTCAGGCCGGTTTCATTGGTTGACGAGTAAAATATATGCCTTCCAACGACCTTTATGTCGTGTTTTGGGCACTCGTCATAGGTTCGTTCAAGTTTTTCATAGAACTCATCTTTGACGTCATCGGATTCGTCGTTTGTCGGTGCATAGATGTTGGTTGATCCTCAACACTACGGTCATCTAAGGGCCTCCACCGGATGACTGTTGTTTTCTGATTTCCAACACTACGAAACCTACTGCTTCTAATGTAGTAGATATGGTACTGGCAAGAAGTGAGAGAAATAGGGTCTACTAACCGTTCTGTGTCCGTGTTCGTAGTTTTGGTATTACCCGATCATTCCGTTCCGTATTTCTAATGTCGTTCTTCGTGGTTAGGATAGGTTTCGGCATGCTCTCTTATCAGGCTCGCGATACCTACATCATGTTGATGGGGCTGCCATCGTAGGGGGTCTTTAAGGTGGCGGGGAAATCTGCGAACAGACACCTGAGAAGAGAACTCAGGGTGTGGGGATGAGACTAGGGAGACCTACTGGTCCCTGTCCCAACCCACACCTACGGGTCCCTGTCCCAAACCAATAAAACCCCTTCAGTCTCCAGCCCTGGTCTTCCCAGAACGACGATTAAGTATTACGTCGGGGAGTGGCTTTTGTGCGTGATAACCTCCTAGCTAACTACCTGGAGACTGGTAGTTAGCTACCACTGGCGTGTTGGTGGTTGACCCGCCACACACGTTGCAGCTCCAGGTCGACCTTGCGTATACAGTACGCGGCCGTCAACTCGACCTCCTCGATAGACTCGCCGTAAACCTCCAGCGTTATGTCGTCTGCAAAGCCGACGACCACAACCCCTACAGGGAACTTGAGTCTCAACACCCCGTCGTACATGACATTCCACAACACCGGACCCAGAATAGAACCTTGCGGAACTCCTGCGGTGATTGGAATGCTTTTCTGACCCTTCTCCGTGTTGTAGGCAAGAACTCGATTCTGGAAGTAATTTTCCAGAATCTTGTACAGCGTCACCGGTACATGGATGCTCCTGAACGCGAGCGCTATGGAGTCCCAACTGGCACTATTGAACGCATTCTTCACGTCGAGCATGACGATTGCGTAATAGCGTATCCTCTTCTCTTGCACTGTATTGCTACCTCCGCCCTCTTGGTGACGGAAGAGATTGCATCTAGTGTGGACCTGCCGTTCCGGAAGCCAAACTGGTTACTTGCCAGACCGTGACCGTGTTGAGGATGATCCTCTCAAGCACCTTGCCCGCGGTGTCCAGCAGACAGATAGGCCTATATGCCGATGGGTCCCCTGGCGGTTTCCCAGCTTTCGGCAATAAGACCAGTCTCTGCCGCTTCCACCTGTCCGGAAAGAGGCAGTCATCCAGACACCTCTGCGTTTTTATCGCCAGCCTGATCGCCAGGTTTGGGATACCATCCGGTCCCGGTGTCTTACTCACCTTTAGGGATTTGGCGATCACGATGAGTTCCTCATTCGTAACCCGTGCCTCCTCCTCAACCTCGACACGGCTATCGTCGCTACTGGAACGTCGGACGTGAGACTCGACCGCCGGAGGCCAAGGGCTTGGCTCGTGGTGCGGAAAGAGTCCCTCGATGATACGCTCCAGTACGCTGGTGATCGCTCTGCAGGCGCCAGCGCGCCTTTAGTCTTGGCCATTACGATCCTGTAGGCGTCACCCCACGGATTTGTATTGGCACTCGCACATAGCCTATCGAAGCAAGCTCTCTTGCTGGTCTTTATCGCACTCTTTAGCATTGATCTTGCAAAACTGAATGCTGCGCGGCACTCTGTCATCTCTCCTTCATTTCGCGCACGCTGCATCCTCCGTCTTGCACGGAGGAACGCACTGCGAAGGTCGGCTATCGCGTCCGTCCACCAGTAAACCGGTGGCTTCCCATTCCTAGGTTGGCGAGTCCTAGGCATGGTGGCGTCGCATGCCACCTAGTTCGGCAACGGCAACTAGTTCGTTAGCAGCCAACTGCCTTCCTCGCGCTCCCTTCTCATAGCCTCTTCGAATACCTCGGCATCGAAGTGCGATGTCTTCCACCCTTCCAGGTCGACCATCTGGGTGAACCTTTCGGTAGACCAACGCGGCGGAGCATAGCAACTGCAGTAGAACACTCCGTTCACCTTGGCAACCTCTTACCCTTTTTCTGAGGTTGAGATAACCTCCTGAACCGGGAACTTGCTCGTCGTACATATGGCCGCCATACTGAACTTATCCGCAACCCAGTTACCATTTACGGGTGGGATGCGGTAGGGGTCCGATATGATGGCGATGTCCGACAACGACTCAGTGACTGCTTGGTGTGCCATCTTAGGTGTAGCTGGCAGGATACTTCATTTCTTAATTCAGCCGCCCGCTCAGGGTCAGACGCTGTTGTATGCCGCTCCTAACATGGGACACAGCCGCGTACGTTCCCCCTTCCCAGTCAGCAAACGACCAAGATTAACAAACGAAAACGAAAAAGTGAATTTTCCTATATAAAATCGTATAGAAACTTTAAAAATCGGGCGCAAAAGTATAGTTCCACCGATCGATCTGAAAAGTTACATGGTTGTTGAAGGATTCATAAGAAACACGAAAAGTGCATGGGAGCGAAAAAATAACACCATCGCTTTTTTCCCATATAACCGTGTCCCAGTGTAGTGTGCATACGGTAACGTAGCTTAAATCTTCCAGCAGACTCTGTAATTTCTCGGTCGCAGTAGCTGGCAGGGTAGAAAAATGTACTGGTACGCTACAGCATTCACAGGACAGTAGCAAGATTTTGTGATTACCACTGTGGAATGGAACACTACGCGACAGTAGCCGCTCCCGAATTATAATACGCTCTGCTGTTATCTCTTGCTTTTTGTCTCGAATTCAGCATGATTAACAATTCTCTCGCTCACTTGTCTTTATATTGTAGTCATTTTAAAAACAATCTCTGGCTCATGTGTTATTACCTCTAGCTGTCTGTGCTATCTATTGCATTTATTACGAATTGAAGTGGATTCAATTTACTTAGCATCGATTTTTTATTTTTGTCTGAGGACGGTAATTGGTTTTGTAAGATTCATGCTTTTATTGTTCTGCTTTTGCTTGAATATGCTAAATTTGAATGAAACTTTCGCTACAGCAAACTCTTTAATGATAATGGTAATGGTTCAGCTCTAGTGACTCTTCTGAGCATGGTTTTCGTTCAGAAGGCACGAGTGATCCCTCCGCTATCAGCTTGTACAATTAACGCGTCATAAATGGTGTTTAATGAGTTGTGGTGATTGAATGAAAGTGATCGAAATTTTGAAATGTTTCTCTAGAATTATTGTCATTCGCAAAATAAGACAGTCGAGATATCGAAGCGGCCGGAGATTGGCGCAAAAGAGAAACGGTAACCACCTGTGTTGACGTAGAAGCGTACAGTTGAACGCTGCTGTTGAAGTCTGCGAGAGAGGCAACAGTATTTTTCGATGCGGTATCATGAAAAAATGTAAACTGTTCGACACACCGGTAGCCAGTTCTCTTGTCCAAACAAAAAAAAATTCAGTCGCCTTTGCACCACCCTCGTTAACTCGACTTGACACACGCAATGGTTGCAGTGGACGACGGTCCACTCGGTGTATTAGGGAAATTGTATCGGCACCCTTAGTGATCGTTTGTGAGAGTGAAGTTACCCTCTGGTTCAATTCATCAAAAAGCGCTTCGTTTTCTCTAGAATCCTGCTTGGCGTCTGCTGAATCAGAGGGAAGTAATTTAATGATACTTCCATTATATTCACCTGCTTCCTGGATACTACTTGCTGGCAGGAATCAAGCATCTCTGCTGTTGATTATTTGGTATCCAGACGTACGCATCAGTACCAAAGGCGTGTAGGTGGCTAACTTGTGCTCTTTACTGCAGTGGGCTGGGATTTTGACGTATGCGCCAAAAGCATAAAATCGCTCAAGAAGCGATTCATTCTAAATCGTTCGCAAATAAACAGAAGCGCTTTATTAGGCAATCTGATATGATAGAGTCTGAGTAAATATGATGAAAAACGAAAAATTGAAATTGCTTTTACACGTTCATTTATGTAAATGCATTGAGTTCTAACGCCAACGTCACTTCTTCTGCAAAACAGTAAGGCCATTTCAACGTTTTGCACGAAAAGTGACGTCGCACAGTGGGACGGATTCAAAAAAAGGCGGACATTAGGTTTTACGAAGAAACTATTAGTTTTCTGATAATGGTGTGTTCACGAAGGTTTCATAATTCTTTGATTTTTTTCATGCTACAATGTAATATTTGAGATTAAGGGGGTGTGTGTGAAGATCTCGAATGAATTATTTTCGTTTCGAAATACGAATCGAAAATTTCTATAAAATATGAATCTTGTAGTTGTTCGATGACCTTTTGTCGAAGAAATAAAAATTCTATCGCTTAAGGAAAAAAAAGGTATTGAGCCCCAAATTAATGACACCCTTAAAATCAGTTTTTTACTCTATCTTTTTTATTTTTATTTTTACCGAAAAATAATGTTCTGAAGAAATGAGAGTATTATAAAAATGCATCTTTTGCAACCAGAAGTGTCGTTCTAGCTATTTTAGTTTCTGATTTATTGCGGATTTTCTCTTATTTTCAGGCAAT
Organism: Wyeomyia smithii; assembly: GCF_029784165.1. Taxonomy (NCBI): domain Eukaryota; kingdom Metazoa; phylum Arthropoda; class Insecta; order Diptera; family Culicidae; genus Wyeomyia; species Wyeomyia smithii. The sequence goes on along the minus strand of NC_073696.1, from coordinate 87,412,261 downwards.
GTTTTAGGGGGTTTATTTTGAAGGTACGCAAGTATGCGCAGCCGATCTCAGTGTCTTTCAGTAGTATGGGTAAAAAGCTTTCATTCCATAAACGTATCACGATGGAACATTGTGGAACTTTTAAAAAATATGCAAATAAAACCGTCGATTTGTATAGCAGTTTATATTGACTCACACGAGAATACTGTACTATAATGAAGTTGCGTTATGAATGCCAGTTGTGAGCATGATATCGTACTTAAATATTCTTAACTCAAGATTATGCATGTAACTAGTTGAAATGCAACGTTTACTTAGATCCATATGATATCATGCTCACAACTGACATTCATAACGCAGTAGTACAGTATTCTCGTGTGAGTCAACATAAGCTGCTATACAAATCGACGGATTTTATTTGCAGTTTTCTTAAAAGTTCCACAATGTTCCATCATGATACGTTTATGGAATAGAAGGTTCTTAACCATACTACTGAAAGACACTGAGATCTGTTGCGCATACTTGCGCACTTTCAAAATAAACCCCCTTAAACATTGCCTGAAAATAAGAGAAAATCTGCAATAAATCAGAAACCAAAATAACTAGAAGTACCCTTCTGGTTGCAAAAGATGCATTTTTATAATTCTCTCATTTCTTCGGAACATTATTTTTTCTGAAAAAATAAAAATAAAAAAGATAGAGTAAAAAAACTGATTTTAAGGGGGTCATTAATTTGGAGCTCAATAACTTTTTTTTCTAAAGAGGTAGAATTTTTATTTCTTCGACAAAAAATCATTAAACAACTAGATGTTCCACATTTTATAAAAATTTTTGGTTTGTATTCCGAAACAAAAATGATTTATTCGAGATCTATACGCATACCCCCTTGATCTCAATTATTACATTTCAGCATAAAAATACTCAAAGAATTATGAAACTTTTGTGAATACACCATTATCATAAAACTAATAGTTTCTTCGTAAAACCTAATGTCCGCCTTTTTTTGAATTCGTCCCACTGTGCGTCGGTCCGTTTGAGCAGTCTAGTTTGCCATGCGTATTGTCGGTAGTCAGCAGCAAGAATATAATTGAAAATATGCCCTCCACAAACATTATACACTATCGTATCCGTACCTCAACGTCACTTCTATGCAAAACGGCGCTAACTTTCCTCCTTTTTTTATATTTCTCAGTTAGGCTGATACAAATTTCGAATACTTTTTATGTCCAAGGTTATCAAAGTTAGCAAAGGGGGTGGCAAAAAATAAATTACACCGAGACGAAAAAAAAAGAAATATATTTTTGATAAAAGTTTGTGTGCAAGTTATGACGTTTGTAACTTGCACTCAAATAAATGTTGAAAAACAACACTTTATTATTATTATTATCTATTTCGCTTGCCTTTTGACGATACTCTCTCTGTCACTGGACTTGTTCATTGCTAAATTAGGCATTAATGCTGTCGGAAAACAAATAAAATGAATAAAACGGTATGAGCTTTTTTTTCTTCCCCTTCCAATATTCAAGATTTTTGAAGGGGGGGGGGAGGGTAACGGCCTTATTGAACAAAATTTTTGAAAACGGCAACAAGCATCTTGAAGGTGATTACCCATACTTTAATAATTCGTAAAAAAATGAAATTTGAAAATTTGGCGCTTACGTCAAAACCCGAGCCCACGGCAGTCTAGCGATCTAGTACGTAGTCATCGGTAGCACATTGTTCAGCAACATGCACCGCACCATTTTGTTAAACAGTTCGTTTTTACGTTCTATCTTTTGAAACTGATGCGGGGTTTGGGGTGTAGTGAACTACTGTTTGATTCCTTCTTGCTTATAAAATATCTCGAGTGACTTGTTCTCGCCCTCGTTATCTGCTTGAACAGCTCCAGGGTGCATCGTTGTTGCTGGCACTTAATACCAATCCACCCGACACGAACGGCATGGCTACAGCTTACTCACCTTTCAGGTTTCTGCATTTCTGGTTGTCGAAAGACCTGGTTGGTCTCCAGATTCGGTAATAACAGGGTATCATAAAGTATTATTGTACGTTTGTCAACTAACAGATCGTATAAGTCCACTAGAACAGCACAGATATGCAAATAAGAGATCAGAAACGTGACCTTTTATTTTTATTTTTATTAGCGACACGTAGCAGTGGAAGAGACGCGCTTGCAGTGAAATTTGATTCCACTTATTTCTTTTATACCAGATTTGGTGTTGAAGTTTCTCTTGTCATGAAACAAAAAGCAGAAAGACTGTGTGAGCTCTGCCGAGAGAATTCTCTGTTCTCTCTGGTACTGGTATAGTTAAGGAGAGCCACGATCCATGATAATCGTACAGTTCCCGAATACTTGCAAAAATTTTCAACATAAATAATTTGACTTTCATTGGTGCTCTAACTGTGAACCGAATATTGTGTAATAAAATATTAAACGCCACGAGAGAAATTTTGTTGTCGGTGGTCGAGAAATTTGGTTTCTAGTTCAATCGAAAATACCTAATTAGAATGTTAAACTAAATGGTCAAAATGGTTTCAGTCTCAGGGTACCTATAGGATGCAAAAAAAACTGTTAAAACAGTGAATGTTTGAAAGATTTTTTGTTTAGTTTGCTCTATTGATGTTGCTTGTGAATTTCCGCTTAATATTTTTTAAAGAGACCTTCCTGAATGCGGTTCTGGATTTTGATAGATTCGAGATCATCTTTTTGTCTGGTCGTTAAGGCATTAGAAAATAGTTTTTTTCTGCATGGGCACTGTTGGAACGTTGCTTTAACGGAAATCATCCCACTTTCATTTTTATTTGGTTTCACCCAGCTCCAGGATAAAATCACATCCGCACATTTACATTCCGGATATCGCTCCGGAATTGTAGATCCAGCCTTCGATTTGTTTGTCCCAGTCTTTAACACAGTTGTTATTCGGTGCTTGACGCGCAGCCTCCGCTCTGAGTAAATTTTTCCGGTACTACTGGTTAGTCCGCTTCATGGCCACCGTATCCGGGATTCCTTCTGCTTATGCCCCGGTTTATTATAGTAGTGGCAGACGATTACTTTTTCGCTGATTCTGGCTTACAGCGCGGACTCATAAATTTACTGTTGTGTCATCTCGTCAGCTGATTAGCTTGGTTTTCACGAGGTTTGTTCATCGTCCGCCCAACGCGGTCGTCAGATTGTTAAACGAATTGGAAATACTGCTCCAGACCACTGCGACCTGCAGCTTCTCATCCAGATTCAATCCAACTACGAAAAGCCTGTCTGAACTCTTCTCCATCTCGATACCTTGTACGTTAACGATGTCTTTCGAGTTTCTTTCAGGCTTCACGTTGTCGTCTGATTCATAAGACGATGTTGATTGCTCTCCATCAACAGACCGACAGTCGTCCGTGCACTGGGCCGAGTTGTTAGCCGGAGTCTCCATCGTTGCTGCTCGTGCTTGTCCCGGAGACGTGCGTCCACAGGATCTCTCGAATTAACAGCAGTTCAGTGTCGAACTTCTCGCTACTGTAATTCAATCCATTAATCAAATAAGTATGACGAAATGAGTCAATCTTCTTGAGTATATATAATCACGCATTATCATGTCTATTAGGTTAATTATATTAATGCGAATAAGATTATACATGTATGTGCAAGTATTAAATAACTCAATGTCATCATGAGCAAAAATCCATCAAACAAAAATATTCGATCATGATTACAGAATTACACATGCACTGGCCATTGCGTGTTTGGCGAATATTTAATACATGCTAACTAGGCGCCACATATGCTGTAGCTCTCGCTTAACGTCAACATTATAAATCCCCAATTGAGGTTTGCTCAAACCTGCACCGAAAGTCCGTCAGGAGTTGAAAGGAGATCCGACATACGTTGGCTGAGGAAACACTGGCAGTGCTTTTGACCGCAGAAATCCTCTCTAGCGGAAAAACCGAAAGCTTTTTCCGAGCTAACCGACCAGCAAACCGGAAAGGAAGGAAAGAGGAATTATTTTCTTTATTTGTGCACCACATTCGGTAGCACAACTGGGAATAGGACGAAAATTTTCCCAGTGGGCGCCGGGCGGAACAATATACTCATGAATTAATTATTCATAAAGTGGTGTCAGTTGTTATTGTTTTAATACTTTCACTTGGGCATTAGACCTTCAGGAGCTTAGGGTTTTTTTTCTCTTCCAACTGAGCGAGCTCTCATCTCATCCATTCAACCAGGTACCATAGAGGACTTTCTTTTTTCATCCAGAATCGCTATATCCTTGCTGAATTTTTAATACGCTTATGGATGTTTGCAGTTATTTGAACCGACGCGTGGAGTATACATTACGGTCGAAAAATGATAAGTGATTTAACGTACTTTTTCCAGGAACGACATAATCCTTTCGACTCCAAGAGAGGTTTTAATAGACGGTTTTAGTGTTTTCACGTGACAACGACAAATTAGGTTACAACTCTATGATTAAACCAACTAATTTTTCAGTTACGCAAAACTCTATGCCATAATATGTAGTGCGGTTCCCTAGCGCAAAATGAAATTCATCTTGAAAAGCACAAAAACCTCAGAAACTCGTAATCGACAAGAAACAAATATCTTTCTTGTGTAAAATTGAAACCGCCAAATTATCTGAATCCTTCATTTCCAGCCCCAATTGAATTAATGAATGCCATCATCATCCCAACGAAGTACAAATATCACAAACGCGCACCCGGCTACGTAATTATTTACAGTCATTCGAGCCTCCCATTGAAGCAAGCTCTTGAAACAACAAACGATTCTCGTATAATTGATTTCAACCGCAAACTTATTGGCACTTAACAGAGCATTCATGATGAATTAAAATTACATCAAATGACTATCCGTTTTCGGTGCGCGCTCTAGTGTTACTATCCTTGAAACTTAAATCAAACTCAATTTGTAACCTGTCTGCAGCAAAACCCCAGATGACCAACTATTATTTTACTCGACGCATATTGCGGGATATTAGTTCTACCGGTTCATATTACATTACAACTCTACATTTCCCCTCTTTTCTGCTTTCTCTATTGCAGATCGGATGCCTCACAGTGATTAACGATGCTGTCATTAAATCATTCATAAACAGTGAAACAAATTAACCCGCCAACCGCCCAGAACCCACCCCACGGATCGGGCGAACAACACAAGCATTCCCGCCGTGTCCAGTGCATCGTCCAACAGCCATAACAAATAAGTTACCAGTGTGGAATGTTTATCGAAAATCTCCCAAAGGTACTGATTAAAAATATCGACAACGCCGTCGAGTGAAATCAAGTTCAATGGAGCAACACCATCGAGGGGTCATTTCGATTGCAGAGACAACCAGAGCTGTCACCACTTCCGCCGTTGTCGGTCAGCGATGAAACGTGCGGAGCGAAATTGATAGTCCGCATGCAGGTAGCACTTGTCGGTAGGTTGGATTATGTTGAGCCTGGATCGACCGCCGGCCGCATCCGGAAAGCTGTCGATGACAAGCGGTTTGTTCTGGTATCAACAGCCGGCCCTGCTTTCGCTGGTGGTAATTCTCGTTGCTCTCGGCAGGGTGGTCCGAGGGTTTAGTGATGTAAGTACGATGGACGATCAGCCACTGCTGGCCGCTTCGTCGCGTCCGTGCGGAGGAACTCTGACCGCCAGTCATGGTACGATCCAGACGCCTAACTTTCCGGAACGATTCCCGGTTCCGATCAGCTGTGCTTGGATCATAGACGCTTCGGCAGTGGTGGGACCGAATGTCTCGATTGTTGTATATCTTACGCAGCAGTACGTTCTCAGTGGGTTGCGGTTTACCGAGTACATGTACTACAGTGAGGACTACAAAGTTCCAAGCAGGAATGTGTTCGTACTAAGTGAAGATGACGTGACGAATGTACCGTGGATCAAGTTCAACAGTCCCTATTTGGAGATTAGGTTTACTATGGATAATCTGTACGGGACGCATCTGAGGGCTCTGGATCGGTTGCTGGATGTGTATGGTTTTAATATCACCTATGAGGTGGATACTGTGAAGCCGTATCAATGCAATGCCCTCCAGTGTCGGTTCGTGGGCAATTGCTATGCCAAACATGATTACTCGTAAGTATTGTGAACTAAATAAAATTTTTGACCTTAAATCATCTAACATCAATACGATTATGATTCAGGAATAATTTCAAGGCGAGGACTTATGATCATGTACATACATACATACATACTCCTGCTAAAAGTTTTGATAATAATTTAGTTTTTTGTGATATTAACTATTATTTACTGATTTGCTTCGGTCCAACAAATTTTGATCTACAATCCACACGACTTTTTGAATCTAGACTCCGAACCAGTGTTACCCGTAAATCATGTATCAATACGTAACAAAACGAGGATTGATCTTTTATTTATGTTATTCGTGAATTTTTTTTTTCTTCTTAAATCTACACAAGAGCATACACACAAACCATGAACATGTTCATGAAAATCATCAGTGTAAAAAAAGATTCAACAATATAAACATTTATAAGTTCCAGACAATAGACCACCGCATTATATCTTCTTTACCTCACTATTTTGACAGATAGTAGAAATGCTGCTCAATTTATAATTGTTCTTAGTGTACAAAGTTGCCAGTATCTGTCAAATTCGAATGCGTGACATCACCGTGCGATGGTCTATATAGTGGAAATGAAAGAAATGTTTGTGGCCTACCATGATCTCGATAATCTACAGACTCTTCCAAATAGGACTAGTAGGATATCGTAGTTTGTTGCTTCAATCCATAAACCTCAGTGAAAGATTATCTATGTAACACAAATGCTAATATTTAAGGTGAATCGGGACCGAATCCAAGCATTGGAGGAGCGATGGCTTCCTCCTGCATACTAATGCATTTCGAGAGTGCCTCAATAAATATCATAAATTATACGACTAACCTGCGATTGATTATTGTCGAAATGCTAACCCAGCACCGGAGCACCTAGTTCAATACATTTGCACATTTGGTTTTAGCGTGAAACCCTTGAAACGTTCTAATCTTGGTTTTTTTCACGCCGCTGTTTTTTCTCTCCCGGTTTTGTTTATATTCCCACGCCGGTAGCCACTAGAATGTTTTCCACGAATACCGGCACGTACGAGTCGCGTAATCACTCAAACTACGTATACTTTTCTCTTTACACTTATGATCATCGAGATCGTATCTAATTTTCACAAAAACTCGACCGAAATGGGCTAAAACTTGCCTTTAAAGTGTAGCACGTCGCGAAATCACCGTTTTTGTTTTTTTCTATTTTCAACTCGTTTGCACCTGTCAAACTGTGCGCCCGTGTTGGCAGCAAAGTCAGCACACTGCGCGAGCATTTAGAGCATATAGTTTGAAATGAGTTGTGTGAAGTAGTAGTGTTTTCATTTGTGAAGTGTGATTTTAGTGGTTTTTGGATCATCAAGCCGCGTTTAACTAAACTAAGAAGAGCAGCGGTTGTTCGCGAGAACGCAAAAAAGAAGAGAAATCTTGTTGATCCCTTGGCATGGACATATGTAAATCCGTGGAGCAACCAGTTAGATAAAATGAAAAAACAAAAACTTACAAGTTCCGACGATTGTGAAACCTCATCATCTATTAACGTTCCTGTACTTATCCCAAACGATGTGGTATATTCTGATCAGTCTGCCGAATGTAAAGGTGAGCAGGGGCGACTCGTCCACAGGTGCAACCTGTGCATTGCACACGGGAACGCCATGCAAAAAATATATTTCAATCGCAAATTTTTACTAATATTTTATTGGTTTTTAGTTTCACTTTCAAACAGTAACAAATACAATGACTTGCGTGATTACGTGGACATGATTGTGATTACTTCCTCAAACTACGATTTTAAAAATTTGTAGTTGAACAGGTAGGTTCAAAAGCCACGAGTTGCCCCTGAAGGTGAGATAAATTCCTTTTCATTTGTTTACCTTTTTATCCTTGCAATTGTTTTGAATGTGAGTTTTCAAAAGCTGTGCAGCACCACAGAACGTTGCGGCACAGCTGATCGAAGCCGGCCGTTGACTTTCGGTGGTAGCAACAGTTGTCAGTAGGTGAGGGAACAAATTAGCTAATAATCTGGCAACCATGTACTGTTTTACCGTGTTGCACCAATACAACCACATATGAGTGTAAAGATGTAGTGGTGTCAACAATGATGCAATGATGCTTAGATTCCGTCCCATTTCACCTTAATGACGCAAGCATTCATGTGACCTCCATTATCTATATGACCATCATAACGATAAAAAGGTGGATTGCTGTTCAGAGCAGAATCGGGCTTTTCGGCTTTGTTATCGTTAAGCACCAGACAGGAATGAAATTAAACTAGGCGGCATTCATCAATTATGTAACGCTCATAGGGGGTATCCTTGAAAGTTACGGTTTGTTACATATGGGAGAAAAATTACGTAGCGCTGCAGAAGAATTTGCCAGGTAAAAATGGTCGTTACCCATCTAAGTACTAATCGCGCCCGATGTTGCTTAACTTCGCTGACCGGACATTGGTGTCGATGGTTGTGAGGTGGCGTGATCCACTCACAACCAACCCAACTGGTCTAGATTCAATCCTAGCTGACACCGGGAGATTTTCTGAGGTGAAATATCTCTGGGATCACGCTTTCCATCGCATGAGGAAGTAAAGCCGTTGGCGCCGGTCCGTTAATAAACGGGTCGTGAGTTAGGGTCCTGGGTGTGGAGTCGCCTCCCTGGGCGTCGGTGATTGGCCACAACAGTAGCCGAACTAGACCGACGGAAAATAAGCGAGAATAAAAAAAAATGGTCGTTTTTGGAGAATTTGTCCAGTGTTTTGCGTTACGTAACGCTGATCTTACCTCCCACTCCCATATGTAACAAATCGCAACGCCCAAGGATACCCACTCTCCCTCCTATGAGCGTTACGTAATATATGGATGCCGCCTTACGTCGAAAAATTGTTTTTTGTCTTACGTAATTTATGGATGTCGCCCTAACTATTACTGAGAACAACGTTTATTGATGTTTATATGTATGCTTCGCGTCTCGATGGGAAAGAGATCGTATCTTTATTTATAGCCGCTGTGTACCCTACGTTGAGACATATTTTATTATTTTATGGTGCGATATTTAACTTTGCAGTGCTATAATTTAATTTCACTGACAGCCTCCTCAAATCAAAGCAACGCTTTTTGTTGTGAACTGTCAATTGCCTATTAACCAATCCACCAATTTTTAATGGTACGACAGGATCTCCAGCAGGTTTTTGGGTGCTAGTAACAAGGTAAAATTTTAGGCTATAGAACATTGACATTTTTTGTGCTGTGTAAAACGACATGAAAGTAAAAATTTCCATTCTCACCTGAAATCTTATGTCCAATTCCTGAATCTTAAGTTTCAAATCTATTGTTTCCAATCTTAAGTCTCAAGTATATAGTTTCAACTCCACAGTCTCCCGTCTTAAGTCACCAGTCTCCTGTATACAGTCTTCAATCTCCAGTTTCCTGTTTCCAGTCTCCAGTCTACAGTATTTAGTGTCCAGTGTCCAGTCTTCAGTCTGCAGTCCTTAGTCTCAGACTCATGTCTTCAGTCTCACGTACCCAGTTTCCTGTTTCCAGTATACAGTCTATAGTCTCCGGTGTCCAGTCTCCAATCTCCAGTCTACAGTCTCATGTCTCCAGTCTCACGTCTCAAGTCTCACATCTCACGTCAGTAGTCTCACGTCTTTAGTCAACAGTCTCCCGTCTCACGTCTCACGTCTACATTTTCCAGTCGCCAGTCTCACTTCTCCAGTCTCACATCTCACGTCTTTAGTCAACATTCTTTAGTCTCACGTCTCACGTCTAAAACCTCCAGTCTTCAGTCTCACGTCTGCAGTCTCAAGTCTCTAGTCTAACGCCTTACGCCTAAATTCTTCAGTCTACAGTTTCCTGTTTTCAGTCTCTAGTCTCCAGTGTCCAGTGTCCAGTCTTTAGTCTCCAGTTTCATGTCTCTAGTCTCAAGTCTCCAGTCTCCAGACTCATGTCTCCAGTCTCCAGTTTCTTGTTTCCAGTATCCAGTTTACAGTCTCCGGTGTCCAGTCTCCAATCTCCTGTCTACAGTCTCACGTCTCCAGTCTCACGTCTCCAGTCTCACGTCATCAGTCTCACGTCTTTAGTCAAAAGTCTCCAGACTCACGTTTTCAGTCTCACCTCTCACGCCTGAACCTTCCAGTCTTCTGTCTCACATCTCCAGTCTCACATCTCACGTCTCCAGTCTCACGTCTTTAGTCAACAGTCTTTAGTGTTAGCCCGGACGAACACATACGAGAATCTACTAGAATTCCTCACATTGGATTCCTGAGCGTCCTTGAAAAGGATTCCTGAAAAACAATCCTCAGGAATGCCCTGTATATGGCTCTAGGATTCTCGAAATAAGAATCGTGAGTGAGAATCCTCCGGATCGTGTTTGCGATTCCTTTCACGATTCCGTCACCGAGTAATAGGTATCCTGGGGATGGATTCTCTGCGTGTTAGTAAGGGACGTCTCACGTCTAAAGCCTTCAGTCTTCAGTTTCATGTCTCCAGTCTCAAGTCTCCAGATTCATGTCTCCAGTCAGTATCAAGTCTACAGTCTCCGGTGTCCAGTCTCCAATCTTCAGTCTACACTCTCACGTCTCCAGTCAAACGCCTCCAGTCTCACGTCTCTAGTCTCACATCTCACGTCATCAGTCTCACGTCTTTAGTCAACAGTCTTTAGTCTCACGTTTTCAGTCTCACCTCTCACGTCTAAAGTTTTTAGTCTTCAGTCTCACATCTCACGTCTTTAATCAATACTCTCCAGTCTCAAATTTTCAGTCTCACCTCTCACGCCTGAAGCTTCTGTCGCACATCTTCAGTATCACATCTCACATCTCACAGCTCCAGTCTCACGTCTTTAGTCAACAGTCTTTAGTCTCACGTCTCACGTCTCACGTCTCACGTCCTAAGCCTCCAGTCTTCAGTCTAATGTCTCCAGTCTCCAGATTCATGTCTCCAGTCACACTTCCCCAGTTTCCTGTTCTCAGTATCCAGTCTACAGTCTCCGGTGTCCAGCCTCCAATCTCCAGTCTACAGTGTCACGTCTCCAGTCAAACGTCTCCAGTCTCACGTCTCTGGTCTCACATCTCACGTCTTTAGTCAAAAGTCTCCAGTCTCACGTTTTTAGTCGCACCTCTCACGTCTAAAGTTTCTAGTCTTTAGTTTCACATCTCCAGTATCACATTTCACGTCTTTAGTCAATACTCTCCAGTCTCACGTTTTCAGTCTCACCTCTCACGTCTGAAGTGTCCAGTCTTCAGTCTCACGTCTCCAGTCTCAAGCCTCTAGGTTCCACTCTTCATTCTTCAGTCTCCATCCAGTCTCTAGTCTCCAGCCTCCATTTTCCAGTGTCCAGTCTCCAGTCTCCAGTTTCCAGTCTTCAATCTCCAGTCTTCAGTTTCCTGTATCGAGTCTTCAGTCTTTAGTTCTTTAGTTTCAAGTCTCAGATTACTGGTATCAAGCCTCAAATCTTAACTCCCAAGACCCACGTCTAATCCGAGGCCTCAAGTCTTGGGGTTTTACCAGAACGATGAAGCAACCAACGAACCGGAAATGGACTTCACAGCTTACGCACCATCATGAACGATAACGACATCAACTATGATGCTTCCCAAGGCCTATAAAAGCATTGTTTTTTCTTGCAATAATATCCACAAAGGCAGCTGAGACCATGTTCGTATCGATGACCCTTTTTTTTCGAACAATCAAATCATTCGCTTCATTAAGAGTGCGGATATCGGCTCAGATCACCACCTAGTCGAAGTTCATGTGCGCTTAAAGCTATCCACGATGTTCACAAACGACGAAACCATCTTTCTTCAACAGAGGATTTAAGTTTTTTGACTCTCGTTGATAAATGGGGCAAATATGACTTGGAGTATTGCCCCAAAAGAGATCGTAGCTAAATATCGACGAATTGACCACAATCCTGTTGCAAAAAAACAACGAGATAACTGGAGCATTTGTTCGGGTGCAAGGTTTATGAGAAGAAGAAACAATCCCGTAAAGGCTGCACACCATGTTCAGGTATGTGTAGGAACATCGAAGGATATCTGATCACAAGAGATGGCGAGGCGGTCGACGTGTGGAAGCAGTTCTTCGATGACCACCTCGATGGTGGAGTAACGGAACAAGGTGAAAGGGAAGACTACAGACCAAGCGGGAGATTTGATCACTTCAGAATAAAAGAACCGCAAACAAAGACAGACTACCAGCAGAAACAGAAAGAGGAACTAACAACGGCACTTTACCGGGTGATTTCTAGGATTTGGGAGAAAAAGAGACTACCGGAGAAATGGATGGAAGAGATTGTGTGCCCCATCTGAAAAAAGGCCTTCAGCAATGTTGGCAGTACATCGTGTCCACGCAGCACGTCTTTGTGGACTTAAGGACCAGCAATGGTAATTATCGCGCGACTACGATTTTCCGGATAAACAGACACAACTTATCAAATAGCTAATTTCGTTGCGTCGAAAACCAAGTATATGAAAAAGTAAGGTTCAAGAGCAATTCACACCCATCTCCCACAGACGGTGATTATGGACGGCGATCAACTTGAAGTGATAGATAAGCACGCATATTTGTGATTCCTGGTAAACCGCCGACAATAACACAAGCATGGAGTTCCAACGATGCATTCAAGCTGGAAATCGGCCCTACTTGGCCCTCTGCAAGACGCTTCGATCCAAGACCACACGTCACAATGTCACAAAATATCAAAAATCTGGTCGGAGTGACGAAAATACCCAACACGGAAAAAAGACCGCCCGTCGTCACACGAAACTAACGATGCACAAAATTCTATGGGACCAGTAGTTTTCTATGAACTAAAAAACCGTTACACTGCTTAAGGAGGACACACGCACAGTGGCCGTATTTGACCAAAAAGTGTTGCGGACAATATTTGGCATAGAACCAATCAGAAGCGGGGAGTGAGGCAGATGTTTGACCAACGAGCTACAGGTACTATTTGAAGAGATACCCATTGTTCACTTGGCATGTCGCGAGGATTCCAGACGATAGTGCGGAAAATCGGTTTTCTTTGAGGACCCCACAGGCACCAAAAATAGAGGGGCCCAATGTGCTGTATGGCCAAGCAAAGGACTAGGTTGAAGCGGACCTGAGAGTGTCGCGACACCTAAGGAATTAACGACTAGTAGCTCCGACGAATCACCACGACTCCAGGCTCCTGAAGTAAGCAAACAAGTTTCAAAGTTCAAGTCTCAATTGTGTAGGTCCAGATCTTAAGTGCCAAGTTCTAGGTTCCAAGTTTCAGGTCCTTATTCCCAAGTCTTCAAGCTCAGGCATTAAATGTCAAGTCCCCAAACCTGAGTTCCATGTATCAAGATCCAACTCACAAGACTGAAGCCTCAAATCTAAAGTTTCATGTTTCAAGTTTCAAATGTCTAGACATAAGCCTCATTTCTTGAGTGTCAAAAGTCTGGTCCAAATATGAAGGTGACATCTTTTAATTCCCAAGTCAGTAATCACATGTTTTAAATTGGAAGTATCAAGCTCTAAGCCTTAATTCAAAATCTTGAAATTCAAGTATCTGCTTCCATTTTCCAAGTCTTTTGTCTTTAGTCTCAAATCGCAAGTTGCAGTTCCACGATCTACATGTTATATATGAGATTCCATGTCCCAATTTTTAAGTCTCAAGTATTACGTTTCAAGTCCTGAGCCCAATTTTCATGTCAAAAGTTTAATATTTCAAGACCCAATCTCAAGTTCCTAGGGTTTGAATATCAGGTCGGTAATATTATTAGCGAAGACATATATATCAAGTATCAATCACCACATTAAAAAGGCTAGAAACCCAAGTTTCAAGTCTCAGTTTCCTAGTTTGAACATTCAATTCTCGAATTTCATGACACAAGCCCTAAAATTCAAAGTCTCAAGTCCCGTATACCAAATTTCAAGAATCAACTTTCGAATTCCATGTTTCAAGTGTTAGGTACCAAGTCCAACGTCATAATCACATTTCCCGAGCTCAAAGTCAAAGTCAAGATTGCCTGTACTGAGTCCAAGATACTAAGGTGTTTGTTACAAGGTCCAATTCTTAACCTTGTTATCTAACTTTCGAATTATTGTCCATGTTTATTTTTTTTTTGTCCCGAGTTAAAGTTTTGAATGACATTAATAACTCCATATTATGCTCACAGTTAAAAATGTTCAATGCTCTACGCCATCAATGTGTTTTAGAATACTTATCGCAAATGAAAAGCGCTAAAATCTTTCTGTTGGCTATAATACATGACCATTATCATAGGACCACAATGCGAATAATAAATCTCCAACGTATATACAAATTTTCATGTTGATAGGGTTAAACAATTACAAAAAATATTTTACTCCATCCAACATTAAATGAATTTGATATCGGAGAAATCCGATCAAGAAGTTAAAATTATTGAAGTTCAACTTACGCCCTCATCTTTTGAACACGTCACTGAGATAGGAGAAATTGTTTTCACGTAACATGACCCCTACCCGAAAACTGCTGTTTACATTGAGAATGGGTTAAGAGTTCTAAAGTGTACAATAAATAACACTATGCTTAAGTTAATGGTTCATTGTTGAAGTGAGCTGAAATAACCAACTCCGACATTTTGACCCTAAAAAGTTGTTAACCAATGTTAGAACAGCTATTGCTTCTTGTTAAAATAATTATATTCTCTTGATTAAAATTTGGCATAAAAAACAATAAATCAGTTGCAACATTCTTCCATCGTTCCACATTATCAACACTATTGCTAGCTGTATTATACTTTTTCACACTGTTGAGAGCAACACATCGCTTCTTGTGAACCAATCGAACCAATTGATTAACCAACCCAGTGTTGTGTGCTATCTAGTAGTGTACAGCACTGGTGCATACTATGTACTGCAGTTACTTTTTATATCCCTTCTGCAACAGCTATCTTTCAGTTACACACTCCAGTGGCAGTTGCAAAAGCTTCTGCCAGGAATAAAACAAACCCAACTGCAGCCGCTTGGAAGATCTGGACATGGATGCAAATACAGAACATCCCCCGTATGCACAGTAGCATGTGAACAAAAAAAACATTTTATACAAACATACAAACGACCTATCAACTTTAAATATTTAAATAAGAGCTTTTGTAACGGCAAAGCACCACTAATGCTGTTTCAAAATAGAAACAATCCGGTTTTGCCGTAACGCGAGTGCGCGGGCTGCCCGTCCCAGTCCCAGCAGCTTGGGGCGAGGCAACAAAGCAAACAAATATCCACGATTTCATTGCATTGCTCCCCGGTGCAACATGTAAGCCAGGATGAAAGAAGATTGGCAGTACGCTGCTGATATCGTCGTGGCACTCCGACCAGGTTCGCGAATCGTAGCGTTGTAATATCGGATGTTCCTTCTGGGACCGTGGAACAATTGGTTTTCCACTAATATGATGTTCGCTGGGAGGTTGTGAACCGGCGGAGATTTCTGAATGTTTAACTTTTGATATTCTGCCGAAGCTGCGATCGTGGATAAACCACCATCATCACCGAACATTTTTGATATTCGCGTTATTAATGTGAGTCTGTTTATATTTATATAACTGCAAAAATTTGCGTAGGCGAATTTTGGAAACAATGAGTTTGTGATAGTGGTTCACATTTCACGGTCTTTTTTTTTTTAATTGATGCTTGTTGTTGAAGTTATATTGAATGAGCAATCGCTAATGGAGGACTGAGTTTGGCATCCAAATTATTACGTTCTCCCAACATTCGATTACTGGTTCAATATTTGCTTTGCATAAAATTCAAAGCGAATCGCACCTTAATAACTATTTCGATTGATTGATAGAATCAATACCTTCAGTATACTAAAACTATCACAGTTTCATTCAATTTATTAAAAAATCACTTGCTTTCTTATGGAATGTACAACACACACACACACCGATTATTGAAATTTAAATTCAATACAATGTTCCGGGATAATATAACAAGCCAATTTACTTATTTAGTGCGAACAAGTGTCACTCATTACCATTGTCACACGATATGAATTGGATTGTTTGTCCTCTGGCATGTGCTGTTGACATCAGCTGATAAACAAAATCAGTTTCGGACTTCGGTTATTTAAGTTCATAGCCGTGGGAAGGATGAAATGGGGGCTTTTGCCGAAATTCGAATACTAAAGTATGGCTTTCGTGCTGTTGTTTCGTGCTGCTTAATAATTATTGACACAGTCGAAAAACGTTTTTGAAAATGTAGGCTTATTGTTTTGAACATTTTTATCACCCAACTCAATATACTATTATCCATACCGGAGGGTAAACGATGACTACCCACATACCGATTTGTATAGTAAACAAAACAGCTTTTGAGTTCTACAAAACGCCATATTCAGATATTTTTTCTAGCGATGTTGAAAAGAGTAGGATGACTCTGAAAATTGACAATTTTTAAAAGAAAAATGCGTTATTTTCGTCAATTTACCTCTTTGCTATATATTGTGACCATGCGTTTTTAAGTACTCTTAGTGTAGAATAATACCACAATTTTTTAGGAATATCCATCAAGTCTAGCAGGAGTAATTGCACTTTTTAGTCTTTGGACGTTTTTGGACATATCATTTTCAAAGGCCGTTTTACCTCACTTAACCCCAATGAGAAAAAAATGAAATTTTGCAAAACTTCCTACCTTGCATAGACAAACAAATGCTGAAAATTTCAGCCCAATCGGAGAAAATAAAAACAACGTCCCTCAGAAAGGCGGTTGAGGCTCTTGCGAACTAGCTCTTAAGCACACTCTCGTAATTTTTGCTCTCTGATAAATCTGAGCAAGTGAAATTGCACAAAGAACTACGTATATGGCAATTTGGGATTAGTTCATCATATTTAATGTAAAACAACTCAGTAGCTTCCACTTTGGATAGATCGATAACGACGCCGGCTACGTCCCTATGGTCGTTGGGATAGGGAAGGAGGTTGTGAGGAAGATGGTGTACAACTCGTTGTTGTCGGAGGTCGAGTTCACCTCTGCATCTCCAGGACTGCGACGGAAAGGAAATGTTTGTGTCACCGCGGTAAACGGCAGATTCGCGAAGTTAACTCATTAAGTGAACAAACAATGAGTATCTTTCGTGTCAAGAAGCACGAACCTATGCAAGTGGCGAAGACCATCTACCACCAAAAGCACCGTAGTGTTCAAATTTCTGTCTATTACAAATCATGATTTCCCTCGAGAATGTAAACGCACTTCGGCAGACGCGGTTTATTGAAAAGTACGCATCATGTAGTCATTAGATTGAGGTAGCTGTACTTAATTTGCTCCTCATGAACTCTAGATATAAAGAATTTTTTATGTTTCGGTGAATTTTATTCATTTTAGTGACTTGAAATTTAACATAAATTAACTGTTCTGCATATAAACATACTTATTCGAATGCTATATCAAATCAATTTAAAATCAGAGCAACCGATGTAGATTAATAATAGAAGAGATCCTAAATAAGATCACTTGCGTATAACATAAATAAAAGAGATCCCGGATGAGATCTTTGAGGGACACCAGAAATGGCTTGGATCGGACCACTCAATGAAACATAAAGGCAATTGATGGTATGTGACGAGCTTAACGATTGAATCCATAAATAAGGCCGTATCGATCCCGATAGGCTTTTTCGGAATTACCTTTGCTTTTTTTGCGACATTGGTTTCTTGCAACAAACCGCAACTTTTGGCCGCCTCTGCATGCAGCGCTCAAAAGTGTCTGATCATGTTACCCACATCCAAGGTGTCCTGGATGTAGGTACATCGGCTGTTGATATCCATCCGGCAAATTCCTTTATTTCCATCGCGTTCGATGAATGACAACGCAATATCCTGTAAAATTCTTCCGTCATTGCGTCTTTTCCGATTTTTTCGGGATGGTCCAGCTTCCGCCATTCTCAAAACAAAGATTTCCTACAAGGATTTTCTAAAACGATTTTCACAACGTTGATAATCACCGACACTGAATATCACTTCTAAGAGAATGATAGCACAAAATGAAATGGCTAAGCACTTTTGATGTTCATTGAACCCTTTTTTCATTGATAAGGTAAACAAGGTTCATGCATCGTCACAATGAGGTGAATGAATAATGAAGATCTATTCATTCATACAGCATTGGTTGCCAAATTTCATTAGAAACAAAAAGTACAACCACTGGAAAAAATTCTATTCATCTATTCGTGAATAAATATCGAAAATCCAAAGCACTGACTACGATAGTCCGTCACCTGTAGCTTTACTCTTATACGTTCCTCCATGAACCGTAAATGCTCTCTTGGCGAACCAGACTTAGCATTGTGGAGATTATAGCTAGGGTAGGTCGTAACAGTGCCTTTTGGACAACTATGAATCGCCCCCGACTGGCGTAAGTCAAAAAAGGGCATCTGATCCTACTCCTGCTTGAAGTAATGAACGCGGAGCGTACTAGAAGGCCTGCCAGGTTTTGCAGGACGGAGACCTCTACATCTGATACCTTCTCGAAGTTTCAAGTCTTTGTCACATAACTTTACAAAGAGACCCCGGTGCAGGTGACCCAACATCGCTATAAATGAACGTATTTCGACTCATATCATCAACACTTCGAGAGCTGCGTAGCCGCAAGGTTACAAAGTTTGCTTCGATAAGTGGATGATCATGGCTTCAAATCTTAGTACAGTCGGGTAATCGATGGCGAAAAGTACTTAAGCATGGGTTTATTCTCAGCAGTGGTGGGCACCATTCCGCTAATTCGCTAATCGCTAATTAGCGACGCTAATATTCAGTTAGCGGTTTAGCGATTTCGCTAATTTCTGAGCTGGTTAGCGAAACTGTTAGCGTCGCTAAAATTTTGGCCTTCGAAACGCTAATCGCTAATTCGCTAAATTTTGTAGAGAAGCGGCAATAAAACTATTTAGAAAAACTGTAAATTGCTGATGGCGTATGTAAATTGCTTCGAAAGATGAACATACTCTACAGCGAAAGTTACTTTTGGAACGTATGTTTCATTCAAACAACGTTCAATTGTCTTGATTGTCTAGAGTTCCTCTCTTTACGACACAATTGCAAGTCAGACTTTTTACCCTAGAATGGAGTTCCAGTTATCGTACAAGCCACAGGAGCATTTTGAAGAACACACCCGATCAGTCAAAAATATCGGGATTGTAACAAATCTTGATATTTTGTTACGAATTTTCTGTATCAACTTGTGTTCTAAACTTGGTCTCGTTAATAGTTAAAATATCAAAATTCCTATCAATATTACTTACAGATTATTACAAATTATTATAAGTTTTGTAAGGTTTTAGGCAGAAAAGGATCAGAATTAGTTAGAATGTACAATATATTTTGTTGAATGAATTACAAATTTTGTTATAAATATGCTTTAAAAAACATACTTTCGAACATTCAAGTGTATGATAACAGAAGTTGAAATAATTCTGTACTTTTTATCATTCTGGAATGTCAATAATATTACAGGCTTTGTTATTTCTATCAAGTTCAGATATATTTGTGTTACCCGTTTGTTATAATCGTTTGATCGGGCAAGGTGTAGATTGAATTTTCGGCACACCGAGAACTTTTGTAAATTGCAATGCGCTTCAAATTATGACAGCTTTGGTTCTACTTTTTCGATTCAGATCCTAATTGACTTTATGAAAACATTCCTAAAAGTGTTCGTTTTTAATGCAAACTGAAAAACTTTTGTCATTCCTTGTTTTTACAAAATCAAGTATGAACACCGATTCGTGAACCTTTTATTGTAAATAGCTCCAAAAAGTAATTGTTTTCGTTTGTTTTACCACAAAAGATCAAAGTGGTCCAAATCTTACAAAACATGAGCAATAAATATAGCGATATGACTATTTGCATATTAAAAAGTTAGCGATTAGCGATTAGCGAAAGCTCCGCTAATGTGGGTTTAGCGCTTAGCGTTTAGCGATTATCGAGCTAAATTTTTCGGTTAGCGTCTTAGCGATTAGCGTCGCTAAATTCTCGGTTAGCGGTGCCCACCACTGATTCTCAGGCTTTCCAATTACCCTCCCTTCACGCTGAATTCTACAAAACATCTCACGAAGTGTTCCTCTTAAAAAATACGGCCCACCCCAAATAAAACTAGCCGGAAGGACACACACTGAAACTTCTCCAGGAAGTTATGATTGACGATATTTGGTGGAGGAACAAGGCTCGATATAGTAGGTTAGTAATCTTAAAAGGAAGGGTGAAATTTCATTACACGCTAGCACGGTTAAATAAAAAGCATGCCACTTCTAGATAGTAGTATTGCTAATAATAAAAGTAAGGGATACAGCAAACCACTGGGCATTGTTTTTTCTATGATAGATCAACGATCAATTACCTTCATTAAAGTCTTACTGGTGTCGGTCCCAATGTGCGGATTCGTGCATTTGGGTTAACCCCACCACACCCTAGAAAAGGTCCCGTTGCTGGTTCGAGACTACGTATCCTCCGCGTAAAAAGCGACTTAAGTGTACTTCAATCTTTGCTAGTGGCACCAAAGTTCACGGTAATGAATAAAAAGCTAAAATCTTCCTTTTTTTTAGTTTGAACTCTAGGGCAATTTTTTTTTTTTTCGTCGACCAGTTTATAGATTCATATAAATTTCTCAATGTCGAAGAGTCAATTGAAAAAATCTCGCTGCTAGTCTCTTATTTAGGTTTTGAGTTTAAAGGAATTAGTTTTTGTTTGTTTTTTTTTTTTTGAAATTTGCTTCAGAAAATATAGGAATGCAAGATTTTTCTTCTTGACTATTCTACTGAGTCGCATTTACATATCTTCAAACTTTCTTTTATTATTTTTCACACCCTTATTTTATGGTGTCTGTATCACGTTATTACAATTTCTGTGTAATGGAAATTTAACGTTGTCAACGCCAAGTTATAAACATTTTGAAATACATCCGCTTCCACAACTGATGGCTCGACTTGTTATGTCTCAAATAATCGGAGAATGTTTCACAGTCTTTCAAAAATTGATCTGATTCGTGTGGAAAGGTAAGACCACAAATGTTAGTAAGTTTCATTTAAGTAGAAAAATCAGCATGAGAGGTGCTCGTTAAACAAAAAGGAATCAGTCAGTCATAGAAAAAAATCAATAAAATAAAACAGTGACTTTGTAGACGCAAAACGATCCTGGCACTAGAATATTGAATATTTCGCATATTTCCCCAGCTCCCTGATTCCTCTTTGACACTTTTGTCACCGTCAATTGTGTCATTTCCCTGTTATGTTGTATATTTCGTCATGTGTCATGTCTCTGTCATGTGATATGATCATTATTGTTAATATTCGGCATGTTTTGGAAATAATATGTTTTTGTTGTTGTCATAAAGTACGGTTTTGTTTTTTTTTTAGTTTATCTGCAAAGTGTTATTCGTTTACACTTTTTTGTTTGAATTTTCATCCTAATTTTTGCATATCATAATATTATCATCAACACACAACAAATTTAAAATTAGAGCATGATCAGCATTTTTTGATTGTTTAGTAACTTTTTTACCTGAAAGCGTTCGAAACTCATAAACCCCTCCCTTACGCACGGCTTTATTTGAAGTGCATCAAATCGAATCACAATAGCCAATCAAGGTCACAAGCATACTGTTCCCATTCTAACGAATCCTCTTCCTTCCCCCACACCCCTCCAACCACCCAACAGTAGTGCACAATTTCCATTAATCTTCTGTGCTGATTATTATGCAACGACACAAACAATCGCTCCATCGTCACGCTCCGTGTCATTCCAGCCAAATAATGCAATGCAGCGTTTACACCGGAAACCGAGTGGAATAAATCCTTGTCACCCGAAGGGTTGACAAGTTGGGCTGCAGAACAGCTCGAGGCAAAGTGACTACACCGACCACTGCACCGCCACCGCCATCACCGCTAAAGGGATTGCACCAGCAGAGGGCGGTTTTGGGCTTCGCTCGAAGCTGGCAGCTGGTAAGAGTACAGAGCGGCAGCAGATACATTTAAAATACACGGTGGAAAAAACTGACCCAGCTTTGTCGTTCAGCTGTTTGTTGCCGCAAGGATGCAACGCTGCAACGTGGGTGCGACCTTCAAACCACGAATGCGCACGCCAATTGTATTCGTTAACGTCACAGGATGTGTCCGATGAAAACAGAAAAGTGGCAATTGTGGTAATTTGTCAACCGAAAGAGTCAAGAATGGAGCATGGAATAAAATTATGATGATTTACTGACCTGGCTGTGAAAATAGCCTTAAAATAATGGTACATAAAATAGTTTCAGGGTCTCACTATCACATACGCCAGCTGTCAACAAAAGCTTAAAGTTTATTTGTACGTAAAGTTGGAAAAAAGGCAATGAAAAATCCAGCCGAGATATCGTTGACGATGCAAATCTCCAGCATAACAATCCAGTTTCCATATCAGTGGATAGCAACAATAACAATAAAAGATCCTCATATTGTTTTCAGTTCCATTTTGAGCTGGGAACCCAAGTAAGGCCAATCCGAAACGGATCTGTCACACATCAATCAATCTTTATCCACTGAGTCGAAAACTCACACGGGACATCTAAATTTTCAATGTAGCAAAACAGCATAAGGTGTTAGGCATGATTGGATCTCATCTTTCCGGGCTGGTGGTTTCTTTCTTATACTCGCTATTGCTCAAGCATTTTCTTGATTAAGCACCAGTACCTGAGCCGAAGTTGTCGTTGGGTGACACGCGAATCCCAACCCCCTCGAATCAATGTACCGGGAAGTTCGATCGATTGTACTGAAAATACTGGTTGCATTACTCTGCCGAGGTGAACGGCGAACGATGTACGATGCCGTTGTTGTAATCATTGTGGTGAGAAAATTGCTCTGCATTATTCATTGGCAGAAAGTGCGAAAGAATACTGCGAAGGGTGGAAATATCAGATTGACCTCGTTCACACCGTTCGTTGTTGCTCTACAAATTGATTGCCGGAACGGGGGCGTTAAATGGAAATGGTAAATGGCATTTTTACGCTCCGATGCAGCTTACTTCTTAAACGTGCGCTCTGCTCTGGTCAGTGTGACGGGCAGTTTGTTGTTGCGATATGGAAAAGATCAATATTGACACACGTGGCGATTCCAGGGCACGGAACAAACGAAAATAATCCGGAGCTCTGGCTATTTGGCACGGATTTGCAACGCGGAAGAATTCATATGTGGACAACTGGTTTGGTTGAAAAGCACACAAGAAAGTTGGTATTAGAGTTTTTTTTTCAATATCACACCGTTTTTGAGCTTTTGAAGAATTCTGACCTTTTGCAGAGAAAGGATAGACCCTTTGCTATCAAAAGCAGTGACGTTTGCTTTGTTCAAGCACGGTAGCAAAATTTCCCTTATTATTATATCCCGGTCCATGATTTGAAGACTGTTTCCTACGTCTCGAAAAGCCGCTTTCACAGGCCAATCAGAGATAGCGACTCCATTTCCTAGGATTCGTTATTACACTTGCTCTTGGAAGTTTTCAGGCTCATATACAGCCTACAACCTACTCATCATATCAGTGCTAAACCAGATCATAACGCCATTATTGTTACTTGGCGAATAAGAACACATCTCACCAATTGAAAGACATCGCGTTTGAAGTTTCAAATTGAATTTATGCGGCCGCAGCGTGATGCGCACAAATATCTAAGGAAATTTGGAAACAAAAGAAAATAAATAAAATCAATTTTATTTTTAACAAAACGTTATATAAACAGTCTCAACATCACTAACAATTTGGCCTCTAAATGCTTGATTTGATATATAAAAGTGCATTTTAGAACAAAGATCTTCGATTTTCAATTACTTCTTTACGTTAAAAATTGAATTATTTTTACCGCTATAATTTTGTACACAAAACTTGCTTTTCGCTTAATTTTATTGCAACTGTAACACACACCACAATGCATCGAGACACGTAAAATTAAAACAAAGCTATGAAACAATCCCACCCTAGAAAAGTTGGGGGACTACTTTTTACGTTATGATTATTATATTATTGTTATCTGACCGTCGTCTTTGTGTTATTCAGATTCAAATCGAAGAATAACCGTCTCAAGACTACAAGTGCTTCTTACAAATTGAATGTCAATTTATCTTTTTCCATCATTATGTCAGTAGTTTACTATTGCAAATAATGTTTTCTTACCTCATGCGCAAAAGCAATTCGCAATATTCTCTAGTAGGAAACGTTCCAAAACATGTTCAATCCATTCATTTTACACAGATTGCTGAAACCGGTATTGTCCCATTTCCAACACTTCAAGTAATGTGGTATTAAACTTTTGCTACTCTACGGTACACTATCGTCAGCCACAATCGCGCAGAAACTTTCAACAAGAGCCAATAATATTGTCTAAAAGACACACGCTGTCCTCCACGAAAGGAAGAAGGGCTAAATTACACTATATTATTCCAACGTGACGGTTATTCCTAGGTTTACCTATAGGGGAACAGTGGGCTACTTTTTATATGGAACCATTGCAACTTTTGATATCAAACTTATGTCAAAAATAGTGTACTAATACTTTTACTACACTATTTTAAAACCCCTACTTTATTATTATTTTTAACCTTGAATATTTCAAGTAACGAATATTAGCCTTATAGTGCACTATAAAAGCAACCGTATCATAATCGTATTATCAAAAACTTTCAAAAGACAAAAGGCTACTTGCCCACCATTTCTCTAGACGAGAAAAATATCAGCTCATCCAACCTGTCTGCAGTAAGCTTTCGCCATACCTTGAATAGTAGGTACGTGGTGTATTGTTTCATACAGTAGCAGTTTACTTCCGGACTTTTGGCGTATTGGCTAACCTGCCAATCGTTATCCTTTGTCCTGTAATCTTATGGCTCCTCTGCAGGTTTTCTCCACTTTATTTAAAGCACACACTCAGGCATGCTGGCCGGTTTCTACTGTGCTATAACGCACTAAGACTTAGGTAGACTTTAATGGGGCAAATGAGTACAATCAATTTCAAGTAATGCTGTTTCACATCTTAGGTAATATCAAATGTCAAGAATAATCACTTTATAGCAAAATAACTGCTAGTAGGCTAGATAGAAAATGAGTTTTTCCAACTGTTAAAGTTCTCTTTTCAGTTAGTCGGCGTGCGACCAGTCCGAGCCAAGCGCCATTTTCTTCAAAATTGAGTTATGAGCACCAGTGGATGTTCCATTAAAGAATGAAAACATTTGAACAGTTCATAGGCGTGTTGTAATAAAAAAATCTCTGTAGCACTTTGTGAAAAGAACGAAATTGCGTTCGACCAGAGTGAACCGTAAACACAGACATGGCATCTAAAGAAAGTGATTGTTTTTGATTTAAAAGCAAATTTTGCGATTTATTTTAATCAGTAACTGATTTCTCCGCTTCGGACAGCTCGTTAATGCGACTGTCATCAGAATTAGATTAATAAACAGCCAGGTGGTTTTCGTAGAGCCGAATTTCTTTTCAATGGGCACTTCACTTTTTTTTGAGCCAGACCGAACCAAGTGCATTTTGTTTTCATTTGCTATTTTTCAAATAAAATTAAATTTATTCTTGTAACAAACGTTAGGACTGGGTTAATATACATTAAATCAATAAAATTAGACAATACCCGCTTCAAAATACCACTGCATTTCATATTGATACTATCTTAACACTAAGCACTTGGTGCGCTTCGGCACCAGGAAATAGAGCAACAGATATAAAGCTTTGCTTGTCTATCAGCTGTATTATGTTTGATACAAATTGGACTGAGATATAAAGCAGCGTTGATATCTACGTATTACGTTTGACTAGTGAGAAAAACTAGCTTGTTTAATAGTCAAGTTGATATGTTGTAGCAAATACGTTTGACCAGACCCAACTGAAGACCTTTTTTTTAATTTTTGTTCGACCAGAGTGAACTGAGGGCATAGATGTCAAGAATGAAGCCCAAATATTTTACCAATTATTGCTAATTTTCGTGTATTTATGATAACAGGACATTCATTGAGCCCTATTCATTAAGTGTTAGCATTGAATTAATGATAAGTTCAAACACGATTAATTTATTAGTGGTCAAACTTCAAATGCTAATTACTCAAAACTATGTGTTTGGCGCTTGGCTTGGTCTGGTCGCACGCCGACCAGTTTACATTGAAATCATTACTAAAAAATCACCTCCCAAAAAATTAATGCAAATTATTCAATTTCGTTGAAAAAATATTGAATACTGGTATCGACAGACGGCATGACATGAAAAGATGGTTAATAATAAGGAAATCTATGCTCAATTCAGTAATTAATTGACCTAGAAGTGATATGGAGAATTTTTTTTCTTTGAACGCTGAGATTGACAGCCAGTGTCTTCGAGAAAGTTATGGTAGATGATTTTGCTAGCATTTATATCGAATACGTCAAATTTCTAACTTTTATAATTAAAAATATACAGATAGTTTCATTTGAAAAGTTTTTAAAAATAGTAATATTCAATATAACTATTTTTTAAGCTTTCAAACATTTTACACCTTCTAATAAACTTTCAGCCATACAAAAAAAAACATATTTTTGCTGAACATTTTAACTTGCTGTAGCAAATGTAAATGCTCAAAATAAAAAAAAAAAAAAACAACTATTATAGGATATTCAAGGGTTCATTAAACTTTAATTCACTCATTAGTATGCAGACACACGCATATAAGTAATTAATATTTTGAAGTACATCTATTCTGCTTTCGAATTCTGCTATAAAAAAAATACATCATTCATTTAATCGAGTCTTTTCGTTGAAAATTATTACCTAATTTACTTTTATGGTGACAGGTCGTTAAGGACCCACTGTCGAATCCAGAGTACGTCTCTACATCACTGGATCTCGGGCTAATCTTCTCCAATCACCCCTAACAACCGTCGATCGGACGTTCTCATTCACACCACATATCCAACGAGTACGGGGTCTTCCACGGAATCGTCGACCTCTGTCTGGCTCTCTGCTGAATATTATCTTCGCTGGTCACTCCTCCGACATTCTTGCCGTGTTTTATCCGCTTGATGTTATCCACATGTTGATATGCTTGATATACCTCGTGGTTCATGTGCCGGCACTGCACTCCATGCTTAAGTTTTCCGCCATGTATTGAACGCAGGATCCTACTCTCGAAGACTCCAAGTGCTCGCCGCTCGGCCTCCTTCATTTACCAACACTCATGGGCACCGGAAAAATCAGCGCCCTGCAGAGAATCAGTTTATCAGTTCAAGTATTATCTGCCATAATAGAGCATTGTTATTCAGAAATGTCAGGTGAATGAGGTTCCGAAAGTCATAAGAAGTACTCGAAGCAAAGATAATTTCGTAGTTAGCGTCAAATGATATTCGTTATGCACGGAGGGGGAATGTAATCGTTAACATTTTGAGTGATATTTGTCGATAATTGACAACTTAAATTCAGGCGCATATGTGAGAGAAAGTCGTCCATGGCAGTCCTATTGAGGAAGTCATATACAAACGTGAACTGTTTTACAATTCAGTTTCACACCGTTTCACTTGCGATGTGCCCGTTCAGGAGGGTCGGGTTCCGAGTCGAAATGTGGCACCAAGGCTTTGCTTTTTTCGATTTTCCTATGTTGCATATAACTTAAAGCCGCGACCCAGATTCTCATGACTTAAGGGGTTATATACCTTTTTGGTCGAGAAAAATGAGGGAAGTTTGAATCTATTTTTAAGCGCATAGCATCATTTTCATTGCATCAAAGGGGTATTTTTCTGAAAGTACAGTTTATCAACAACAAAAAAATACGTTCGATTTTGAGGACTATGGTGCAGTAATGATAGCCAAAATCTTATGCTTCACTTTTTCGATTTTTATAGCTTTTGGGCAGATGTTTTATATAATACGTTCCAATTATGACTGGTTCGGCATTTTGTTAATAAACTTGAGACTATATATTGGTCAATATGGATAACTTCGTTTTTAAATTATTAAGGCTTTGTATGCATGAAACTTTGCCAATTTTTCTATTAAATAGGTAACATTCACATCGAAATGTCGTATCCCCGAGCGTCTGCGTCGGTAGAAGGAAAAATAGCGGTCGTGCGTAATGCTTCGGTGTAAACCGCGTTTCCGGTTCGGGAGAGTTGCTCATATGAACGTTTTCGAAATTAAGTGATTTCGCGGAGTTTACCCAGATGCTTGTTCATGTCTCACCGAAGATTTCGTTCGGTCGATAAATATCGTGACTAACGAAAACGCGATGTATACCTTCCAAAGAATCGCGGCCAACGTGTACTCGAGATTAACAAATAGCTGGTTGCTACAAGTGGTAAAGGCTACTTCACGCGCGTCGTACGCAGAGGATCGCGGTGTTTGGCAAGAAAGATACTCATGGTTCGTTTCCGTAATAAGCGCGCATCATTTTTATATTCCGTTTTTCAGGTGTGTTTTTCGCGGGATCGTTTTTTTAGAGCAGACGAAGTGAATACGAGAGACGTCGTTAGTCGATATGTTATATAGAAAATATCCGGTTGACCGAACCTAGAGAGACTCCGTGTTTATACATTTCAAGTGGCCTATTTTTAGATAGATCAACAACGCGCAATAGCTTTCGGTATAAAGAGGATCACCTTACGAGGAGATATCCGATCATTTGAAGTTGTCTCGATTCGGTCAAAGATCCAGTATCCTTGCGAACGATTTATTGTTGCGGTGTTACATTTTCAAACTGAATAAGTTCGAATCGCATTATGAATATCGTGGCGGATGTAATGAAATCAATGGCGCGACACTTGTTGTAAAGAACCCGACGCTCGAAATCAGCGCATCGTTCACCAAAACGAACCCTGCTGTATACCTTGCCCTTTCTCCAACATCCGAGTGATTTCTCGTGGAAGTGCAGAGGTGTTCTCGGCTTCCATAAAGCGAGTATCACGTCAACATTTTCCTATACAAACTCCTTCTTTGACCTGCATTCGGATGCGGCCGGCGCTGGTATTGCCTGATAAATATATTAAGGTCACCAGTTTTTACACATTGAGGATGCATGTTGGTCCCAAGCATCATCTATTGGTTCTCTGTGTAATTACTGCTGATCTGGCAATAACGGAGTAGCAACCGCGGGCGGTCAATCATGCTCATGCTCATGCTCATGCTCAAGTATTATCTGCCATAATAAGTTGCGCTTAAGGTGAATCGGGACCGAATCCAAGCATGGGAGGAGCGATGACCTTCTCCTGCATACTAATGCATTTCGAGAGTGCCTCAATAAATATCATAAATTATACGACTAACCTGCAATTGTTTATTGTCGAAATGCTAACCCAGCACCGGAGCACCTAGTTCAATAAATTTGCACATTTGGTTTTGGCGTGAAACCCTTAAAACGTTCTAATCTTGCTTTTTTTCACGCCGCTGTTTTTTCTCTCCCGGTTTTGTTTATATTCCCACGCCGGTAGCCACTAGAATGTTTTCCACGAATACCGGCACGTACGAGTCGCGTAATCACTCAAACTACGTATACCGTTTTCTTTACACTTATAATCATCGAGATCGTATCTAATTTTCACAAGAACTCGACCGAAATGGGCTAAAACTTGCCTTTAAAGTGTAGCACGTCGCGAAATTACCGTTTTTGCTTTTTTCTATTTTCAACTCGTTTGCACCTGTCAAACTGTGCGCTCGTGTTGGCAGCAATGTCAGCACACTGCGCGAGCATTTAGAGCATAAAGTTTGAAATGAGTTGTGTGAAGTAGTAGTGTTTTCATTTGTGAAGTGTGATTTTAGTGGTTTTTGGATCATCAAGCCGCGTTTAACTAAACTAAGAAGAGCAGCGGTTGCTCGCGAGAACGCACAAAAAATGAAGAGAAATCTTGTTGATCCCTTGGCATGGACATATGAAAATCCGTGGAGCAACCAGTTAGATAAATCGAAAAAACAAAAATTTACAAGTTCCGACGATTGTGAAACCTCATCATCTATTAACGTTCCTGTACATATGCAAACGATGTGGTATATTCTGATCAGTCTGCCGAATGTAAAGGTGAGATATATTCCTTTTCATTTGTTTACCTTTTTATCCTTGCAATTGTTTTGCATGAGAGTTTTGAAAAGCTGTGCAGCACCACAGAACGTTGCGGCACAGCTGATCGAAGCCGGCAGTTGACTTTCGATGGTAGCAGCAGTAGTCAGTAGGTGAGGGAACAAATTATCTAATAATCTGGCAACCATGTACTGTTTTACCGTGTTGCACCAATACAACTGCATATGAGTGTACAGATTTAGTGGTGTCAACAATGATGCAATGATGCTTGGACTCCGTCCCATTTCACCTTAACTGAATCGTATGCCGCCTTGAACCTCTCTGAACTATTCGAGGATTTGATGCATTCCCGAAAACCGCACTGGTCACGCAAAAGTTGAAGTCTTATACAATCATTGTGTCTTCCCGATTCGCACAAATGTTGCACAGAAATCGCACATTAAATGTGTGAAACGCATAACGCAACAGTTGTACCACAGACAAACAGACGTACCACGAGATTTATTTCCGTGGATAAAAAAAACGGTCATTTCGAATGAGTTTCAGTTATGCGGAATATTCCCGCCGTAGCGGCGATGGCGCTGATGTGCCTTTTCCTTTGAACTCAGTTGACAGTATTCGAGCACCGTGTTGCCAAAATCAGCAGAAAAGCTGAAAGTTTATCTTTTGCGGAATATGTCCAGTAGGTGTCGCACAAGTTTATCGGAACCACAATTTTCTTAGAATTTTGTATGCAGTGGTACGTCTGTTTGTCTGTGGTTGTACTGCGAATACATTGACAAAGAATGAAATCAGAATATGTATCATATACCGACACTTTATTTCTCACGTCGAGTGTATTAGTGACTGCTACTCATGGAGCAGTGCAAGCAGCAAACAACTACTTGTGAACTCACTAGACTTAAATGGCTATAATACTCGAACGATTTATCTCGATGGATTTGGTCATTAAAAAGTACCATTGAATGCTTTGCAAAAAAAAACGAACCAAAATTATGTTAACAATGTTTTGTAATTAACGCTAGTTTCACCGCAAAACTAGCAAAATCCTCCATTCCACAAAGCCACTAAAGCGTTGCCGATTTTTTATGGCAACACTTGTAAATTGTGAATAATTATTATTTGTCATCCTTTGCACGCGTTTTTTTCTCAAGCGACGAGAGAAATTTCTCTCTCGCTCGTAGAATTTCCATTCACGTGCGACAAGACTAAAAACGTCACATAAAATTTGCTGGTTGCTCTTTCGCTTCACTTTCGGTTCGTATTGCGACGCGCAAGGTCTCGTCGCTTTACGAAATAAGCAAGATACCCGTGCTGTACATACATGATACCAGTGTTGTTAGTGTCACTCATACTGGCGGTGCGTGCTTGCTGTGGGGAATGCATGAAGAAAAAAGAGTATCTCGAAAGCGTTTGTGCAAAAGACTTGAGAAGCGTAGCATATGTCTCGTTCTCAAGCAGAAATGAGGAGAAAGGTATTGCTTCTCGCTCGCTTTGCAATGCTGCTTGATACCAGTTGAAACTGTTTAAGTGTAGTAGTTAGGAGCTGCCAAATACATTGAAAAAACGCTAGAGCAGTAATTGCGTTATGCCCAACACGCAATCATTGTACTGGTTCTAAATTACATCAACTTTTGTGCTGAAAACGCACAATTTTGTACTGGTTTTACACCATCTAACTTTTACGATACTCTACGATAAAGGCTTCCTGCAACGGCCTCAGTCTATTTAACGGGATGCGGGAGAAAATCTTGTATGCAAAATTGAGCCTCGATGATTACTGCAATCGAGTCGTTGGCTCTTTTTATAGACAGGGCAGTCCGTTGCTCCAGTCTGGTCCAGTAGTTGGTAGTCTTCGGCTCAAACTTTCAAGATGAGCCAATGGATTGCGCGAAACAGCTGATTACCCTCGGCTTTGGAAAGTTTGGCTGGTAGGCCGTCCTTTCCAGCTGCTTTGTGATTTTTAAACTCTTTACAAGCTTAATCTCGGCCAAGCTTGTCGGATTTAGCGACTGTCCAGTCCATCCTCCGTAATTTCTCTCCTGCTTTTGTCGACGACTCTCTCTTTTTCGCCGTTCAGCAACACCTCGAAATGTTGCTTCCTTCGCTTGGGCACCAGTGTCTCATCGGTTATCATGTTCTTTTCACTATCGTTGCGAGCATATGCCCAGTTTTTCTCGTCCATTACCTCTTGACACTCACCATAGAACCACGTGTTGCGTAAGGTTCCTTCAGTCATGCCCAACACCTTTCGCGCTGTATTGCTGATTGAATGGCGGATATGCCTCCACTGTCCGTTCAGTTCTTCAACCGGTTCACCAATCCACTCATCATTGTGCTCAGCAGTAACTCCGTCAGCTGATTACCTCTGGATGTCCAACAGTATTCTCCTCGAAGTGCTCGTCTTGCTAATCGTGCCTACCAAAAAAGGTGGTCTGAGTCAACGTTTGAGCATCTTGCTTCGACTTTTTAACTGCTTTAAATAACCTTGTTATTTCTAAAGATAACGTTTCACAATCTTCAGCAAAAATATGAGCACCTGAAAATTGCACAAGTTTGTAGACCGAATGAAAAATTTGAAAAATCATAACAAAAGTTATGATAAAAATGTGAATTTTAAGTCAAATTTTAACTCATGAGGCAACAAGAAAACAACCGGTTTATTATTTTTATCCTTCGTTGTCTTCTTTATTGTTTCTTTTAAATTTTTTTGGAAGAGACTACACGCAAAAGTTGGATGGTGCGAAACCAGTACAAAATTGTGCGTTTTTAGCGCAATTGTTGATGTAATTCGGAACCAGTACAATGATTGCGTGTTTGGCATAACGCAACTAATGCTCTAGCGTTTCTTAAATGTATTTAGCAGCTCCAAACTACTACACCTAAACAGTTTCAACTGGTATTAAGCAGCATTGCAAAGCGAGCGAGAAGCAAAACCATTCTCCTCCTTTTTGCTTGAGGACGAGACATATGCTACGCTTTTCAAGTCTTTTGCACACACGCTTTCGAGATACTTTTTCTTCTTCATGCATTCCTCTGAATAGCAGCAAGCACGCACCGACAGTATGAGTGAGAGACTAACAACACTGGTATCAAGTATGTACAGCACGGGTGTCTCGCTCATTTCGTGAAGCAACGAGATATTGCCTTGCGCGTCGCAATCCAAACCGAAACAGAAGCGAAAGAGCAACCTGCAAATTGTATGTGACGTGTCTATAGTCTTGTCGCACATACACGGAAATTCTACGAGCGAGAGAGAAATTTCTCTCGTCGCTTGAGAAAAAAGCGTGTGCAGTCACTATTACCCACGACGTGAGAAATAAAGTGTCGGTGTATGATACATATTCTGATTTCATTCTATGTCAATGTATTCGCAGTACAACTGTTGCGTTATGCATTTCACACATTTATTGTGCGATTTCTTTGCAACATTTGTGCGAATCGGGAAGACACAATGATTGTACAAGACTTCAACTTTTGCGTGTATGAATGAGGATGAGTTTTCGATAAAATATGTTAATTTTTCAAGAAGTTGAGGGTTCGGAGAAAGACAGATAGAGAGTAACATAATTCAATGACTATCACGTCACGAGGTTGGAAAAACAATGCATTGGTGTGCTCACGTCACTTCCTCTCGATGCGTTGTAGTAGAGATATGATTGCGGGAAAATATTGAACAGAGATAATAGGAAAGAATAACGTAAAGGATGAGACGTTTTTTGCTATCATCAACGACACCCCTTACCGTGCAACGCACGTGCGCAGTTGATTCAATCGTCAAAATTTGAACTGTTATATCTGTCGATCAACCTTTGAAATTTCGTTTAGCGGTTGGTCACAAAAGTTCTATCTGCTCAAAAATGTCCCCGAGCGAAATTCCAGCTCAATCTAGCAGCTCTGTATTTTCGATATTCAGGAATAATCAAAAGCAAAGCAAAGCCTTGGTGCTACATTCCGTAGCGGAACTCGACCTTCTGTTCATTATGCACAGACTTCGCAGCCAACTGTTAAGTGTACAGGACAATTGCGGGGCTGGCGCTACGATCCTATTGACACTAACAGTCTCTCCCGAGCCGAGACTCGAACCTACGACGACTGGCTTGTTAGGCCAGCATCGTACCTCGAGACCAGCTGGGAGAGTTCAGGTATTATCACGAAATTTCATTTCCAGACATTTGATGTAACCCTCTGTTGCATGAAATAGTAGAATTCCCGTACATGTTCTCGCAAGAGAAAAGTACTGATACTAGTCACCTTGTTTTTTCCATAACATAGACATCATGTTTTCCGTGGGAGAAACAACTATGCATGGCAGCAAAATCCAACAGAAAAAGGAAGTATTCTAAGCTAACAAATAAAGAACTAGAAAAGACAAATAAGAAAATAGGAAAAGAACGTTTCCAATGCCAAACGACATTTAGTCGAATAACGACCATTTTAGATGTGTTTCATTAACTTATCACACAAATTTGGCTTATCGAACTGTATATTTTTCACGGGTCGAGGAATTTTTAGACTTAAGGCTAATTTACTAAGAGGGCGTATGCATTTTGGTTTAGATGACACAGGTGTGGTCCTAAAACTTAAAACGGAAAAAATGAAAGATTATAGCTTTCTATTGTGAATTTTGGTGCCCCTAGCCACTACGATTTTTTCAGAGACCTAAATGAGTTTCCTCGAAAACATAACGTTGAAACAACGAACCCGGCGGACAATTACTATGCGACACTTTGACGTAAGCTGACGCATTTTCACAAAGGCTAGAGGCACCAAATTTCATAGGAATGGTTAAAAAGCTAAAATCTTTCTAAGGCAGCTGTTTTGAGCGTTAGGGCAGCATTTTTTCGCTTTTATCGACCAATGTTATCAATTCGAAACATCCAAAGCTTTGTAGTTTAGTAACTATTTATTATTATTATTATCTATTATTTATTATTTATTATTTATATGTTGTATATATTATATATGAACAGATAAAATAGCTACCTCAATAACAGATTAAAATTAAAATTCATAATGAATAATTAACAGAAAATACTCTTAAAGCTATTCCTATTCTTAACACGAGAGACATTCCTCAGTGTGTCATTTTGATAAAAAGGAGAGCAAATTATTGCAGCATATTCCAGTATTGGGCGTACCAGAGTACAGAATAGAGCCTTCAGGCAATGAATGTCGCAGAATTTCATGGAAAATCTAAAGATGAAACCTAACTGGGAAAAAGCTTTGTAAACGATGAATGAAACGTGTTCTTTAAAGTTTAACTTCGAATCAAGTAGCAATCAACTCAGTACCGAAAACCGAGTAGTTGTGATGGTATAGAGTACGCTTAAGGCCAAACGAGATTGCCGAGCATTTAGACACGTTCAGGAGCATCCGGTTGATGCAGCACCAAGTTCCAAATAGCTCCAGTTGCTGTTTTGGGAAGGAAGCGTCAGCGTGGTCCTTTATGACGAAGTATAGCTTAAGGTCATCAGCGTACGATAGCTTGAAGCATATGATGGTGCTGTGAATATCGTTCATATATAGCAGGAAAAGGAAACGGCTTCCTTGAGGGACTCCAGACGAGACAGCAATTAAAGATGAGACAAAATCACCGATCTTTTCCGACATATTCCGGACGATGAGGTAAGAACGTAGCCAGGCCAGCAAGTTATTGTCGATGTCCACACGGTCAAACTTCGCCAGTGCAATTTCATGGTTCATCTTATCAAAAGCTGCGGAGAGATCAGTATAGATTGCGTCTACCTGATGTCCATTTTCTATCTCTCGTATGATAAACGACGTGGAGGTGGCTAAATATGTCGTAGTTGATCTCTTAGGCATAATGCCATGCTGTTCCGGCAAAATGCAACGCGAGTACTTTTGGAATAATGTTTCGAGAACAATAACTTCAAAAAGCTTAGAAGTAGTACTTAAAGCGAAAAGCGAACGTTTCCTTTTTTGTAAACGGAAAAAAACAAAAGAATCTTACCAAGAAGTAAAAAAAAACACCATACGGTAAAGACAGATTGAATACAGTTGTTAGCGGTATTGCAAGCGGTTCAAGGCAACGTTTCAAGACTATTGATTCTATAAAAAAACTGAACTGTGGAGAACAAATGTAACACATTTTTTAGTGCAAAAATTTGTAAATGAACACTATACTTTGATTTACAAAAAAAGAGTTGAATGTTTCTTGAGAAACCTGAAGTTATAACAAAACTTTTGGTAAATGATGAATGAAATGAAAAAAATGAGGAAAAAAAACAATTTTTTTTGGGTTTTAGGAAAAATTATCAATTTTGTCATCTTTCAAAATAACTATATTCTAATGATGTTAAATGCTTGAAAAATTGATTCTAAATCAAAAAACTCCTGATGATTTACTTCGTAAATCCATTCGTTTTCATGTTATTAAGGCTTTATTTTTAAATTAAAAATTAACATTAATTATACATTAAATCATACATTAAAACAAAAAAGGGTTGAACTCTCTCTTCAAATTTATTTTTCCTGGAAACAAACATCTAAATTCGACAATTACATATCGATAATTTCCGTACATTTTTCATTAGTCATAAAAATGTAACTGTGACTTAGAGGCTCCATATCGCGCGGGTCCGATTGAGCTAAAATTTTAAATGGAGACTTTTTTCTAGATGACGAAGCTGTTGAACTCTGCTACTAATCAACATTTGAAGTTCAATCTCCTCGTACATTCGATTGGCACTCTAATAAACAGTTATGCGGAACTCTAACTGAAGATCAAAGGCTCTGTGAGGTGTCACTGCCGTTAGTAAATAAAGTTTGAGCCGAAAGTACTATTATATGTATAACCCTTTAAGTGCTCACCGATACTAACACGAACAGGAAGACTGCTGCTATGATGTGACCACCCGTCGCACCATCTGCTAGTTAAATGATTTGTTCGATCCAAAACCAGGCTTTTATATATCCCAAAGAATGCATTCTGGGTCAATTATCGACCGTGTTAGGAAAAGCAAGCATTGAGTCTAGTTTCGGTTGGTCGGAAGCTGCGACTTGACAATTTTCAATAGTACAATACATTCTGTGCCGAACACGCATCAGTACTGGACGTGTTTGGTGATCGGTCCGATAGAGTATAAAACAAAAGACGTGTGAACAAGTGTTGGCATTGTTTGCCTGGTCGAGTGATATAATTCCGGGTTCAAGGTCGTGCCTTTGTGCAACTGTTTCGCATCGTGACTGCCAGCTGGTGCGTAAGCCGATTTGGCTGCTGGCTGGATTGCGCTACAGCAGTGGACGAGACACAAACGAGGAAAAAGAAGAAGCCATCAGTGTCAGCGAGTTGTATCGCTGTGTGGAGTGATCTCACACCTGGCTCGCTGCTGGTGGCTGTTTGGTGCTGCTGTATTGGTGCTGCTGGCTGTAACGGCTGCTACTTCCAACGATCGGACAACCAACCTTACTGGAAGGGAGAAATAAAAAGGTACGTGTTCTTGTCAGCGCTAGTGCGCTAGACTTAGCGCGATGGATGTAGATCCCTCGCCTCCCGCGCCACCATCCCCGAACCCCTCTGACCCTGACCCTTCTGTTACCCCCTCCCCTGTTCATTCTTCAGTCCCCCCTCGCCCCAGGCTTTACCCAGACGGAGCCCAGGGCAGCTATACTGTTTATTTTCGGCCAAAGGCAGGACCGAAATCGAAAAAGTTGAACCTCTTGCAGATTTCTAAAGACCTGACGAAGGAGTACAAGGGCGTGACCGAAATTTCCAAGGTCCGGCCTAACAAGCTCCGTGTCGTGGTCGGTAACCTGAAAGAGGCCAACGATATAGCTTGCTCTGAGCTCTTCACACGCGAGTATCGCGTTTACATACCCGCACGAGACGTGGAGATCGACGGTGTCATAACCGATTCGAGTCTGTCCGTCGAGTGTATACTGCAAAGTGCCAAAGGGTGCTTTAAGAACAAAACGTGTCCCGAAGTAAAGGTGCTCGACTGCAAGCAATTGCGGTCAGCATCGATCATCGGTGGCAAAACAGTATACACTCCGTCAGACTCGTTTCGAGTTACGTTCGCCGGGTCTGCACTACCAAGCCACGTCTCGATCCACCGGGTTCGTCTCCCTGTGAGGCTCTACGTGCCCCGCGTCATGAACTGCCTGAATTGCAAGCAGTTAGGCCATACAGCCGCCTACTGCTGCAATAAGGCACGTTGTGGCAAGTGTGGGGAGTCTCATGCGGAAGATTCTTGCAGTGTTAACGCTGAAAAGTGTATTCACTGCGGAGAAAATCTGCATGAGCTCTCGACATGTGCGGTGTACATGCAGCGCAGGGATAAAATAAAACGGTCTCTCAAAGAGCGTTCAAAGCGTTCCTACGCTGACATGCTGAAGAAGACCGTTACCACTTCTCCCGTTACTTCGAACCCCTTCGATCTGTTGTCCTCTGATGAAACCGATTCTGACGATTCACCAGCGGGAGCGTCTTACGCCAATCCTGGGGAGTCTAGAAAGAGGAAAAATATTTCCTCTCCTAAACTTCCCAGAAAAGGTCCTAAGATTTCTCAAAGTGAAATGAAAGTTACAAACAAACCAAACAGTGCTGCGGAAAAACCGAAGCAAACTCCTCCTGGGCTGGCAAATTTAAAGTCCCAGAAGGAGTTCCCAGCACTGCCAGGAACATCTAAAACCCCAGTTGCTCCTTTTACACTCCCAGTTGATGAAACAAACTCTGGATTAGTGAAATTTTCTGACATTGTGGACTGGATTTTTGAAACTTTCAATGTACCCGATCCAATTAAAATTTTTCTTACAGCATTCCTCCCAACAGTTAGATCATTTTTGAAGCAGTTGACTGCCCAATGGCCCCTCCTTGCAGCGATTGTATCCTTCGATGCCTAATTCAACTGCGTATATGAAGGATTCTATCTCTGTCTTACAGTGGAATTGTAGAAGTATTTTACCAAAAATTGATTCGTTTAAAGTTTTGATAAATAAAAACAAATGCGATGCATTTTCCCTTTGTGAAACTTGGCTTACTTCAAATATTGATCTCAACTTCCATGATTTTAATATTATTCGCCTTGATCGAGACACCCCATATGGAGGAGTACTTTTAGGGATTAAAAAGTGCTATTCTTTCTATCGTATTAACCTCCTCTCGATTCCAGGCATCGAAGTTGTCGCATGTCAAATGACAATACAAGGTAAAGAGCTTTGTATTGCCTCAATATATATTCCCCCCAGAGCACAGGTTGGGCAACGGCTGCTCTTTGATTTAATAGAACTTCTTCCCTCGCCACGTTTGATTTTGGGAGACTTCAACTCTCATGGCGTGGCTTGGGGTTCCCCATACAATGATAACCGCTCCTCTTTAATCTATAACCTTTGCGATGACTTCGACATGACTATTTTAAACAACGGTGAAATGACACGTATCCCGAAACCTCCAGCGCGCCCAAGCGCTTTGGATCTATCCTTATGTTCGACGTCGCTACGGTTGGATTGCACATGGAAGGTAATCCTCGATCCTCACGGTAGCGACCATCTGCCTATTCTTATTTCAATTACTAACGGGTCAACTCGCATGCGACCAATTGACATTCCGTATGACCTCACACGAAATGTCGATTGGAAGTTATACGAGGAACTGATTTCAAAAGCGGTCGAGTCGATTCAACATCATTCACCACTTGAAGAATACAACCTCCTCGCGGGCGTGATTCTCGACGCCGCGTTGCAAGCCCAAACGAAGAAATATCCCGGCGTAACGATCAAAGAACGGCCTCCCACTCCGTGGTGGGACCAAGAGTGCTCCGATGTCTACACGCAAAGATCCGACGCGTTTAAGGCCTACCAGACGGGAGGTATACCTGGCGACTATTTACGGTATTCGGAGCTTGATACCAAGCTTAAAAGCTTGTCTAAAGCAAAGAAACGTGGATATTGGCGTCGGTTCGTGAACGAGACGTCGAGGGAGACATCGATGAGCACTCTTTGGAACACAGCCCGAAGAATGCGGAATCGCGTAACGGTCAACGAAAGCGAGGAGTCTTCAAGTAGGTGGATATTTGATTTTGCCAGGAAAGTATGTCCGGACTCTGTTCCTGAGCAAAATATTGTTCGCGATGCGTCTCCGGGCCACGACGCGATAGAATCACCTTTTACGATGGCAGAATTTTCAGTTGCCCTCCTGTCCTGTAACAATAACGCGCCTGGATTAGATAGAATCAAATTCAACTTGTTGAAGAATCTACCCGGCAATGCCAAGAGGCGCTTGTTGAACTTGTTCAATAAGTTCCTGGAGCAAAACATTGTACCGCAGGATTGGAGGCAAGTGAAGGTGATCGCCATCCAAAAACCAGGGAAACCAGCTTCTAATCACAACTCTTATAGGCCGATTGCAATGCTATCCTGTATCAGGAAATTGATGGAAAAAATGATACTCCGTCGTTTAGACCACTGGGTCGAATCAAATGGTCTACTATCAGAAACTCAATTTGGCTTCCGCCGTGCCAAAGGGACGAATGATTGTCTTGCGTTGCTTTCAACAGATATTCAGCTGGCGTATGCTCGTAAAGAACAAATGGCGTCTGCGTTCTTGGACATTAAGGGTGCTTTTGATTCCGTTTCTATTGACATTCTTTCGGGTAAACTTCACCGACAAGGATTTTCTCCAATTTTGAACAATTTTTTGCACAATTTGGTGTCCGAAAAGCACATGCATTTTACGCATGGCGATTTGGCAACTTTTTGCATTAGCTACATGGGTCTTCCCCAGGGCTCATGTTTAAGCCCCCTTCTTTACAACTTTTATGTAAATGACATCGACGAATGTCTGGCAAATTCATGCACGATAAGACAACTTGCAGACGACAGTGTAATCTCTGTTACAGGAGCCAAAGCTGCCGATTTGCAAGGACCATTGCAAGATACCTTGGACAATTTGTCTGCTTGGGCTTTACAGCTAGGTATCGAATTCTCTCCGGAGAAGACTGAGATAGTAGTTTTTTCTAGGAAGCATGAACCTGCTCAGCTCCAAACACAATTAATGGGTAAAACGATTTCTCAGGTTTTGGTACACAAATATCTTGGTGTCTGGTTCGACTCTAAAGGCACCTGGGGTTGTCACGTGAGGTATCTGATGAAAAAATGTCAACAAAGAGTGAATTTTCTTCGTACAATAACCGGACAATGGTGGGGAGCCCATCCAGGAGACCTTATAAGGCTTTACCAAACAACGATATTGTCTGTTATTGAATACGGGTGTTTCTGCTTCCGCTCCGCAGCAAACACACATTTGATCAAACTGGAGCGAATACAATATCGTTGTTTGCGTATCGCCTTAGGTTGCATGCAGTCGACCCATACGATGAGTTTGGAGGTTTTAGCTGGAGTACTACCATTGAAAAACCGCTTCTGGAGCCTGTCTTCTCGTATTCTAATCAAATGTGAGGTCTTGAACCGTCCCGTGATTGAAAATTTTGAAAGGTTAATCGAACTTAATTCTCAAACCCGTTTTATGACATTGTATTTCAATCACATGTCCCAAAATATTAACCCTTCTTCGAATATTCCAAATCGTGTCGACTTATCAAATACTTCTGATTCTACTGTGTTTTTCGATACATCCATGATAGAAGAAACTCGTGGAATCCCGGATCATTTACGCGTGCAGCAGATCCCCAAAATTTTTTCCAATAAATATCGAAACATCAACTGCGACAATATGTACTACACTGACGGATCACTTCTTGATGGGTCCACTGGCTTCGGTATCTTCAATAACAATTCAACCGTCTCCCATAAGCTCGATAATCCTGCTTCTGTTTACGTCGCAGAATTAGCTGCAATTCAGTACACCCTAGGGATTATCGAAAAAATGCCCACGGACCATTATTTCATCTTTACGGACAGTCTCAGTTCCATTGAGGCTCTCCGATCGATGAAAGATGTTAAGCACTCTCCGTATTTCCTGGGGAAAATACGGGAACATCTGAGTGCTTTATCCGAAAAATCTACTCAGATTACCTTAGCGTGGGTCCCTTCTCACTGCTCGATACCGGGTAATGAGAAAGCGGACTCTTTGGTTAAGGTGGGCGCAACAAACGGTGATATTTATGAAAGACCAATTGCCTTTAATGAATTTTTCGCACTTGTACGTCAGAATACGATCATCAGTTGGCAAAATGCTTGGACCAGAGGGGAATTGGGAAGGTGGTTACATTCCATAATCCCCAAAGTATCGACGAACCCGTGGTTCAAGGGGTTGGATGTAGGTCGGGATTTCATTTGCGTGATGTCCCGGCTTATGTCCAATCACTATAGATTTGACGCGCTCCTCCGTCGTGTTGGGCTCGGGGAAAGTGGTATCTGTGCCTGTGGTGAAGGTTATCACGACATAGAGCATGTGGTTTGGTCATGCCCTGTACACCGTGACGCCAGGTCTAAATTAATAGCTTCCCTGCAGGCCGAGGGTAGACAGCCGGCTGTTCCTGTTCGTGATGTCTTGGCGAGCCGTGACCTATCCTACATGTCCCTTATATACGTTTTCCTGAAATCCATCCACGCCCCAGTCTAGTCCCGTTCCCCTCCGTCTACACCCAACAAAACGACAAGAACACGTTTGAACCTTAAGCACAAAACCAGCAACCAGACCCCGCACAATAGAACCAGGACCCAAGGACTACGAGCCTCTGTCCCAACTCACGACATCGTGGCTCAGCAGAACGAATCCATACATGCCATTCGACGATTATCAGACGACCATTGAACAACAAAACACTGATTGGAAATCCCATGCTAGTTTTAAGTTAGACTTAATTTCAGCTCGTAGTCGGCAGCGAGGATAAAAAATTTGCTTTAGTTTTTAAGTCATCAGATATAATTGGCGCCGTTAAACATTAAATTGTATTTGTGCCGTGTCAAATAAATGTTATGTGAAGAAAAAAAAAATAGTACAATAGTGCCCATGATCAAATTACAAATTTCTGCATCAAGT
This sequence comes from Wyeomyia smithii, assembly GCF_029784165.1. Taxonomy (NCBI): domain Eukaryota; kingdom Metazoa; phylum Arthropoda; class Insecta; order Diptera; family Culicidae; genus Wyeomyia; species Wyeomyia smithii. The sequence continues at coordinate 87,369,289 of NC_073696.1, read as the reverse complement.
CGAAGGCGTGGGTAATTTTCCGCTTACTGCAAGAACGAACAAAACTACTGTACAGTACAAATACCGAGTTACAAAAATACAGTTACGCAGTAAAACTCATAGTAATAAATAATCCTTTTTTCCTTGCTTTCTTACGAATAATGAAAAACCTAAGAAAGAGAGAATATTGCCTCGTCCTGGTAACACTGACGTTTATTGGGGGCCGTTCCTAAACCACATTCCTCAAGACACTCAGTACCTCATAATAGAAAAGCATGTTTTGTTTTGATGAAATGCTTTAACTTGTCTTATTTCTCGCTATGCCCAAACTCTTTCTTTGGCATTTTGTAAATTTTGTCTCTAGAAAACTCTAAAGTACCAAAAACTCAACTGGTAGTAGACATTTTTGGTTATTGAAAATTGAAAGTTAAAGTTGATGCAACTCGAAATATCAAAACATAAATCTCTGTACTATAATAGAAATTTAACACCACAACAAAGGTTTTTTCTATCATCATCAGAATCAAAGCGAAATTTTTTTGCAATATATACTTGAGCTTGACGAACATGTACTCTAAACTCAGCCGTAATAATGAACCACAGGAGGTTATTAATTAGTCACCACGTCAATTGTCGCTTTTAACCAACACCATTTCACAGACAGCGGGACAATCATCGTTGTCATCGCTCTCTTCACTGCCATGCACTGCCCCAGCATGCACTGTCCACTGAATAAGGCGCGCTACATTGATGATGCCGGATACACCCAAGGTGATCGTTAGCTGCAAAGGCCAGGAAGCCATCCCGGAAGTGGAAGAGGATGTCGAGCGACCAAATGAAGCGCTCTCTCTCGCTCATTCTCTGTCTATCTCTCGCACAGAGCACCAACGCGTATGAAAAATCACCACAGCAGTAGCGTAATGACTTGGCAGGCAGACATGGCAGGAGCAGTGCCGTGAAGCGTCAGTCCTGTCCTCCTGGCTGCATGGCAGTGGAAAAGTTGAAATCAACTATACACAGCTGGCGAATACTTGACTAGAGGAGATTGTAGCTTGAGTCTGCACAGCAGAATGACGGCTATCTTGTCCCTAAGGGGACATCATTTAACGGTCAATTTGCCAGTGAATTCAAGAGTAATGGTTCGCGCCAGTGCGGTTGCCTCATTTTTGCAGTGACTATCTAGCCTTCGGCGTGTATCGATACAGAGTTGATACCAGAGAAATTGTTCGCTGTTTGCTCACTAAGGATACTTGAAATGTCTTAATAAGTAAAGTCTGTTCAAATTGAAAATTCAAACTATACTCAATAGTATCTGACCTGACTTTCGAAAGTAACTTTTGCGCTCAAATTTTGCTTTTTCGTTATAATTTTCAAGTAGGTATCGGATTTGAATTGCAAATTTTGCTGCAAGCAGAAAATCAGCATTATTATACGAAACGCTTCGCGCAATAAATTGCCACCGCCCCGAGTTATACAGTCGGTTACTACTTGCATTTGATCCTTTCTGCCTCAACTCATTTTTTTATCACTCAATTCATTCCACCAAACTAAGTAGTTGGCAGCAGAATCGCAAAAATATCTGGCGTTTCGTATAATGGAGCTGAAAAAAAATTCTAGTCGAAAAAAAAAACGATGACCAACATAATGGCTACCTGACGGCGATGGCATAGTTTTGCACCTGAAAAGATTAATGGCTCAAAGCAATTCTGCGTTCGTGCTCGATTTCACCTGATTCTTCTTCAAGCTTGCCCGCTTGACTCAGCGTGCTCAACCGCATGTCTCCGAAACAGATAGTTTCCCGTAAGCGTCCCCGTTAAGGACAGGATAGCGTGCGCCGGGGAATGTACGTTTTCCGTCCTCCGTCCTACAATTTTTGCTTTTTGCGTCATCTACCCATTGTATGGTGTGAAATGTCTGTCGAATTGAATCTCAGTTGCTACCGGAGATTATCTCAGTCGACCTCAAGAGGGTCACTGCAGTAGTTCCGTTATCAGTGCCCTGTGCCAAACAGGCACCCATCATGATTGGATGCTTTTATGAAGCGGAAAACGAACATAAAAACTATCTTTCATCAGCTGCAACAGTGACTGGCGAATGCATATATGCGACCTACTTTCTTCCCTGCTCCGCACCAGCTTCCGCAGTTTCGTTTTGAGTTAGTCAGGGCAATAAATTGCAGTGACGTTTTCAATGCTCCCTCCGGAACACCCATAATGTACCGTTATCGGCCTGTCGCTATGCCAAGGTTGGGGCACTGATATGGCCATAGGGTAATTTAAAAACGGGTGAATTAGTCGCCAGTAAGTTCCGTTTTCGACAAGGTGGAACATAAATCGCAGCAAAAACCGGTGCGACCATAAATACAGGTGCGACATGCAGTAATCAAACAATTCAAACGCATTACATCACCGATGGTGTTTTATCTGATGGTCATAAAGTGAATGGTCATAATGTTTATTACCTGGTTTTTGTACTTATATATCTCAAATGAACCTCTAAGCAGCTGTATCTAGTGAAGAAACAATAAAAACTGTAAAATTTGCTTAAGTATTTAATGCTTTCTGCTGCATTACAGCTCCCGGGCAAAATGCCCCACCGCTAGCCCGACTGATTTGTTCATCGCTTTAGCGTTTGCTTCTGAGACTTCAAGCGCTGTTTCACTTCGCATGCTGAGCTGGCATATGAAGCTACTGCATGGGGCATATTATACTGCATCTGGGGCGTTTTGCCCCGTCAGATTGGGAAGCTTGCAATTTTGTAATATTTATTAATAAAATTATGGCGTTTTTGTGTAACAGTAATTTCAAAACAAAATAATAGCAGTGCATTACCAACTAAATAGTGTATCCAACGGCATGAAAGATTTGTTGTTTGTGATAAACATAGCTACAATAATGACGATGTTCCTTAGAGGGGGCGTATTATACCTGTTTACCCTACCTCTTTCTATTTTGCGGGATCTGACTAAAGTGGTAGTTAAATGAAATTTTTGATGGACGTCTAACAATTATTAATTAGAGTTACTGGTTTGAAGTACAGTTGGGGTCGTTCCTCAACCACGTGATCATTAAGAGGGAAACAAAACCCACTGAAGTGGGTCCGAAGAGCAACAAACGTTAACTAATGAAATTATGACGGATTTCGTGTTTCACTTAAATTCAATTTAAGAAAATGAATAAATGTCATATAAAAAAATTAGTATCGTACGCAGGGTCAATCATGCTCATGCTCTCATAAAAAAATAGTATCGTACGCAGCTTTCTTATAATTATGCATTGCATCAACTAGAAGAATTCTTAGTCTAGTTTCCCCTAAAGTCCAAATGCTGCGAAACAAGATTCAGATCCGGCCGAAACACCGCGTCTTCTGCCTTATGATAGTTCACTTCCCCCGGGTGAAGTGAAATACGAAGTGCCCTGCCAGTCGTTGCCATCCAGGATGAGGTCTCGTTGACCATCAGTACCGCCATACTGCGATTCGCCGCTAAAACTGATTTGACCTTCGGCTGTTGCCGCTGCGTCATTGCCTGCAGCTCCGAGACTAGAGGACAGGACTGCATTTTCCTGACATGAATGTTTTTTTTCACCTGGTACTTTTTCACCTTCAGGCCGGTTGCATCCACCTTCCGGCGATGTAGCCACTTTTTCCTCAGTCTTTCTCTTCAGCATCCTTTGGAGCTTCTTGTCGCTCATGTTTGTAGGCCGTCCGGAACCGGGCTTTCCCTCGTTTCTCTGATTGTTGTCGAATAGTGCTGAGATGTTACAGATGCCGGAACGGGTGTATCCGGCGTTCACAAAGTACCACACGATGTCCGTTTTCGACGCGGCGGGGTACCGTTCTTTGAACGCCCACGGAGTAGCTACACAGCTTTCGCCATCACAGTGAGAAGGAAAATTGTGGGGCTAGCGCTACGATCCTACTGGCACTAACAGTCTCTCCCGAGCCGAGACTCGAACCTACGACTGGCTTGTTAGGCCAGCACCGTACCTCGAGACCAGCTGGGAGATAGAACTGACCGGTAAAGCTGTCAATTTTATTCTTCTGACTCATGGGTTACTATGATTCATGCTTTATTGGTAGTTTCGTCAATACGTGTGCCGTAAAAAGTGAGATCAATAAGGTTTTTGGCTAAGGAAATCGAGTGTTCAGACTTCTCCCGGCGAGGAATGGCCGAAAAGCTTGGCTTCAAGTCGTATGTGCTACGCAAAAGTTAATTCATCAACGAAGCGGCCAAATCAAGGCGATTGGAGAAACTCAAAAACTTGGTTGGAGCATGCTCGTCATATTAATCCTGCAATATTTTTCTTTGATAAAAAACTTTAATAAAGATCAAAATGTGGATCGAAAAAATGACAGGTGGCTTGCACGAGATCATAGACAGGTTCCTAACGTCATGCCAACGAAGTTTCCGACCCATGTATGGTTCTAGGCGTAGTGTCCAGCGAGGGGGATGTAATAGCTCCGTGTTTCCTTGATCAAGAACTAAAGTTACTAAAGTTGGTCGGCTCCAGCTACTTTGTTGTTTCTCAGCCAGCCGATCTCCTCTTTAACCTCCTGGAGGACAGGGGCTGGAATTCTATCCGCGCGTAGGCCAAGATCTACTGCCACGTCGTCGTCGTCCTCTGCTACATTGTCGGTGCACGTCGTAGTACTGCTTTCACATTTCGAACATCTCACATTTTTCGTGAGAAAGTTGCCGTCCAGGATCCTGAACATGTCGGCTTGTGGCACGTAGCCTCCGTGGGAACTGTTCAGCCGCTCGTAAAACTTTCGTGTGTTATTTGTACGGTACAATTCCTCCATCGCCTCACGAACGCGGTCTTCCTGCTGGCGATTCGTCTTCCGAAAGACCGACTTTAGCCTATTCCGTGCGCGTTGGTAGGGCTCTATGTTCGCCAGCGATCAGTGTAGCAGCATTCTTGCTCGTACTGCACTGTTTGCTAAAGCTTTCTTCATTTAGAACCCGGAACGAAAAAATAACATTTGAGGTAGTCAAAATAAAAGTATTTTACTGTACTTTCAGAATAGAACATAAAAAAAAATATTCTGTCAGCCGTCGGATGAACTCGCTAACTTTCTCGATTCCTGCACACCCACACACATGTAGCTAATGGAATGAGTTTCTACTTTTCAATTATGAGAACCCCTAAACAAGCTTCGGCACCAGTTCGCGACTTATTGTTAAGAACTTACCTTACTCTTACCTCTAAACTCGGAATCTATTCGGAGCATGTCTCGCTGGGACAAGGCCACTAGGTGCACAAGGTCTTTCAAATTTTATATAAATGCACAAAGTCATTAGAAATAGAGAAAAAATTATAATGCCATTTTTGTTTGATGGAATTTGTTGACCCCTCGATCTCCAAGAGTGAAATAATTTCTAGAAAAGTGGAAATTTTAGCAATCCTTGATGTTTTATTTGAGCTATATCTCTGAATTTTGTGGAACCTACTACAAGTTCGCAACTACCGATTTTCGATCTGAGACCAGAATTGGGAAGCTATATTGCTATAAGGTACATAAAATATACATAAAATTATGTGAGCATCAGTGTTAACCACCCGAAAAAAAATTTACGATGTATTTTACGGTGAGAACAGTAAATGCACAATGTTTTTTATCGTAACCATAAAAACATAGTATTTTTACACGATTTTGTTATTACATACCATGTTTTAACAACGTTTCTTGTTGTTGAATCTACCACTGACAATAATTTTACCATGAAAAACATAGTCAGTGACTTCTAAATGTATGGGAAAAGTGCCTGGAAAATTACTGTTAAGATACATAACAACCCCCCTTTTTCATGGTAAAAATGGCAAAAACAATGTTTTTTATTGTTCTGGACAATGATATTTAATGTAAAAATGATGTATTAATAATGAAAAACATAGTTAAATTATGGTAAAACTATGTACAATTACAGCAGCTTTTGAGGTTTTTTTGATGTTACTTTTTTTTGGGCTACCAATTTTTCGAATGAAGTTTCAAAATATTCTATGCATAAACGGATTCCTCTTTACGGAAAAGTGCTACCTGTAGTAGGTTCCACAACGAATTTCAGAGATATAGCTCAAATAAAACATCAAGAATTGCTAAAATTTCCACTTTTCTAGAAACTATTTCACTCCTTGGAGACCGAGGGGTCTGCAAATTCGATCAAACAAAAATGGCATTATCATTTTTTCTCTATTTCTAATAACTATGTGCATTTGTATCAAATTTAAAAGACCTTGTGCATCTAGTGGCCTGGTTTCAGCGAGAATTGCTCTTCGCGACTTCTTCCCAGCCAGATTTACTGCACCCAATCGGGTGGATCGCCAGATGGTAGCGGTTGGGCAAGATTACCCGTTAAAAACCGAAGCGGAGGTTTTGGGATGTAAATCCAAGATGCGGTATGGGTGATGCACGTTGGGCGTTGGTTCCAGGATAACATTGCGGCTCCTGTTGTTTGGAGGTTGTCATGAGAGCGATCGAACGTTTTTTTTTTCCATTTCAAATGTTTGCTATGAGCAACGTCTATTTTTTTCCTTCAAACTTCTCTATTTGAGCAAATCCACAGAAAACGTCCCAGCATTATTGTATTTTTTGTCAATTGTCATTTTTGATTTGGCTCAAACTTCGCATAGGGTAGAAGCACCGGTTTTGGCCATAGCACCAGTTTTGGCCATGATAGAATAAAATTGATAATTGTGAAAAGTATCTTAGATTACTACTAATTCGAAGTCTCCTATTGAATCTGCTGATACTATTCAACGAAACTATTACAAACTTAAGCAAATAAATATGCGTATTTTAGTTTTAATAAAGAAACTAACTATTGTGGCATAATTAAAAACTATATTAACTTTCCTTTCCTAGTTTACGATCCCATAAATAATCCTGAAAATAAACAATTTTATATTTCCCAAGTTTATGAGTCTATAACTCAAAACTTTATAACCGTCCCAAACATTTAATCCAAATATCCAGTTTCATTACGTAAACACTTTCCCACAGTCAGATTTCTTAATACCAAGCCAACATTCCAACAAACCGATTCCCACAATCGAAATCGATTGTTCTTAGTATCAATTTTCATAGACGCAATCCTCATCAATTCACAGTTCGGCAATAACCTCAAGTGCACGCCAGTGCACCAAACAAAATTATAATTTCACACGATTCTTGCGGCACTGCGTTTTAATGCTGACGCGCGCACTAAGCAATGTTCGATTATGCACCAATATTTTTCAGCTATCATTGCGATCATTTTTCGTGGTCCACTTTGATGACTTTCTTTCAATCATCGTGGATGCACTTGTCGAACCGATGACGCTAGCTATCTCGATCATGCAGACGCGCTATTGCGGGCAATGCATTGATCGATGTTTTGATTGGTTACGGTATGCGTTGTCTTACGGGCTGCGTATGCTTGCTTTTAATGTATGCGTGTTCAGGCTCCTCCCTGAATTGTATTATAGACTTAAGCAGGGCCTAGGCTTAAGTCAAGACGAGTAATAAAGAACACTCTTATCATGACTTCAGAAGAGACATGTTCTCATTAATGTTTCATGTTTCATAATTGTAAAAATAATTGTCAAACGTTCTGTTTCACTATGCTTTCTCCAGTTCACTATACAGCCTAACGTTTAGGTAGTTTGCAAGCTATTTTTCATAGAGCATAACTTTGTTCAAATTTGCCCATTTCTATAACAAATCTTGTTACCAGCATCAGGCACAACTTACTACAGCGCATGGATAAAAAAAGTAGACATTTCGGTGTGATTTCTCTCTGCAATATCAAAATTACTTACAGCTTCCAAAAACTTTCATTGATCCATTCTTGGCCACATATTAATGCAATTCCATGATTCATAATTCTGATATTGGCCATATGTAAACAAAACCATAGTAACGTATTGATGTTTATGCAAAACATAAAATGTATGGAGTTTTTCGGGCTGATATTTTAATCGCATGAGATATGTGAAACTACAAAATTGGTTTGGGATTAAGTCTCCGTTTGTTCAGATTATTTACAAATCTGTAACTTCATTTGTATTTACCAAAACTAACGCTTCGGATTCTCAACCTTAACTTGACAATAATAAATGGCACTTGAGTTACCGAAGTTGATGTTAGCAAATAATACGAAAAAGTTTCTATGTTAAAAAGGAAAGAGCGGAAGTTTTTTAATGTAGATCAATGACAGACGAAAAATTAATATAGGTCAATGATGTGATGTCAGTGTTATTAAACATCCTATTAAGTTTAAACAAATTCTAACTTGAAGTACTTTGCCCTGCTAGCTATGTGTGAATATAATATCATTATTTAGTTTGATTATTATATATACTGGCTCTATATCTATATGATAAAGTCAAAATATAAAATAAATTCGTGTGACTTTAACTTTTTCGCGAATTGGCCACATTTGGAGACCCAAGTGGCCAATTTAGAAATGCTATGGTCAAAACAGGAGCCTAGAGAAGTTTTTTGATTGGAAAATATGTAAACAATACAACATAATTTGATCATTTGAACTCATTGTTAGTGTAGAATATAGGCGATTTCTTCCGATTTCTCCGTTGAAATTATTCAATTACATATTTTTAGAAGGAAGAAGGACAAATATCTCTCATATATAACATACTATCGCCAAACCGGTGCCCTTACCCTAGATGTTTTTGTGAGCAATGAAGCCATTTTGTTCTATTGGTTTTATTTCAAGCTATTTATATATTTTGAGAAGCTATGTAAAACTGCTATGTAATAATAGATATTAAAAATTACAAATTTTGTAGAGCCAAAACAACAGGAGGAACAGAAAGTCAATGTTTTCCAGTTAGAAAAAAAATAATTAAAACCGTAATTGTCTGATTGGTATACCGTCTTCAACGAAGTTGTAGACAGAAATTTTGTCCTGTCAAGAATAAACAGTGTGAGATAACTGACTGAAGATAACTGACAACGTGAATTTTGTGTTGTTAGAGAGCTGTCCTAAAAAAGCAAAAGCACCTTTTAACGCTCTTGTGTGTGAGTTACCTCTCATTTAACTTATTTTTTTCGATGTAACAATAGTGACATCGTTGCTGCGAGGATAATCCATTTTAAAAAGTTTCTTTTAATTACCATTCTTAATTACAATGATCATTTCGCTCGAGAATTCAACGACTTTTATGTGGTCCTGTTCACATCTTTTGGTGTTTTTGGCCTGACCCAATCGGGGCGGCTTTTACTAAAACTAGATTACCCGACATGGGCTGCTATCCTATCATATGCCTGGTTCCGATTTTCTTTTGAAGCTTCCACGGTGGAGTAGTAATGGGGAAGATCGAGCAAAATCTTTAACGATAACATCAAGTGCTTTTCAGTTTTTATCGATATATTATCAATAACTTTTTAAGGGAATGTGAGGTCGCAAAAGCAGGGGTAATTTTTGTTTACTTGTGAATTTTACTGAAGTCTATTCGGCCAGTAGAGAATTAGGAACAATAATTGGTCATTTAGGATAACTAGGGGAACTGCTCCATTATTCTCAGCCCATATATTCATCTCATACAACATGAAAACACAATTGAAACCAGAAAAAAACACATATTTTCTTCTTAAACCAATCTGCTAATCCATGGAATGGATTCTTTTTAGTTCACTTCAGATTCCTCATAAAATGTAATCCTCAAAAACTCACTTAAAAGCTCTGAATTGGATATTGTAGTCGGGCATCTGCACTCGAAAACTCATTTAATTCAATCACCTACCTCAGAAAACAAAATCCGGGCATTGTTCTATACGGCTACAACGGGACTCGTTCAGCAGGCAACCAAAGTTTTTATCATCACTAGCGGACCATTTTTTATTTTAATCACTAGACAAAATCACTCACTATACTGAGAATACTTTAATCTTAGAAATGATCACCTCCAATTTCCTAAAACAAGCTTGAATTAGCAGAAATATATGTGATGAATTTCTACAATTCCTAAATTTCAACTGTATGTATTTTCATCTGTTTTCACTGCGTTGAAAAAAACCTAAAGTTGCCGAATTAGTTTCTGTTAATAAGAAAAAATCGTACAGAAAATGTTGAATCATTCCGACATAACTGATATAAACCGACAGCACTGCAACGGTAACCTAGGTTACCCATTTTGCACGTAAACAACTACATCGGATATCTAGGTATCATTCATGATTAACAGTATGATGAATATGGGGGCGTCGTGAGATGAATAATTGAGCAGTGATTCAAGTTTTGAGATGGATATAGAAGCGTTGTGTAATATTGCTTGTTTTACAAAATTCAGGATAAATCTAGCTTATTTTACCAAATATACAATGCTGAACGATTCCATGAGAATACGTAAGCATATTTAGTTTATTTGTTCAATGATTTCGTGAAAATTTGGTGTTTAATCCGTACATTCTTCGTGAATATCGGCTTAATGAGATGAATGATGGAGCAGTTCCCATACTATGCGATGTTTTGTAAGTCCAAGAAATAATTCGCATGCTTTGTGCTGCCTGCGATATATCGATAATTATCGCATGTGTTAAAATTTAACGATATTATCGATGTGAAGCGATTATTGATATTTACGATAAATATCGATAACTTTTCCATCACTGCGGTGGAGATCGTAAAATAATTTTGTAATTTCCTGTGTATATGTCTCATATGTCCATTATTTAATTGAACATTGAAGTTACTGATAAAATTCTGAATCCCAGAAATACCACGAGATTTCACTGAATTCGAAGGTTATATAAGGAATGAATGCACGTTTGGCTTACCTTCACTAAAAAGGTTTCTTAAAAATAAAAAAAATAAAAAAAAATATGAACAATGGGGCAATATAAAGAAAACATCATTTCACATTATGGTATAGTCATCTTGTACTAATATATTCTTTTTAATAATTATATGAAACAAACACATCGATTGAACAATTTATACGTGTAATTCGCAGTACATACAGTCATGGAGAAAATAATAAATACACTTGCAATTTCGGTCAATTTTCCATAGTTGCGCACTGACTTAAGTTGTTATATGATGTTATGTTACGTCATTACGAACTGCAGAGCCTCTTTTTCAAAGAGGAACGGAGAAATAACTGGAATTTTTCTGTGTCGGTGATTCCGAAAGTTTTTTGCGTGAGTTGGTGTTTTTAAGGTGGCGAAAAAAATAAATACACATATAAAATATATATACAAAACATTCCAAATAAGCTTTATTTCTCTACATATCGTTAGCAAAGTGACCTTTCACGTTACAAAACTCACTTTCAATATTTTGAGGCTTGCCCTTTGTTTTGTAAAACCATATTCAATCTTCGTGGTATGTTAAACACCAGGTTTTTCACGAGTAGAAGCTGGACTAGCATTTCACGCTGCCTGTACGACGTTCCATTAGTCTGTTTAATTCTTTGGATGATGCTTTGCAACCTAGACTTTCACAATCATCTATAGAATTTCTAAAGGATTCAAATTAGGAGACTGCGCTGGCTAAACTAATACTTTTATATTTTCGTTTGAAAATCATCTTCGAGTTTTTAATACTGTATGTTCAGGATCGTTATACTGCTTGAAGATCCAGCAAAGTGGCATGTTTTCTTCGGCATACGGAAGCCAAATCGACCACCTAGGTACACAGGAAACTTTACTCTACTTCAAAAGCGACACATGTTGGCAAGAACTGCATTTTCTAAAAAGTACTTTTAGACTAGGGTGCAACTGAATGGCACATAGTGTCTTGGTGGGATGAGTCGAAATTTAACCTTTTTGGTTCAAACGGTCAGCAGCTGGTGAGAAGACCGGTAAATACTGCCTTCAAAGCACAATTAACCAAGAAAGTAGTGAAATTTGGAAGTGACCACAAAATGGTGTGATGCTGTTTTCTGATGCCGGTGTGGAACCCATTCATTTTATTACATAGACTATGAATACTAACGACTATATAGATATTTTACGTAGCGTGATGCTTTCGTGTGCCAAAGAAAACATGCCTCTTCGTTGGAGGGTAACGATCCTAAACGTACAGCATTGAAAACTTGAAGATGGTTTTCAGAGGAAAATATAAAATTGTTGGATTGGCTAGCATAGTCTTCTAACTTAAACCGTATAAAAAATCTATGGAAGATTGTTAAGTCCTACGTTGCAAAGCATCATCCAAATAGTTAAACAGACTTATGGAACGTCGTAAATGCAGCGCAAAATGCTAGCCCAGCTTCTACACGTGAAACTTGGTGGTAATCATTCCACGAAGAATAAATATGGTTTTACAAAACAAAGGGCAAGCCTCAAAATATTGAAAGTGAGTTTTGTAACGTAAAAGGTCACTTTGCTAACGATATGTAGAGGAATAAAGCTTATTCGGAATGTTTTGTATATATATTTCAATAGTGTATTTATTTTTTTCGCCACCTTAAAAACGCCAACTCACGCAAAAAATTTTCGATATCACCGACACAGAAAAATTCCAGTTATTGCTCCGTTCCTCGTCAATAGAGAGTGTCTGCAGATCGTAATGACGTAACATAACATCATATAACCAGTGGTGGGCACCATTCCGCTAATTCGCTAATTCGCTAATTAGCGACGCTAAAATTCAGTTAGCGATTCAGCGATTTCGCTAATTTTTGAGCTGGTTAGCGTCGCTAAAATTTTGGCCTTCGAAACGCTAATCGCTAATTCGCTAAATTTTGTCGAGAAGCGACAATAGAAATATTTAGAAAAACTGTGAATTGCAGATGGCGTACGTAAATTGCTTCGAAAGCTGAACATACTTTACTGCGAAAGTTACTTTTGTCAGTTTTTTTACCTAAGAATGGAGTTTCAGTTATCGTACAAGCCACAGGAGCATTTTGAAGAACAAGCACAAGGTCTAGATTGAATTTTCGGCACACCAAGAACTTTGGTAAATTGCAATGCCCTCGAAATTATGACAACTTTGGTTCTACTTTTTCGATTCAGATAATAATTGAATTTTTATGAAAACATTCCTAAGAGTATCTATTTTCAATGCAAGTTAAATAACTTTTGCTGTTCTTGTTTTTACAAAAACAAATATTAATATCGTTTCGTGAACCTCTTACTGTAAATAGCTTTAAAAAGTAATTGTTTTCGTTTGTTTAACCAAAACAGATCAAAATGGTCCAAATCTTACAAAACACGAGCAAAAAATATAGCGATATGACTATTTACATATTAAAAAGTTAGCGATTAGCGATTAGCGAAAGTTCCGCTAATGTGGGTTTAGCGTTTAGCGATTATCGAGCTAAATTTTCCGGTGAGCGACTTAGCGATTAGCGTCGCTAAATTTTCGGTTAGCGGTGCCCACCACTGCATATAACAAATAAAAGCAGTGCCCAAAATATGGAAAATTAACCAAAACTGCAAGTGTATTTATTATTTTCTCCATGACTGTATATCTTCTTTTGTAATTATATGTATTTGTCGTTCCAAGCCCATCCGAATCTATTCCAAATTGTGATTTCCCATGCAATTTTCCATCCAGTTAGTATGCTTATTATTATAAAATTTTTGACATCCCTAATCTGAATTCAGGCAGAATAAAACAAAAAACGAACTACGTTTTTTTTTTCAGCAGCATTCCAGATCCTCCCACAATATCCCTTGATTCTGCCGTCCCTTTTAACCTTCCCATCAAACGTGCACCGCCGGTCCTCATTGACCCCGTTTTTATGTTTCATTTTAACTCTCGGTTTGACGGTAGCAGCTATACCTGGCCGTTGTTTTGCTCCAACCGGAAGCTCTTCAATTTTTACTTTTCCGTATTTTAGCCTATTAGTACACCTGGCAGCTATTTTGCCCTACCCTCCACCGTTCATATTTTTTTCGTCGCAATGAGAATCATACTTTGTTCAATGCTGGATTGCTACTACCTTCCCCCAAAGCCTGCGGGTGCAAAATTGTGTTCGGTTCCCTCTCTCATCCGGAAGTTCAGCTTTCATATTTCGAGTGAACTGAGAAAAAAATTGAGCGCTAGAAACGGAGCTAAAGCGCCGCCGGTAAACCGTAACTGAAATCGGCCCGAGCAAATGGTATCGACATTCAACACAGGGTTTGTCCGCCGTGACGTTTTGGCGCTGTGTGTTCCGCTATGGGGCATTAATTGTGACATTGAGATAAATTGGCAACTAATTGGATTTGCGTTGGTAAAAAAGTTTCCATTTGACGCGTTAGTATTCCGGGAAAACTACATCGAATAAAGACGCAAATAGCTAGCAAATTGGTCTGTTGTCATATGGTAATGAAAAATGAAACGTAGTTGTAAACAAATGCGTTGAACTGTAACTATGCTCTCAAATTTATAAATTGGCTGAATTGTGATTGTGTGCATCGTGTATTTCTTCTAAAGCTATTGAGTCTATTTTTTGCTCGTTATTAGCTTCTAGGATAATCAGGGTTAATTGTTGATTGACTAGTTCTAGAAACTGAACTGCATGCGTCTTGCATAAAGTATTCCATATTAAACATTTTGGTTTTTTCCTCTCCTAAGCTATGGTTATCGATTTAGATATCCATTTGGTCATTTCTTTCAATCACTTGTCTAATGGCTTTCAATCGCATTTATTATTTTTTATTCTCTAGATTTAAGCGATAACTTGAAAACCACATTTTTATGATCTTATCGATTATGAAGTCTGTTCCATTTTTCGACTATCTCCGACGATTCTAACCGTAGAACTTATCACCATGAATAATGCACAAAGGCTTGGCTCCCATTGCATGATGTGGGTGATGTTCACTATGCTGTGCAGACTGCATAAACTTGAATCGTGTTAAACTGGAAGCCAGCAGGAAGAGAGAAAAAAATCTGCTTCATCCTGTTTATCTTCATACGCCCCGAGACCCGAGCCGGTTCCGATGTAGAATGGGCCAAACTTTGCGACAGTGAATGCCGTGCACACTGCACACATACTTCGTACCCGCCCATCTATGGTTGACATTGGTTCGGATTACCGCATATATCTGACAACGGCATACTCTAACAGAACAGTGCTGGTAATTCCTTGAACAATCGAGCGGGGGCTTGACGGAACAAACAGAGGGCACACAATGAATATTTTTTGTCTAAGGGAGTCCTTCAATTTCGAACATTTATTCAATTCTTATTATGTTGGTCAAAATCTAACACAAGTGAAAACCGAACTAATATCTTAAGTTTTGACAACAGTAAAAAATCGATTTGTCTGCGAATATAGAAGACCACCTTAACATAGCGACTCAAGCCTTTTGGCTCGCATTGCCAGCCACTCATATTTTTATTTCTCGGAAATCTGTCTCTTAGTTAGATGATATCATTTTTTATCTGATTTTATGCATAGGAAGATAAAATGCGACTCAAACAACTAACCGAAAAAAAACAAACGATTCCTGCAGTGATGGTATGCATGCATCTTTTTATTTTGATTGTGCTATTTTAGATAGAACCAAATTAAAGCACTTTCGTATGTTTCGATGTATTCAACTTGTTAGATTGAGGAAACGCATAGCAACAAAATTCGAATTTCTACATTTTTGAAACAGAATAGTCAGTCTCATGTTAGATTGAATAGAGGTCAAAAAATATGTTATGACAAATCGAAGGTGACCTATTCAAGCATCCACTAATGTACAAACTTATTAATCAATATTTAAAAATATGTCGACCGATCCATAGATCATCTTTTTGAGAGGCTTCAGCTAGCGAAAAATAATAATTAAATGGATTTTCCACTTCTTAACGCACGGAAAGTGGTGTAAAGGTTGAGCACGAAAGAAACATCCGAACACGAAAATCTTGTTAAGGTTTCAAAATGCAATTGAATGTTTTTTCCCCCGGCTTATACTTCTCAATTAATTAGTTTTCTGGAACGCTTTTTTCGCTGGACCATTGTTTGGTGGAATTCGAGTGATCCGATCTGAATAGGCAATCCACCTCGGGCTACTTGGGAAAAGGTTCTGCCATAGTCTTCTCCGTCGGCAAAAAAGTAACGAAAGTTTCACTTACCACAACAGCAGATTGCTTGCCAGAAAAGGAACTTTTTGAGGAATTTAGGTTTGCTCTTGATTTTACATTATTTCGTGGTACTCTACCGGACAATCTGAACAAAAACTTTTTGCTCAAGAATTCGACAGGAAGCTGCCAAGCAGTGCGTTGCGTTTACCTCAGCCAATGACTCCGAGTCGTTTTTGCTTTGTGGTGTCTCCCTCTCCTTGTAGTATCCTGATTCTCCTTGATCCCTATTCATAGATCCACACGGCGGGATGGGCTGTGCGCTGGCAGCTCAAAACAAAGAAAATGTGCAAAGTGCCTCCCGGTGACAAACCGGAGGATACCGCACTGCATACGTAGCTTCTTTAGCTCTTATACCGAGCTGGTGCTTGCTACGATTGTCAGCGGCTCGGAGTGGTTCTTTTACTAAGTCTGAGTACATCCCGTACTTGCAGATATAAAAAGATCCGTATGAGGTATCACTGGTGGTCGTATGCAGAAAAAGGAGGGGGCTCCTTTCGGCAGCAAATTCGTGCGTCTGACCCCCAACTTTGGAGCGGTTTAAAACAGTGTCTGTTTTCCATGTTAGGAGCGGCTGAACTACCGTCTTGTTAGTATACCCTGATCTCAAAACACCAAATCCAAAAGTCCTGGTGCTATTCGGGATCTAAAACAGCGGTACCATGTTGCTCCTGCGAGACAGTAAGAATGGCAGCGAGCCTCGCAAATTGGCCACGTATCAATAAATGGTCGGCTCAAAACGCGTCAAAAGCTCCCACTCACTCCAATGCGAACGTTAATCGTGCGCCTTCTCTCACTGTTGAATCGATGGAGACGCCAAGTACATCGTTCTAGGGAACGAGCAATCGCAATTTGGATCTTGAGCTCTAGAGAAAAACTTTCTTTTACAAAGTTGTTATATATGATGAGGCGGTTATTTTTATGTTATTAGATTAGAGTGACCAAAATTTTCTTTCAAATCAGATATTTAACTATCATATTTTTGAAGATAGAATTTTTAGATTGTTCTACAAAGTTGCTATTCCGTTAATTCAAGGCATCTTTGTAAAAACAGTTTTTTCTTTCTTTCAACAACCGACTTAGAGATATTTTAAAATTCATAAATCATAATAAGATGACAATGAAGCAATTTTTTCCGTAATGAATTTTGAGTACGAAAACGACATTGTTTAATTTAAAAAGCAGCAAGCTTTTTCTTCTATCAATTTTGTTTCACGTTTTTTTATTTGAAAACTAGCATACACAGTAAAATAGAATTACATGAATTTACATTTCTTCACATGCACATAAATGGGACATTGGAAACCATGGAATGTTCCATGTGGCCTTTTATTTACAATATATTCATTTACATGCAATGTAAATGAATATATTGTAAATTTGAATGCATATCCAATCCATGTTTACAGCTTTAAATTTCTATCAGTTAACGTGCAAATTTACATGGTTTAAAACAATCCTGTAATGTGCATTATGAACATTGTGAAATGATGTATGTTTGTCATTTTATGAGCTAGAAACCGCTAAGTGTTTTTATTTGTGTTAGTTGTTGATTTCATTTTTGGTACTGTGTAGATCAGCGGTTGAAAGGTTATGGAAAAGGCAGGTTTTACCATATAAGTAACCACGGAAGAAATCCTCGTAAAAAACCGACTGTAGTTAATTCTTCGATATTAGTTTGTTTTCAACAGATTAACAGTGGCACTAACATGTTTATTCAATGAAAGGACAAAAATAAGATTAAAATCTAATTTTTGTCTTTACATCAAAGAAACATGTTAATATCACTGAAAATCTGTTGGAAACAAACCAATACATAACCATTATATAAGGGAGCGAAAATACGAAATAGTCAGTCTATCTTTCATTGAAAAAATGACCAAGTCCCATCACATGTTGCGCAAAATATGACCTTGATGAGCTGCGCGTGAGGAACATATCCTTTATCCAAACTCGCAAGCTGTACACTTGTGAAGTTCGAAACATACCTTCACACATTCTTAAGTTAAATTGTAGGTTTAAACTAGAACTATAAGTCTTTTTTACATGAGTTTTTAAAAAACGTAAAACAAAATAGATAGAAGAAAAAACTGTTCCTACATATATAAATTTAACAATGTCGTTTCCATACTCAAATTTCATCACGGCGAATATTGTTTCATTATCACCTTATTACGATTTATGAATTATAAAATATCTCTAGGTCGGTTGTTTTGAAACATAGTACACACTTTTTTTAAAAAGTTGCCCTAAATTAACTGACAATCTTCAATTCTATCTACAAATGAACGAAAGTTAGATATATGATTTGATAGGAAATTTTGGTCACTCTGATATGTGATAACATAATAATAAGCGCCTCATCATATGTAACAACTTTGTAGAAGAAAGTTTTTCTCTAGAATATTAATACCGAGCTCTAGATTCAAATTTCCTTTCTAACTCGTTACTTAGAAGACTTAGAAAGAATCCCAGAAGACTCGAACGAAACACGACTGTATTACGGAGTGGGTAAAGGAGCTATGAGTGACTCTCTTGAAGAGATTACTTTTTTGTGGAAGAAGGGTGAAATAATAATCCTATTCTCTGACAAAGAGTGAAATCGCTACTCGGTATTACAGTCGCACAGACCGGTTAATTTTATAAAAGATATTTGCGGATATTTGGGAAAAAATGCCATTAAAATTCCGAATCGAACATCCGGCGAATTCCAAGTTGTTTGGCTTAGTGGTATCGATATCTGTTTCCTTGAGTAGCATTTCTGAGGCATGGTTTTAATTTGTTTCTGCTGAAGGCTCAGTTAATCGAGATAAAACCGTGATAGCTCGGTAATATGCAATACCTATATTGAGAATTATTTTAAAGGGTGTATTTTGAAAATTAGAAATAATAATTTTTATATATAACTGTTTGGGAGATTGATCATAAAACCGAAAACGTTAAAAAAAGGCCTTGTTTAATGAAAGAAAACTCACTGAAGACGATGGGTACATAAAATCAATACTTCGCCGTCGAATCTGTAACGATCACGATTTTTAGAGTTTAGACCACTGCACTGCGGGGCGACTCCATACAAAGGCTGGCCAAGCTAAAAAAGTGTCGATAAATGCGACAAAAACTTGGTATTTACATAATTTTGGGGCGCTGAACACGAATTTGGCATCAATTTTTTATTTGGGTTCGTTCATAAAGCACGAAATTCAATTTTTAATATTTTTTGGCACTTTTTTTTCTTTTTTATAGCATTATATGATCTTTGATCACAAGTAGTGCCACCGAGCGTCCTCCCTATTAAAAAAACGTAATTAATGGACGACCCCTCGAACTAAACAAATTTTGCCTAAATATATATATTTTTTTAATAAACTAAAACAACGTTAGTAATACAAACTAATTACAAATTGTAAAAATCATCATCAGCATCATCATCTTCTGCTGTGATCGCTTAAATCTCGTGTTGAATTGTTTACAGATAATTTGAAGTTCATTATACTTATCAGCAGGGAAAATGTGTTTCGCTGCAATTTTCATTTCTTCTAGTATTTTTCGATGTTTCATTGTTTCATATATATGTTATCTTCCTAATCCGGTTTCTATGGTTGAAAGAGGACATTTAAATACATGTATAACACCATGAATTGACAACCTACTAGACATTAAATTAGGTGATGCCGTTGAAGTTAAAGGCTCCATAATAAAATTCAACGAATTTATGAATTTGAAAACCAGGACACTTGAATGACACAACGTTCTAAATGAATACGAAAAGATGCGGAGGGCGACGACTGTTCTTTGTTTTTTTCTCATGAAGCTAAATGTGTGCTTTACTTTTGTATGCAAACGAGTGCGAAGCACAAGCAATCTTCAAACGGGCTATTGTTAGCCAGAACTTGATGGTATGAATTTGCTGCTAGTATTTGACACTTCAATCAATTTAGCGAATTTCATGATCATAAATTGAAAAGGGCTGAATGTTTTGAATATTGTTTCAAATTTGCAGAAAGTGATAAAGTTTGACATAATTAAAATTTCATAAAAATTTGTTTACTGTTTTCTTGTTTTACACTTATTTTATAACTTTTCATTGATAAATTTTGTGATTTTTACCCAAATTTATATTTTATCCTTACGGATTGAGTACGAAAGCTTAAATCTTCATTAACGGGGCATCATGGTTATGACTTAAATTAATCCTGGATGAAATTTTAACTTCAAAAATAAAAACTAAAAAAATCTGCTATCACTTTCTTTACTTAAGTGGCGATTTGCGCAGTTTTGCGCAGCAGCGGACAGTATGCATTTGAAAGCTTACGTTTTTACCTAAATTTTGAATGTAGTCACAACCGTGGCAAACTGCGGCAACTAAACTTTTAAGCTACTTTTCTACAAAAAAATCACGTTTTTTAAATTTTTGCTAGTGTTAGGCCTACTATGACCAAATTTTACAATATCTAACGAAAAGGGTTCGTTTTGCACAATATTTGCAACAACTTTTCCTCTGACGTCAAAAAAAATCCAAGCTATCATTGAAGCTACAGAGCGTTTCAAAGTAATGCACTTTTTTTCAAAAAATTGTCAAAAAACGTCAGTTCGCCAAGCTTTGAAAAGTCATAAAAAATTCAGATTTCATGATATTGCGCCCAAATTTTAGATCAAGACACTTGAATGTTATAGCAATTAAGCAAAAATATTATGAAACAGCTAACGAAAAAAAAATTTTTTGGCTGATGGCCAGCGATTCCCCACTGTGCACAGTGCAACCATTTAAAAAAATCAGTACTGAAGTGTATATAGGACTATCGGTATTTTGAAGAACCAAATGATTCTAGGGATGAAAGCCAACTTCCCTTAGAATCAACACGTTGCTCTACAACAGGATGGAGCGCCATGCCACGCGTCAAATCGCACCCATACAAATACAGTTAGACAAGGCTTATAAGGATGTCCCCACCTAGGGAAATTTCCAAACCGAAAATGTCTTTGAGCAGCTAAGAATTTCAGTGTCATAAATTCGCAGAGTAATCTGACATATGTCCAGAACGACTTAAGGGGTTATACCTTTTTAGTTTTCAAAAAACCGAAAAAAATTTATTGCATTTTCTTGAAAACATTTTCGCAAATTTTCATAAAGATCCGAGCAACAGAAAGAAAGTTCGAGTGATTTTCAGCGCGCCTCGCCACGGCCGCATAAGCTAAACTTGAAACTTTACACGCGATTATCTCGGAATAGTGTTTTCCGAAAAATGACTTTGCCGTGATCCTGATTGCGGGAAAACTACTGAACCGATTTCCTTCATCTTTTTTTTTTTAAATTTTCGTTATTAAATTCGCCGGTCCTCGAACGATCGCTTTTTGAAACATACAGTTAAATTTTGCCGCAAAAATTTTTTCAATGCAATTTTCAGCCCTCAAAACGTGCATTTTTTGGGAAAAACGTTCCCGTTGTACTGAAAACAAAATACTCATAAAAGCGATCGTTTACCGACGTTCAAGGAAACTAATGAAATAATATGATTTTTTTTTTTTTAAGGGGGGATTTGTTAGTAGCTTAAGTATTTATGATAAATATTAGTAAATAATGAGTATGTGTGTCCAATCACAAATGGTGACTTCTCAACACTGTTAGAAATTTGTAATTTTAATTGTTAGGATTTGTTTGCTTTCGCAATTAGGACTTATCATTCGTAGGGATTTAAACCTACTTATCAGAAAAGGGGAAGTAAACTTACAACTAACTTAATTGCTCACTTATTGGCTATAAAGAGAGCTTATCGTATCAATTGAGGATTGCAACGATTTTTGTCGAAAATTGTTAGTAATTTTATTTGACATAGCTTCTAATGGTTCAACACCAGTAAGTCTATGTAATTCGAGTGTACCAAACCAAGGAGGACGCTTCAAAATCATTTTCAGAATTTTATTCTGAATCCTTTGGAGCGTTTTCTTCCTTGTTGAACAGCAACTTGACCAGATCGGTACAGCATAAAGCATTGCTGGTCTAAAAATTTGTTTGTAAATCAAAAGTTTGTTCTTTAAACAAAGTTTAGAATTCCTGTTAATAAGAGGATATAAACATCTCGTATATTTGATGCACTTGGCTTGTATACTCTCAATGTGCTCTTTGAAAATAAGTTTTTTATCATAAATTAGTCCCAAGTACTTAACCTTGTCGGACCAACTTAAAATAACCCCATTCATCTTGACAACGTGATTATTGTTTGGCTTGAGGAAAGAAGCCCTAGGCTTATGAGGAAAAATTATCATTTGAGTTTTAGAAGCATTGGGAGAGATTTTCCACTTTTGCAAGTAGGAAGAAAAAATATCTAAACTTTTCTGCAATCGACTGCATATGACACGAAGGCTTTTTCCTTTTACGGAAATGCTTGTGTCATCGCAGAACAATGACTTTGTGCATCCTGGAGGCAAATCAGGAAGATCTGAAGTGAATATGTTGTACAGGACTGGACCCAAGACTGAACCTTGAGGTACACCTGCTCTGACAGGAAATCTATCAGATTTTGAATTCTGATAGACAACCTGCAGAGTTCGATCAGTAAGATAATTTTTTAAAATTTTGATTAGGAAAATTGGAAAATTAAAAGTTTGCAATTTCGCAATCAAACCTTTATGCCAAACACTGTCGAATGCTTTTTCTATGGCTAAATGAGCAGCTCCAGTGGAATAACCTTCAGATTTGTTAGCTCGTATCATATTAGTAACTCTGAGCAATTGATGAGTTGTGGAATGCCCATGGCGAAATCCAAACTGTTCATTTGCAAAAATTGAATTTTCGTTGATGTGTGACATCATTCTGTTAAGAATAATTCTCTCAAACAGTTTACTTATTAAAGAAAGCAAACTGATTGGTCGATAACTTGAAACTTCAGCTGGGTTCTTATCCGGTTTTAAAATGGGAGTAATTTTTGCATTTTTCCATAATTCGGGAAAATATGCAATTTTGAAGCAGCAATTGAAAATTTTCACTAAAAATTCCATTGTGCTCTCAGGGAGATGTTTGATTAGTATATTAAAGATTCCATCGTCACCAGGTGCTTTCATATTTTTGAAATTTTTAATAATTGATTTAATCTCATTCAAGTTAGTTTCAATTATTTCTGCAGGTAAAAAATTCTGGGAAGAAATTAAATCAAATTGACGAGTGACTTCATTTTCAATTGGACTCACAAAATTCAAATTTGAGTTATGAACACTCTCAAACTGCTGAGCAAGTCTTTGAGCCTTTTGTTCATTGGATACAAGAAAACGTTCACCATCTTTTAAAACTGGAATAGGCTTTGAAGGTTTCTTAAGAATCTTCGACAGCTTCCAAAAAGGTTTTGAATATGGTTTCAATTTTTCAACTTTAGTCTCAAAATTTTGATTTCTCAGAAGAGTAAATCTATGTTTAATCTCTTTCTGTAAATCTTTATAAATAGTTTTAAAAACAGGGTCACGAGAACGTTGATATTGACGTCTGCGGACATTTTTCAAACGAATTAGAAGTTGAAGATTTTCGTCAATTATTGATGAATCAAATTTCACTTGAGCCTTTGGAACAGAATAATTCCTGGCATCAACAATTGCACATTTTAACGCTTCCAAAGCGGAATCAATATTCACTTCGTTTTGCAAATCAAGCTCATTATTGAAATTTCTCTCAATATGAGTTTTGTATCTTCCCCAATTAGCCTTGTTATAATTAAAAACAGAGCTCATAGGGTTTAAAACTGATTCATGTGATAAAGAAAAAGTTATTGGAAGATGGTCAGAATCAAAGTCAGCATGTGTGATCAAATCACTACATATATGACTTTGATCTGTTAGCACCAAATCAATTGTTGAAGGGTTTCTTATAGAAGAAAAGCATGTAGCATGTATTCGGAGACAAAATAGAATAGTATCCTGAAGAACAATCATTGAATAAAATTTTGCCATTGGAATTACTTTGAGAATTATTCCATGAACGATGTTTAGCGTTAAAATCGCCGATTATGGAAAATTTCGAACGATTTCTGGTGAGTTTTTGTAAATCACCTTTAAAATAATTTTTGTGCTCGCGTGTGCATTGAAATGGTAAATATGCTGCGGCAATAAATAAAATCCCAAGTTCAGTTTGAACTTCAATTCCCAAAGTTTCAATAACTTTCGTCTCAAGATGGGGAAGAGCACGATGTTTGATTCGGCGATGAATAACAATTGCAACTCCACCGCCGGAACCCTGCATCCTATCATATCTATGAACCACGTAATTGGGATCATATTTTAATTTTATGTTAGGTTTCAAAAATGTTTCAGTAATAATTGCAATATGCACATTATTTACTGTTAAAAAATTAAAAAGCTCATTCTCATTGGCCTTCAATGAGCGAGCATTCCAATTTAATATTTTAATTGTTTTATTTAAAATCATTGCTAAATTTTAAATTAGAAACAATTCTAATAGTAAAATTTGTGCCTATTTGAATGTCTTCAAACATTGATTTTGCCTGCAACATGGCGTTCATAAGATCGAACATTGCCTGTTGCAAAAAAGAAAGTTTACCTGCCGTAATAGGCCCCAGGCAGTTGACATTAGAAAAAATATTTTCGGCAGCAATATTAGCTGGAGTAATAGGTGTACAATTATTTTCTAGCGTGTTTTGCTTACCCATATTAACGGTCATTTTCGAACTACCAACACTAGGCGGTATAATGTTCGAACTACCTGTAACCTGTGCATAAGTTAAACGGGTATGCAAAGGAGTAGGTAAACTATGCGTCACTGGTACGCTTGGAGAGTTTTGTTTTGAAGTTGGTTTTAATTGAGAAATTGAATTTTGTTTACCTTGCCTTGCCTTAACAATTGCTAAACGGACTGGGCATTGATAAAAATTTGACATATGGTTGCCGTTACAATTCGCACAGCGAAAATTTTTACTCTCTTTCACAGGACATGTGTCCTTTTTGTGAGAAGAGTCTCCACAATTAAGACATTTTTGGTCCATGTTACAGAATTTGGAACCATGGCCATAACGTTGGCAAGTACGGCATTGGGTGATATGCTTTTCACCTCCGCCATACTTCCTATAAATTTCCCACTTTACACGCACATTATACAATGCATGTGCTTTTTCAAAAAAATTTAAGTTGTTAACTTCATTGCGGTTGAAATGAATTAAATAATTAACAAGGGAAATTCCAGTTCTCTGACTGTTTTCGCCTCGTGATTTTTGTTTCATTAGAATTACTTGGGTAGGGGCTATGCCAAGTAATTCTGTTAAAGTAAGTTTGATCTCATCAACGGTTTGATCGTTGGTGAGACCTTTCAAGACAACCTTGAACGGCTTGGCGTTCTTGGTGTCATATGTAAAAAATTTGTACATCTTGTCAGTTAAATACTGAACAAGACGATCACGACCCTTTACTGAGTCGGCTAATAAGCGGCATTCACCTCTACGGCCTATTTGATAGGTAACTTTAACGTCAGAAACAAACGTTGAAAGTTCCTTTTTGAATATATTAAATTCAGAAGAAATAGTTACCACAATAGGTGGAACTTTCTCCTTTTTTAAAGATTTTATATTTTGTATAGTTTCATTATTGGTAACTTCCATTTCACCAGCTTCTTGCTCAGGCAAAATATCAAAAGGATTGTCACTACAGACACTCGATGTGTCAGAAAGAGATGCCTCTCTTTTCCTCCCCGCAGCGATGCGAGGTTTCTTTTTCCGTCCAGCCATTTCAGGTGATACGAAAAAAGTTAAAACAAATGTTAAATTTAAAAGTAGGTAGTCTTGAGAAAGACTGATGGGAAATAACTTTCAGGTAGTCTTTAAACGACACACTGACAAAACACAAACTTTGAAGCTATAGGCAGTCAAAGACCAGTCCACAAGCAACCGAAAAAACGTCTGATCTGTAGGACAGTTCAAGACGCACTGAAATAATATGAGTTTTTTTGATTTCGGTTGACCCGCTGAATCTCTATCAGGATCAACGCAAACCTCTGGAAAACATAGCGTTTCGGGGAAACGGCCATTACTCCAGTAATAATTGGTATATCTCAAAATCAAACATATTTTTTTTTGTTTTTGATAAACTGTACTTTCAGAAAAATACCACTTTGATGCAATGAAAATGGTGCTATGCACTTAAAAATAAATTCAAACTTGCATCATTTTTCTCGACCAAAAAAGTATATAACCCCTTAATAGTTTATTGTAAAAAAAAAGAAAAATTTATTTTTTCATAATAATATATATGGGTAAATTATATGTGTATATACGTGTAAAAAAAACTCTATTTTTCATACTGACATATATCGATTTGTCTACGAGGCTCCTTTCCCACTGAGATTTCGCCTATATACCGTTTCGATTCGAACTTCGAACAGTCTCAAACTTCAAACACTTCACAATAAAAATAGAATTATTAGAGCTAGTTTAATAACAAGCATGATTATTATACACCATTTCGTTCCTTGGTTCCATCACCTAGTGATGTATGGCTCTTTACTGTAAGAGCCACTTCCGGGGAATCAGCAGGCATTTAAAAAAGTGACAGTCAGTATTCAGACGGTTTGCCTATCTATCTCTTAGCGATTACGTTGAAGTGTTCGGAGTTCAAAATGTGTTCAAATCTGTATCAATAGCAGTTAGTTGCAACAACAATAGAAAAACATTTGCCAGTTTCATTTCCAATTTTACAGAATGCATCCCAGTAGAGTAAACAAAGACGTAGTCCCACGTCAAAAACCAACATGCTAAACCTTTGATATCGATAAGAAAATTCATTTTTTGTTGATTTTTTAGTGCAAGAAGTTACATCATAGCTTAATTGTTCGAGATTTAATGCATTACGGTAATATTTTATCGTCTTGCGTCGTCTGTGCTTGGATTGCATCATTGCTGGCAGTCCAGTGTTGCGAAATTTCGACACAGAGAAATGAAAATGATACAACAGTAGTTTCACTCTCACTCTCTTCAAACTGACATTGAGTGTCATTCAAGTCAATTATCAGTCAATAATCATGTCAGTGAAATAAATCATATGACTTATATAATATCGAAATTATTTGATCTGAGCCAATCTATTGCATGAAGTCGATGAAGTAGGTAAGCATCTTCGTCCTCCACCGCATACATATCGCTAGACCAACATAGCGTGTGCGAAATCACAGTAATGCTGCCAGTCAGTATTATTACTGTCAACCGATTGGAGCTGAAAGCGATTTCGTGTTGAACTAATATTTGTAGATTTCAGTTTCAACTGAAAGTCTATCACTGACAGTGAAAGTTTCCAATTGTGGATGGCACGCGATTGTTAGAAGTATAATCAAAATGGTTATGAGTTTTAACCGTTCGACTATGAAAAAATGTTTCAAAAACTGTTAGTAGTTTGTTCTTTATCCAACGAGATATCAATGATCAAAACCCATGGAGTGGTTACAAAATTTTTTAATATTTAAAATCTACCATTTTGTCATTTCACTTTATTCTTGATTTTTTAGCAGGCCACCCGGGCAGTATGACGTAACCCTAGCCGAACTCATTAGAGTCATTAAAACTTGTTAAAATGTGAAAATGTAAGAAAACTTAAGTGAAGACAGCAAACTTCAACACAAACGCAATCGCTTAAAATTAAAATGAAGCTGCAATTTAGGTTCAAGATCTACGAAAATCTCTTTGGATTTTTTTTTACTGTTTTGAGCCTGGAATAGTTAGAAAAAGGGGTCCGAATAAGTTCAAAAACGTCGAAATTGGTTCTAAAGAATATAGAATAAGTGAAAGAGAAATGCTACATAATTGGAAATCAATCAAAGAAATAGTTATCGGTTTCCGTTATACTCTACTAAATTTTTTGGAAATAAATATTGAAATTCAGTCCGCAAATGTATATTTCGACTGTGACGTACAGTCTTCCCTAGTGCTTATGTGGACTGGTAAAGAGCAAAGCGTAAATCCTGTTTTTTTAATTTGTAGTAGGTAAAAATGAAAATTTAGCACCGTTAATTGGAGTTAGGTAGGGAATTATGCGGTCGATTGTTTACCGTACCATGTCTGGGGTTTTTGGGAAGCAGATTGAATAGCCATGAGGGGTGATTACCTGCGTCTTTATTGAGAAGCGTGCATGAGTGTTGTTTATAAATTTCTAAACTTTCAGCTACGTCTAATTTCCATAAATTATTAACGGGGCGGAGGAGGTGAATGTTATCCGAAGTTAGTGGATGTTCCTCGTTAAAAATATGTTCAGCCACTTTTGATTTGAAATGGTGTGGTGGGGCATTTGTTGAAACTTTACTTGCTTTGGTCACTTCTGCGAAATGTTCTTTGAAACGTATCCCTAGGTTACGTTTAGTTTAGAAATTTATAAACAACACTCATGCACGCTTCTCAATAAAGACGCAGGTAATCACCCCTCATGGCTATTCAATCTGCTTCCCAAAAACCCCAGACATGGTACGGTAAACAATCGACTGCATAATTCCCTACCTAACTCCAATTAACGGTGCTAAATTTTCATTTTTACCTACTACAAATTAAAAAAACAGGATTTACGCTTTGCTCTTTACCAGTCCACATAAGCACTGAGGAAGACTGTACGTCACAGTCGAAATATATATTTGCGGACTGAATTTCAATATTTATTTCCAAAAAATTTAGTAGAGTATAACGGAAACCGATAACTATTTCTTTGATTGATCTCAATCACTCTGCTAAGACGCTCGTTATAGATTTTCTAGATTATTGGAAAGGCAACACAGAAAAGAGTTTGAAAAATTTCACTGGACTTTCTAAAACAAAAAAAAATTTCTTTAAAAAGCTATATGCATCTCAACCGATAAAAATTGAATAGTATCCTCCAAAGAATACTTTTGGCATATTAAAGCATGAAGCGAAAATGTCTTTTTCAGGTTGAAAGTTTCATATAGCCTTCTACCGTTCCGGCTTACGGATCGATTCCACCTTCCTTTGGCGAAGGTTAAGGTTATGCAAAACCAGCGACTGCGATATTCACAGCGACAGTTTTCTTCAAAGCGATAAGCTTGGCAAACCATTTCCGCTCGATTAAAACTTCAAAATCTTTGAAGAATGTGCAAATTTGCGATTCGCTCCCATTCTCAATTCAAGGGCCAGCTTTCTGTGTGTTTTTTCTCCTTTCTTTTTTTCCGTTACACATAAAGGGGAAAAACTTGCAGAAAAACTTTCCAAAAGTTACTCGCAAGAGCAACGCGCTGCCGGTTGCCCCTACCGCTCTAGTGGTTACGTTCCTCTCCTATTGACTCATTTTGCACCAAGCGTACAGGGATGAATATTCATGATGGTGCGTCTCCGAGTCGCACTTGCTAAGGTGTGTGCCAGAACGGTGTAATAAATTTATACCCTAAAGTTAACAATAAAAATAGATCTCGTAACTTCGTGCTCCCATGGTTGCCGAAATGTATGCAAACGGCCGGCGAAATGTAATTTCCTTTGCTGTGCGCTTTCGAGCATGGTTGGGTATAACTTACCAATGGGTATGAAATTTTCATTACGGTAGATAAGCAACTACAACAAGCTGGTAAGAGTAAGGAACGTCGCTCCATATTGCGTAACACGGAGCACGGGGCAGTTATTTTCCAGCTTGTGCCCTCTTACCATCGGGAAACAAAGGCGTACTCGAACCGATGAAGCTCTCGCGGGCACAAAGAGTACCTTATTTTAATATTATTTTAAAACTAATAATATTTTGCCTTTTGGCTCAAGCTGTTATTCCTCTTAAGCTCGATGATTGTCGAGTTTGGTTGAGTTGAAGCTTCAGAGCAACACGGCCAATTGTATGGTTGGAAACCGATGAACTTTTGATAAGAAGTTATTTAATTTTTTTCCAAAGGATAAAGATGAATGTGGGGTTTCATTTTATGGGTGTAACGTTATTATTTTATGCAAGTTTTAAAGTATGGGTTTCGCAAATGTGTTTGAAATACATACATTCTAAATAAGTTATAGATGAAATTGTGGCAAATGAAAAACATAAATGTACATCAAGTGTCTACTTGTAAAACATGTGAACTATTAAAAAAACATAGAATAAAGTGAACATCGCATTTTTTCTGACGGATGAACAAAAAGCTGAAAAACTTTTTCGGGGCACTTTCACAAAGGATGATCATCATTCGAGAATTTAGAAAAAGATATTCGAAACACACTTGAATACAAGAAAGCGGTATTATCTTCTTCGATAAACTTTGTGGAAAAACAAAAATATTGTTTTTAATACACAACTAAAGATTTCGGAGCGGCAACGATGAGCATAAAGTGTATTGGAAAACAAATACACCCATTAAAAAATTACGCTCGATCCTGAACATATTTTCTTGGTTAAAAATATCCAGTTTTATGAACAAAATTCATCTGTATTGTGTTCTTTGAACCAAAAATAAGTTCCAACTAGATTTTTCGTGTCTTCTGGTTATATTAGTGTTCAAAAGTCATTTTTTGGAAAAACACACTATCTAAAACCACCTGCCTCCCCTTCTTTAAAAATAAAATAAAGTAAAAGCAGCAAACTTAGCTTACACCGGTGCGTTTGCAAATCCAGTATGACACTAACTGCTTCCAGCACACGTAAAGGGAAAAAGCAGTAAATCACGTTCAAAAATGTGAAATTAGAGAACAAATTACGACCCATCAGTTAAGTTGCACGAATACCGGCGCATGGAATGCACCCGGACACGGAGAGCAATATAAAATTCCCTCCGTAGAATACCATATTTGTATCACCTTGCAGAGCTCCCGGGGTCGACTGTAGAAGAAGATATTGCCTCCATCGGGAAGAAAAATTCGTTTGAATTTATTTAAATGACGCTCGTTCGCCTGGCAATGAGCATTGATTGATTTTGTTTATCCAATGCCACTCGAACAACACCATTTTTTCGATATGTCAATTAGGGCGAATATAACTGAGAAATTTTGAGCCATGCAGTATTGTAACTTAAGTTAACTATAATTAGGAACATATTCTATTTCAGAATCAATTTTTATATTTTTGCATCAACAAACAACATTTTGACCACCCTGAATTTAATTGACTCACCTATACATAAATCTAGTTACGAGAGAAAATAGGAAACCAATTAATTGGGATTTATCCCCGCTCGTTTCTCGGTTTCGTTTTTCCAGCTCCTATTACTGCGACTGCTATCCAGGCTTCAGTGGAATCGACTGCGGCTACGGACCACTCTGCAAGGACTCGCACATCTGTGAAAATGGAGGCACGTGCAAGTAAGTTTTCCTGGAGATATTTTTTTTGCAGCTGTTATATTTTAGTTTTTCCACGCTCAGAGAGAAAACACTATTGCAACCGAAGCGAATGGAATCGTTTCTGGTGCAGTTCCGGATAGCCCATTTGTATACAATTTAAACAATAAATTTGCACTGGATTGAGAGGAATTGTTTACCATTTTCAGTTTGGTTTGCTTTTAATTAGTTGTTGTTTCAATTGCCAATTTTTTTCAAACCTCTACTGTCTAAGAATGTTCGAATAACAGTGACTTAATCACATTGTAAGAAAAAAAGGCTTCTACCTCAATATATATTTATAAACTCAGGCTGGACTGCGGTGCAAGCAAACCGAACTAACCGTCAAAACCATTATTTCGAGTAAATGGCATTCAAAGTTCAACTGCTCCGTGTATTTTCTGCAATTTATTTCAGACAATGTCTTGTTATAAGACCATTATAAAATCATTCCACCGATGATTCCACAAATGGCATCCACTGGTGTTAAAAATGCAATTCAACAAAAATGGTGCTGTTTGGTTGCATCCCAACCATATATTATCAAAATGATAATGTTTTCTTTAAATTAGCCCCTACCATGTTCCTTTTGCTTTCATTATTAGCGGTGACAGGTACAACACCCAAATTTAACCCATAAGTGCCTGTTAAAAACAACAATTCCATTAAAAATCAGACCGTAATACGTCACGAATCTAGGATCTCAACCCATATTAATTTTTTTTCTCTCTCGTTATTTTCGCTCTACCCAGACACATCGGTGACACCGCAGTCACCTGTATCTGCCCTCCAGGCTTCAAGGGTAACAAGTGCGAGATCAGCGAGTACGACGAAATAACAGGTAATTGCATTATTCGCTAATACTCATCATGAGCGCGTTATCAAGTTTATCCACCTTTTTCCCGTTATCCTGAACGTGTCACCGGGGTCGGGTTTGATTTCATGCTGTCGAGTGTGTCTTCCTTTCTTGGGCTTGCTACCAAAAACCCCGCCCACGTTGAAGGGCAATCTTTGCACGGATATCACTTTCAATTAATTACCGATTACTCGTCATCGAAGCAGCAGTCTATTGAATTTTTGATAACTGCTAATTGAAAATGTTGGAGCTGGGCGGCCTGCCTGCCTGTCTGTGCTTCATCCGAACTAATTAACCTGTAGCGGCAGCCGTTGACGACGATGTTCAGCTTATGGGCTTAGGTGAGGAGAACTAAACTGAACTTGGGTAGGACAGCCGATTTTAATATTGATAGCTTGATGTTGCCGTTCTGGTGCCGTTACTCTTTCACTCTGGCATCTGTTGTAACAAATTAAATCTTTCAAAGTCGAAGCAAAATTCATTACCATACATAACTCCATTCTTAGAAACGATGAGAGAGCTGAATTTACAGTTTAATTTAAGTTTTGAACATTTACCAGGTGTATAAATTATTCATTCAATGACATTAAATAGAAAGCCGTGATATTAACCGTTATGAAGAAACATTAAATCTTTATTGTTGCAGAAACTGTTTAACTGTCTACATAATGCGGAACATTTAACGGTCTTTAAAATCAACAGGAATCAACTGTGTAAATGCCACTAAGAGTATTCAAGTGGGCAAAACCATAATATCAGAAAGAATTAGAAAACCGAACTTCTGAAAGAGTGATATTTATGTCGAAAAAAAATCGTTCTTAATGCAAATATTTATTGCAATCACTTCCTAAAGCGGTTCAAACACTTCCGGTACCCTAAAAGAGATTGTTTTTGGACAAATTCTATGGGTTCTTCGTGTACGAAAAGGATTTCACATAAGATCACAATACTCCACGATAGGTCTTAGATGATGATGTGTCAATTTTTCGGCTAAATGCTGTTGCAGTACATTTTCCACATTGGAGAGAAGGATTATATTAAACCAACTGTAAAATAAATTGATTTTTTTATGGAATCCTTTTGTATTGCCAGAATTACTGATTTCCATGATAAACTCTCGTCGTTTGAGTAAATCTTTGTCACAAACCTTTGGACTCCCCAGAGACAACTAGATGAACTTAGATAGTTTATTTTAGAAGCATATAATTTTCTGCGAGTCATTAGGTATAACTGGAGCTCAAATTTAAAAAAATAATATATTTCTAAAAAAATCATTTCTAGAGACAAATGTGCTCTTTTAATTGTGACCAAGAGAATTTTTTGTATATGCCCCAAAAAGAATAACAAACAAATGAAAAAAAAGTTAGATACTTGATTTCATCGAAAATTTGGGTCACGCTAGTTTTTGATAACTATTCAATAAGCGCTTTATCACATGTAACAACTTTGTAGAAGAGTTTTTCTCTAAGGTATTGCTATAGAGTTTTTCGAACTAAATTTCTCTTTTTAACAACGGCTTTTACCGGTTAACACACAAGTTCATTAAGCAGACAGTATGTGAAGTAGGGAAAGCGAAAAATAAGCGAACTGGAAATATGATACAGATTTGGAAAAATATACCGCATCCCGACGGGACTTGAACCCGCAATCTCCTTGTCTCCGGCATGGTGTTTTGACCAATTAAACTACGGGGGACGGTGGTACTGTTCCACAATCTATATCGTATCACATTCTACTGCCGGCTTGTTCTATTGTTCATCCCTAACTACACACTGCTGTGCAAGCGTTATTTATAGACTGAAAGGAATGTCTCATCACACACAGAAGAGTCAGCTGATGCTGATAACTCTTATAAACCTGTGTGATCGAGACCAAAGTCAGTCTGCGTCGTGCTTGCAAGTGCGACACAACAACGAAAGGTGCTCCGTAGGGCTAAATTTTTCGAACTAAATTTCTATTTTTAACAACGGCTTTTACCCGTTAACACACAAGTTCATTAAGCAGACAGTATGTGAAGTAGGGAAAGCGTAGGTCCCGTCAGGTTGCGAGTACGTCCTGTCGGGATGCGGTATATTTTTCCAAATCTGTATCAAATTTCCAGTTCGATTATTTTTCGCTCTCTCTAATTCACATACTGTCTGCTTAATGAAATTGCTATAGAGCTTTGGGTCTAGAACTCTATAGCAATATTTTAGAGAAAAACTTTCTTCTACAAAGTTATTACATATGATAAAGAGCTTATTGAAAAATTATCAAAAATTAGGGATTTTTATGCAATCAAGTATCTAACTTTCTTATCTTTGGAGATAAAAGAAAAATATGGTCTACAATGTTATAGCTCTGTTAATTTTAAGTAACTTTGTAAAACGAAGTTTTTTTTTCTATCTTTGGAAATAACCGATCTAGATTAAAAAACACATTTTTCGATCTAACCTTTTTATTTCAATTTTAAACTTAAAACTGTCTTTTACGACTTTTAAGGCTTTTCAAGAGAAACAATTTGCAATGCTGATATCGTAAATATCTCAATTCTACTCAAAGTTAGTAATGTTTTCCATCCGTATGCGTTTTTCATTTGTTTGTCATTCTTTTTGGGGCAAACATAATGAATATCTCTTGGTCTCAATTTGAAGGGCACATTTGACTCTATGTATGGAGTAATTTTTAAAAACATGTTATTTAACACTAGAATTAATAATCTCCAATTTAGTCCATAAACATCGGTATTCGATCAACAGGTTCAAAAATTATGAATTTTCGAAAATAAAATACATCGGATAAAGCCGTTTTTTATGATCACCCTATTTCGGAGCCAGACGCCCTAACGACTAATCGAAAAAATACTGGTTTGATTGTATAAAATATTATTTAATATTAATAATATAAATATTTTATATAACTATTATAAACCGGCTTTTTAGGATGATTTTATTTTCGAAATTGCATAACTTTCTAACCAGTTGATCGATTCTCGCTCTTTGGAATTTAATTAAAGGTAAATAATTCTAGTTTAAAAAAAATAGCAAAAAATAAGTAAATAAAATCTCATATATCTATACATATAAAAATGCAGCCGGTCCATTTGTCTGTCTGTCTGTCTGTCTGTCTGTCTGTCTGTCTGTCTGTCTGTCTGTCTGTCTGTCTGTCTGTCTGTCTGTCTGTCTGTCTGTCTGTCTGTCTGTCTGTCTGTCTGTCTGTCTGTCTGTCTGTCTGTCTGTCTGTCTGTCTGTCTGTCTGTCTGTCTGTCTGTCTGTCTGTCTGTCTGTCTGTCTGTCTGTCTGTCTGTCTGTCTGTCTGTCTGTCTGTCTGTCTGTCTGTCTGTCTGTCTGTCTGTCTGTCTGTCTGTCTGTCTGTCTGTCTGTCTGTCTGTCTGTCTGTCTGTCTGTCTGTCTGTCTGTCTGTCTGTCTGTCTGTCTGTCTGTCTGTCTGTCTGTCTGTCTGTCTGTCTGTCTGTCTGTCTGTCTGTCTGTCTGTCTGTCTGTCTGTCTGTCTGTCTGTCTGTCTGTCTGTCTGTCTGTCTGTCTGTCTGTCTGTCTGTCTGTCTGTCTGTCTGTCTGTCTGTCTGTCTGTCTGTCTGTCTGTCTGTCTGTCTGTCTGTCTGTCTGTCTGTCTGTCTGTCTGTCTGTCTGTCTGTCTGTCTGTCTGTCTGTCTGTCTGTCTGTCTGTCTGTCTGTCTGTCTGTCTGTCTGTCTGTCTGTCTGTCTGTCTGTCTGTCTGTCTGTCTGTCTGTCTGTCTGTCTGTCTGTCTGTCTGTCTGTCTGTCTGTCTGTCTGTCTGTCTGTCTGTCTGTCTGTCTGTCTGTCTGTCTGTCTGTCTGTCTGTCTGTCTGTCTGTCTGTCTGTCTGTCTGTCTGTCTGTCTGTCTGTCTGTCTGTCTGTCTGTCTGTCTGTCTGTCTGTCTGTCTGTCTGTCTGTCTGTCTGTCTGTCTGTCTGTCTGTCTGTCTGTCTGTCTGTCTGTCTGTCTGTCTGTCTGTCTGTCTGTCTGTCTGTCTGTCTGTCTGTCTGTCTGTCTGTCTGTCTGTCTGTCTGTCTGTCTGTCTGTCTGTCTGTCTGTCTGTCTGTCTGTCTGTCTGTCTGTCTGTCTGTCTGTCTGTCTGTCTGTCTGTCTGTCTGTCTGTCTGTCTGTCTGTCTGTCTGTCTGTCTGTCTGTCTGTCTGTCTGTCTGTCTGTCTGTCTGTCTGTCTGTCTGTCTGTCTGTCTGTCTGTCTGTCTGTCTGTCTGTCTGTCTGTCTGTCTGTCTGTCTGTCTGTCTGTCTGTCTGTCTGTCTGTCTGTCTGTCTGTCTGTCTGTCTGTCTGTCTGTCTGTCTGTCTGTCTGTCTGTCTGTCTGTCTGTCTGTCTGTCTGTCTGTCTGTCTGTCTGTCTGTCTGTCTGTCTGTCTGTCTGTCTGTCTGTCTGTCTGTCTGTCTGTCTGTCTGTCTGTCTGTCTGTCTGTCTGTCAGACAATATATAATTGTATAATATAAGCCGAAATAGGGTGATCATAAAAAACGGCTTTATCTGATGTATTTTATTTTCGAAAATTCATAATTTTTGAACCTGTTGATCGAATACCGATGTTTATGGACTAAATTGGAGATTATTAATTCTAGTTTTAAATAACTCCATACATAGAGTCAAATGTGCCCTTCAAATTGAGACCATATGAGATATTCATTATGTTTGCCCCAAAAAGAATGACAAACAAATGAAAAACGCATACGGATGGAAAACATTACTAACTTTGAGTAGAATTGAGATATTTACGATATCAGCATTGCAAATTGTTTCTCTTGAAAAGCCCTAAAAGTCGTAAAAGACAACCTATCGGTCTTATCTAACTAAACTTTACCTCCCTCTTCTCGAAGAAAGGGCTCCCATACAAATGAACCACAAATTTATGTTGCTCGTAAAGTTATCAATAAAAAGAACCAAATTTGGCATGCGAGGCGGGGGCCTAGCGTTGTTGGTAACGTCTCCACCAACCACGCTCGATGCCTGGGTTCGTTTCCCAACGCCGACATAGGTGTCGATGGTTGTGGGGTGGCGTGATCCACTCACAACCAACCCAACTGGTCTAGATTTAATCTCAGCCGACACCGGGAGATTTTCTTAGGCGAAAAATCTTTGGTATCGCCCCGTCCGTCACATGAGGAAGTAAAGCTGTTGGCGCCGATCCGTTAATGACCGGGTCGTAAGTTAGGGTCCTGGGTGGATTCGCCTCCCCGGGCGTCAGTGATTGGCACAAACAACAGTGGCGGAACTGAACCGACGGAAAATAAGCGAGAATAAAAAATAAGCCAATTGGTTTTTAAGGAATATTCGTTCATTTCCGGCTATTGATAAAACGTTGTTTGAATTTACTATCAATAAATCTGGCAACTTTGTATCGATGACGGTTGGGCGATAACATTATAACATTATAATTTTAAAAAGTTGGCGTGTGGAAAAAAACTTTTTTCTCCGTATATTTTGTATTTATTTTTTTTTGTTCCGGACCGGTTTACACGGAAAATATTGTAGTTTTTGCTATGCGAAATGTTTAGATGAATAGAAAAATAAGTAACTTCGGATGAACAATAACATTGATCGGCATTTTGAAGATCTTCAAGGGGTTATATACCTTTTTGCTCGACAAAAAAGAGAAAATTCTGGATTTTTTTGAAGCATGTAGCGCTTTTTTAATTGCATAAAAGTGGTAAATTTCTCAAAGTCCAGTTAATCAACAACAAAAAACACGTTTGTTCCTCAAAGAAATACCAATTATTTGTGGAGTATTGGCCGTTATTAGCTAAAACACGTACTCACCTACACATTGACAGGCAACTATCGTCGTCGGCGCTAGTTACTAACGATGTCTTGAACCTTAACCTTCGCTTTCAATTGAATATCATTTCTCCCTTTTTCGAGCCCTTCTCAGCTGTCAAACTCAATGCAAGAGCATTCAAGTAGTTTTCAAGTGACTTATTATGACCGTCAGGCTCTGATTCCGATGGTTTTGAACTTTTTTGACCAAATCACGCAACGACACCGACCATTTTTCAGAAAAATCGTCAATACTAAGTTTGAGTGAAAACCGTTGTATATTCAAAGCGGAAGCTGCTCAACTATTTTTCATTCAAAATAGTTAATTAATCCTAAGATAGCCATCCCGATCAGTCAAAAAGATCAGGATTATAACAAATCTTGATATTTTGTTACGAACTTTTTGTATCAACTTGTGTTCTAAACTTGGTCTCGTTAATAGTTAAACTATCAAAATTAACTACTGAAAATAACAAATTACAGCAAGTTTTGAGAGATTTTGGCAGAAAAAGAACAGAATTAGTTAGAATGTACAATATTTAATAAATTGTATAGCAAGTTTTGTTATAAATATGCTTTAAAAAACACACACTTTAGAACATTCAAGTGTATGATAACAGAAATTGATATAATTCTGTATTTTTTATCATTCAGGCATATCAAGAATATTGCAGGCTTTGTTATTTCCATCATGTTCGGATATATTTGTGTTACCCATTAGTTATAATCGTTCGATCGGGATCTTACGGTGGTTCTCTGTGTTACTTTGCTACCACGAAATGTGCTCAAGCTTAAGTAATGATTAGCTAATTCCAGAGCAGTCAAATTTTTGAGATGAACAAATTTTTGAACCTGAATTTAATCCGGTGTTGATGGTTGGTTGGTTGAGGTTGATGAGACTATTTTTGTAGTATTTATGGACCTAAAACAAGTTCCTAAAACGATTTCTAGACCCTTATGGTCGCAAACATTGAAGCGCTTTGGTAACACAGGGTCATCATACAAATGGTTTGAAAGCTATTTGTTTGCTGGAACTCAGAAGACTCGGCTTTCATACTTTTGAGTATGATTCCACCTCTAATTCACTGGGTGTACCGCAAGGAATTGTATTAGGACCTATTTTGTTTAAGTTTTATGTTAATGACGAGTTTATTTGCCGAAAACATGCTTCTATTCTTTATTTCTGTGCATATATTTCTTTAAAAGACGAAAAAAATTACACTGGGATTTTATTTAACGCGGTTTTTATGCGACTTTTATGTACGCGGCTGTTGTATGTAATTTTTAACAAAAACGCGGATAATTTTCACACGATTTGAAGAGTATTTTTACGCAGTATTTCAGCCAAATCAAAAATAGAATTCAGCTTGGAATTGCACAGTACGCAAGTGTACCGGTTAGAAGTAAGATGCTAATTGCCAACATTTGACAAAACAAAGATGCTTGAACGCCAGCGGTCAGAGGAGCTCCGTAGCCGCAAGGTTACAGAGTCCGCCTTGGTAAGCGGGTGGTCATGGGTTCGAATCTTAGTAGAATCAGGCCATTTGATTGCCAAAGGACTTTAGCATGGGTTTATTATCAGGCTTCCCACCAAGTACCCTTCCTTCAAACTGAATTCTACAGTACCTTTGTTGACTCTCCTCCTAACAGTTAATCAGCAACCAGAAAATACGTTTGATTTTGAGATATACCAACTATTATTGGAGTAATGGCCGTTTCCCCGAAACGCTCCTTTTTGCTGAGGCTTGCGGTGATCCTGATAGAAACTCAGCGGGTCAACTGAAATCAAAAACTCCCATTACTTCATTAGTTCGGAAGCGTGTCGTGTCCTTGAACGATCGCTTTTATGAGTATTTTGTTTCCAGTGCAAACGATACATTTTTCCCAAAAAATGCACGTTTTGAGCGCTAAAAATTGCATTTTTTTTTTGCGGCAAAATGTGACTGTATGTTTTAAAAAGCGATCGTTCAATGACCGGCGAATTCGATAACGAAAATTTAAAAAAAAAGATGAGGAAATCGGTTCAGTGGTTTTTCCGCAATCAGGATCACGGCAAAGTCATTTTTTGAGAAACACCATTCCGCGATAAAGGCATATGGAGTTTCAATTTTATCTTATGAGGCCGTGGCGGGGCGCGCTGCAAATCGCTCTAACTTTTTCCTTATTGCCCAGATCTTCATAATAATTTGTGAAAATGTTTTCAAGATGTTGTACTTCAAGTCAATGCAATAAATTTTTCTTCGATTTTTTGGAAACTAAAAAGGTATATAACCCCTTAATCGCACTGACGAAAATACTCATGCATCATCAATCATAGTAACCCATGAGTTAGCAAAAAAATTTGACAGCTCTATCAGTCAAACTCTAACTGTGATGGCGAAAAAAGTTAAGCTACTCCGTTCAGAAGTGTGCGCGTTTAAAGAACGGTACCCCGTCGCGTCAAAGACGGACATCGTGCGGCACTTTGTGGACGCCGGGTATGCCTGTTCCGGCTTCTTAAATATCTTAACACTATTGAGCAACGATCAGCGCATCGAAAGAAAACTCGGTTCCGGACGGCCAACGACCCTGAGCGGCAAAAAGCTTCGAAGGATGCTGAAGAGGAATACCGAGGAAAATGTGGCTACATCGCCGGGAGGTGCATGTGGTAAAGTATCTGGAGAACATGGACGCACATGTCAGGAAGCGGCAGTTCTGTCCACTAGTCTCGAAGCTGCAGGCAATGACTGCAGCAGCAGGCAGCCACTGCGATTGA
This sequence comes from Wyeomyia smithii, assembly GCF_029784165.1. NCBI lineage: Eukaryota > Metazoa > Arthropoda > Insecta > Diptera > Culicidae > Wyeomyia > Wyeomyia smithii. The sequence goes on along the minus strand of NC_073696.1, from coordinate 87,328,650 downwards.
ATAAGATGGTCAAGTCAATTATCCCGGCGAATCACAACGTGGCAGTGGTGATGGACGATGAGACCTATTTCACCCTGGATGGCAACGACTGGCAGGATACTTCGTATTTCACTTCTCCCACGAAGGAAGTGAGCTTCAAGGTGAATTTTATTTCACACACCAAGTTCCCCAAGAAGGTGCTGCGGTGGCTGGCCGTGAACGGGGAAATTTATAGTACAAAGTGCCTGCCAGAAGTTGCGTCGTCTATCAAGAAATATCATAAGGGCGAAGACACGGTGTTCTGGCCAGATTTTGCGTCGGCCCACTACTCGAAGCGATCGTTGGAGGAAATGGAGCGGCTGAATATCGATGTGGTACCAAAGTCGGCGAATCCGCCCAACGTCCCCCAATTTTGTCGCGAAAACGGAGGAGGAATTAATAAAAAACGAAGAAAGAGCTTAAAAACATGCCTACACGCATGATTTCGTCTGCCATGGCGAATGTTCCGGTTTTTGCAAATATGATAATATAATTACCATTAATGGGAAATTTATCCAACTCAATTATCTGTCTTTTTTGTTCATCACCATCTGAAAAAAGTCCATTTTTTTACCGCAAACGTTATATGACCGTACACGACGGGGCTGCCAATGTGATTTTGGATTTCGCTCCACGAGGTTGATCCAAATTAGTTCTTCAGCACACAGAGTGGAGAAGAAAATTTGCTTCGTATGATTTCCATTAGGAGAAATAAACTGATAACATATTTAGTTAATGCTTCATTGCTCACACAAATATTTCCACTTACTGTTCCACTTGAATGTCATGCTAATTGGCTGTCAATCTTACGTAGAATGTATATCATTGGCAGCGTAATTTGTATCGTGATAAAACAGGCAAAGAAGATTAGGAAGGCATTAATCAAACGCTTCACTACACACACTGAGAGTGTAAAGGACTAAAAGTTTGCCCCCAAACAAACGTCAACTCATGGAACAAGAAGAAGGGTTCGACTTTCAAAGTACACTTTGTGGTATAACAACTCCATACAAATATACCCTTTACATTGTTTCCCCCTTCTGTTTATGTTTCACTGAACCCTGAAAAGATACGGTAACAGTGGAGTCATTTTCATATACAATTTTCCTACACAGGATAGCGTCGTACCATAAGTTGATGTTTGTGTAGAAAAAATTTGCAATGGAAACAAGATTGATGCTGATCTTTAATAAAATCAAATTTTCTCGTCTGTTCGTTCGTTGCGCTATACTAAATTTTACTTATGGTAATAAAATTGGTTCTACCGTGAAAAGAAATTAGTAGTCTAGGGATTATCAGCAAAACACAAAGTTCAGAACAGAAAACAGTAAAGTTGTCCATGATGTGCCTATTGCACTGCGAAAAGTTACATTTTCAGAAGATAAAACGGGATTTACTAATTTGTTTAGCATTCTCTTTTGTGTGTTTTATTTAAATCTTCTAAGATCTAATTTCAAAATATTATTCTAGAATAAAATAACAATTATTATTAAATATGTGTTTTTCGTGTATAAATTTTGTATTTCTCAAAATTTTAATTAAATAATTAGCAAATTTGAAAATATGATTCAACAAGCCTAAATTTTGTTTCCCTTTCCCAAAAAAACAAACTACAATTATTGAACTATCGTATACGGCTAGACGTAACAAGTGAAAACTACGAAAATTGAGTTTGATATCGATGAGCATCCTTACAAACCTGTCATGGCGTACATAGATGTTTAACAAGGATTGCTTTAAGATTTAATACTGCTATGAGTGTAACCGTCTAGTCGATCAGGGGAACAGAAGAGAATGATTTATGTACCCTTATTTGATAAGACGTAATCGATTTCACTCGTCTTGGCTTGCAGAATATAAATAAGTGCAGCCAATTTCGAACTATGCAAGATAGAAGTATACGGATCACTTCTTGATGGGTCCACTGGCTTCGGTATTTTCAATAACAATTTAACCGTCTCCCATAAGCTCAATAATCCTGCTTCTGTTTACGTCGCAGAATTGGCTGCAATTAAGTACACCCTAGGGATTATCGAAAAAATGCCCTCGGACCATTATTTCATCTTTACGGACAGTCTCAGTTCCATTGAGGCTCTCCGATCGATGAAAGATGTTAAGCACTCTCCGTATTTCCTGGGGAAAATACGGGAACATCTGAGTGCTTTATCCGAAAAATCGTTTCAGATTACCTTAGCGTGGGTCCCTTCTCACTGCTCGATACCGGGCAATGAAAAAGCGGACTCTTTGGCTAAGGTGGGCGCAACAAACGGTGATATTTATGAAAGACCAATTGCTTTTAATGAATTTTTCGCACTTGTACGTCAGAATACGATCATCAGTTGGCAAAATGCTTGGACCAGAGGGGAATTGGGAAGGTGGTTACATTCCATAATCCCCAAAGTATCGACGAACCCGTGGCTCAAGGGGTTGGATGTAGGTCGGGATTTCATTTGCGTGATGTCCCGGCTTATGTCCAATCACTATAGACGCGCATCTCCGTCGTGTTGGGCTCGGGGAAAGTGGTATCTGTGCCTGTGGTGAGTGTTATCACGACATAGAGCATGTGGTTTGGTCATGCCCTGTACACCGTGACGCCAGGTCTAAATTAATAGCTTCCCTGCAGGCCGAAAGTAGGCAGCCGGCTGTTCCTGTTCGTGATGTCTTGGCGAGCCGTGACCTATCCTACATGTCCCTTATATACGTTTTCCTGAAATCCATCCACGCCCCAGTTTAATCCTATTCCCTTCCGCCTACATCCAACCACATAGTTATTAAGATACTTTAGAAAGTAAGCTACCAGATATAATTGGCGCCGTTAAACATTAAATTGTATTTGTGCCGTGTCAAATAAATTATAGATGAAGAAAAAAAAGATAGAAGTATATCGAAAGTGCATACTAATCATAGCTCCTCCAACGTAGTGCAATCAATGACGAAGGGTGATGTATAATAATTTGCATAGACAACACCAGCTTACTAAAGAAAGTTCTTGTTGCTCTCCTCCATTGATGCCGGCATCCAGTTGAACGACGCAATGCATACTCATGATATCATTCTCATGAGACATTCTGGCACGTTTCTGCTACATAATCAAATTATCGACCAACACGAAGAGTTTTTTTTAACTCATGAGAGGAAATCATTTCAACTTTAGACTTTGAGAAACAGTTGCGATTATCGAACCCCCATTAAAATAGTACATAAGTTACATCCATCAAGCTTTGCTCGATTGTTATTGAAACCGTAGCAAATTACACCGAAGCCGATAAATAACTTTCCTGTACACCCGCAGTCACCAGCCAGAAGATCGAAATGTTCACGACAAACTGTGTTGTAAAACTGCAAGTAAACATCACTACTTTCGAAATTTGATCATACTATTCCGATGGGAAGCGGAAGCTTGGTGCCAGCAGCAGCATCCAGCAGTCAGTGTCAGAATCAAACCAAACGACGCCGCCAGCCATAAATAGTCATAAATTTTCCATCATAAACCTTTCAATTCGGTACTTGAGAAACCGATTCTCGTCAACTTTTCCAACAAGGCATCCCGACATTCGCTTATTCTTCCGCTCCTGGCTAAAAAGTGTCACCACTGCTGGATGGGTGGCCACTGAACGAAAGTTTGCCAAACCGTGTTTGTGCTCTTCCATTACAAGTTTCCAGCGCGTTTCCTCTCTTACTACAGTCCTGTTCCGTTTCATAAAGGACCACAAGTAGCAACGAACCGACAAAATGACTTTACTGCTCCTTCCCAATCAAGGCTGCTTCGAGTTAGCCAATAGATGATAAAAAAAAGTTACTTGCCTTAGCATTGAATACAGAAACTATCGGTTTGAAATTCGATAATTTTTTTTTGAATTTCATCACAACAGAATTTGCTGCAGCTTTTACGAGTTTTACCATTGTTACTGAAGTGGTAAAACTGAACGTTGTTGTTTGTTGGATGAGAAGTTGTGGGGATGGATTTTTTCACGGTCCGGAAAACGTGAATACCCATTCTCAGCAGTAACTGATTGGATGCAGAGTCACGAAATATTCGGCGCAGACGAGAGTATTTGCTCTATCTCTTACTCTCTCTACTTTTATCCATGGTTTGATGTATTGCTTGGATAGTGAAATATCCAAGTGCCTCAGCTGCAGAGTGAGAGGCGTAGATCATCAATTGAAATTTATGCATGATCAGAGGCCTTGAATCGGGTGCGGTATGCATTAGGCAGATGAAAATTTGGTGTTCCTTTGTTGGAAGAGTTCATTTCTGAAGTGCATTTCACTAACGCCAGACTTTTTGGATGGTGTCGGAGATTTATTTTCTTATTCTGTCTCGGTCTTTTGTACCATTCAGTTACAAGTACATACATGTCAGAATAAAATCACAGCACTAATGGTGTGCTTTCAAACTGTGTTTCTGTAAATGTTGAGGCATTGGCAACAGAATTTCTTTTACTCTAAAAATTTGCTTTAATTTTGAAATACTTTCTAATTTTTTTTCTTAGTAAGACTAAATGACAATTATCTAAACAAAATCATTGTTAACATGATATGGTTTGAAATTCCTGCATATGTGAATTATGCAGAAAATTATCCCAGAAAACTGATGCTATTTCCTCGCCAATGGATGAAACTCTTCTCGAAGGCGGTTATCGGTTAGTCTATTGTTTTGATTATTTTATCGGAAGTATGGTGGCAAATGCAAAATTCAGGCGTGATGATGAAAAGCTATCTAGAAACTGCTTTATTTAATTTTCAAATACGCATTTTCGCCGTAATTTTTCTTACAATAAATAACTTTAATATCTTTAAATTTATTACACGTAATGCATAACCACGACATAGTGCTAAACAAGTCAAGATAAGCAGATTATTTCCTCCCGGAGCATGCTTCCCGAAAAACAAACTGAATTAAAACTCGTTCGCAATGTTTGCAAGTTCAAGCAGCACTTGTATGGCAGCCACGAACCTTCACCGCCATCGCGCTCTAGTTGTGTATGTATGATTGCCGCATCTCCGCACGCGGTTCCTGGTGAATTTTCATGAGTAGCTTGTTATAACACTATCGTTATGTTCTATCTTTACGGCTGTCCGAGTATGGTTTCCTGATAACCTGCGTGTGGTCCAGAGTTCCAAAACGAACGGACACAATGGATGAACAAAAAGCTCGGCCCTTAATGTAGTTCAAGATGGGGAAATGGCTGTGATAAATTCGAATTATTATGTTCAGCAGCATCATCATCGTCGTCATCGATTGTCTGGGGTGCGCCTGGAATGCTATAATGTTTCTGCAGTCATTTATTTCAATCAAGTAGAACGAAGCTTGTAATAATTGGTGTTCTTCCTGGTGCACAGCAGGGGACTGCTCGAGCCATAAATCACAAAATACATCCTCCATAAATTATATCGATTTGCATTCGATACATTCGGATAAATCCAAAGAAATTTTTGGCAAATAAAATGGGTTGAAAAGAAAGTACCCTCATATGCTGCTAAACACATAGATAATAAATTCAAAGCATCTTGCCGGCTTAAATAAAATTAACAACTTCTGCTCGGCCATAAAAAAGTTACTTTATCATCCAATCAGGCTGCCTCGCCATGAACAGGCGACACATTCCTTTCATCCCATAAAACAATTTCGATAAACTAAAATAGATTCCCATCTAGAGTCACAATTCAATAAAAACCCAAAACGTTGCAACAAAGTTTGTTCATATCTTTCGGTGCTCGAAATAATGTCCTTCCGTTCATTTGCTGTGAAATTCCACTTCTGTTTAGTCGAGCCTGGTTGGGAGCCAACAGTGAGAAAAATCCGCCAACCAACAGATCTGAACGGTATGCTTCCCTCCCGGCACAATGAACCTTTTATGTTCTCACTTTTGCAAGCTCGCTTCCATCAGGCAAATTAACAAGATTTATTGTTATTTTATTTAAGAAACTTTCATAATTTATCGTGACAGGAAATCATGCATTATTTCGTTCTGCCTGCACTGACGGGCCTTTTCGGCAATCGCTACTCGGGGCGGAACCTTCGCTCTGTCTGGTGATGGCCATCGATCTTTCGGCAGCTTCCGTGATGATGTTCTTTTGTGGCACACCTACTTCTACTACTACTACTACCAGTTATGCTTATTTGGGTTTGCGCCAGCAGGCGTACGGACGAACGCGGTTGTACGCTTCCTGAAATAACTTAGCGAAGGATGAATTAGAGCGGGAAATATTTCATTGCGTTAATAATTTGGCAATATTTCTTTTGATTAATAGATAAATGCTTTCTGTGTTTTGTCGGTTATTGCTTGAGCTGCAGCAAGAGATATGACCATTCGCTGTCATCTCTAATCACAGCACGTTCGCCTATTAAATGCTGATCGGTGTTGTTGATGAGTGGTTGTTTCTTTACCAACATTATTATTCTGTCATTAACATAATGGTTAAAGTTCATCATAAGACGCTAAATCTCTCGTCAGAGTCCTAACTGGTCATCAGAAACGATTATGTTTTCCTGATTTTATGGATGTAGTCGATATCTTAGGATTAAATGTGATACTGTTTCTATATCGTTTCATTTTTGACCGATTTTTTGTAACTTCTGTATCTGCAACTCCGACTAGCACTTTGATCTGATGGTTGCTGAATTCCACACTCCATATTTTTTGCGAAATCACTCTCCGAAAACAAGTGACACTTGTGTGTACTCTTGTGATTCTTTTACCACCATCTTTTTTTTTTGATTTTTTTCGCAATATTTTGAAGACATTTACTCATAAGCACATTTTTCTGATGCACGAAGTGTTACAATTTTTTAGAATTTTGGTAATTTGTTAATTATAATCAAATGATATTAAAAAAAAATAGCTACGCACTTTTTATTCACAGATCTGGTAAATTTTAAACATATCTTAAAAATAAAAATCAAAAGGGCTACTCAAGGCTGCTTTCAATATGACCTGCATTGTTGCATTTAAGACTTTTCAGAATTATAAACCCTATTTCAGGATGTGTTGAGTTTTTGCAAGACGTTCCGGGAAATGTTGAGCCTAATAAAAGGCCCCTTCTCAAGACTACTAACACTCATGCAAAAAATTTAAGTTACTTGAGATGAGTTTTCCTCCTATGAAGACATATATTGACATTCGACGAGGAATCGAAAAGTAGTAACTGAGAATACGCCTTTCATTTCTCTCACTTTCAAACGAACTTTTAGGTCCAGTTCATAAGACATCTAATTTGAAAACAAACAGTTTAAAACCAAACAAAGATTAGGTAAATGATGAAGATTTTCCTCCAATTTTGTATATCTACTATTCAGATATTGTTGTTGAGATCCATAAAATATTTTGCTTGATCATTATGATTTTTATGCAGTAAGACTGGTTTGTGTCACTTCTACCTCTCCAGGGAGACGCAGTCATCCAGACACTTTCGCATGACTACCCGGAACAGCCCAGGGCCACCTTCATGGCCATATTGATGGCCAGGTTTGCGATTCCGTTCTGTCCCGGTGCTTTGCTCACCTTGAGGGAGATGGCGATCACAATGAGTTACTCATTCGTTACCCTTGCCTCTTCCTTAACCTCGACACGGGCGGCTGTCATCGCAAACGGGTTATCTGTACTGGAACATCGGACGTAAGGCTAGACCACCGGAGGCCAAGGACTTAGCTCGTGGCGTGGAAAAAGTCCCTCGATAATATGCTCCAGTATCGCCGGTGATAGCTCTGCAGCTGCCATTACGTCTGGTCTTGGTCAACAAACTATCTTGCTCACCTTAATCGCACTCTTAAGCGCAAATTTTGCAAGTCCGAATGCTGCTTGGCGCTCTACTCAAAGTTTCTCGGTTCGCGCCCATTGCATCCTCCGTCCTGCGCGGGGGAAATCCGCTATCGCGCAAGCCCCCCAGTAAACCGGTGGCTTTCCATTCCTAGGTTGGCGAGTTCTAGACATGGTGGCGTCGCACGCCCCAATAATGTAGCAGAGTCATCTGCCCCTCTCGAGTGCTCTTTTCATGCCTCCCCAAATACCTCGGCATTGAAATGCAATCATTTTGCTGTATGTCCCAACGTTGGCCAGTCTCGGTTCATACAGCAACTTCTCCACAGCCCAAGCGTTAAAGTCCCCCCCCCCCCCCCCCCCCCTATCACCAACGGCATTAGTTCCATCAGCTTCATAGTTACGAGGTCGGCCATCTGAACGTCCCTTTCGATTGACCAGCGTAGCGGAGCGTAGCAACTCCAGTAGAATACTTCGTTAACCTTGGCAACCGCGAAACCTTCTTTTGAGGTTGACACAACCTCCTAAAGCGGAAACCTTCTTGTCGTTCATATGGCAGTCATATTGAACTTGCCCGCGACCGAGTTACCGTTTCTGGGAGGGATACGGTAGGGTCTAATACGATGGTGATGACTGACAATGAGAGGCTGCGACTTTATGCTCCATCAAAGTACCTGAAGTAAATGTTCGGCTGCTGGAATATGCCCAGAGGACACACTGGTAAGCCATTCTTAGGTATGGCTGTCTTCAGGGTCAGGTTCGCATCTGCAGATGCTAGTCGGAAGGTCACCTCCTGGGTCCCCGCTGGACTCTTTCGGAGGCAGAGTGACTCAGTGGTCACGTCCACCGCGCACTTCCCCTTGTGGAATTGTGCGACTTCTCACCCGTCGGTGATCTCCTCCAGGTTAAGCTGCTTGCACCTTCTGGCATCTCTTTCACCTGAACCTGCTTAGTAGTGTGCCAACCAAAATGGTCATTTTGAAAACACTATTCAAAATGTTCACCTACCCGAAAAAAGGCCCTGTGAGAAATTTCAACCAATCGGACCTTAAAGGGGATGGCGTAAGGCGATTGAAGGCTTTTTGAAATCCGAAAGGAGACTCAATTTTTTTTTTATTCAACCAGATCTTGTAGGGTGCTCCTTTGTTCTTGGCATCCTTCTGGATCTCAAATATTAGCTCACCAGTGCTAGATCAACGGAAACTCCGCACACTCGCCCATAGATCCTTGAGATGGGTTTCGTCCCTCATTTTCTTCAATACTTCTGAGTACCTCGACCCGTCCTTCTCGAGTATATGAGTGTCCCCGCTTTCTTGGCTACCTAGATGCTAATCTGCCAATTTTCGTCATCGTCATTCGTCATCTTGACGCGTCGCAGCTTCTTGACGCGTCCTACCTACCGATCCGATCCGATAATTTTGAAAAATAGGCAAGTGGAATCGTGACGTCAATAGTTTTTTGTTTAAGTTCAGCTCGAGTACTAAAAACTTTCATAAGCTCCATTTGTCCTAATCCACTCAATCTTTATTGTATACGTTGTTGAAGTTATCGTAAAAATAAGCTAAAATATGCTATAATTTTGTAAAGAAAAGTTCTGGAGATATGTGGTCTTCAACAAAAACGTGTTTTTTTTTGTATGTCCAAATTCTTCTTTAGAACAACGTTTTCTTATAAAATGTAATTAACAAAAGTTAAGCACGAAACACTAACTTTTAAGTAAATTTTATATAAAATACTCTGTAACTCTGTACCCAATCAAGATAGAAATATTGTTTGTTGTGCTAAGTTTCATATTTTTGCACATTCTGAATTTTACCAAATAAACCATTCCTCTATCTTTTAACATAAAAAAGTTAGTAGTTTCAATACATGAAATCCTACTGTAACATATGCTCGCTGTACTCTAATATGGGTGGATTTAAACAAATGGAATCTACAAGTGTTTATAGAACTTAAGCTTAACTTCAAGAAAAAGTATTGACATCATGATTCCACTTGCCCCTTATTAACCTATACGTTTTTGAATATATCGAAAAAATAAGCCAAAATATAATATAACTTTGTAAGGAAAAGTCCTGGAGATATCTGGTCTTTGGCAAAAAAGGGTGTTTTGTATGCCCTCATAATTCCTTCGGACAACATTTTCATGTAAAACTAACACACTAACACAAGTTACGTACAAAATGCTAAATTTTAAGTATGTTCCATATAACATGTATACCTTATAACTATGTACTGAAGGAAGATGGGACTTTCATTTGTTCAACAAAGTTTCACATTTTTGAATCTCCTACAACTATCCAGAACGAATCATTCCTCTTTCTTTTAACACAAAAAAGTTAGTTTTTGCCTTTCTCCTAGAAAGGTATAGCAATCACTTTCAAAACCGAAAGTATAAAAGTGCTCCAAAGGGCCGAATGGCATATATCACTCGACTCAGCTCGACGAACTGAGCATTTTCTGTATGTGTGTGTGTGTGTGTGTGTGTGTGTGTGTGTGTATGTGTGTGTGTGGGTATGTGCAGATTTTTACTCTCACTCACTTTGCTCAGAGATGGCTGGACCGATTTTTATGAAATTAATTGCAAATGAAAGGTCTTGTTGTCCCATAAGACCCTATTAAATTTCATTGTAATCGGATTTTTAGCTTAGAGGTTATGTATCTAAATGTAAAAATTATGAAACATCATTATCTCAAAAACTACACAACCGATTTGAACAAAATAAATTTCAAATGAACGGGCTACCCTTAACTTATGAATTTTATGAAGATTGAACTTGTGGTTAAAAAGTTATAAAAAAAACGTGTTTTGAAGACTGTTTAATCTCACTCATGTTTCTCAGAGATGGCTGGACCGATTTTTATAAAATCAGTGTCAAATGGAAGGTCTAGTTGCCCCACTAAATTAGTGTCAAATGAGAGGTCTAGCTGCTTCATAACACCATATTGAGTTTAACTATAATCGAACTGTAACTTTGTCTGTAATGTGTTGTTTTGCAATCGGACCATTACTTTACCTGTTATATTTAAAAATGTGAAATCCAGCTATGAAAAGGAACATATTCCGAAGACTACTTGGACTCACTCACTTTTCTCAGAGATGGCTGAGTTTAACTATAATCGGACTGTAACTTTGTCTGTAATGTGTCGAAATGTGAAAATCACGAAATTTCATTATCTCAGAAACTACACAACCGATTTGATCAATATTATCAATATTATTATCAGATGAGCAGGCTAAAGGTTAACTGATGAATTATGATTGAACACGTGATTTAAAAGTTTGGCTGCCCTATACGTTCCCATTTCCTTTGATTATAATCAAACTTAAGCAACCGTTATGTATTAAATTGTTAATAAAACAACTAAAGTCTATTATCTCAAAGACTACATGACTTATTTGAACATAACTAGTGTCATACGAACGAGTCATCTCCCTGAGACGCTGATCAATTTGTGAGACGCAAATATGTCTGTGTTTTTTTCTAATTTTTCAAACGGATTGAGCAAACACTGGGAATTTTCATACGTATCAATTGCTCCATTTATCAAATTATGTCAGGTAGATGAAATATGGTATGTAAGAGTGAATTTTGGAGTTTCTAAATTATTTCAGTACAAAATCACAAAACTACGTATTTTTTTTAAATTTAAACAACAAAACCGTTCTTCAAATTTTAAGCTCTACATTTTTGCGGTAAGGTCTTCTGAATCCATACGTAATGAAATATTTATTTTAGCATGCAAACATTTTGAGAAAAACCAGTTTAAATTCACCAAAGTACGTATTTTTATGGAAAACTAATTTTCTCAGTATCCCACGGTAGGTTTCAATTTAGCTCTTCAATTTTCAAGCTCTATATTTTTAGAGTAACATCTTCCGAATCCAAAGATGCTGAAAGATTTATTCTAGCATACACAGATTTAGACAAAATCAAGTTTTCATAAGAACTCGTACTTCAGTGAATTCAAACTTGTTTTTCTCTAAATCTGTGCATGCTAGAATAAATCTTTCAGCATATTTGGATTCAGAAGACGTTACTCTAGATATATAGAACTTGAAAATTGAAGAGCCAAGTTGAAACCTATTGTGGGAGACTAAGAAAACCAGGTTTCCGTGAAAATACGTACTTTTGTGAAGTTAAACTCGTTTTTCTCAAAATATTTGCATGCTAAAATAAATATTTCATCGCATATTGATTTAGGAGACTTTACTTCAAAAATGTAGAGCACAGACATATTTGCGTCTCACAAAAACGGGGAGGGGTCCAGAGGGTTGGAACCTTTACCAAAACTTAGAGCAACTGTTCCCCTCGAATAAAAGTCCAAATTTTCCCAAATCGGCCGTTCAAGTGCTGAGAACGAGCATTTTCAAAAAACAAGCTCCGTCCCGGGCCTTTACGGGATAACATCTCCGAAGACATTTGGCGCACTTTTTTTCTAATTTTGAAGAATTGTACAGAATAACTCACAGAGTAAAAGCTCCAAAAAGCTCCGGGCTGAAATTTTGGGTAAAGAAACCTAGTTTAATATTCTTTCAGCCCTGAGAGTTACAGGTTGCGCTTTTGTGCGCTAATGGAGATATGACATTAAAAAAAAATCATCGAAATTTTCGTTTCTTTTAAATATCTCAAAAAGTACATGCCATAGCCATCCTAATTCTGCAGCAAAGTTCAAAATTTGAAAGATTTATAATTAGAAACTCATAAAGTTTGTTAGTACACTTAGAAAAAAAAAAATTAAAATAAAAGTTTTTTGTCCAGTTTGTCCAAAAATATCAATATCTCATACACTATGGCTTCTTGAATAGTTTTGACTTTGGAAGATTTTCATATTATTGGCTAACAAACAACTTTGTAGAAGAAACCATCCTTCTAAACCACGTGAATTAAAGCAAATCTTATTATTTTTCGAAATAATAAAAAGAATCGTCAGTGTATATAAACTAATAATTATTCTAATTTAACGTTTTTTCGATGTGTTTTGTACCAAATTAGTACGACATACGATGAATTCGTTGATGAATCACCCCAAAATTCAAAACTTACATAAAAAATGAAAAACTTTCAATCATCTTCTTCTACAAAAACGCTAATTTTCCGCAAACTATTAACATTGATTCTTGAAAAGCCCAAGCAGGGCTTTCAGGCACTCTATCAGGAACTGTAGGGAAACGTGGGGTAATAAGCACCGTTGAGGCAAGATGCACCTCCTCTGATTTACAATGGAGAAACATTTTAATAACAAAATAATAATTCTATTATTTGAATCTATGTTTTCTATAGTCACCCTGTCAATTTGGCAGCACTGAAATGTCAGAAAATGTGAATAAATACAAAAAAAGTTTTCGTTGCATAGGTCTAATTTTTTCCTCAGCTGAATTAAGTGTTTTTAGCTCTTAAATTGATGTTTTCCACCAGCGAAAAGTGTTATTGCATCGAATATATGTCGAGCAACATATTTCTAATGAAATATCGATAAGTTTCAATGAGAATTACCGTTATGTAACCAGAAACATTATTTTGTTACGTTCGGGGCATAACGCTTCCCTTAGCTCGGGGCAAAAGGACTCTTTGTAAACAAATTTTTTGCTTACATTTCATCACGTTTCCAGCATTGTCCGGAAGTCCAATCGGCAGTCATTTATCGTTGAACAGCTACGATCGGTGCTAGAGGCAATCGAAAACGGTGTTTCCCAAAACCATGCCACTCGAGTGTCTGAAATTCCATAGAAAACCTTTTTGCCTTTATTTATTAGATGACATAATGAGTCGTACTGCCCCAATATTGTAGTGCGTTCTGCCCCGTAGACGGGGTGCTTTTTACCTCATTTGCAAGGTGCTTCTTGCCCCTTTGTTGCGGTGCATTTTACCCCAGGAATAGTGCATTTTGCCTCGATTGACGACTTTTATAAAATTATTACACTCTCTTTAAAAATGTGTATTATGCATTTTCTATAATGTCTAAGCATCAGATGCGAGTTTGAACGAATAAATAAGGGTTTTTATATATTTATCAGTATATAACATTGGTTTTATCTCTCAGCTTAAACAAGAATATACTCTACTTTCGTTAACTGGTGCGTTTTACCCCAGGAACCCCTGCTTACACGTGCTTACATTTGATGTTTTTGAAGGTCAAAATTAGGAAAATTTCGCATATTTTCTACGTGGCCTGCGATAGTTTCCGAAGGGGTTAAAATGAATTACACTTTCAGTTTTATTAAGCTAATATAATGAACTTTTAATTGTATGCAAACATACCATAACCGATTTAATAGGGTTTTATATATTCCAACATATTCAGAAAATCTCTTTGCTTTATTTTTGAGAAAGGTAACTTCGGAGGCTTTTTTCAACATGAAATGTGCTATGTATCAAGATTTAATTGTGAAATATGGATATATAGATCGAGAACTACAAAATTATGCGTTCAGAACATCCTGAATATGAAACTCGTATTTTGGCCGTTCCTTTGTATGGGGACCATCTCATATGTAGTGGAGTAATCGCCTATGTGACCCCATGGTGGTCTAGGCCGAAGCAGCGATGTCATAGGGTGGGTCGTTATAGCACCTTATGAGCAACTATGACGCCCCCGGTCTGCGGAAGTTACAAACAGACATCTGACCCTACTGCTGCATGATTTCCACCAGACTATGGACTCGGAACGTACTGGAAGGCCTGCAAAGTTTTACGGGACGGAGCCTCTTGTACCAGTTGTTATGAAACCGTCAAGAGTCGCGCTTATCAGATTAAATTCAAACCGGTTATTGGGAAGTTCAGCGTACACTGCATCTACTTCCAATATAGCCTCCAAGATCGGTATTTTTTGGAGATCACCACTAGGTAGAAAATGGGGCCCAATGCCAGAAATGTTCAGATGGTTCTACACATCTATCATACTCCCGAAAATAACATACGCTTCCTTAGTGTGGTGGCCCAAAACAAAAAAGGATATTGCAAGAACAAAGTTATCAAAGCTTCAAAAACATGCGTGTATTGCCTTAACTGGAGCAATGCGCAGTATTCCATGAATTTGTGCAATTAGATGCGGAAAGGAGTGCCCTGCGGCTCAAACGTCTTAACGCATTATGGCCCGGACCTAGAACCAGTTTTTTCTCTAACGCGATTTTCACAACACAGGTTTGTATTGTTCTAATCAAAGAAAAAAATGAGTAGAAAACTTTTACCGACTTTCCACAACCGCGTTTTTCACTGTTCGTTTTACCGAACAGTGGGCCAATGTGTGATAAAAAAATATTGTGAAAAATCCTGGAAAATATGATTTTATTGAAATTTGTTCTCTATTAGGTGCAAAAGCTTAAAAACATTCATAATATACATAAACATTACATTTTTAAGATGCGGGATTGTGACAATATCTGAATTAGGATTCCAATGGAATGTATGAGAAAAATTTGATCTTCAAATTTTGTTTAGGGATAGGACTCAAAAGTTTCGTTCTTCTCTAAAGGAGTCGCTTTGCTAAATTCAGCTCAATCGGACTTCGAGAAGTCGTGTTTCATAGCGAATAAATTGATTTACAAGGCACTCTGGTGAACACGTATTGGACCACAGTTCAGTAAAACGAACAGTCATTTTCAACCAAGTGACGCGCGCGTTGCAGTGCTTGTAAAATATTGATATATAGTACAAAAATAATTTTATTCATAAGCCACTAGAATATTTTATTATTTAGAGTTTTAACTTTTTTTTGACGTAGGACTACGTCTTTGTTTTCTATACTAGATTACACTTTGTGAAATTTAAAATGAAACTGGCAAATGTTGCATCAGATTTCAAACGATTATAGCAAGCGAACGACTTAATGCATCTTAGTCATTTATATGTCGGTGGATAGATAAAATGTGTAACAATTTTTTGATATAATGTTCAACATTGTTGCTTTACTGCTTAATGGTGGAAAAAGGTGAAAAGTTTCAAGGTCAAGCTTTCCCATACATTTCCCTCGTTATTGGCTTGCTTCCCGCGCACAGATAACAATTACATGGACGAGATAAATTCCACAGCCTACATATTTTGACTCAACAAAGTGTTTTGGTTTGTTCCTCTTTCTCCAAGCTGTGTGGCCATGCCCTAATGGGAAGAATCTACGCTGAACTCAATACAAAAGACTGCGTGTAGAAAATTCAGCTTCAGTCTAGTTTGTCACACAACAGCGGAGGAGTATAGCTGTTAGAGGTACGCGACATTGAGAAACGAGAGTTACATACGAGTCAACTTCCAGGCAGTGCGGAGCATTTTACCTTTATTTTGCATACGGCAGCAACAGTTACCATCGTACGCTGCAGGATATTTTGCTGGCACAGCTACTGGAGGGCACAGCGGAGAGCAAATGTTATGCGCGGCCAACAAAATATTCAATACTACCGGTGGTGGTGCGATCATCAGCGTTCTATAGCACACATTTTGAGCTGAAGATTATGGAATCGGTTCTTTTTAGAACTATAAATGCTTGAAGTTAATAGTTATGAGAATTTTCACAACTACTCCTAGTGTGAAATGTTCATCTATTTCTCAATAATCATTTTTACAATAACGACCAGGGCGCACCAAAGATAAACGGTAGTGTTGCCAATAAATAGTTTATCACAGCAAGATATAACCCTCATTTCAAGAATTTTCACTGCTAAATTGAGTGATTTTCCGGTTAAATTGTTTTTTTTTCTACCCACTCGAACACCGTTATCAGTCAAATATTAGAAACGAAAATTAGTTAACCTATGAACCAGAGTGATTTTCGCATCAGGAAAGCAATAACTTTCTTTTGATGCTTATGAAAATCACTCAGTAGTATCGAAGGTGTTTTGGTTTGTTCCTCTTTCTCTAAGCTGTGTGACCACGCCCTAATGGCAAGAATCTACGCTGAACTCGATACAAAAGACTGCGTGTAGAAAATTCGGGTTCACCACAAAAAGCAGAATCACAAATGGCAGAAGCACCAAAGGCAGAATCACGAAAAGCAGAACGCTATGATCTTACACGAAAGGCAGAATATTACATATGGCGGAAACATGAAAGGCAGAATTTCGAAGGGCACGAAAGGCAGAATCACTGAAACCAAACCCAGAGATGACACTAAACAAATTTACGAACAGTGCGTAATAAAATAAATATAAAAGTATTATCGTAATAATATAATAAAAAAAAAACAAGTAATAAAAATAACAGAAAAGATTCCTTTTATGATTTATGTATTTTTATATAGTTAAATTATGTTACACTCTACAAATTATTTACATTCTCTTAGTTTTTGCAGCCAGGCATAGGCTTAATGAGCATAAAAATTCTAAATTTGATGATTTGTTTAAATTGCTACATTTCTCGAAGATAAGTTGGTCCTTTTTCCTCGAATTTACACTACTTTGAGCAGGTAAAATGTCATTTTTTACCTGTAGTATTATTCCCTCCGTCTCGTGTTGTTCTTTACGAATTTCTATAATTATTTTCGACAAGCTAACATGATTTGTACCGACGAGAACCGTCCACCTTCTATGCCACGCCTCCAGAAGGTTCGTCGAGCGTGGAATTTTTGCTCTCACGGCCTTGTAGTTACTCCTTAAAGCTGGAGGGAAGAGTGGGCGGCCATTTTCGTTTTTTCCCAAAATATACGTTTCTTCGAAATACTCGAAAAAAGTTTCAGGAATGTAATGCAGAGTAGGTTTAAGCTCTTTGTATGCTTTGCCTATTCTACTGTGCGGTAAGAATGATAGCGCGCAGATCTTTTTAATACTCATGTAAAGATTAATGTTCATGGAATATGCTGATTTTAATCCTAATAACGTCACGTGCTTCATGATGTTCTGCGTGAAATGGAAATAGCATCCAAAGCTTTGCAGCATGGGGAAAACTTCTCGCAACGCATTGAGCGCAGCTTTTTCAAAATCCGAAAAAATGTATTCGCACTTTACTTTCATTCTGTTATCCGCGAGCACATCCGACAACGCTTCAAAAGCGGTAGCATATGTTTTTTGACATTTGCGTCCTAGTAAAAAGTAAACCAGTGGAATTACTCGTTGGCTTTGACCGGATCCCACAAGCCCGTGGAATGTATACATCTGGCAGCATTAGATAGTAATTCCAGGTTTTGCATGGTGGAAAACATTAAAAGTTTGATATCATCGTTGTTTACATTTTTCATCAGAAAATGTTTCCTGTTAAAGTAGTTTGAAGTTCTACAGGGATGTGTATATCTTCTCCATCAACCAATACACGCAGGCTACCAGCAGTTGGTGCACGCTTTCTAAGAATCACCATTTTTTGAGCTTGTTTGCTGGCCCTTGTTTGTACGATTGGGTTCATAGAGCAGCTGACTTCTCTTATAATTTTCGACGGAACATCACTGCAATCTATTGCTCTACGCTTAAGAGCGTAACGATATTTATTTTCCAGGCAATCGATCGGATTTGCAGGGTGGTCATGGTTTCCGTGTGATACAACCTCATGTGGGTTTTCACGCAAAAACGTGATGGTTCTCGCACGACAACTGCAGTTACTTTGTTTCCTGTGACTCCTTCTTGCACAATCCCAATAGTATCGCTGGTTTTTCTGAAATAGAAAAGTTAAATATATTTGTGTGATTGTTGAACTATAAGAATATTCAAATGTAAAAAGTGTAAAAATGGTTGAAAAATGAAATACTCAAAATTAATCATGACAACTGTATATAAATCCTAATGAAACAAAAAGTAAACGACTGGACATCCCGGAATTGGAACATGATTGGCAATGATTTAAAACGTATTTCTGGGCCAAGGAAACAACCCAAGGAACTAATTTTATGCAGTATGGTACATTGAGATGAAAAATAGTATCATGCAAAAAACTAGCTTCGTAGGTTGTTCCAAGGACAGATTCTTTTTCAATCACCGCCGAAAACACCCCCTCTCTTTATGTCGCATTGAAAACGCTGAGCTTTGAACAACTCACAAATCGCAAAACTGAATGTTTTTTTTTTTTGAAACATATTTCTAGAAATATTATATAACATCTCACTGTCTTGTTAGGTACAATCAACATAACACAATTCATGCGGCGAAGACGCATAATCGAGGGCAAGGAACCGAGGCGGCACTAAGCCGCCGTGGTTTCCGCAGTCCGAGCCGGCCGCCGACCCGCCGTCGGAAGCGGCGGCCTCTCGCATACAAACGACTGATCTACTGATTTCCTAGGAATATTCAAACAGAGTTTCTTTCCCTCAGTTAAGTCCGAACGAGCGGTAGCGAGTAAGGACAGCACACACATGGACAATAGAGTCGGCCGAAGGCCGCGAGTGTTTTTTTTATCGTTGCGTTAAAAGGTGACACAGTGTTAGGTATCGATGAAGTAATGTAATAAAAATGCAGGTGATTTTTATTTTACAGACAAAGAATTTCAGACCAGAAATTTCTCATATATTCCATTGGCATAGCTCGAAAATTTTGTAAGTCGCAGGATCTAAGTTTTCGTATTTTGCATAAAACGTTTCTAACGTTTCGAGCATTTTGCATAAATTTTATTTATTTTCATTTTGCATAATAAAATCAATTTGACAATTTCATGTGTACTATTTCATGCGGTTACTCTGAGGCTCTTCTTCCCAAAGTCCGCTTGAGATCAAATTTTGCATGAGAACTTTTTCCGAGAAGACAAAACTTTTACGCCCCAACTCTTAAAGTTATCTCATACCTTTCATTGTCCCCAGGATACAGAAGCATTGCAAGCTCAAGAGTAAGTTGACAGAAAAAAAAAGCAGAAGAAAGCAAGAAAGCGCTGGAAGGCGAAGATTGTCAACTATTTGAAATTGCCCTCTTGCGGTATTCCGGGTCCTTCGGGTGGGGGAGGTGTTTTTGACTATGTCTAATGGAACACGTTTCTGGTTCCTAACCAGTGTTAATTCGAAAATCAGCCTACAAAAATGCGGAAAATTCAGTAAAAAAAGTCTTGCAAAACATCGCGGAGAAAATGGCGTAAAAAGACTGACTGTACAAAATTAAAGCTGTCAGTTTTAAATAAAATTAAAAACAGACTTATATTAATTGTTGTACACACTGCGACATGTATTTTATTTTTTCTTGGATTTTGTTGTGATATCCCCTAATAAAAGGAATTTAGATATTAGGAAAAAATATTTTGAAAAATACTATATACACTAAGCTTAAAAGAGCAACTAAGCAAATAATTGAGACAGTTTAACATTGTATTGAATTTTAAACAGTCTCACAAATTTTAAGATATATTCTGCTCAAAATGAAAATAAAAATCAATGGAAAACCATGCGTCGTTGGCAGTGGTAAATCATGTGTTGGACAAACAAACCAATGTATTAAGGACGAGTAGATCAACATAAAAATGGCATTTAAGCTAGAAGTGTGCGTAACACGAGACTAGTATAACATACACTAATTTCGTGATTTCGAAAACAAAAAATCAACTGGGCGTTATTGTAATTCTAGAATCCCCTGAGGATAACCAAAGAAATGAAATATAGTAGGTCAAAATGTCCGGAAATATTTGCTTTTTTAAGTCAACTTGTTTTCGAAAACAGTTAACTATCAAACATAAATAGAATAGAATAGCATAAAACAACCAACGTTCAAGTTAGCCATTTTCAATAAAGTAATTTTAAAATTTTTGAATAATTAAACTAACCTTTTTATCTAGATTGTAAAGATAGCCTTCAATGTTGAGCATTTCCTTATTTTTTCTGAGAATACACAATACTCGCTTCGGGTAAAGCTTTGGGGCAGGTGTCTAAAAATGTAAAAAAATCATAAATAAATTTATCAAATAAAAATTGAGTAAAAATTATCAAAATTGATGTGAATAAAAGTAACATGGGAAATCATGGGAAGACCAGTAAAATTTCTTACCTTGCTGGTAATAGTCGAGCTGCTGATTGCTGTCCTTGGAAAATACCGGTTGGGTTTCCTCAAAGCAACTAAAATTGTCAGCATGAACAATTAAACTATTCTCAATTTTGATTGTAATCTTACCTGCAATTATCACTAGAGTTTTGTTTTTCGTGCGACTCCATAATTTTTTTCAGATTTTGTTGATTTGGTTTGCTATGATTCTGGCATCAAACATTTTCTTTCGCCTTGGTTACCAGTGAAGATTCTACCAACCTGTAGTTGTATTCCACCTTCCGCGCAACTCGTGACATTGCCTCCATTGATTCTGCTTTTCGTGCCTTTCTTGACTCTGCCATTTGTGATTCTGCCTTTCGTGCTCTTGGTGATTCGGCCATTCGTGATTCTGCCATATGAAATAATCTGCCTTTCGTAATTCTGAAGATTCTACCAACCTGTAGTTGTATTCCACCTTCCGCGCAACTCGTGACATTGCCTCCATTGATTCTGCTTTTTGTGCCTTTCTTGACTCTGCCATTTGTGATTCTGCCTTTCGTGCTCTTGGTGATTCGGCCATTCGTGATTCTGCCTTTCGATTTTCCGCCTTTCGTAGGAGACCCGAAAATTCAGCTTCAGTCTAGTTTGTCACACAACAGCGAGTGGAGTATAGCTGTTAGAGGTACGCGACATTGAGAAACGAGAGCTGCATACGAGTCAGCTTCCAGGCAGTGCAGTTAATTTTGCATACGGCAGCAACAGTTACCATCGTACGCTGCAGGATATTTTGCTGGCACAGCTACTGGAGGGCACAGCCGAGAGCAAATTTTAAGCGCGGCCAACAAAATATTCAATACTACCGGTGGTGGTGCGATCATCAGCGTTCTGTAGCACGATTTTCATACTGAAGATTATGGAATCGATTTTTTTCAGAACTTTAGATGCTTGAAGATAGAAGTTATGAGAATTTTCACAACTACTACTAGGGTAAAATTTTCATGTATTCATGCATCGTAAGTTTTACAATAACGACCATCAAATATAAACGGTAGTGTTGCCTATGAACACTTTATCGCAGCATATAACATATACATTTATTCCTACATCACCATTTCATACAACCCCTAGTAGTATTTTATTAAAAAAAAAATATTAAAATACTGTATTTTTGCCCACATTTGCGCAAAACGCTCCCCTCCCTACGGAATGGGAGGGGTGCCCAGTAGGTTTTTTTTGTTCGAAATATGTTTATCGTATCTCAATTATGCGTAAAATAGCTAAAGTACTGTTCGATCAATCGAACACCTGGGCCATAATAGGTTAAAGAGGTCTTACCTAGTGATCTTGTTGGTCATCTGAGTGTTCTGCAATGCTTTAAAAGAGGGCTAGTGATGAGTATGTACAAAGTGCGAGAAACCGACTGGGAGTGCGGAATTTATATGGTTCATCAGGGGTCAACAGTTTTCTTCACGGACGGCTCAAAAATCGGTTCGAAAACTGGTGCGGGAATCTTCGGTCATGGTGTACAGATTTTTTTTTTGTTCACACACCATTTATTTGGCACGGCGCAATACAAACTAATGTTTTTCGGAGCCAATTATAATGGTGTACAGATATCAGTGACAATGGGCAACAGGCCCACAGTATTCCAAGCAGAGATTTACGCTTTAATCGAATGTGTCAACGTTTGCCTCTAGAGAAATTATGAACAAGCGAATATTTGCATTCTCTCTAATAGTCAAGCGGCTATAAGGGCTATTTGTGCTCATGAATGCACGTCAAAAATTTTCTGGGAGTGTGTTCTTTTACTGCGAAGGCTGTGTCGTATGAACTCTGTCAATGTGTACTGGGTTTCAGGGCACTGCGACATTGATGGCAGTGAAAAAGCAAACGAACTGGCCAAACAAGGTTCCAACTCGCAATTTGTTGGTCCTGAACCCTTTTGCGGTATCTCTAATTGCACAATAAAAATGAATCTTAAATACTGGAAAGAACAACAACCAAACGCAAAAATTACTAAAAAGCTCTTAGAGCTTAACAAGTGGGTTCTTTGTACCTACACAGGACTAAGAACTGGGCCCTGTCCGAGTAAGAACATTGGTCGAGTTCAGGATGACATTTGTCGCGTTTGTAACATGGAGAGCGTCTGCTATTGTACATAAGCAGAATCAAATTTCTCAGCAAGGGCTGCTTGCAACCGAGTAAGATTTGGTCTGCTAATCCTGGAACGGTTGTTGCACATTATACCAGACTGGGAGCGTGCCGAGGTAGCCGGCCATTCACTCGATCCATGGTGGGTGACTGGTTATCCTACATGGTACCGTACGTACGAAAGTACTAATTAATGGACTATAGAGCAAAAAAAATATGGACGAAAATGGCTTCCCTAGGAAACTTACAGAACTGATAAGGCTACGATGGCTGGTGCACAGTGCTGTGTGGAAATATCGGATGCGCTTTTAACAAGCGGTTGCTGGACAGTACACCAAGCTGAAACGTAAAGCAGAAAAAGTTGGGTTGCAGGTGAATACGTCGAAGATCAAGTATCTGCTAGCAGGGGGAACGTAACTTAGTGGTCGGCGAAGGTGAGTTGGAGGTGGTTGACGAATTTATGTACTTCGGATCATTGGTAACATCAGACAACAACTGCAGCAGAGAAATCCGCAGACGTACTGTACGAGACAATGCTCGAGGAGGACTTGCAAGCACGTTTTTTAACGACGTGTGCTTAGTACCATCTTCGGCAGAGCAGGGTATAACTCCCTATAATGGACCACTTAGTAGCGTAGCTGCAAATTTTGCAAGAAAAAGTGTAAATATCTAAACTGAATTAAATATTTCATTATGTATAAATATGAAGTAACATGTTTATTATATTTTCTGCTTGAAAAACAACTAGATAATACCTCTATTTTCTCACACTAAAAGAAATAAATCATCGCTTCAGTTTCCTTTAATGGGCCACCGTTTCCTTATTTGGACCACAACAATTTCCTAATTTGGGCCAGGTCTAAATAATACATCTCTTCAACCGTTGCTGCCGCTGATGAATCTAACTCTGGCTTACGCACTGAGAGTTCTGGATCTGGATCAACTGTAGACTGCACCCGTTCTTTCGTAATAGGGAATCCTTTACGTGCCATCCGAGTTATCCAGCAAACAAATGAGTCCTCTTCCGCGGCAGTCAATGCAGTTTGTTTACCTTGTTTTCCTGACCACTTGCTTCCTGCACGGAACATTACGGTGGATCGTGAAACATTGGAGCGCCTGCGAGCTTCTCTAGTCGAAACACCACTTTTTATTGCTTGAAAACACTCAGTAACAGCTGCTTCAGTATATTTTTTACCAATTTCCGGCGTTTTTTTTTTTTCATTTTATTAGCAATTTTATACAATAACTGAATCATAACAAATTTATGGTAACTATGGTGACTATGATTTGCGGCGTTATTTCGATGATAGCTCTTGTTCGAAATGAAGCATGCCGGAATAAGGAAAACAGTATTATTTCCACCCTTAATTGGGCCACTATTTTTTTCAATATTTTAAGTGTTTTTCTAGTAAAATTTATTGCTTATCTTTTAAAGACACTCTTTTCCTACCCGTTCATCGAAAATCTTATTATTTTCGCTCGGGAAGTGTGATGTCAGTACAGTTTTTGGTAAAGCCATTTCCTATGAAAACGTTGACAAACCATGGCAAACCAGGTAGCTGTTATTAAAAGAGATTTTTTGCAGCTTTAATGAAGAATATTATAGTAAACGTCTCTTGCAACATTTCTAATGAAAAACATTATTGAAGTTGTCAAAGCATAAATCAAAATAAGTATATTTATAATATGTAATTTGGTGTGAGAGGTTCAGGTGGTCCACTAAAGGAAGTGGTCTATATTAAGCAGATCTACCCTATGTGAGGGTGGCGTGGTGGGGTTCGTCTCGAATACGGCCGGTACAAGACGTGTAGGCGCGCAACGTACTAGGTGATTGGACCAAGTGGAGCAAGTTCTCGGACCACAGAACCACGCTAGCCACAGAACCACGGGGACCACGAATGGCTCAGAATCATTACAATTATTACCGGTGTTGGAATCGTTATGATGATTAGAACTAGTATTGGTGATGTTTTTCAGAAGACTGCTGTCGTTGGAGGAATGCAGGTAGCAATAAAAACTGATGATTTTGGTACTGACTAGGTAGTTTATTGAAAATACTAATTGATCGATTTATTTCCATGAATCCGGACATTCAAAAACACCATCGATTCAATAACAATAAAAACGACATTGGGTTTGTTCAAAACATTTTGCATTTAACTATGATTCTGGTTCTCTTTTTTTTTTAGGAAATTATCAATTTAGTAATTCTTTATTATTGTTTGCATTCTTTGTATTTGGACCAGGTATCCATATAAGCTATCTTTCATTAAATTTTTGAAATTCTTGGTGAAATAATTTCGTACCATGTTTCGAACTGTAAAAGCTATTACAGATAGTTCTGAAATTCTAATGTGAATATGTGTCGCTGGAATGTTTATATCAATATTATCCCATACACTCATCTGGAACATGTCGTGGTTCTTTTTAGTGACTTTTTATTATCGCTTCACGTATTTGAAGTAACCAACCCGATGAAACATGTGTTAATCCTAAAATCCACCCAATCATGCTGGTTCAACGTTATTGTCCAACAGTCAGCAATGTAATGTTCTAAGCCGTCGTGCATTGAGTTTCCTTCCCTACAATCCAACGCTGTATTTCATGATATATATTATTCAGATTTTGCAATTATCCGTACCAGCTCTTTGTTGTTTGAGTTTTCTTTAGGCTCTTCCTTCGTTTCTCATCTTTCGCTCCAGGTTGCAACCCGGATAGCGGCGAAGACTGCTTCCGCCAATGTATTTACACTGAGGATGGCAGCAAGGACGCTTGCAAATGTGATCAAAGCATCTCGTCTTCCGGTGAGTAGTGCATAATCTGGATCTAACTGAGCAGCAGCAGCAGCAGCAGCTACACAGTAGCTCTTCTCGCAGAAAGCAATTTGTTCATGATGTTCAGCAGTCGAGCAGCGCAGGGAAAGTTAATTCTTTCCGTATTCTAATTGAGTGAGAGTGGAGTTTGCCGTATGTTACGCAAACTGTTGGCGAAGATGTACAGAGGGATTTTAATATAATGCTAAAGTAACTGTGAAAACTATTTCAATTCTCGTACAGCTTTGTGTAACAAGGGATACTTTGCAGCGCAATTGACAAAGTAAATTCGAACTGATGTTATCATGCAACTTCAAAGCACGCCCGCTTCAGCATGTGGAAATTTTGTGCTGATTATACTTAAATACTGATTTTAGTTAGAATTAGTTTTAAGCCCTTCCGCCGATCACTGAATTGCAAATCCGTTTATCATGAAGTCAGCACAATCTAGTGCTGTTAATCGAGCATAAACTCATTGCCGTCGCGAGTAACCAAGCATAGCGCAACTATGTAGACAGAGCTTCCTCCCCAAATCAACTTCTTATCTAATAGAAACCAAACAGGCCAAATCTATTCTTTCCCACCAGCATTACGCAACGGATCGGATGGGGCTTACGAAAAAGCGGCAACCACTGTGAAAACTAGTCACTTGTTAAATTCTCTTCCTTCCCCTCTTTTGACTAAGAGTAGTGTGCTAAGCCAAAATGCCGCATAGTTAATGATCTGATAAGACAGCATCCCATTTAGAGAGACTGCTGTGAGTTGCCTCCCGGACGTACGGCTCTGCAGCTTCAAAGCCGAACAGTATCCTGGTGAAAAGCTTCATCAGCACCCTCTGTGTTAAATTTTTTTACATTCAAGCGAAAGGAAGCAAGTCTGTTTCGGTATGCGGTTTTGCAGTTAGCTTCCAAAGGGAAACTAATATTCAGACAATTACGTCTACGGTTTACTCACCTGATCGGGTTTTCGTCGCCATCGGAAGAGGGGAAGCATGAGGATATACGAAATTGCCTGCTGAACCGAGCCGTGCTTGAGAGAATATAGAATTTCTGTATTCGAGTGACGAAGATTTAATTTAAAACTCAACGGTGGTGATGCTTTAAGTACCTATTTGTGTAATAACCATTGAGAAGGCAGTCTACCAAATAGAAGTTTGAATCATCCTGAAGCACATTAACGTAGATTCAAGAGAAATCGGTAACCTCTTGAGACCTGCAACTGATCAGGAACCATGAACAAATGCAACTCATTATCAGAATAAAATTCATGTTATTGCTTTTCTACTCTTTTTTCCCGCAGCTCGTGGTCGGGCGAAATATGGAGTCACGGTACGATTAGCCAATTCGTCCTATTTTGAGACAAACGAAAATGGCGAACGGCAGCTGAGTGAGAACACGGTCACCTTGCTAGAAAAGCATGTAAGTATAATGTAAACATGGAATAAAACCGATTATTTTTCTCTGTGTGATCCACCGCTCACCCTCAGTAATAGACACTGAGGACATAGAAAATTGAAAATTTAGGAAACGAAAACGAAAAAAAAATTAAGTTAGGAACTAATTCAACATTTTTTGAAAGACACCCGAAAGCAAATGTTTAAGATTTCTGAATGAGTAAAGAATCATTCATCAATCATTCAACGTATAATTTATTTTGTCACCTTGCAGATAAATGTATTCATTTGTGCTCAGTTTGATTTATACATTAAAGCAACTGTCTCCTATGGCTGAATTCCCCTAGTTCATTCAACACATTGCGTTTATAATATTTACTGCACCCTCTGGACAGTTGAAGCAATACATTTTAAATCTATTCATTATAAAAACACTGCACAGGGCGAATGAATGTTACCAATCCATCTGAAAGTATAATCAAAGTATGTTCTGTGTCAGATTGCTTCTCTCTTCGTCGTTGTTTGCATCCCCAGCACCGAGCGATTGGCTAAAACGGTGCGGTGCATTGGCAATAGAGCTCAAAACCCTCCGTACGTTACTGTTCTGGTCGCCCCAAGAATTGATCCTCAGTCCACTGCCAGCCGATTCTCGAATCGTAGGCATTGTTCCACCGCCACCAGTGCCCGCAGTGCCCGAGTTGCTAGTATCCTTACGGCTGATGGAACTTGGTAAGCGGAATGACCGCGATAGCGGTCGCAAACGGTGTGTTGTTGTGCCACTGCCGGTCGATCGCTGTCTATTTGCGGAATCCTGTGCCTCCAGCAGTGATGTTACTAATTTTTCCAATAGTTTCAAATCGGCTGTGTTTTTGGAGTTTCGAATACTTGCTCGATTAGGTTGTAACCCTGCCGTTCCGGAAGCCGTCGAACCGACTCCATTTGGTGCAAACAATCTTTCTGCGATCTGTGAAAGAAGAAAAAAACGATAATAAAAACAGTCTTGTTGAATTTCGGTTACTGTCGAATACAGAGAATTCGCTGCTCCTTTTTTTGGTAAAAAAAGAAATTAATAGACCAAAGAGAGCTTAATTTGATTGCCACCACCATCAACTGCAAGCGTTGGCCGAACCAAAGACCAATTAATTATACAAGCCAACGAACGCTTCGACAGTTCGAGGCGTGCCAAGAAAATAATTAATTTTAATTTGATGAATTTAAGGCGACTCAGTACCGGAGGACCTAGTTTACTTCGAAATTAAATTGCAGTGCCATTTGACATTAAATATTCAACGGAATAAACTGACCTGCCGATTTTTGCTTCCATCATGAGTGATGGATAACTTCCCGGAAATGATTATGATTCATGGAGAGCGGTAATAACTGTGACATTTTAAATTGGATGAAAGTTTGCAGTTTTTTGACGCGGGTGAGGCATTTTGAACACATTCATTTTTAATTTCACGATCAATTTTATACATACAACTATAGAATAAAAGATGATTGAATAAAGTGAATATGATTGATTGATCGTTTATTATTATGAGTCAAGCTTTTAAACATGAAACATATACAAAATAATACGTAAAAAAATCTTAAGCAGTCCTGAATTTATGTATTTCTCCGAGCGTGATTTTAAATTTCTTTTATCCCAACAGAAGAATTTGATAAAAATGATAAAGAAAACCTGTCTCTCATAGCCTTGTGACAAAAACCACCGCTCAATAAAAAGTTGATAAGAAAATGGAATGTTTCAATGGAAATGCTAAACAAAAGAAAAGTTTCTGTAGAATTGGTTCATTAAAAAAACAGTGAAAACCACTAAGTGGTGATCCCACGGTGGAATGCTACCTCCTTTACTGTGGCCGCTTATTGTGGATGGTCTTCTTAATCAATAAGCAGCTAAAGGTTCTTAAATAATCGGTTTTGCTAATGATTTAGTTATAATATTTTTCACAGACGGAATGCTGCACTGAATTGTACTTCATAGTGGTGTCAAAATGAATGGTTTAATACAAACCCTCACAGAACAGTGCTCGCTCCATTCACTCGTAGTAAAAAGTCCTAACTCTGAATGGATCCAACGTAAAATATTCGTCTGAAGTATAATATCTAGGAGTTATCCTAGATGCAAAACTAAATTGAAATTCACACCTAGATTATGTACAGAGATTCGAACGCTTTCCGGGCGAGTGAGAAAAAGTTTGGAATGAAATGGGGACAAACTTTCAATATTTAATTGGATTTATACCGGGTAATATGACGGGTGACAAATAAAAATTTGTAATTATTTTGAGGCTCTCTTACTCCACAACGAACACGTTCAGAGAAAAATGAGAGTATGTATATGCATGCCCAGTTCTGTTTTAAATGGCGTCGAAACACGAAGCATTCCGCAAGTGCATTGTACAATTCGCTATGAACTGCGCAACAATTTTGGCAAAAAATTCACGGTAAACCATTTCGGAAGCGAAAATCTTCCAGTTTCGACTGTGTATAATTTTCTGCAAAACTCAACAATGGTCCGCCGGAAAGGTAATGAAAGACCAACCAGAGTAGTGGCCTGGAAAGGACTTTTTTCCTTTTTGTCTAAGTCATGGCTCAAGCCTAGTAGCTTGGCTATCAATCAAAATGTATACCAAAACGAACGTTTGAACAAAATTTTGATTCCATTTCTTCCAAAACACTATATCAATGAAAAAATATGTGTTTTGACTGGATTTAATATCGTTACAATAACCCGTAAAGACCCGGGACGGAACTTGTTTTTTGAAAATGCTCGTTCTCAGCACTGGAACGGCCGATTTGGGGAAACTTGGAATTTCATTCAAGGGGAATAGTAGCTCTAAGTTTTGGTGAAGATGCCACCCCTCTGGACCCCTCCCCGTTTTCGTGAGACGCAAATATGTCTGTGTTTATTCTAATTTTTCAAGCAGATTGAGCAAACACTGGGAATTTTCATACGTATCAATTGCTCCATGTATCAAATCATGTCAGGTAGATGAAATAAGGTATGCAAGAGTGAATTTTGGAGTTTCTAAATTATTTCAGTACAAAATCACAAAACTACGTATTTTCATAACAATTCAAATAAGAAAATCGTTCTTTAAACTTTAAGCTCTACATTTATGAAGTAAGGTCTCCTGAATCGATACGCGATGAAATATTAATTTTAGCATGCAAATATTTTCAGCAAAACGAGTTTAAATACACCAAAGTACGTATTTTCATGGAAACCTGATTTTCTCAGTCTCCCACAGTAGGTTTCAACTTAGCCCTCCAATTTTCAAGCTCTTTATTTCTAGAGTAACGTCTTCTGAATCCAAAGATACTGAAAGATTTATTCTAGCATGCATAGATTTAGAGAAAAATGAGTTTGAATTCACTGAAGTACGAGTTCTTATTAAAAGTTGATTTTCTCCAAATCTATGCATGTTAGAAAAAATCTTTCACCATCTTTGGATTAAGAAGATGTTACTCTAAAAATATAGAGCTTGAAAATTGAAAAGCTAAGTTGAAACCTACCGTGGGAGACTGAGAAAATCATGTTTCCATGAAAATACGTACTTTGGTGAATGTAAACTGGGTTTTCTCGAAATATTTGCATGCTAAAATAAATATTTCATCGCGTATGAATTCAGGAGACTTTACCGCAAAAATGTAGAGCTTAAAATTTGAAGAACGGTTCTGTTGTTTGAATTTTTATGAAAATACGTAGTTTTGTGATCTAGTACTGAAATAATTTGGAAACACCAAAATTCACTCTTACTTACCATATTTCATCTACCTGACATAATTTTATACATGGAGCAATTGATACGTATGAAAATTCCCAGTGTTTGCTCAATCTGCTTGAAAAATCTACTATATAAAAATGGAATTCCGTAACGCTTGATCTTATTGATATTATTCCCTCAGTCTCTGTGGTGTACAGTAATCATCATCATTTTGAATCGTTCTAAATCTACTGATAAAAATGGAATTCCGTAACGCTTGATCTTATTGATATTATTCCCTAAATCTCTGTGGTGTACAGTAATCATCATCATTTTGAATCGTTCTAAATGAAAAATAATAAGCGGTGACATGTAGGTTTTTTAACATGAAAATGTTCGCTGATGTTCAGGAAAGACATTAGTTATAAAAAAATAATTATCTAATTACTAAAACTTGAGATATTATTCACAAATTATTATGACTTTCTGTGCTAAATTTGCCTCTAAATCATAATTCAAAGCGATGACATAAGATTCTTTTTTCACTAAAATGTTTGTTAATGTTCAGGAAAGACATTCGAGGAAAAATAATTAGTATCTGATTACTTAAACTTGAGATATTATTCACAAAACTACGTGAAACATGCAAAATTATGACTTTTTATACTTAGTTCGTCTCCAAATCAAAATTCAAAGCGATGACATGTGATTCTTTTTTCATTAAAATGTTCATTAATGTTTAAGAAAGATATTTGAGAAAAAATAATAGGTATCTAATTACTAAAACTTGAGATATTATTAACGAAACTACGTAAAACAC
Organism: Wyeomyia smithii; assembly: GCF_029784165.1. Classification (NCBI taxonomy): domain Eukaryota; kingdom Metazoa; phylum Arthropoda; class Insecta; order Diptera; family Culicidae; genus Wyeomyia; species Wyeomyia smithii. The sequence goes on along the minus strand of NC_073696.1, from coordinate 87,297,132 downwards.
GCAAAATTATGACTTTCTGTGCTAAATTTGACTCTAAATCAAAATTCAAAGCGTTGACATATGATTTTTTACACTAAAATGTTTGTTAATGTTCAGGGAAGACATGTGAGAAAAAATAATTAGTATCTGATTACTAAAACTTGAGATTTTATTCACAAAACTACGTAAAACAAGCAAAAATATGCTGAATTTGCCTCTAAATCAAAATTTCAAGCGATGACATGTGATTATTTTACATTAAAATGTTTGTAAACGTTAAGAAAAGACATTTGAAGGAAAGTAACAGGTATCTGTTTACTAAAACTTGAGATTTTATTCACAAAACTACGTAAAACTTGCAAAATTATGACTTTTTATGCTGAATTTGCCTCTAAAACAAAATTTAAAGCCATGACATGTGATTCTTTTTTCATTAAAACGTTTGTTAATGTTTAGGAAAGACATTTGAGGAAAAATAAATAGTATATGATTACTAAAACTTGAGATATTATTCACAAAACTACGTGAAACATGCAACTTTATGAATTTTTATGCTGAATTTGCCTCTAAATCAAAATTTAAAGCGATGACATGTGATTTTCTTACATTAAAATGTTTGTCAACGTTCAGGAAAGACATTTGAAGGAAAGTAACAAGTATCTGTTAACTAAAACTCGAGATATTATTCACAAAACTACGTAAAACTTACAAAATTATGACTTTTTATGCTGAATTTGCCTCTAAAGCAAAATTTAAAGCCATGACATGTGATTCTTTTTTCATTAAAATGTTTGTTAATGCTTAGGAGAGACATTTGAGGAAAAATAAATAGTATATGATTACTAAAACTTGAGATATTACTCACAAAACTACGTGAAACATGCAACTTTATGAATTTTTATGCTGAATTCGCCTCTAAATCAAAATTTCAAGCTATGACATGTGATTTTTTTTACATTAAAATGTTCGTAAACGTTTGAGAAAGACATTTGAAGGAAAGTAACAAGTATCTGTTTACTAATACTTGAGATTTTATTCACAAAACTACGTAAAACAAGCAAAATTATAACTTTTTATGCTGAATTCGCCTCTAAATCTAATTTCAAAGCGATGACATGTGATTCTTTTTTCATTAGAATGTTTGTCAACGTTCAGGAAAGATATGTAAGGAAAAATAATTAGTATCTGCTATTAAAACTTGAGATATTATTCACGAAACTACCGAAAACACGCAAAATTATGGCTTTCTGTGCTAAATTCGCCTCTAAATCAAAATTCAAAGCGTTGACATATGATTTTTTTTCACTATAATGTTTGTTAACGTTCAGGAAAGACATTTGAGGAAAAATAAAATGTTCATGATTACTAAAACTTGAGATATTATTCACAAAACTGCGTGAAACATGCAAAATTATGACTTTTTATGCTGGATTTGCCTCTAAATCAAAATTTAAAGCGATGACATGTGATTCTTTTTTCATTAAAATGTTTGTTTATGTTAAAATATAAAATGTATGTTTGAAGATGATTTTCTGTATACAGCACAACAATATTGCAGCCTTCTAATAGCGCTCTCGATCAACCAGATTAGTTGAGAAAATTCGTTATCGATATTGTTTTAGCACAATTTGCATGTTGTAGGATAAGAACAACGATACACCGTGCCCCAGAGCTGAGTCGAGAAAAATTGCAGTTCGAAAAGATTCTCGACCTGATCGGGGATCGAACCCGATATCACAACCCTGTGGGAGCGAATCGACATCGCTAACCACAGAGCCACGAGGACCATATACAGCATACAGAATACAGAAAATCACCGAAAAATTTTTTTTTAATTTATACGTTTTTATACGATTACATGCGAAACTTTGACTTTTTATGCGCAATTCGCCTCTGAATCAAAATTCAATGATTTGTTTTTTTTTGCAATAAAATGTTCGTTGTTCTTTCATCTACATTTTTTTTGCAGAATAACCCATATCTCGAGCATGAACATTTTACATTTCTGATGTTTTCGTAGTTTTGTGAATAGTTACATTTTACGGCATTCGATTTACTTTTGTACTTTTGAATTTGAATTTGATTTTTATTAGAGAGCTTTTAACCAGAAGGTCATTCAGCTCTTAATCTTACTGTTTTACTTTTTTTGCGTTAATCCACATCTAGCTGCAGGAAAGGTTACGATTCATTTGTTTGAATATCGATTAAGAGGCAGCTTATGCATTAAAAATCTTTTACTTTCTTATTTTCTACGAAGTTTTGTGGATTAAAAAAAGGCGACTTCCGGTTTCAGGAAAATAACCTAAAGTGATATATGGCCAACAATTTCAATACTTCCGAAAGTGGACCTCCATACGTCATTTTATAGCGATGACACATTTTCTTTTCATTAAAATGTTTGTTAACGTTCAGAAAAGACATTTGAAGAAAAATAACAAGTATCTGATTACTAAATTTGAAATATTATTCACAAAACTACAAGAAACATGCAAATTTATGACTTCTGAAGTGATATTTGGCCAACAATTTTAATACTTTCGAAAGTGGAACTCCATACATCATTTTGAAGTCCAAAATGGTGACTTCCAGTTTCTGTAAATCAGCCCAAAATCACAAAAAAAACAATCCAATATGGGTATTTCCGTTCTGCGCGTTCTCAGAATATTGAAGTAGGGTATCGAACGTCTTCGTCAGTGGTTTTCTTCGGTAGTTTTATTGGCGCAATCTTATGCAAAAAAGGTCCGAAGAAAACCACTGACGAAGACGTTCGACACCCTACTTAAAGGGATGATGGAAGTATAAGATGTAAATTATATTTATGAAGTGAGTTGAGCTAATGCAGCAATGAAATATAAAAAAAAATCTATCTTTGAAACCTTTGATCCCGAGCATCGCCGGGAATGTTCAACTAGTTAGAAATAAACACAGACATATTTGCGTCTCACGAAAACGGGGTGGGGTCCAGAGGGGTGGCACCTTTACCAAAACTTAGAGCTACTATTCCCCTTGAGTAAAATTCCAAGTTTTCCCAAATCGGCCGTTCCAGTGCTGAGAACGAGCATTTTCCAAAACAAGTTCCGTCCCGGGTCTTTACGGGTTAAGCAAAAAACACAAACGTTTCTGAACAACCATACGACTCCATTTTTACCCCAAATACGCAACCCAACGTAACTACCTCAGTGTCGAAAATTTCTTTGGGAGTTTGAGTTCCTTCGGTGCAAAAAAAAACTCTTTTATAATCATAGTAGAGTAGTAAAGTTACAGTTAAATCAGTTCAATCTTTCGCTTTTGATAACGACCTGCAAACGGTTCTCAATATAATCACAAGCCCAGATTTTTCATCCCAGATTTTCACTAACAATAACAATATCGCACGATAGCCTGGGGGGCTAATGCGGTCTCGATCAACTAGATTAGTTGAGAGAATTTGTTATCGATATTGTTTTCGGCACATTTTGCATGTTGTAGGATAAGTACAACGATACACGGTGCCCCAGTGCAGCGTCGAGAAAATTTCCAGCTCGAAAAGATCCTCGACCTGATAGGGAATCGAACTCGATATCACAACCGTGTGGGAGCTCCAGCCGACCGACATCGCTAACCACAGAACCACGGGGACCACGGTATTTTCACTAAACGGTTCTTAAAAGTATCCAAAGCTATGTGTTTAACTCAACCCAGCTTTCCCCTCATTCGATAAAACAATACACAGACGGTGTGCGTAACGCTTGTGTTTTTCGGTGCCTGTGCGGACTAGACAATAGCCGTCCAGCAACCGGAGCAAAAATTTCGTGCGTTGTGCGCAGACAATACACATACTGCTTGTGTTTTCGGTACCGATGCAGTAACAATAAAAGACATCCAACAGATCCTGCCACGCCGCCAAGCGACGGCTTCCTATTAACGACGGTGTCGATTTTTGCAGCCGCCTCTGGAGGATTGTTTGTTTAGCCGAGACGCTTTCTTCAACCTTCCATTAGAGTATTTTTATTCTACCACGTCGCTCTTCGCAGGATTAACCCAGCTAACAGGTCGTGGAGGCAGCAGTAGCGGAATTTCAGTGAAGTATTCACTTCCATTATTATTTATTTTCTATACGGTAGTCTTTTTTGTATTTAATTTGTCTTATTTTGAAAAATGTTTTTTTTATTTGATTACCCATTACTCGATCTCCCAGATGGTCTCGAGGTACGATGCTGGCCTAACAAACCAGTCGTCGTAGGTTCGAGTCTCGGCTCGGGAGAGACTGTTAGTGTCAGTAGGATCGAAGCGCCAGCCCCGAAATTGTCCTGTACACTAAACAGTTGGTTGCAAAGTCTGTGTATCAATAAATAGAAGGTCTAGTTCCGAATCGGAATGTAGCACCAAGGCCATACCTCGCCTTACCCCCCTAGCCATTACTCGATATCCCATCTTGTCACGGTTCGTGGTAGAGCGACAAACTTGAATAACATGGCATATTATCCATGATCCAGATGGAATTTCCTGGATACTAAAACAAATTGGGAAGAGATTGAAATCTCCCTCATGAATTCCCCTGTACCCCCTGTACTCTGATATAGTAAACTGGATATTCGAAACATTCAACACACCAGATACCCTTCAAAATATTCTTCTTGCCCTTCTCTCATATCTTGCGATGACTAATACGTCGAAAGAGGTTAGAAATTTTGTCACTGTATCACAGTGGAATTGCAGTAGTATCTTCGTAAAACAACCACATTCAATTGTGATGCGTGTGCACTCTGTGAGACTTTTCTCAATTCAAACGACCAACTCAAACTCCACGATTTTAACATAATTCATCGAGAAACTGAAACTCACACGGTGGAGTGGTACTTCTAGGGATCGAAAAGTGCTATGCCTTTTACATCGACCTCCCCTCATTCTCGAATATTGAAGTCGTTACCACCCTAGTTCTCGAATACTGAAGTCGTTACCATCCCCGCACCAGTTTTGATTTTGGAAGATATCAACTCTCACTGCTTGCGGTAGTAATCATCTTCCAATCGTTATTTCAATGGATAATGGTTCAACACCCCAAGAATATAGAAAATATATTCGATTAAAATAAAGATTTCTAGATATAAAAGTCCTCAAGTTCAAACTTGAATTTGAGGATTTATGGGGTTTTGTTTTGTAAATAATGTAAATAGTTGTATCACGTTAACGGTCAATCCTACAATTTTAATGTTTTTAAAAACTTTATGTCAATTGATGATATGAACAACTTTTCCGAAGAAATAAAATGGCTAGCACAATTTATTCAGAAGATAGATGTCAGAAGACAGCTGTCATCTGTAGAAAGAAAATTGAAGTTACCTGAATACATTTTTTATGAAGATATTTTTGTTTTTTTATATAATTTCAATTTAAGGAGTAAATATAGTAATGAAGATAGAAAATTAAGCTAACGGAAAATATGATTGTAGAAACTACGAAAAATATAGTTCAGCAGGTGGGACTCGAACCCACAACTTCCAATATCCGGTCAGATGTGTTTCCGTTACACCACCGCAGAACGTTAGAGACGTAGTTCTAGAATCGAGTTTTGTATCGCTTATCCAATTCTCGCACTTCGTACATTTACTCAGTAGAGACTATTATTTATAGCTGGCTATTGTTTCAATACCCTCAGTGGAAGTTGGAATGACTTCTCAGTGTGAGAGATGGAAACGTGCCAGTGATTTGCCATCTCTACCAGCAGCGACATCGACTTGCGTCACGAACATTTTTACTTTTCTTTTTTCGACTCTAAGCAAAGTCATGCTATTTTTAATTTTAATTTAAGGAGTAAATATAGTAATGAAGATAGAAAATTAAACTAACTGAAAATGTGATTGTAGAAACTACGAAAAATATAGTTCAGCAGGTGGGACTCGAACCCACAACTTTCAATTTTTATGCTGAATAACATTGCCCAAGCCATGAACACTGTGAAAACAACCATTTAAAAGTTATGAGGTTTTGTCGCACCAACAGACCAATCTGCCCCACTGTGCGACGCCGCGACTCAAGCTGAGACGGAAGGGACCTCTGGAAAAACGATTAGACGGCATCCCCCCACCTGTATACGCAAAGTTCCTCGGTGTACCGCCAAGCGCTTGCGAAATATGAGAATGAGAATGAAGAGTATTCATTCCACTGGATACTCGATATTTCCAAAAAGGTCTGCTCGGACTCTGTACCGGAACAAAAACAGGCTCAGAGGTGCAAATAAGTGATTTAAAATTATACTAAGGGCATCTTCAGCGGTGGTCTATTTTTGAAACAACTTTATACTAGATTTACACCAGCGAAACCTGAATGGAACCAGCTAATATAGAAAACATTTTCCTTCTCCGCACCGGTGTAGTATATCTTGATGTTTTAAACCGCTGACTTCTGTCACACTGTCCACAATTCAATACCCCATGCTATCAGTTTATGAGACTTGTTATAATAAAAACCACTCAATATTTAACAAACGGAAATTCGATAATTTTTACGCACATTAAACGATTACTTTGGCAAGACACTTTATATCCACAAGATTTTATGGATTTGACGGCTTGACACGAGCGTCAGTGACATTTCTCAGGATGGATTGGTATGATCGAAAAATTTCTGCTACAAGTAGGGCTTCGGAGGATAGCGAAAAATATTTGATCGCGTAGTTAGATGTTCATCTTCCATTTTCGTCTCATCAATCTTTCAGAATCTTGCAGTTCTTTAAACTTGGGTTCGGTTTTGAAGATATTGAAACAAGCCTGCATTTTGAACGTTTTCAGTTCAGTGTCTCGAAGAACATTTTTCTGGCCTCTTACCGTCTCCTCTAGTCCCACTACAATTAAGGCGATTAAAAAATAGTCAACATACGAAATCCTAATGGCTGATGGTTGCAAACCAAGTAGTTGAACCTACGGTTATGATCTTCCGGAATTCCCCTGTTAATTTTCTTCTTCAGAAAAGCCACAAAAATGAATTGTGAATTGTCGTAAAAAAATCCTTGTTTGGTTTATTCCCTAACACTCGCAAAATGCTTATATGTAAATAGCTAAAAATGAGGTATTCAATTGAAATATGACATTTTACCCACCTATTGGTAGAGTAGAAAGGGTTTTAGAACGATCTATTTCTTGTTCCAAAAAGTGACAAAAATAGACTAAAACGTATACCAGTTTCATTTTTTTTTTCAATTTAAATCTGGTATATAACAAAATTTACACCACAGTGAATTTGAGTTTGTTCCGAAAAAGTAGAACAAAACAACGATTTGGACCACCGCTGAGGATGCCCTAACTATCGGTAAATGACCAATTGAAGTAAGTTTTCAATTTTTGTGTTTTGATTGAATCGATCGCAAGAGAAATTTGTAGCCGTCTCAACTGCGGTTACCACATTCACTCAGCTCTAAGTACGTTTTTGACAGTGTGACTCTTATGCGTTTATGGGCAGTATGGCGATGTTTTGTGGTTGAAAAGATATTCTCATCATAGCATTATTCCGCAGCGCCCTTGGACTGAACGTACTTCAGATTGATTGTCCTCAAATTAGAAGGGCAACCAATTTTTTCTTGCCAAATATCGGCAGCAAACAAAGCGCTTACGATATTTTTTCGCTTACGATATTTTTTGGAATGTCTCCAAATAGTTGGTTATCCAGGATAACGCCGAGATCCTTCATATGTTCGACTCCTTGGATGCCGGTACCACAAAACTTGTAGTTAAAATTCGAGGTCTATTAGCCGAAACACCATAAACTTGTAGTTAAAATTGACAGGATGACGAATACGAGCGAGATAAATTGCAGAACATATTCTTAGGTTTAATAAGCATGTTCTTCAGGTTGCACCAATTCATGAAGGCGTCAAACTCTCGCTGGAGGCAAATTGCATCCACCACAAAACCGAATTTCATGCAAATCTTCGAACTACCAGCGAGAGATAAACAAAGACCTTAAGGTATGTAATTTACATCATTGAAGAACAACAGTAAGATAAACGGTCCCAAGTGGCTACCATGTGGGATTCCGGATGAGGCCAAAAAAGCATTTGCTTGAAAATCATAATCAGTTTCTGACCAGCAAAATAGGAATGGCATCGACGAAATAAACTGCCGCTGATGCTGAGTCTTTGGAGTTTGGCAACCGTAAGAGCAACATACGATGCCAGACATAAGCGATTCGGAGTGGTTGATCGACCCGAGACGAATTCGTATCGATCCTCACTTAGGTCTTTGCAAAGTTACAGCAAAAAAAGCCATAATAACAAGCTTAAACAATTTGAAAATGGCACAAAACAACGATATTAATCGGTAATTGTTCACATCCATCCGGCCTCCTTTTTTGTAGACGGCAAAGATGTATGCATTTTTACATACAGAATTTTTCAAACATAAGCTAACCTTATCTTTGAAAGTCATAGCTGAAGATGAATTCGATCCCTTTCGTTAAACGCTAACGTGTCTCCAGAATATTTTTGGTTAAGCCTTCAAACTGCACTGAATGCTTTGCTGATACTTCCTTATACTCAATGATAATATTGGTTAACACAAGTGTGGCCCTAAAGCTTAAACTAAAAAAAATGAAAGCCTATAGGTTCTTAGCGATAGCTGTAAATTTTTGTGCAACCAGCTAACATGTTTCCAGAGCCTTGAATGATTTTTCTCATAAACATCAACGTAAAACGGCACTCATTAACCATTGTACCTATACAACACAAACACAGCTTTGACTTCAGTAGAACGATGATAGTAGATCACAGTAACCGCACTTAGGGTAAATGTACCAATAGTGGCGCAAATAGTAGCTACTTCTGAGAAATTTTAACGAATCCAATTGAGACTTAGTTAACTTTGGATGTATGAACATATGATTTGATAGACAATTTAGTTGTTTTGCTGATAAATAACTCGTTGTGCATTTTTAAAACTAATGAATTTGAAAAAAATCAACAATTGCTATCATAGCTTTTGTACCTTTAGTGGAGGTACTGTTCCTATAATGGTGGTACCATGTACCTATAGTGGAGGTAGTTTTAAAAACTTGAAATTTCTATAAATGAAATGGGTGAAAATTGTACATTTTGAAGTTTGTTGAACAGTCACAAGTATAGAAAACAAAAAACGATGAGTTTAAAATAAATATGGAAATCAATGTGCATATTTTATTACACAAAAAATGGGACATAAGTCCGTCATTTTCTATATAATCTACAGTCCACTGTCTATAGCTCTGCTGAACATTTTATTTAGAATTGTGAATGAAACTAAGAAGAATATGTGAAATTTTGGTAATATTATAATAGGTTGAGTTTAGATATAATTCAAACTAGAAAATCGAGTTGACTGGATTCATTTTCATTTCGCTCATTTTCTATGCAATTGAAAATTAACAACATTTTATGAAAATAAGGGATTTATTAACCAGTAACCATGGAGCATTTCAAATGCATTTAATACAAAGTTAATGTATTCAAAAGATAGCTTATATTAAAAGTCAGTTAAAATGATATAACACAAAAAATAACCTGAAAAAATTCATCAGACGAGAATTATCTCTGACGTTTTAGCTTCAGTGCCTCGAGTAACTCGATCTTTTGCTTTTTTTCTCGATTATTTTCCATTAGCTTCTTACGTTCTTTCTCCTCTCTCTCCTTTTTTCGTAGCTCAGCTTTTTTCTGTTTCTTTTTTCGAAGTTCTTCTTTTTTATTCTTACGTTGCTCAGCTTCCTCTTGTTTTCGCTCACGAATTTTTGTTTTTTCTTTCTTCAGTTGTTCTTTTTTTATTTTAGCTTTTTTTATTTTAGCTCTTTCCTCTACTCCGGCTTTTTTCCTGGCTGCATCATTTTCTTTTTCTTGTTCAAGTCGTCGGATTTCTTTAAGCCGCTCTGAGGCCGTCAGTACCGGGTGGAATTTTCTTTTATAATTCCTGTGAATGTTGCTCCGACGAGGAGTTGGCGGAGTTTGAAGCAATTCGGTTATGCTTATTTTACGGCTCGGAATGTTGTGTCCAGTCTTCTCTTTCATGACACTGAGTGGAATACTGTCATCTGATATGAAACTATCGTCACCTACCTCCTCAATAAATGTTGGATTATCCTCAGATATGTAGTCACTTGACACAGTCATCTCTGGAGTCGTACTGCTCAATAACTGCGAATCAATAGGCATCAACATCTCATATAGCTGCCGGATGATTTCTCCTTCTGCAGATAAGACAGAACCGCTACTAAAGCTGTTAATGCGCTCCCTACCAATGCAATATATAGCAGCTTTGAATAATTACATCTTGTCCTTCTTTTTCCTCATTCAATTCAGGATTGACCTCTACTGAATTGAAGGTGGAAAGTTCCTTGTCTGTTTCTTGAGCTACTGATTTATTAGGGTTTTCGCTAGTTGACTTGGCAATACATTTGTCGTAATCCACATTTTCAGGACCAAAATGGAATAATCCGCAAACTCTGAACCCGTTCTTAACACTGGCCGTTTTGATTCCTTTGGTCATAGCCTATTGCAGTACGTCAGGAAAGTGTTTCAGCAATAGATTTTCACCTCCATTTTCCAGCCGCCACTCCGATACGGCAGTCTTCCAGGCACATTTCAATGGTTTCAAAATGGCGACGTCTGCTGGCTGAGTTATTCTCGTAGTGTTTGGATATAAAGCAATCAACACAATACCCAAATCCAAGCACAGATCGGCCACCTCCGCAGTCGTGTGTGAAGAGTGACCATCCCCGAAATACAGCACTGGGAACTGCACTTTTTTCCTTTGAAGATGAGGGTAGAAAACGTTTCTGATGTATAGCATAAAGTTGGCGGTATCCATCCACCCCTTTGCACTTTTGCCAATACCCCACTCTCCGGGGAACTTCTGCAATACTTCCACAGATAGGCGCTGCATAGGAAGAACAACTCCTGGAGGTACAACTGATCCGTCTGCTCCGAAGGTAAACATTACTGTTATGTTTTTGTGCCCGTCTGCATGCTCGCATTCATACACATTCTTATTGCCACGGCTAGCTAGCACGGCTTTCGTTTGTATGTGTAGGTAGAATGACGTTTCATCGCCGTTGTATATGCGGGTTGCATCCGATGCGGCTGACATAAGGTTGTTTTCCTCGAGTTATGATGTTACGTTCGTGAACCATCCGCGAATGTCTGCCTCTTTTACTTCAGAACTTGCGGAAGACACAGTTTCTGGCATGCGGGAAGTGATTTCACGATGCCGGCGAAGGAATCCTTCCAGCCATTTTCGACCTATAATCGATAAGATGTTAACAATTTTATGACTGATTTTTATTATAATTAATACAAACCTGGGACATTGTTCGTGAACGGATTGGGTCGAGAATTCGTTCCGAAGAATGTCTTCACTTTATGCAGAAGTTATTCCTTAACTACCGGGAATCCTTTCTTCTCCATCGTTTTCAAATATTGCACGAGTTTCTGTTATTCGTCTCCTGTTAGAACAGTAGGTGGCCCTTTCCGGGCTTTTCTGGTCCACTTGCCACTAAGTCGGTAACGAACGGTAGACTGAGGGATGCCATAAGCTTTGCATGCTGCGTACAGTGACTTTTTCTTAGAGAGGACCAACTCCATGCAGCGGGTGATAGCTCCTTCATCGTGTTTATGTGTTTTTTTTTTTCGCTACAGAATCCATTCTGTAATGAGTTATGAAGCTAAAACGTTTTTTTGGTACAAGAATTCTAGAGTTTTTACCTATATGTGGACGCCTTCGTCAACGCGTAGAGGCGGGTAAGCGAGTGGTATCTCTAAAAAAACGGCCAATAGGATCGTCGCTGATCGTTTTGCGTTCGGAGTGTAACACGGCACAAAGCGGAGGACGAAGTAAGCAAAAGATGCGACAATCGCACACACGGCGAGGTACGAATGGACACATTGGTGAGCTGAGGTCCAATGCGCACTTCTGGCGGACCCAGCAAATTGTTTTAAAATAATGAAACATCAGTGAGTTCATTGACTTATTTTTCACTTTGAAACACTTCTTTAATCTTTTGTAACTGAGGATGTACACTCGAAAACGGTTGAAAACAGAATGAAAACTAACTTGCGCAAATGTGCCGTATTTTTATCGGTTTAATGAACTTGGTGGAATAGACTGCTGAATGGCCTTTGTTCCAGTGCAAGTGCCAATGAAATGTCCTTTGAAATGTTGTTTTTATTCGTAGCTTAGAAGTAGTGAATAGGAAGGGCATTGTCCTGCAGCGATGATGTAACGATATAGCTCAAAACCTGTTCGCTGCGCAAACACTGTATATGCGCTAAATATTCAAAAATCTGAACTGTAAACGATTTGTATTCGTTTGACACTTGTAAACATTCGAATGCCTCCACTATGGGAGCAACGGTGTTTGTGTGTACCAATAATGGCGCAGTTGAAAAAAACGGGGTTAAATTTAACAAAAACAATTTAAGTGCTAATGAATCTTTTAATTGATAAGTTTTCTACACAATAAGTACTAAAAATTATATGAGAATTTGTTTTAACTTGATAAATATCCCTTAAATAAAATCGAATGGTGCTTAAGAAAACACTAAAAATCAAGCGGTATTCAGCTAGTGATTTGGAAAAATGTTTTTTCTCTCCAGCGTTTCACTGTAAAAAGGGGATTTTTCCCTTAAACATTACATAAAACCCATACAAACATGTTGCATTATACTTTTTTTGCCAGTCTTACTCAAAATAAAAGAAAAACTCTCTATATCGCACTACCTCCACTATTGGTACTACCTCCACTAAGGGTACATTTACCCTATATACTTCCATTTCTAGAAATGTGTCACACCCAACACTGTCAACAAATGTGTTGATTTCGATGGATTTAACGCAGCTTACGCAGCTGTTCTGTCAAGTTTTATTCCCAACACCAACACACCAGCCAGCTTGTTCCTTCTCTGTCTTCCAATCTCACCACCAGTAACACCAGTGTCTTATTCCTCTCAAATGCACACTACTCTCCATAACGTTACCACCCGTCATAGCAATAGGTCCACAGCAAATAGATTTATAAGTTAGTTTAAAATATTGTTTGTTATAAATAATTTCAAAGATTTTGTTAATATCAAAACTATAAAATGTGCCCGAGTTATCGCGGTTTGGTAATGGCTAGAGGCACCAAAATTCTCAGGGATGTTTTTTTTTTTGTTAGGGAATTAGAATTACGTTGTCCATTGATGTGAACTTTTGTAACATATTCGAGTCAATTGCTATACGTGTCCCCTTGCAAAATACAATGACCACTATTGTTGAGTGATCAGGTACCAGCACCGACACGCTCCCAGTCAGGTGAAATATGGTTTATGAAGCCAATATCCTTCCCAGGATTCAAAGATCAAATCTCTTTGGGATGTAAACAGCCACTGCCAAGAAACCTTGATCTGCGTTTAAATAATGCACCACAACTGCACAGCAGATGTTCCGATGTCTCGCTTTCCATATTACAAAAGCGACAGATATCATCCTGAACCCGGCCAATGTTTTTTAAATGATATCTACTCGGACAGTGCCCCGTTACTAGGCCGACGTATGTACAAAGAGCTCTTTTGTTGAGCTCTAGGTGCTTTTTCGAATGATTCTCGTTTGGTGTGATAAATCTTTTAGATTGGGAACACTTTTTGACATCCAACCAATTGGTTATCACCTTTTGTTCCTCCCAGCGTTTAAGCTCCATTTTCACTGCACAGTTTAATACCGCAGAAAGGTTCTGGGCCGATAAACTGTGAGTTAGATCCTTGTTTTGCAAGTTCGTCTGCCTTTTCATTCCCACCAATGCCACAATGTCCTGGAACCCAATACAAATTTACTGAGTTTGTTCGACATAGCTGTCGCAATGTGAGAATACATTCCCAGACAACCTTGGATGTACATTTATAAGCATCAAGTGCTTTCAGTGCTGCTTGACTGTCAGAGAAAATACAAATATTTGCATGTTTGTATTTCCTAGTCAGACACACATTCGCACATTCAAGGATTGCAAAAATCTCTGCTTGAAACACTGTTGGCCAGTGTCCCATTGCCACTGAAATATTAATTCCAGGGCCGAAGATTCCTGCACCAGTTTTGGTACCTATTTTTGAGCCATCTGTGAAAAATTTTGTTGAACCGGGACGGACATCAGGAACTCCGACTTCCCAGTCTGTACGCGACGTTTCGCATACCTTGTAGGGAATATCATGGTTATCCTGAGGTGCCATGCAGTCTCCATTCATACTCATCACTGGCCCTCTTTTGAAATAGTCCAGTATAGTCAGGTGACCCACAAGATCACTTGACAAGATAGTTTTTGTTCTTTTCAGCCTTAAGGCACTCTTTTCTGCTTCTAGTTGCACGTATTCGTACAACGGCAGCAGATGAAGAATTGCATCAAGAGCTTTTGAAGGGGTGCTTTTCCTGTTATAGCAATGCACGCAAGTCGTTGAACTTTATCTAGCTTTGTTCTAGCGGTGGACTCTTTGGTTTTAGGCCACCACACTAACGCAGCGTAGGTCAGTTTTGGACGTATAATCGATGTGAATATCCACATCACCATTTTCGGTCTCAAGCCCCACTTTCTCCCAACGGTTTTGGAGCACAACCACTGGACGGGAGCACTGACTGCCTTGTTGATTGCATAGTCAAGATGTGCATTCCAGTTTAGCTTGGCATCTAGGATAACTCCTAAGTATTTAACCTGTTCACTGAATGGAATTTCTACTCCTCCAAGCTTGAGAGTTTTCAGATTGAATTTCCTCTTTCTAGTGAAAGGTACGATTACAGCTTTTGTCGGACTAATGCTGAGACCAAGACTGCTACACCAAGACTGGCAGGGATGGTTAAAAAAGTTGTAATCTTCGAGCTTTAGATCAACACTTTTTTTTTTGTCAATCAGTGTAATCCAATATGATCGATTCATTTACATATTCTGCCATACCAATAGAATGCAAGTCTGTTCTTTCTGATATCATGAAAAAAAATTATTTTATCTCATACTTTTTTCATTTACTATTGAAATTAACCATAGAAATATTCTTTTTGTATAGCCAAATGCTTCAACGCGTAGTTAATTAAATTAAATGTTGAAGTTTCATGCATATATTTATGTGCAATAAATAAGACATCCTTCCCTTCGAGATGATACTATCTGATAAAGTATGGTCAACTCGTAATTTATTATCGAAAATTGGCCTATCAAACTGCTATCGGATTGGCAATCGATAATGACTGACATGCACCGTTAATTCGATGCTGGTAAATCGAATCTGCTTTATCTGCAGTTCAGAACTTTATTAAAAGTCAGTTTGCATGACCAGCATCTAGCGGAAGTTAGTTTTCGACTGTTTTCTACCGGCATGAATAGTTACGTTTGTGTATGTGCGTACACTTGGAAGACTGTTGTATAACTTCTTTTGTACTTTTTCTTGGTGTCGGTTGAATTTTCTGATTTATGCTACCGGTACGGCGAAAGTTCAGGCGTTCGAATGCTGGGAATAGTTTGGTAAACTAGTTATGTTGTTCTTGTTTTGATGCTAGGGTTTGCTGTGTGGTGAACAATTTTTCACATAATATATTGCTACGGTAAGCCAACGAGAGCATGAAATACTGTCTGTGGTGCTATTTACTTCAAACAAAATTTTCCTGATATGGAAAAGTGAAGAAATTTATGCTGGATAACCAAGTTTACTTATCCAATCAACTGCTTGAAAATAAGGTTGAGAAAAGCTTGCACAGGGTAGTTATATTTTATCCTGTTTATTTTCCGTCAACCTTATTCTGCCACTTGTTCGTACCAATCACTGGCAATATGACTTGACTCAGGGCCCCCATGACCTACGATTATTTATTTCCTAGACACAAAAAAAGAAACAAAACACAACAAGGTTAACAATAGCTTTAAAGAATTGCCTTTGTGCAACTTTAACTAATTTTAATCAATCGCGGACAACCACAGTTTTTGCTCTCAGATAAACACTGTTATGTTATTGTCACTATGAAAGTTTTCTAAAGTAATTGAATTAGCACTAATTGGAATAATGTTATGTCGCCACTGTACGAGCAAACCACAAAATAGCACTCATTTTTATTATAGTTTTATTCCCGCAAGGGAAAAAAACAATTCTTTCATTGTAGCAATCCTCACTGCTTTGTTGCCCGCCAAAAATCATAATGCAGAAAACGATATGAGTGACATCGTTTGATATTAGCGCTTTGTGTTGCATCATTCTCCGGGGCGAAATACTTTCTACTACTCTGACCGAAGTACGGCACTGCCTCCGACTTGTGAGGCTCGTATTATTATGCGTACATGCGATTGAAGCTGGCTTGGCACCGAAGCAAAGCAGATAGGGGAGGATTGTACAAAACGCACCAGTTAAGCATTTTCGCGATTTACAGCGCTTCAAATCATTTCAAAGCGACATTGAACGTGTAGGATGATTGTAGGATCTATTTATTGTATGTTTATGACGAAGTTAATCATAAAATACTCGATTTCAATGTCTTTTTTGGTAAAAATTACAATTGCCGCCAAACAAGCCCGTGCCCAAAACGCACCACAACAAAGGCCAGTATGCTACAAAGCAGGTGGCTAATATGCCACTAGCAGAAATCAGCACACGAAGTGAGAAGCGCTTGAAGTCTCGAAAGTAAAATAAAAAATAATGGAACATGCTCTAAGTTGTCAAGCAATCCCCTGCAAGCTCTTCATAGTGCATTCCGCCCCAATTTTTGTTTTGATTGTTTTTAAGTAAAAGTTGACGAAAGTTAGTGAAATAATTTGAAATACTCATAGTATTATAAACTCCCAAAGTGTAAAGGTTTGGGGAACCATAGTTTTTTGTATTATTTACTAGTCAGTTAATCATAAAAGCTTAAATAAAATACATGAATAATTACATGTTGAACAGAGCCACAGCCAATTGCACAGTTTTTTGAGTATTTTAGTCATTATGGCACACTTTTTTATATGAGAACTGTGGAGAAGCTGGGTTTTTATGAGAAAAGCGAAGAATTTCGTCTTAAAAAGCCACATGTGTAAATATTTTAAGGAATTAATAGCATAGGCCATCTTACCCAACTGGTGCGTCTTGTACGGTTCTCCCCTAAATGCTACACATTATGCATTTTCCGACTTTTTTGCAGCATCATACATTGCACTCTTGGCACACATTTTTCCCCGCTCCAGGGCCAATGTTCTGTTTTTAAATCAACGACAGTAAAAGAGGCAACCAAACATCCTCTCGAGTAAGAAATTATGGCGTCCCCGGCAAAACGCTTTGTTCGGAGTTCTTTTATCACATTTTCCAATAAATTGGAAACGAACAAACGCTCACACAAAAATATGTCAACATTTTGCATCCTTTCCTCAAACAATGACAGTGCGAGACAGTGATAATACTGTTGTTTGAGATTGCAATCCCCAGCTTCCAAGCGCAAATTTAATGCGTCATTTTTTGTTCGACGGAAAAAACAATTATTGAGTGTCAGCTTGATGCCGGAGCAGTGGGAAAGCAAAAGCAAGTTGAGAAAAGTCCCTACAACAATCAAAACTTTTATTTACTCGCACCATGTGACTTTCCAATCCAGGCTGCGAACAGTTGGCAAGTGCAAATAAAATGCCAACATCAGGCTGTTCAGTAGGTTGTCCGAGTCTCCCCCTCCATGCCATAAATCTTTACTCAGTGCATAAGCAGCAGCACCAGCAGAGCTCGAGTGGCATTCTACAATTTTCTCTTTAACTTTTACTATCGAGTGCTTGGGAAGGACCTTCACTACTGTCTCGGACTCATAAAAGCGATGGTAGTGAAACCGAAGTTGGTTCACTACTCGACATATTCCAGCCGACTATAATACCTATACTTATCCTAAACCAACATCCGAAACAAACAGGCTTCTGATCCTATGGAAGTCGCCATTAGACCACTGAAGTCCCGAGCAAATAATAACCGACTTACCTCGTTGGCAGCGTTGCCCGAGTAGCTCATTCGCTTCACCTTGCGATAGGTATCGTCATCAACAGCCTCCTTCAACGCTTGCTCCAAGGCCGTCTCCAAGCTGCGAGCCTTCGGGTCCTTCTCTAGCTCGGCGTACCTGTCATCGAGTAGAAAGGAATAAAAAGAAAACAGCAAAGTCAATAATGTTGAACAATGGAGGAAAATCACAGTCTTTTTTGCGACAAGGGGTTTTTCATAAAAGGTCAATATAGAAACGATTATTTGCCTCTTCGTAACAATTTTTGCAAAGAACCGACATTACTAAAAGGGAATTTGAAACTTTGTTGCCAATATCCAATATCTAAACTAAAATGAATCATAGGCAGCTTTCACCGCACAAGTACTAAAGCAATCAGTTAGAATGCGAAATCCAAAAAATATTTCAATAGGTTAGGAGAGATTCGTAAGTTCGGTCTAAAAGTTTTCAATACCTTCAACTCCAGCTGTCCAATGGTTTTAGAACCGACCACTAGAAGCGCTGCTGTAAAATTTGCAGTGATTTCGAATTTAAACAGTCTCGAGTCTGATTGAAAATTGTTTCAATATTCTCGATTTTTCGAAGTAAATCTTTCATTTAGGTCCAGTCCAATTTAAACTCAAAATACGGTGAAATTTAAAGTATAGAAATAAATATGGGTCCAGAGTTGAGTATCGGAACCTATACCTAACATTTTTATAGTTCGAATCAGCGTTGCCAGGTATCCAGATTTATCTGGATTATCCAGATTTTTGAACATTAATCCAGGTAGACAGCTTTGATGTTCAATTATCCAGATTTATCATGGATGATCCAGATTTTATCCAGATTTTATTTTCTCTGTTCCGTAAAAAGGTCATCACTTCAAATTTGGCGCGAAATTTTGCAATTTTGTCACCTCAAATTTTGCGTACCCCAAGACTTTTATTCAAAAAATTTAACTTTCACCCCACGAAATGACTGCCAGATTTTTTCCAGATTTTTATTTTGCCTTTTCCAGATTTTTTAAAAAATGACCTGGCGACGCTGGTTCGAATCCAAAATAATTTGCTCACATATAAAATATAAATTTGTGATATAGTAGCAAAGTTTTAAGGATTTTGTTACCATGCTTACTAGTAGAGTTTTCAATATTTCCGGAAATTGATTTCCCGAGAAGCGGCAATGAAAAATATCTTTTCCCGGGACCCTGGGATGAAAAAAATCTTAGCAAATATGAGATTTAAAATAAAGTTTATTATCAAAAGGTAACAAAAATCGTTTATAATTTCATTATCAATTCGCATGCAAAACAGAATATATATTCAAGTTTACATCAGAAATTCACGATCGATTTTTGTTACCAATATTTGCAGACGAGGAGGTTTCAGGTTGCTAAATTAGTTCTCAAGTTAGAAGGAATTTGTGTTTCATTTGTAACTATCATACGAACCTTTCCCAGCCCCAAAAACCCTTACATACAAATTTTCACGTCGATTTGTTCAGTAGTTTTCAAGTCTATATGGATCAAACAGACAGACAGGACCGCATTTTTATATGTGTAGATTAGAATTACGTTATGTCGTGTTTTAAAAAATTCAACCAATAACACAAAATGGCATCTTTTGCCTATAAAAACATCTATATGGATCTTCCGAAGCCAGTTTCTTGTGACGTAATATTTTTGTTCATTGTTGTCGCCGATGACTATTTCGTTCCACTCAGCCAAAATGAACCTTACCGAAACACTTTTTCACTGACACTGACCGATGACTTGACAATCTTCGTTAACGAAAGAAACAAGGAAGAGTATATGAACATTGCATGGAAGTGAAATATTCCATAGGTATATAGTAAAAAGAAATAAACTGATTTTGCTCTCTTGTTACCATCGCATGAAATATAATGAGGTGTTTTGACAGTTCACTTCCATGCAAAAAGCGGGAAGGGAGAACTCTGAAAGGATTGTAAAAAAATAACGTTTATGGACGCTTTTTTTCACTTTCAGTCATTAGTGTCAACAAATATCATCCCTGGCACAATACCCCTTCTTTGGATAAATGATAATAAATGAAACACAAAATTCTGCATAGCTCAAGAACCAATCAAGTAAATGGAACCAAATTTAGCAAGTGGAAGTTTTTTGGAGCAAGAAATATTTCTATTGTGGTTCGACATCGACATTCAGCAGGAGGAACTTTTAAAGGAGAGAGTTTGAAAGGGAGTGGTCCCAAACACAAGTTTCTGCATAACTCCATACTCGAAAGTTAACAAGGAAATGGAATCAAATCTAACATTTCAATCTAACATCTACTCTAGGAGAAGGGATGGGTCCTTCCCACACTAATGAAACACATATTTCAACTAATCTTCAAAGAATTGCTTGAAATGATCGATATGATGCACAGAAGCCAAAAATCGACCCCAGTGGCCATTTTGTAATTAAAAATGGCGACTTCCGCTTTCTGGCAAATAGACCTAAATGACCGAATACCATCAAATATGGGTAACCGGAATGATACCCAGTGGACAACAACTGACTCCACATATCACTTTCAAAATTCAATATGACTACTTCTGCCATCTGGAAAACAGCTTAAATGAAAGAATACTATCCAAAACGGGTATTTTCGTAATTAGTATAATGCACAGGAGCCAAAAATTGACCCCAATAATTGTTAGCGATTGGCAATGGAGTTATTTGATTAATTTCGTTCCCGCAGTAATTCTGAGCTTAATATCGACGGCAATGAAAAATATCATTTCCCGGGACCCTGGGATGAAAAAAATCTTAGCAAAAATGAGATTTAAAACAAAGTTTATTATCAAAAGGTAACAAAAATCGTTTATAATTTCATTATCAATTCGCATGCAAAACAGAATATATATATTCAAGTTTACATCAGAAATTTGCGATCGATTTTTGTTACCAATATTTGCAGACGAGAAGGTTTCAGGTTGCTTAATTAGTTCTCAAGTTAGAAGGAATTTGTGTTTCATTTGTAACTATCATACGAACCTTTCCCAGCCCCAAAAACCCTTACATACAAATTTTCACGTCGATTTGTTCAGTAGTTTTCAAGTCTATATGGATCAAACAGACAGACAGGACCGCATTTTTATATGTGTAGATTGAAATTACGTTATGTCGTGTTTTAAAAAATTCAACCAATAACACAAAATGGCATCTTTTGCCTATAAAAACATCAATATGGATCTTCCGAAGCCACTTTCTTGTGACGTAATATTTTTGTCCATTGTTGTCGCCGATGACTATTTCGTTCCACTCAGCCAAAATGAACCTTTCCGAAACACTTTTTCACTGACACTGACCGATGACTTGACAATCTTCGTTAACAAAAGAAACAAGGAAGAGTATATGAACATTACATGAAAGTGAAATATTCCATAGGTATATAGTAAAAAGAAATAAACTGATTTTGCTCTCTTGTTTCCATCGCATGAAATATAATGAGGTGTTTTGACAGTTCACTTCCATGCAAAAGCGGGAAGGGAGAACTCTGAAAGGATTGTAAAAAAATAACGTTTATGGACGCTTTTTTTCACTTTCAGTCATTAGTGTCAACAAATATCATCCCTGGCACAATACCCCTTCTTTGGATAAATGATAATAAATGAAACACAAAATTCTGCATAGCTCAAGAACCAATCAAGTAAATGGAACCAAATTTAGCAAGTGGAAGTTTTTTGGAGCAAGAAATATTTCTATTGTGGTTCGACATCGACATTCAGCAGGAGGAACTTTTAAAGGAGAGAGTTTGAAAGGGAGTGGTCCCAAACACAAGTTTCTGCATAACTCCATACTCGAAAGTTAACAAGGAAATGGAATCAAATCTAACATTTCAATCTAACATCTACTCTAGGAGAAGGGATGGGTCCTTCCCACACTAATGAAACACATATTTCAACTAATCTTCAAAGAATTGCTTGAAATGATCGATATGATGCACAGAAGCCAAAAATCGACCCCAGTGGCCATTTTGTAATTAAAAATGGCGACTTCCGCTTTCTGGCAAATAGACCTAAATGACCGAATACCATCAAATATGGGTAACCGGAATGATACCCAGTGGACAACAACTGACTCCACATATCACTTTCAAAATTCAATATGACTACTTCTGCCATCTGGAAAACAGCTTAAATGAAAGAATACTATCCAAAACGGGTATTTTCGTAATTAGTATAATGCACAGGAGCCAAAAATTGACCCCAATAATTGTTAGCGATTGGCAATGGAGTTATTTGATTAATTTCGTTCCCGCAGTAATTCTGAGCTTAATATCGACGAAACAGAAATTCATTTCGAATGTGTTTCCGAAAATCTTTCAGAATCATGTAAACCATGATTGAGTGCACTTAGAATCTTGACGGTAGAAAATAAAAATGCCGTGGTAAAAAATAGAAGGAGGGTGGTATCCAAGACACGACCGCATAGTTGACGTAGGACTATAATAGTTTTATATTTCCCTTTGAGGCTTTGTTTGATTTGAGCTCGTTTTACTTCTGGCACGGTTAGATTTTGGCACACATGTGCCAAAAACGAGCGATTATGTCTAATCACATTTCTTAATTTTCTTGATTATTTGAATCAATTTAACCTTAATATCCCCAAAAAGAGTATTTTGGTTCTTTATGTTGCCGAAGTGGATGACCGGAATCGGTAAAACGGTTCCTGGAATATGCACATGTGCCGGTAATATAATGATCATGCATGATGAAAGCAGTACTAAGCCACTAATTACTCGGGTAGTAATATCAATTATCTAGGTCGTCAGCCTCAATTCATCAAGCGACACATCAAACGACTTCGAACTAAAACTACTTCATTGGTGGAAATATCTATGAAAAAAAGTCATGAGAAGAGAACCGTTCATTTTTTGCATGGTTCAATCTTGACAACAAGAAAATTCTGCCGTGTCGTGTTTGGCAAAATCGAACGGGGTCTATATTTTGATTATTTATTTGCAGCCTCTATTTTAGAAATAAAAAATATTCTCTTTATAATTGATAAAAACCTTTTATTCTAATACAGTCAATTTTCTTCAATACGCGAAAATGCAAGCTTCTATACAGACCTTAATTGAGTACGAATGAGTAGAAATTAAACAACATTTATTTGTCTTGTGAACGATGGCTCACTCTCCGATCACCAAGCGGCAAAGATATCACATAATAAAATTTTCCTGCAATTACAAGTTCGTGGAAAAAATAACTACAAAGAATTATAGTTTTTAAACAAAAATGTATATTCACAGAAAATTTAGAATGGACATTAGAAAAACAGAGTGTAGAGTTCAAAAATAAACAACGCATTTTATCTGTACAATGAACCTAATTTATATATTCTGCTATCTGCCTCGACCGGCACGTACAGAATTTTGTTGTCCCCGGTGGCGCAGTGTATTTTACGGCACCCGAATAATTATATTGAATTCTGATATTTGCTACTATACGAAACAGGAAGAAGAAGAAGACAATTCAAACGGCAATTCGATTGTGTTACAAATCGCAAAAAGATATCTACGCGTTAGCCCAACACGCCCCACTGTGCGTCGACAGCGGCAATGTGGCCTTCACTTGGCTTGGCTGCAGACACAAATAAATATCGATTTCTACTGCACTGATAGACGACGAGTGACCAGCGCTCTATTCATACATTACTCGGTGCAGTACTGTTGCCAGCATGTTTTCCTTCAAGACATCAGTTTTAATAACATTCTAACCGCAGAACGTAAAACTGTCTGATATTGGAGGTGGTTACGAGCTTTCCGAAAAAGCTTCACCTTCAAGACATTAAAATAGTCTAGGCTCATGGAAGCGAACATCAGTTGACCTATTGGGACGGGGAGATTCTGTCATTTTTTTTGCCATCGCTGTACAAAATATCACAGCAGGCGGTTGGTGTCTACTCATGAAGTCAGTGCCAGGCGTGCTCGCATGTGATTGGTACATTGTTCGTGAAAATACGACCTTGAAAATTTTGTGAAATTTTCACTGTTCAACAATGATATGATAATGATAACTGAGGAATCACAAAATTGTCCATCATTTTATCAATCCAACAACATATTGATTATTGTAATCCATCATGTGGTTACATCAGTATTTTTTGTTTTTTTGACGTAGAACTACGTTTTACTTTAGCATACCACACAGGGATGCAAACTGAAAAACTGGGACGAAATTTGTCACTTTTCAAATGCTTAGAGGTCAGTTGGTTTTCAACCGATTTTCTTCATTCTTGCAGCAATCGATTGGAAAATCATACACGCATCTGCCCAAATGCAGAAAAAGGTTGTTTGAATCTACGAACTATTTCACTATTGAAAATTGTCAAGCCTTGTTGGAATAAAAATAACGTCCTCTGATGGGTCGCTTGCTTGCTGTGTGTGTATGATATGGTATGATGTGTGTATGGTATGATAATATGGTATGATGTGTGTGTATGAATGATATGATTTGTTTGTGTGTGTCTGTATGATATGGTATGATGTGTATGTGTCTGTAAAAAAAAACAAAGCCTTGGTGCTACATTCCGTATCGGAACTCGACCTTCTGTTTATTATACACAGACCTCGCAGCCAACTGTTGAGTGTACAGGACAATTGCGGGGCTAGCGCTACGATCCTACTGACACTAACAGTCTCTCCCGAGCCGAGACACGAACCTACGACGACTGGCTTGTTAGGCCAGCATCGTACCTCGAGACCAGCTGGGAGATGTGTATGTGTCTGTATGATATGGTATGATGTGGGTGTCTATGATATGGTATGATTTGTGTGTGTGCTGTGTATGGTTTTTAACTCGGCACGTTCTGCTAACTGTTGAATCCGGTTCACGAAATTCACAATCATTCATTAGTAGACATTATAACTCATTACCCAAGTAAAAATATTGGTTTTATCAAAGTTTTATAGCACTCAATACAGCCAAAAAAGCGCTATGAAACTTTGATAAAACCAGTTGTGTTACTAGGGTAATGAAATACTTAATGCATTTGTTAATAGTGTACGTAGTTCTACGTCATTTATGCGGTCGTGTCTTGGATACAACCTCCTACTTTTTTTTTAATAATAAGAATTCGTGGAAATCAACAGATTGTATGAATAATTAGTAGATTGGAAGAATAATCCCGAAGAAGTAACCAACTATTCAACGGATCATGCTTAGCAATCTGAACCAATCAAAATTGTGTAAAAAAATCATTACTCTAGTTACGGGACGGGTGTTGATTACACTTTTCGTAGGGGAACTGCTCCATTATTCATCTCATTGAGCCGATATTCACGAAGAATGTACGGATTAAACACCAAATTTTCACGAAATCATTTAACAAATAAACAAAATACGCCTACGTGCTCTTATGAAATCGTTCAGCATTATATATTAAGTAAACTTAACTAGATTTATCCTGAATTTTGTAAAACAAACAATTTTTCACAACGCTTCCATATCCATCTCAAAACTTGAATCACTGCTCAATTATTCATCTGACGACGTCCCTATATTTATCGCACTGTTAATCATGAATGAATCACATTGTCATGAATGAACGTAACCACAGCCCGTCGTAGTAGGTTACCTAGATCCGCTGTAGTTGTTTACGTGCAAAACTTGTTTTCTGTGGTAGGTGATTGAATCAAATTTAGATCAAATTTAGAGCTTTTAAGTGAGTTTTTGAGGATCCTATTTTATCTCAAGTGAACTAAGAAGAATCCATTCCATGGATTAGCAGATTGGTTTAGTTAGAAAATATGTGTTTTTTCCTGTTTTCAATTGTGTTTTCATGTTGTAGGAGATGAATATAAGGGCTGAGATGAATAATGGAGCAGTTCCCCTATGAATCTTCTAATTTTTTGAGTTGTGCAGAAATCTTGAAAATTTAAATTTTCGAAATCTTGAAAATTTTAAATTGCTGTATCTTTTAAACTTTAGATTTTGTTTTTTTTTTTCTACTGTAAAATCGTCTGCCATACACATTGGCGTGGACAACATCAATGTTACATGGGGGACAGTTTGAAAAAAAAAACGCAATGTTGGCAACAAGGCAGAGCCTTATTGATTACTTAGTTCGATTCTACATCTAAAACCCTTCAAAAACAAGATCAAGGTCAAAGTTGTAGCTCCTCGGAGTTCCGAGATCTGATATCTATAAATTAAAAGAAATTTTTTTCTTAATTCGCAAAATGTGAGGGCAGTCGGAGGTCCACCAATCGGTACAAAATCTTGAATTTATAAGTTCTAGCCCAAAATTCATCGACTCTCAAATTTTGGTTGAAATCTGACATGGTCGATGCATCCGACACTTCAAATGGAATGTGAACCTGGATTCGAACATACGACGACTGGCTTGTTAGCCAGTACTCGTGAACAGTTAGGAGATACACATATGTAGAGTCAAACGTGCGCTACAAAATGATGTTAAGAGATATTTTTTTTTTCCTCATCTATAGTTTATTGACACGGCACAAATACAATTCAATGTTTAACGGCGCCAATTATATCTGGTAGCTTACTTTCTAAAGTATCTTAATAACTAAAAGCAAATTTTTTATCCTCGCTGCCGACTAAACTAAATCTAACTTAATGCTAGGATATTTTGCATTAAAAGCACAGGTTTGCTGTTTGATGGTTTTCATTGCCATAGGTAAGCAGCATATTAAATTTGTTCCGCTGCTGGGCCAAGATATTACGGACTGGCATATTGGGTTGTTTCCATCGGGCCTTGAGAGTATCGCGCGGGTCTGATTGCTGTTTCCGTATCCGGGGTCTTAACGTGTTCTTGTCGTTTGGTTGGATGTAGGCGGAGAGGGATAGGACTAAACTGGGGCGTGGATGGATTTCAGGAGAACGTATATAAGGGACATGTGGGATAGGTCACGGCTCGCCAAGACATCACGAACAGGAACAGCCGGCTGCCTACCTTCGGCCAGCAGGGAAGCTATTAATCTAGACCTGGCGTCACGGTGTACAGAGCATGACCGAACAACGTGCTCTATGTCGTGATAACCTTCACCACAGGCACAGATACCACTCTCCCCGAGCCCAACACGACGGAGATACGCATCAAATCTATAGTGATTGGACATAAGCCGGGACATCACGCAAATGAAATCCCGACCTACATCCAACCCCTTGAACCACGGGTTCGTCGATACCTTGGGGATTATGGAATGTAACCACCTTCCCAGTTCCCCCTTGGGCCAAGAATTTTGCCAACTGATGATCGTATTCTGACGTACAAATGCGAAAAATTCATTAAAGGCAATTGGTCTTTCATAAATATCACCGTTTCTTGCGCCCACCTTAGCCAAAGAGTCCGCTTTCTCATTACCCGGTATCGAGCAGTGAGAAGGGACCCACGCTAAGGTAATCTGAGTAGATTTTTCGGATAAAGCACTCAGATGTTCCCGTATTTTCCCCAGGAAATACGGAGAGTGCCTAACATCTTTCATCGATCGGAGAGCCTCAATGGAACTGAGACTGTCCGTAAAGATGAAATAATGGTCCGTGGGCATTTTTTCGATAACCCCTAGGGTGTACTGAATTGCAGCTAATTCTGCGACGTAAACAGAAGCAGGATTATCGAGCTTATGGGAGACGGTTAAATTGTTATTGAAGATACCGAAGCCAGTGGACCCATCAAGAAGTGATCCGTCAGTGTAGTACATATTGTCGCAGTTGATGTTTCGATATTTATTGGAAAAAAATTTAGGGATCTGCTGCACGCGTAAATGATCCGGGATTCCACGAGTTTCTTCTATCATGGATGTATCGAAAAACACAGTAGAATCAGAAGTATTTGATAAGTCGACACGATTTGGAATATTCGAAGAAGGGTTAATATTTTGGGACATGTGATTGAAATACAATGTCATAAAACGGGTTTGAGAATTAAGTTCGATTAACCTTTCAAAATTTTCAATCACGGGACGGTTCAAGACCTCACATTTGATTAGAATACGAGAAGACAGGCTCCAGAAGCGGTTTTTCAATGGTGGAACTCCAGCTAAGATCTCCAAACTCATCGTATGGGTCGATTGCATGCAACCCAAGGCGATACGCAGACAACGATATTGTATTCGCTCCAGTTTGATCAAATGTGTGTTTGCTGCGGAGCGGAAGCAGAAACACCCGTACTCAATAACAGACAGTATCGTTGTTTGGTAAAGCCTTATAAGGTCTCCTGGGTGGGCTCCCCACCATTGTCCGGTTATTGTACGAAGAAAATTCACTCTTTGTTGACATTTTTTCATCAGATACCTCACGTGACAACCCCAGGTGCCTTCAGAGTCGAACCAGATACCAAGATATTTGTGTACCAAAACCTGAGAAATCGTTTTACCCATTAATTGTGTTTGAAGCTGAGCAGGTTCATGCTTCCTAGAAAAAACTACTATCTCAGTCTTCTCCGGAGAGAATTCGATACCTAGCTGTAAAGCCCAAGCAGACAAATTGTCCAAGGTATCTTGCAATGGTCCTTGCAAATCGGCAGCTTTGGCTCCAGTAACAGAGATTACACTGTCGTCTGCAAGTTGTCTTATCGTGCATGAATTTGCCAGACATTCGTCGATGTCATTTACATAAAAGTTGTAAAGAAGGGGGCTTAAACATGAGCCCTGGGGAAGACCCATGTAGCTAATGCGAAAAGTTGCCAAATCGCCGTGCGTAAAATGCATGTGGAGAAAATCCTTGTCGGTGAAGTTTACCCGAAAGAATGTCAATAGAAACGGAATCAAAAGCCCCCTTAATGTCCAAGAACGCAGACGCCATTTGTTTTTGCGAGCATACGCCAGCTGAATATCTGTTGAAAGCAACGCAAGACAATCATTCGTCCCTTTGGCACGGCGGAAGCCAAATTGAGTATCTGATAGTAGACCATTTGATTCGACCCAATGGTCTAAACGACGGAGTATCATTTTTTCCATCAATTTCCGGATACAGGATAGCATTGCAATCGGCCTATAAGAGTTGTGATCAGAAGCTGGTTTCCCTGGTTTTTGGATGGCGATCACCTTCACTTGCCTCCAATCCTGCGGTACAATGTTTTGCTCCAGGAACTTATTGAACAAGTTCAACAAGCACCTCCTGGCATTGCCGGGTAGATTCTTCAACAAGTTGAATTTGATTCTATCTAACCCAGGCGCGTTTTTGTTACAGGACAGGAGGGCAACTGAAAATTCTGCCATCGTAAAAGGTGATTCTATCGCGTCGTGGCCCGGAGACGCATCGCGAACAATGTTTTGCTCAGGAACAGAGTCCGGACATACTTTCCTGGCAAAATCGAATATCCACCGACTTGAAGACTCCTCGCTTTCGTTGACCGTTACGCGATTCCGCATTCTTCGGGCTGTGTTCCAAAGAGTGCTCATCGATGTCTCCCTCGACGTCTCGTTCACGAACCGACGCCAATATCCGCGTTTCTTTGCTTTAGCCAAACTTTTAAGCTTGGTATCAAGCTCCGAATACCGTAAATAGTCGCCAGGTATACCTCCCTTCTGGAAGGCCAAAAACGCGTCGGATCTTTGCGTGTAGACATCGGAGCACTCTTGGTCCCACCACGGAGTGGGAGGCCGTTCTTTGATCGTCACGCCGCGATATTTCTTCGTTTGGGCTTGCAACGCGGCGTCGAGAATCAAGCCCGCGTGGAGGTTGTATTCTTCAAGTGGTGGATGATGTTGAATCGACTCGACCGCTTTTGAAATCATTTCCTCGTATAACTTCCAATCGACATTCCGTGTGAGGTCATACGGAATGTCAATTGGTCGCATGCGAGTTGACCCGTTTGTAATTGAAATAAGAATAGGCAGATGGTCGCTACCGTGAGGATCGAGGATTACCTTCCATGTGCAATCCAACCGTAGCGACGTCGAACATAAGGATAGATCCAAAGCGCTTGGGCGCGCTGGAGGTTTCGGGATACGTGTCATTTCACCGTTGTTTAAAATAGTCATGTCGAAGTCATCGCAAAGGTTATAGATTAAAGAGGAGCGGTTATCATTGTAAGGGGAACCCCAAGCCACACCATGAGAGTTGAAGTCTCCCAAAATCAAACGTGGCGAGGGAAGAAGTTCTATTAAATCAAAGAGCAACCGTTGCCCAACCTGTGCTCTGGGAGGAATATATATTGAGGCAATACAAAGCTCTTTACCTTGTATTGTCATTTGACATGCGACAACTTCGATGCCTGGAATCGAGGGGAGGTTAATACGATAGATAGAATAGCACTTTTTAATCCCTAAAAGTACTCCTCCATATGGGGTGTCTCGATCAAGGCGAATAATATTAAAATCATGGAAGTTAAGATCAATATTTGAAGTAAGCCAAGTTTCACAAAGGGAAAATGCATCGCATTTGTTTTTATTTATCAAAACTTTAAGTGAATCAATTTTTGGTAAAATACTTCTACAATTCCACTGTGAGACAGAGATAGAATCCTTCATATACGCAGTTGAATTAGGCATCGAAGGATACAATCGCTGCAAGGAGGGGCCATTGGGCAGTCAACTGCTTCAAAAATGATCTAACTGTTGGGAGGAATGCTGTAAGAAAAATTTTAATTGGATCGGGTACATTGAAATTTTCAAAAATCCAGTCCACAATGTCAGAAAATTTCACTAATCCAGAGTTTGTTTCATCAACTGGATGTGCAAAAGGAACAACTGGGGTTTTAGATGTTCCTGGCAGTGCTGGAAACTCCCTCTGGGACTTTAAATTTGCAAGCCCAGGAGGAGTTTGCTTCGGTTTTTCCGCAGCACTGTTTGGTTTGTTCGTACTTTTCATTACACTTTGGGAAATCTTAGGACCTTTACGGGAAAGTTTAGGAGAAGAAACATTTTTCCTCTTCCTAGACTCCCCAGGATTGGCATAAGATGTTCCCGCTGATGAATCGTCAGAATCGGTTTCATCAGAGGACAACAGATCAAAGGGGTTCGATGTTATGGTAGAAGTGGTCACGGTATTCTTCAGCATCTCAGCATAAGAACGCTTCGAACACTCCTTAAGTGACCGCTTGATTTTATCTCTGCGCTGCATGTACACCGGGCATGTGGAGAGCTCATGCTGGTTTTCCCCACAGTGAATACATTTTTCAGCATTAACACTGCAAGAATCTCCCGCATGAGTCTCCCCACACTTGCTACATCGTGCCTTATTGCAGCAGTAGGCGGCTGTGTGGCCTTACTGCTTGCAATTGGTGCAATTCATAACACGGGGTACATACAATCGCACAGGCAGACGAACCCGGTCGATCGAGACGTGGCTAGGGAGTGCAGATCCGGCAAACGTAACGCGAAACGAGTCTGACGGAGTGTAAACTTTTTTACCGCCGACGAGAGACATGGACCGCTATTGCTTACAATCCAAAATCTTCGCCTGTGTTTCGGTATTTTTGAAGCAACCGGTTGCGCTTTTTAGGATACACTCGACAGACAGACTCGAATCGGCTATGACACCGTCGATCTCCACGTCTCGTGCGGGTATGTAAACGCGATACTCGCGTGTGAAGAGCTCAGAGCAAGCGATAGCATTGGCCTGTGCCAGATCACTGACCACGACACGGAGCTTGTTAGGTCGGACCTTGGAAATTTCGGTCACGGCCTTGTACCCCTTCGTCAGGTCTTTAGAAATTTGCAGTATGTTTAACCGCTTTGAGTTCACTCCTGCCTTTGGACGAAAATAAACAGTATAGCTGCCCTGTTGAGATCCGTCCGGGTAAAGCCTGGGGCGAGGGGGGACTGGGGAATGAACAGGGGAGGGGGTAACAGAAGGGTCAGGGTCAGGGGGGTTCGGGGATGGTGGCACGGGAGGCGAGGGATCTATATCCATCGCGCTAAATGTAGCGCCCTAGCGCCGACAAGAACACGTACCTATTTGCTTCTTCCTTCCAGCAGTGGTTGTCCGATCGTTCGAAGCTGCACCCAAAGCAGCCAGCAGCACCAGTACAGCAGCACCAATACAGCCACCAGCGGTGAGCCGGGTGTGAGATCACTCAGCACAGCGACACGACTCGACTGTCAAATGATGGCCTTGAATTAGAAAGATCTATTCACTGTGCACAGATCAAAACTGCAGCTGGTATTTTGCACCAATACAGCCAAAGTTGCGAGCCGGGTACAGCACGTAGCGACACAATTCACAATCTAGTTGGCCTTTAGCGCGAATAATACACTCTTTTGTTTGGCTATTCGTACACACGGACCGGATTGTAATAGAACGACCACTTTGCACGTCCGTTTCTGTCGAGTGTTCGACGCGGAATGTTTAGAGATATTTTTTGCTGCAGAAAAAAACGACAAACAAATGAAAAGGGCGTATTTTAATGTGATAATAACTTTTAATAGGATTCATAAATTTTCAATTTCAGCTAAATTATCCTTAAAAGCTCTGAAAGTCGTCCAAGAACAGTTTTGTTGTGAATATTTAAATAGAAAATTTAGAGCAAAATTGACGATTTTTGAAATGCGTTATTGAAAAAGCTCTGAATCGATTATTTTCAAAAATAAAAATAAAACTTTTTCAATAAAGTTGCAAAATTACAATATTGTACTATCTCTAATGTTATTCATAAAAAAACAAAATAGTTAGATTCGAATTTTTATCGAAAATTCATAAATTTTTATAACATGAAAATAAGAATTTCATCATATGTAGAAAAAAGAAAGTTTTTCTCTAAAATATTGCTCACGAATACTGCCACTGAGAGCTAAATTTCTCCCTTATTTCAGGCAGTAATGGTCTTGGTACGAAGTTCGAAGAAGGAAAGGAAAATGAACTACAATATTTCATTTGACTATATGCGATGAGACATCGATATAGGTGTAGTTTAATACCCTTGGAATTGGTAAAACAATATGAAAAACATCTCTGGAACTAAAACTCCCAGATCTGATACGATTTGAAGAAAACAAAAAAAACATTAAGTTCATAATACAAATACGAAGAAAATAAAAGAATTAGTCTTCCTTAACTTAGAGTTTTTGCATAAATTTATATCTTTTGGCCGGAATTGCGTATTTTTTGCAGTAAGGTTATCGTCATAAAAAAAGTATTCCAAGCGATTAAACTAATTGAAAATTTCGACAGTTAAATATCGTACACCGATATAAGGGAAATTTATAAGTTGTTCAAATAAAAAAGCTTAAAATTTGAACATTGAAATAACTAAAAAAAATGTGAGGAAAGCATTGATGCAGTAATGTCCGATCATCAATGCAAAAGTCATTCCGGTAAAATGGCTTTTCCCTTCATCAAATAATTTTTCTCTTCATCACATGACTTCCGCAAATTTAAAGCGGCGCGAGAATGTTTCCACTAACATTTACAAAAACCTGGATACATAATTCACTTGTGGAATTTTTGGATGGAAATAACTAACAAACAAAAACGAAGGTTTACTTCAACATGAATACCCTCGGTAAACAGCAGCGCAAATATATTTATTCAACCTTAAATATGAAGCTTTCACCATCCCACCGCTCGCAGCATGGATTCTCCAAGGCGCCCGACGGTTATAAATGTCCATCCCACAGGAAAAGCACTAGTCTTCGAAAACAAAGATGATATCGAAGAAATATTGTTTTCACTCAACTTTTTGCCATAAAAAAATATTTATCATACGTACTTCTACTATCAGACTTCGATTATACTTTTATCTATTCCTGTACTCCACAGCTCACTGTTAAACAGGTTAGCTAGAAATATGCATTGCGATTGCTCGAATATAACTCAAAAGTGAACACGGCAAACATTCGCCGGTTCACAAGGCCAGTTTCGGTGCCAGTGAATCGGTGCCGAATTTATTGATTCGGTTCAGTGATTCAGACATGAAATTCAATCGGCACTCGACATTAGGAAAAAGCCTCGAAAAAAGTTGAGCAGATTGGGTTTCAACCTGCGGCGGTGTTGGATGAGAAGTGTGCCCGAACCAGATGTGCAAATAGCTATTACATTTTGTTCGATGGAGGTCTCAATTGAAATGACAAACACGGGAGTATTTTGAAAATAAGGAATATCATAGTTCAGCGTGATTGTTACTGTAAGACGGGAGAAGTTTTTTAAACATATCAATATGTCATGTTGACGCACAAAATGACAAGCTGGGCACCCTATTCAACCACCTCTCGATGGATGATGAAGTAACACGTCAGCCGGCAAAAACGACAGCTGACAGCGAATTCGCCGAACTCTCAGACAACGCCATTGTTCGGTCTATATGAACTGTAAAATGTTTCTGTTCCTATCTAAATTTGTTTAGTTTTCAATTTGGTGGCTCGAAAGTACGATCTAAAATGTGGGCTATAAAAACTCGATAGAATTTTTTTCTGGGAAATTCGTTGCATTCACCCTCTACTCTACGTTCATAATGGACTCTCTAGAATTGAGCTTCTCGTCTGTTTCCTGGAATTAGATTTGCCAGCTGGCAGAGTACACATCGCTTTCTCGATTTCCCATCGTTTCCTTGCGGTAAATCATTTACTCAAATTAATCTTTTGTCATTTCACTCTACCGTCACGTTCAAGTTCAGAACCCTCGAAATTGGCATAATTAACTAAAGTCAACCTGGCTTCATTCCCATGAATGTGTGGCCATGATACTTTTAGTACAGTCATCTGTCTACCGGTCGGAAAGGTGTTTGCAAGTCTCACCTGCCACCTGCTGGTTGCGGTGCTAGCAGCAACAGCAGCAGCAAGGGAAAAGTGTGAAAAGCTCTTCTTTACTTGCAGGAAAGACTGTTGACTGAAGGCATGTCTCGAGGACTGATACCTATTAGTATCTAGTTGCAGATCACCGGCGTTGGAAATCTTTCACCGCATCTTTCACACCATTGCTGTTACCGCCGCCATCGTCGTCATCTTTGGCACCGAGTCTGCCACACCAGTAGTAATACCCCTGGCTTGTGGTATGCTTGCCTGTCAACGAACATAACAGGCGCAGCCTTGGCATCATCACGTGATGAGAAGCAATTTTTCACATTCTGCCCGCCCCGCTGCTGGTCTTAGGTTCTTGGTAATAGCCTGTAATAATGTATGCCAAGCGCCGAGGAACTCCAGCGTTGATAGTCAACAGTATTTCTGGCACTGATACAGGCGGCTACTATGCTGCAACGTGAGAAAGAGCATCCACATCGGTGGAAAACTTCCAGCTTCATGCGACGATGCATGCTCTGCATCTGAATGAGGAAGAAGCGGAAGCTTGATTATTGTTGAGTGATTGTAAATGTCGTACTGTATGCATGCAGGATGCGTTCAGTGCCGGTAGAATGCATTTCCTTTCATTAGGGATTAATTGTGGTGAGTAATTATCCTGTTCGCATTATTTACTATCGTATCAGTTGGCTGATCAATGAACTGTAAGTTAGAGCATAGTTTTCTTCGAGGGATTTCTGATTCTACCAGACACCAACAGCGGCAGAACATTAGAGGTGGAAAATATGGTAAAATCACTATAATACAACAACAGTATTTTCCATGCTCTAAGTGGCCTGTCCGCACGACAGTTTCGTAGTGGTGTAAGCTAGGCGATTAGGTGAATAACAGGCAGTAACTTTGCAGCTTAGCTTTGAGCTTCACTTCCGCAGAACGGTAATCTGACAGTAGCTTTTAACCGAGTCATTCTTGCACTCGAAGAAGATGACACGGCAAGTGTTCAACGTCCTGTACCGAATTAATTCTGCTGAATATTACAAGAAGTAATACATTAACAAGTTGCTGAAAAATTGTTGTGAATCCGGGCTTTTGGAACGCAAGTAATATGAAGTTAATTCACTGAAACAAGTATATTTTGATAAATGATAATCCATTATTTTTATATTCCTGTAGGCTGCATACTCAAATATGCAAATAGATTATTATACTCAAATATGGCCAACTGAATTGATCATATTTTTTGTCATTGTTCTCCAGCAATTGTCTATTCTGTCATTTTGTCTATTCTGTCATTATTAAATTAATTCAAAAACATCGAAAAATGTCAAAAAAGTTTGAAATATAGAATAAAACTTACACGTATAATTGATTTGGATTACCACTTTGCTTCTTCGCTTAGCCAGCGTTGTCGTCGCAAATTTAATCTTCATCGTCACCTATTCGTTGTAGTAGAATCAGAACACGCCAGGAAGACACTAACGAAAATTGCGCAACAGAAATGTTCACTGAAGAGTTGAAAGGAATGACAAATGCCGACCGAATTTCAACAAGTTAAAAAAAAGTAATTTTTTTCCTCGATGAAAAAGGCATAATCTTAATCTATGGGAGACTTGTACATTCCTCTGAAAATTACCAAACCAAGCACCCTACGATCTTACCTAAAATCTACCGACTTGCAATCCTCAGCACGAAACACTAGCACGACTAGTAATAATGTTACGAACATCAGATCACAAAAAAAATCGGAGAAAATTGACTTTCTGGGTATCTGGAATTTTTGAGCTGGAAAACTACCTCTTCTCAAAAGTTTCTAAGTCACACCCTGTAGGTTTTATAAGAGATATGGAACACGCGTCACCTCCTGCTATCTGCTTCCATCCGACATGAAAAAATGGCTTGACGCTCTCTATCCCAACACGGTATGGGCTATATTGTTGCATGTGTGAGAGGCCCATCGGTTCGATTCCGTCGGCTACCAACATTAAATGAAATTCTTCTTCCATACTTTCGTTCTACATACGGAATTCAATCTTTTGCGTTAGACGAAAACGGGAGAAACATAACATTAGAAAAGGTAGGGCCACTTACAAAAATAAGATGGGACCTCTTACAACATGTATCTGAGATATACTTCAGGAACAAAAAGTAGGGTCGTAATTGATTAACCACGTGATTTTCAATTGATTTTTTCTTTTTGAAACGTCCATTCGCTGTTTGTCTCATTCATGTTTACCTGGCAACTTAAGTTACGGTAGTTGAAGGCCAGGCTTGTTATTTTCCTCAATATGTAGCAGAGTGAGCAGAGTGAACATTCACCGCTGCGTGTAGCAATATTTTCACACCCTACTTTTTTCTTCTGCTTTGTGATGTGTTTCTGCCACTTGCAGAAAAATTAATACACATACTGCTTACCAACAATTATGCGAAACAAAAGTGATGAGTCACTCTAGTGATGAGTCACTGTGACGAACGGCTGGATTTTTTTTAGTTTCGTGATGCAAATCCAACAACGCAGACCATTTTCCTACCTAGATGCTCCCGTCATTTGATATATGCTTAAAAGGCACACAGTAAAAAATTACCGAGCTCTGTTGTGTAGTTATTGAGCGTATTGTCCTTTCGTGTGAGAAAGATCACACCAGTTTATTATCTCTCTGGAGAGATGATTTCAGATTTCACCGTAGTGTTTCCTTTGCAAGCTCTTCACATACAAATGATTCACTGCTCTCTTCAAGCAAGTGTGTCGCTTTACTCACCAGTGTGAGAGCAATTTTTTTCGCAATGGAAGATATTTTTCTACACGCTAGTGATAATTTGAGGAGAAACGACAAATCTGCGCTTATCAGTAGCGAAACGTGAAATGCATAAAACTAACGTCTGGTGTTATTTCGAAAAAAGGAAGAAATTGACTTTATGGGACTTTGAAAGCTGGTAACTCCCTCATCTCAAAAATGTCTAAGCCTCACTCTTTAGGCTATATAATAGTCTGCTTTCGACTCGAACAAATATCTTGCCAAATATTTATATGCAACATGCGGCACCTCCTGCTATCTTCTTTCATTCGTCACGAAAAGAATTTTGTCCTCCAGTTACACAAGTGCAATTCGCAACACGCAACAGCCTAATAAACTGTTGCGTGGCTGAAAATGTCTTTTGCTACCTGCTTCCATCCGACACGAAAAGAAGAAATCGCTTGACGTTCCGATGCCTGCCAACAATAAATTGAATTCTTTTATCGTACATTCGCACTGAAAAGAATCTCTTTGCGTTTGACGAAACTTACAAAAAATGTGTGATCTATTACAAAACATGTCCAAAGCAAACTTCAGAAATAGAATGCGAGCTTGGTAATAGAACAGCGTTTCAAATGTCCGATTCAAATTTGAGCTGAGACTCTTCCTTATTTTAAAAACTACTGAGCACAAGAAAACGATTTTATTCGATTGTACTATTCGTACTGCAGCGGTATTATTCCTACTGCAACGGTACTATTTGTATTGCAGTGGTACAATGCTTGGAATACACCTGAAATTAAGCTAACTGTACACTCACTCTCACCCTTTGCAGTGATACTGAATTGAATCTAGTTACCCTTACCCCAAATTTACCGTTCTACTGATTCGGCTGGTGTTACTTTTTGTCATGCTTTGCCATTCATTCATTCAAGAAAGTAATGAATGATATCAAACTTATAGCGCCTATTTTGTTTCGTCAGGCTACAGCAAGCATTGGGTACCCGACAGGATGAAGCATGATTCTTTAAACTAGTGTTACTATAAAACCATTTTTCAAGAAACCTATGGCTAATAGTTATTTGAGCATCAGGAATTGGAAAATCACTATCAATCCAGTGAATTGATAGAATTTTGAACAGAGACTTCAGTCAAGCAAGCGCAAAGTAGTTGATATTTGAACGAACGAGAGCTTCACACCGCTATTGGCACGGTAAAAAGTTTTTGTCAGAGCATGCTGTATGAGGGATAGTGTACTCTAAATTCTCTTATTATTCGCCTTCACACAGTTCTGTCACATTTTCCGAACTCTGTTTCTAACTACATTCTCATGACTTGCACCAGTCAGCGCAAAAACTTTTGTGCACTAGTTCTAAGCGAAGTTCGAAAAGCCGATTTTCATTGCCACCCTACTGTACATAAACAGCAGTGTATACAAAACTAATTCGATTCCAATCAAAAGTTCGACGTATTCTACTGAAAATACTGATTCGTTCCAGAAAATTTTTGCACTTCATTCGAAATGTTCAAACGTTTTAACAAAGACGGATTCGACTTTACAGTAGCATTTCTCACTACATTCTCATGTCTGGCACCAGTCAGCGCATGTAGTATTTTGCTACCCTCCAGCCGCATAACTGCAATATGCAACACGCAACAGCATAATAAACTGTTGTGTAGCTGAGAGTGCGCTACATCTTCTGCTATGTGCTTCCATTAGACTTGAGAGGAATTTTATTGCTATCTTTCTAAGCCGCTCTTTGCGTCTTGTGAAATTGGAAAAATGACGGAACTTGTAAAACAGATAGAGCCGAGACGACATGCAGAACACATATCATGAACAAAAACGAGCTTGTAATTGGTTAGCCGCTACCGTCCCATGTAATTAGATGTGCTAGTTATAATACCAAAAGTTTGCAGAAAACTTCACTTATCGATCAGGACATTTATGTAAAGTAACAATGCATGCATTTTCAATGGTACTAAGCACGTACGATTTTTCACTTTACCATTCTATTCTCAGCTACAGAATTTTGATGTTTCGGTTGATTGTAGCGAAACTGAACCAAAAATGATCATTTTTAACTCAATATTTAAATAAGTTACTCTTGAAAAAATGTTTCAACTACCATACCACAAGTTTGGGCACCCTTCACCCTTCGATGAAAACATTGACGTTCAAAATCCGTTTAGAACACACTTTTTTCAAAGCTTCAAAAACGTGATCGAAATTATTTTGACCTAATAAGGTTGATTATGGAGCCGTAGTGTTTTCAGTATAACTAGTTGTTTCATTATTTTTCTCTATTTTGTACAAGTTGCAATTTTGTTATTATTCCACCTAAAAATGAAAAACGAATTTTGCTTTTCTCATGCATATAAAAATCTGCTTTGTTTAACAAAGTTGAGGTACATTTCATAAAAAAAAACAAATTTATTGAAACACCATTCTTTCGCGAAGGCTTTAATGGAATTTTCTATACAATTCTCCATAAAATTTTTTTTTTTTTCAATACAACTTTTCATAGCGGTTTTCTACAGTTTTGCAATGTTCTACAATATTGTGCTTATTTTTATTTCTTATATATCTTGAATTATTTAAGATGCTTATTACATCGATTGCAATTAAACTGCAACTTCTATAAAATGGAGAATAATAATTGGAACAACTTCGATGAATATTTTTTATTATTTTTTAGTGAAAACAGTTCCGATTACACTATAGCAATTTCAATGAATGAAAACAGTGTGCAGGGATAGTAATATAATATGCATTCTAGAATGGCACAGTTTCAGTGTAACACAACAAGCCGCCTTACTAAAGTGAGACATAGTCCTACGACAAAGGAGAAGTTTGCTTTTTGATAAATACGCAATCATCCCTTCGTTATTTCAGTGGATACACCAAAGAAACGAACAGAGCCTGTTTTGGCGGTTAAAGAGCAAAATAAGTATTAGATCATGCCTTAAACTTACTTTACTACTTGACTGAACATGCTTCGATTTTTTTTTTTTTGTATTTGAAACAGTAATTATGAAAATTTCGATACTGTTTAAGTAAAAATCTTTTGCAAAAGTTGTACCATGTAGAGGCCAAAAATTTACAACCAACATCTAACTCTAACTACAACAAATGTTTCAAGAAATTCCGTTCCGTTTTACCTCAAATCTTTTACAGATTGATACCAATAAAATCCCCGTATGTCTTGTGATTATTAGTTACACAGAGATTTCGACCGTTTTCTACCCATTGCATCGTACACGTCATTTTCGCAGAAACGTATCAACAGAAAGAATAAAAACCATCGCAAGACAGTTGTTTTTCACGATTATCCGAGAGGCCAAATTTCTTGCACGTAAATTCGCTGGAAGTATTTTATTTCTCGTTATTTGAATTTCGTGACTGTAAAGAAATGCCAATATGTTGAAGAGTGCCCTCTTGTAGCTGGGTTCCCATAATTCTGGTATGTGTATGTTTTCACGTTTAAATCCCCGGTTGATTCCTGTGGCTGTGTCTAATAAACAAAAGGTCAGTTTCTGTCGGTTTGGTCCTGATTTATAAATGGCATGATATGATAATTTTGGTTACCTAGGTTTTGAAAGGCGTCGTACACAAATTACGTAACGCATGAAGGGTGGTAGAATGAGGGTTGAGTCTGCGTTACTTATCGTTACGTGGGGGGAGGGGGGTAGTAGAGATAGTTACGTAACTGTGATGTATGCTTGAAATTAAAAATTTTGGAGGGGTGTCAGGCTGTTCAGTTTTACGTAATTTTAGGGGGGGGGAGTCATATCGAACGTTACCTATCGTTACATAGGGGGGAGGGGTCTGAATTCTAGATTTTTAGCGTTACGTAATTTGTGTACGACGCCAAAGGACAGAGATATGTCTCTACATTGCACTCATATCTGATAGGGAAAAACCTTACCATCAATCTGTTGCCAAAGCCCACGCGAATTCTCAGGACCACATCTAATCGAATCGTCTCATATTCCCCCGAATGAATAAATAATGAAAATCTGTGCATACTCACGTCGACATAACATCCGATTCGCTAGCTCCGGTTTGCCTCCGTCGAATAGTAGTCCGATTGGCCGTACGTGCAGTTCTTATATCCGTCTCCCAGAATCTACAATGGAAAGAATAGAAAAAAGCTTCAATCAATGTGAAAAGAACCGCACTAGAAAAAAGGTAAGACACTTTCTAGGCTATCAAACACTGCCACCCCCAACCCACACACAGGCAATATTCTCGGATGATTGTTTGTCTGTTCGGCTGCCGCTTCAATTTGCCGGGATGCAGAGAAAAGAGTGCTGCAGTAGTGAAAACCGATCAACAGGTATTTTTCATTCTCGTTTCCTATTTACTGCAAGAAAAGCGCCCAGCTTCGAAGCCCACCAACTGCCTTTGTGTCCAGGCAAATCGTGTTGGCAGCGGAAATGCAAAATGATTGGATTGCAAGGAAGAAAAGCTGACGGTGTATGGTTCAATAAGAATGCTATATATTGAAATATTATTTCAATAAATCGATAACCAGCATGCAAACGATCGGGAACAAACGGACCCAGACAGTTATATTCACCCCGGGTGGGAAAACTTCCGTGTGACCTTCGGTCTGTGCTGAAAGTTTTGCTGGTATGATTCGAGTTTATATACATATACCTACATGTGAAAATACAAATCTTGTTTTATCTGAACTGACGGCAGTATAGGATTTTATGATGCCAGCACCTGGGTCTAAATGGATTCGCGCTGGCAACTGTTGTTAGTCGAAATATGACATATGGAGAAAAATGATTCTTCCCGCGTACAAGCAAGCATTCTTCGTTGGGAACGGGAAATGACGGGTGCGACCCGTATGGAACAAGTCGCGAGATAAAAAAAGAAAAAAAAGCTTTGTTAGAAAAAAAACGGTTCGCGGTGAAATGTTCCTTTTTAACAGATAATTTCCGAGAAATAAGTTAATTCGAGCACGAGCGGTGTTTCAGTGTCTATGGGAGGATTTTTTTTCTTCGACAATGGTATTGTAGCTTTAACAGCAGGTAGCGATTTGTGAACAATGACACTTGTTATTTCAACAAGAAATCTGTTATTATTCTTATAATCGACGTTAAATAAAAAGTAATGGCAATTAACAATGTCGATTCTCTTAAAATTCCTTTACAGATAACAATTTTAGAATGTTGAAAATCTATCATCGAATGGCAACGATGCAGAAAGTGATAAATACCATTCCAGAAACTCGAAACAAATGATGTTGAAAAGTTACTCTGATCAAATAGCAACCTCATTCTTAGTAATATAAGTTTCGTGCTTCTTTCGAACGTCACAGCTATCGAATCGAACTCGATTCGTAGTCCGAGTAAGAAATGTTTTCCCAGGTGGAAAAGTTTACTTGAAACTCTTCTCTTGTTCAC
The DNA here is from genome assembly GCF_029784165.1 of Wyeomyia smithii. NCBI lineage: Eukaryota > Metazoa > Arthropoda > Insecta > Diptera > Culicidae > Wyeomyia > Wyeomyia smithii. The sequence continues at coordinate 87,254,409 of NC_073696.1, read as the reverse complement.
AGTCAAGGACAGGAACTCTGTTTCAAATCCGAAGTCAGATTAGGATTTTAGTTGAGATTTTTAATTTCTTCACGTGGAGACGATTTTGGGACTAGATTAACGCCCCCAGGAAGTGCGATGCTTTGATGCGAAACTGTGGCTTCAAGCGCCCGACTGGATTGGCTTGACTTGGCTACCCCTTCCGGTTTTCTGTTACCATAGCGGATGCTCTGTTCGGTTGGATGGGATAAGATGAAAACGGAGCAGCTGCGGTCGTTACTTTCCCCAAAGTTGAAATAATTTGTGGCACGAGTGAGGGTGGTAACCCAATTCCGTCGGGGTGCACCACTGATTAAAGTGAGCCGGGGTTAGAGTATTCGGTGGATGGTAAAGTTCTATTACAACTTGTACTGTTGATTTCAAGTGAAGTATTAAGTGAATGTAAATTATTTTAAATTGGATTTAAACTTTAGGCTACAGTCTATTCTAAAATTTAGAATGCATACGCTTTCTTTCCAATATATTTCAACATACACTTGCCGTCATTTTTAGGAACCTATGGTAGAACAAGCGCTTCCCTGTTTTACTTCTGTTTCCCCTCGTTGTAGATATTTTTGACTGCGCAATTTCATGGAGCGTGCCAACCTCGGGCACAATTTACCTTTCCATCGCGCTAAGCTAATATGTATTACTAGTTGAACATTCCCGGCTATGCTCGGGATCAAAGGTTTCAAAGATAGATTTTTTTTATATTTCATTGCTGCATTAGCTCAACTCACTTCATAAATATAATTTACATCTTATACTTCCATCATCACTTTAAGTAGGGTGTCGAACGTCTTCGTCAGTGGTTTTCTTCTGACCTTTTTTGCATAAGATTGCGCCAATAAAACTACCGAAGAAAACCACTGACGAAGACGTTCGATACCCTACTTCAATATTCTGAGAACGCGCAGAACGGAAATACCTATATTGGATTGTTTTTTTTTGTGATTTTGGGCTGATTTACAGAAACTGGAAGTCACCATTTTGGATTTCAAAATGACGTATAGAGTTCCACTTTCGAAAGTATTGAAATTGTTGGCCAAATATCACTTTAGAAGTCATAAATTTGCATGTTTCATGTAGTTTTGTGAATAATATTTCAAATTTAGTAATCAGATACTTGTTATTTTTCTTCAAATGTCTTTTCTGAACGTTAACAAACATTTTAATGAAAAAAAAAAAATGTGTCATCGCTATAAAATGACGTATGGAGGTCCACTTTCGGAAGTATTGAAATTGTTGGCCATATATCACTTTAGGTTATTTTCCTGAAACCGGAAGTCGCCATTTTTTAATCCACAAAACTTTGTAGAAAATAAGAAAATAAAAGATTTTTAATGCATAAGCTGCCTCTTAATCGATATTCAAACAAATGAATCGTAACCTTTCCTGCAGCTGGATGTGAGTTCTAGTTTGGATTAACGCAAAAAAAGTAAAACAGTAAGATTAAGAGCTGAATGACCTTCTGGTTAAAAGCTCTCTAGTAAAGATCAAATTCAAAAGTACAAAAGTAAATCGAATGCCGTAAAATGTAACTATTCACAAAACTACGAAAACATCAGAAATGTAAAATGTTCATGCTCGAGATATGGGTTATTCTGCAAAAAAAAATTGTAGATGAAAGAACAACGAACATTTTATTGCAAAAAAAAACAAATCATTGAATTTTGATTCAGAGGCGAATTGCGCATAAAAAGTCAAAGTTTCGCATTTAATCGTATAAAAACGTATGAATTAAAAAAAAATATTTTTCGGTGATTTTCTGTATTCTGTATGCTATATGTGGTCCTCGTGGCTCTGTGGTTAGCGATGTCGATTGGCTCCCACACGGTTGTGATATCGGGTTCGATCCCCGATCAGGTCGAGAATCTTTTCGAACTGCAATTTTTCTCGACTCAGCTCTGGGGCACGGGGTATCGTTGTTCTTATCCTACAACATGCAAAATGTGCTAAAACAATATCGATAACGAATTTTCTCAACTAATCTGGTTGATCGAGAGCGCTATTAGAAGGCTGCAATATTGTTGTGCTGTATACAGATCATCTTCAAACATACATTTTATATTTTAACATAAACAAACATTTTAATGAAAAAAGAATCACATGTCATCGCTTTAAATTTTGATTTAGAGGCAAATCCAGCATAAAAAGTCATAATTTTGCATGTTTCACGCAGTTTTGTGAATAATATCTCAAGTTTTAGTAATCATATACATTTTATTTTTCCTCAAATGTCTTTCCTGAACGTTAACAAACATTATAGTGAAAAAAAATATCATATGTCAACGCTTTGAATTTTGATTTAGAGGCGAATTTAGCACAGAAAGCCATAATTTTGCGTGTTTTCGGTAGTTTCGTGAATAATATCTCAAGTTTTAGTAATCAGATACTAATTATTTTTCCTTACATATCTTTCCTGAACGTTGACAAACATTTTAATGAAAAAAGAATCACATGTCATCGCTTTGAAATTAGATTTAGAGGCGAATTCAGCATAAAAAGTTATAATTTTGCTTGTTTTACGTAGTTTTGTGAATAAAATCTCAAGTTTTGGTAAACAGATACTTGTTACTTTCCTTCAAATGTCTTTCCTGAACGTTTACAAACATTTTAATGCAAAAAAATCACATGTCATCGCATTAAATTTCGATTTAGAGGCAAATTCAGCATAAAAATTCATAAAGTTGCATGTTTCAAGTAGTTTTGTGAGTAATATCTCAAGTTTTAGTAATCATATACTATTTATTTTTCCTCAAATGTCTTTCCTAAACATTAACAAACGTTTTTATTAAAAAAGAATCACATGTCATCGCTTTAAATTTTGATTTAGAGGCAAATTCAGCATAAAAATTCATAAAGTTGCATGTTTCACGTAGTTTTGTGAATAATATCTCAAGTTTTAGTAATCATATACTATTTATTTTTCCTCAAATGTCTTTCCTAAACATTAACAAACGTTTTAATGAAAAAAGAATCACATGTCATGGCTTTAAATTTTGTTTTAGAGGCAAATTCAGCATAAAAAGTCATAATTTTGCAAGTTTTACGTAGTTTTGTGAATAAAATCTCAAGTTGTAGTAAACAGATACTTGTTACTTTACTTCAAATGTCTTTTCTCAACGTTTACAAACATTTTAATGTAAAAAAAATCACATGTCATCGCTTGAAATTTTGATTTAGAGGCAAATTCAGCATATTTTTGCTTGTTTTACGTAGTTTTGTGAATAAAATCTCAAGTTTTAGTAATCAGATACTAATTATTTTTTCTCACATGTCTTCCCTGAACATTAACAAACATTTTAGTGTGAAAAATCATATGTCAACGCTTTGAATTTTGATTTAGAGGCAAATTTAGCACAGAAAGTCATAATTTTGCGTGTTTTACGTAGTTTCGTGAATAATATCTCAAGTTTTAGTAATTAGATACCTATTTTTTTTTCTCAAATATTTTTCTTAAACATTAATGAACATTTTAATGAAAAAAGAATCACATGTCATCACTTTGAATTTTGATTTGGAGACGAACTAAGTATAAAAAGTCATAATTTTGCATGTTTTACGTAGTTTTGTGAATAATATCTCAAGTTTTAGTAATCAGATACTAATTATTTTTCCTCGAATGTCTTCCCTGAACATTAACAAACATTTTAGTGAAAATAGAATCATATGTCATCGCTTTGAATTTTGATTTAGAGGCAAATTTAGCACAGAAAGTCATAATTTTGCATGTTTTACGTAGTTTTGTGAATAATATCTCAAGTTTTAGTAATTAAATAACTATTTTTTTATAACTAATGTCTTTCCTGAACATCAGCGAACATTTTCATGTTAAAAAACCTACATGTCACCGCTTATTATTTTTGATTTAGAACGATTCAAAATGATGATGATTACTGTACACCACAGAGACTGAGGGAATAATATCAATAAGATCAAGCGTTACGGAATTCCATTTTTATATAGTAGAAGATTTAAGGGATTTATATTTCGGCTTGCAGTCTAATGAATTGCGTTGATTTCTATCTGCTCATCACCAACGTTTCGGTCCTTCTATGGGACCATCATCAGGGCCTAAAATATATTTCACATTTTACGTACAAATTGATTTACATTAGGACAATATTACACTATATGACATTGAAAAACTACTCACTCGAGAACAGTAACCAACAAGTTAAAAAGTTTTTGCAAAACATAAAAAGGTCGGGTCGTAAAGGGTTTAATGCCGTACATCCGAAGCGCAGATTCAAGTTTGGTACATTTGGTGAAAAAACCTATCGAGCGATACACTTCGCCTCCATCACACAAAAATTTTCCCACTCGAACTGTCGGACTCTAGCCCAAACACCAATACTACAGGGGAGGAAAAATAATCTGTGCGGACAAGTCTATGAGCTTTGGTTAGTGTTGGAATCAATTGATCAATTGATTCCAACACTAACCAAAGCTCATAGACTTGTCCGCACAGAATATTTTTCCTCGCAGAATATTTTTCCTCCCCTCAATTGATCAATTGATTCCAACACTAACCAAAGCTCATAGACTGATGATGGTCCCATAGAAAGACCGAAACGTTGGTGATGAGCAGATAGAAATCAACGCAATTCATTAGACTGCAAGCCGAAATATAAATCCCTTAAATAATACATCAATTCCAGTCGTAAACTTAAGTTACTAAGCTAATATGATTTGCAAATATTATCAGCCCACCTTCGCAAATTGTGCCTTATCCAACTTGTTGACCCCGAGCCCTTCGCTACGGTGAGTGCTTGTTTTTGCGTGTTCCATAAAAATTTGGAAGCAATTATGACCGATTAAATTACCATAGTGCAGAAAAATATTATGTTTTATAGGATTATCAAATTTTCGAACAATTGCGTTGGCTTTTGTGGGAGCTTGTTATTCGTCTGTTTGAATAGTTCTGCTGTTGAATTGCATTTACTGGAATTCCATCGGAGATTTGTTTGGACACTATGCCCTAGAAATTTTTATTCTTTACAGCAACACTGGAATTGATTACTCCTCACGAAGAAAGTAAGCTATTGAAAGGATATTCTGGCATTATTTGCAGCTTTTCGTTTAAATTATAAGAATATTTCCGAAACATTATGGACAATATCATTTCAACTTTCAGTTATCAAAATCACATTGAGATGTTTTAATTTACTAAAGTATTATAAATTAAGCGCCACTAAATGATACTGTGTATGGGATTGCTATCCACTACTCAATTCATGTTTTATCTCAGTGTTGTTTGATATTTTGTGGTGAAGTTGAGTGAAAAGTATGCTTTGCACATGGTGATATTTTGTGTATGACGAATTTTGCGCGAACGCGACCAGATGTTGGTAGCAACCTCTCAGAATTCAATGGAACTTTTCGGTTGTGTAGCCCATACTAAACTCAACGTACTTTGCATATTTGTTTTTGGAAAAAAAGGTAACTTCTACACAGAAATTCAAAATTTCTTGTCGTTACCGTACGTCAATGAGACCTGGACGGATGTTTTCGTTTAATATTTTTCCTTTATTGTGCTGATTTTGAAATGCTTAAACAACCAAATTCTCTATCTAAGAAACTTGAAATCAGAGTAATTTGAAATGACCGTTGAATAAAAATCGAATGAAGAATATTAACAAAATTCGCAATAAGCACCAACAAAAAATCATTCTGTACCGAACACACATCAGCATCGGTTGTGTTTGGTGATCGCTCCGATGAAATTCAATACGTGTGTGCAAGTGCAGGCATTGTTCGACCTAATACCTAATAAGGCGTCGCTCTGACCTAATAAGGCGTCTTACACAAATTACGTAACGCTAAAAACCTGGATTTTAGGCCACCTCCCCCCCTATACAACGATAAGTAACTTTCAACATGACTCTTCCCCTAAAATTACGTAACGCTTGACCCACAAAAAATTGCGGTTTCGAAAAAAAATCAAAGTTACGTAACTGTTTCAACTACCCCCCCTCCCCCATATGCCACAATAAGTAACGCAAACTCAACCCCCCTCCCCCCCTTCATGCGTTACGTAATTTGTGTACGACGCCTAAAGTGCTGTGTCGAATTAATCCGCGTTCAGGGTCACGCGCCTTTGTGCAACTGTATAGCTTCCTTGCTGCCTGCTGTTAACCGTTTTGATTGTGAGTATAGTGCGATACGTATTATCGATTATCGTATAACATCTTTACAAAAGACACTGCGACCAAAGACATTTGATGTTTTGCGATATTGCCCAGAAGATGTCAAGAGGAAGGAGTCTCATCTATACCTCGTTCCCCGTGCTTGAAAATTTAAAATCCTTGAAGGAGTTCTCAGCACTTCCGGGAACTTCTGAAACCCCATTCTTGTTGCACATCAGGATAGCCAAATAAATTTTGGATTGGTGAATTTTTCTGACATTGTGGACTGTATTTTTGAAATCTTCATTATAGTTATATGATACAATGAAAAAAAAAAAACTCTCACAGCATTCCTTCCAACAGCTGAAGCAGAATCATTAAAGCAGCTGAGGGTCCAGTGATCCCTCCTTGCAGCGATTGTATTTATCTATATCATTTACTGTAGTGAAGGACTTTATCTCTGTCCTTCAGTGAAATTGTAAAAGTATTGTTACAAAAATTGATTCACTCAAAATTTTAATAAATTAAAAGGGAAAACTAACCTATAGTGCAACATCGAAACGAAACCAGGATGGATCTTCAGGAAACTTCCATAGGGAAACATGTTATCCAGCCAATCTGCATCGCTAATATTTAGGGTAAATTAACCTATAGTGGACCCCTTTGCTTTATTAACCTATAGTGTACCACCCATCAAATTGCCTCAATTTCTCTAAACGGAAATAGAAATTTATAAATTCTTGTGATGCAGATTGACTGAATAAGATGTTTCCGATAGAAGTTTCCTGACAATATCTTGAGTTTCCGCATAAATTGAGGTTTCTGGCGGGTGGTCCACAAAAGAAAGTGGACCATTCAAGGCTGTTCTAACATATATGTTCCGATAAATGTAAAATAAATTGAGGTTATCTGACTGGTGCATAGCTAGTTCATCCCATTTGCATTTTCGCCATTGAGTTAATAAGCGGAAGTGGTAGCAAACCATGCATAGTTTCCTAACAAGAGATGAACTGCACTACTTTGTTTTGAACAAACTTCGGAAAAACATCCCAATATGTTATCCCATCTCGTGAGAATTTTATAAAAACGAATTTTTCTCAGCTTGCTGAAAATGTAAATGTAGCATGCTAAGCACGGTTAAAAAATTAAAGGGGTCCACAACAGACTAATTTACCCTGCTTCTGGGGATTGAGAAGTGCTTTACTTTCTATCTTTCTATTGTATTCTTCCCTCGATCCCAGTCATAGTAGTAAACGGTAAAAAACTTCGTATTACCTCAATGCATTCTCCCAGCAGAGCACATAAACTTTGCGACGACTTCCACATGACAATTTTCAACAACAGTAAAATGGCACATGTCCCGAATTCTTCAGCGCGTTCATGCACTGTGGATCTATCTCTAAGGTCGACGTCGTTACGGTTGGGTTACACGAAGGAGGTTATCCTTGATCCTGACAATAGCGAGAATTTGGGGTAAATTAAGCTTCAGTGGACCCTTTTGCTTTATCAACTTATGGTGAACCTCCAGTCAGATTGACTCAATTTCTCTAAACATAAATTGGAACTCATGAATGTTTCTGATACAGATTGGCTTAAGCTGACGATTGTTCTACTATAAGAAAAAGGCCAACTGCAGGTTAATATAACCTACAACCTCTTCGCGGGATTGATTCTCGACGCCGCGTTGCAAGCCCAAACAAAGAAATTTCCCGGCGTGACGATTAAGAAACGGCCGTTCACTCTGTGGTGGGACAAGGGGGGCTCTAATGTCTACACGAAAAGGCCTTTCGAGATACAGGCAAAACCGACAACTAGGATAGAACTCCCTTGAATGTACCATTTCCTTCAGTGGGCCACCACCGTGAAGAAAAACTGTTTATTCTCTTGATATGAATTGGAATTCACAAATGTTGCTTGTGATTCTAATGCAGATTAGCTGGATAAGATGTATCCCGATGAAAATTTACTTAAAAGTTTCTCAAATTTTTGTATAAACTGAGTTCATCTGGTCCGTCCAAGGTAGATTTATACTATAAACGGTATTCGGAGCTTGATACCAAGAAGGAAAGCTTGCCTAAAGCTAAGACATCGATGAACACTTTTTGGAACACAGCCAGAATGATGAGGTAGAACTAGGGTAAATTAACCTATAGTGGACCTTTTTCCTCTCCCAATCAAACGACTATAACAAACGGGTAACACAAATAGGGTAAACTAACCTATAGTGAACCCCTTTACATTATTAGCCTGTAGTGGACCACCCATCAGATTAACTCTACTTCTCTGAACATGATTCGAAATTCATATATGTTTGTGACGCAGACTGGCTAGACAAGATGACATAAATATTTTCTGAAATTCTCTCAAGTTTTCGCATAAATTGAATTAATCTGGCGGGTGGTCTACCATAGGAAAGTGGTCCACTATAGGTTAATTTACCCTATATCTGAAATTGATAGAAAAAACAAAGCCTGTAATATTCTTGATATGCCAGAATGATACACAGAATAATACACATACACACATACAGAATATACAGATACACATACAGAATTATATCAAAATATGTTATCATACACTTAAAAGTTCAAAAGTGTGTTTTTTAAAGCATATTTATAACAAAATTCGTTCTTCAATTAATAATTTATATTGTACATTCTAACTAATTATGATCTTTTCCTACCAAAAAACTTACAAAACTTGATATAACTTGTACTTGTCAGTAAGTAGTTTTGATAGAAATTTTGGTATTTTAACTATCAACGCGACCAAGTTTAGAACACAAGTTGATACAAAAAGTTCGTAATAAAATCTCTTGGTTCCTTATAATCCTAATATTTTTGACTGATCGGGTATCCGCCAGTTTAATTCAATTTATGCGACAATTCAAGGGCTTTTCAGAAAATTCCCAGCGGGAACCATCTTATCCAGCCAATCTGCATCAGAATGACGAGAAACATGTTTCTCGAAATCAAGTTTACGCATAAATTGAGTTAATCTAACGAGTAATCTACTGCAGAAAGAGGTTCCGTTCCAGGATCATCCTGATGAAAAACAAATTAGGGTAAATTATCCTATAGTGGACCCCTTTCTCATAGTGGACCACTCGCCAGATTAACTCAGTTTTTGCAAAAACTCGAGGGATTTTCAGAAAACTTTCTTGGGGAAACATCTTAACCAAGCAATCTGCATCACAAACATTTGAAAATTCCGATTTTTGCTAAGAGACATTGAGTTAATCTGACGAGTGGTCCACTATAGGTTATTTAACCCTCTAGTGCCCAATACCGCCATTTGGCGGGCTTTAGTCGAAGTTTTGAAAAGCTTCAATATGTACTTAAAAAGGTTTATATTGATTCATAGTGATTTTACCGAAGCACGTTTAGAAATTAACTTGGGCACTAGAGGGTTAAGCAAACTGGTCCACTACAGACTAGTTTACCCTATTCTTCTGACATGAATTTGTAAATTCAAATGTTTATCGTGATTCTGGTGCAGATTGGCTGGACAAGATGTTTCCCAATGAAAGTTTTCTGGAAGTTCCTCGAGTATTCGCAAAAAGTGAGTTAATTTGACCGGTGGTCTATTAAAGGATGTGGCCTACCTAACGTGGTTTTACCCTATCAGTTGAGTTAACTTGGGGACGGGTGACCCACTAAAGGAAATGGCCCATCCATGGCAGTTCTACCCTATATCGAAAGAATTAACAGTTTTTCGTAGGGTGTATTAGCCTACAGAGGACACCTTTATTTTATTTACCTATAGTGGACCACCCTTCGGATAAACTCCATTTCTCCTAACATAAATTGGAATTTATAAATGTTTGTGATGCAGATTGGTTGGATAAGATGTTTCCGATGGAAGTTTTTTGGAAATCCCTCGAGTTTTTGTATAAATTGAGTTCATATGACGGATGGTTCACTATAGGTAGTGGGCCATCCAAGGCAGTTCTACCCTATATGTGGTCCATTCAAATGAAGAAAGTGGTCCATCCAAGGTAGGGTAAATTAATGTATAGTGGACCCCTTTCTATGGAGAACTACTCACCAAATTAAATCAATTTATGCGAAAACTCGAGGGATTTTCAGAATTCTTCCATCGGGAAATATATCATCCCACCAGAATCACAGGAAACGTTTACATTCCGATTTCTGTTAAGAGAAATTGAGCTTATCTGACCAGTGTTCCTCTACAGAAAAGTGGTCCACTAGAGGTTAATTTTTGCTTCCTTGGATGGACCACTCGCTTCAGTGAATCACCCTGATGAAAAATTTGTTCACTCTCTTGATGTAGGGTAGAACTTCCTTGGAGGGGCCATTCCCTCTAGTAGAGTACCCGTCAAATTAACCCAATTTCACACGATAGAATAAAACCACGTTGGATGGACCACGGCCATCATTTTTTTTTATTTTTAATTTTGACGTGGGACTACGTCTTTCTTCGCTATACTAAGGTACATTCTGTGAAAACTGGATTGAACATGTAACGTTTTTGGTTGGCGGAATGGAAGATTTTAGATGCTAATAGCGCTCAAACAACTGTTCCGATTTCAATAGTTAATATACCGTTGGAAATCTAAAATATACAAGATTTGTATAACATGATAATTTTAGTTACCATTTTCTTATTACTCAATGAAAATTACGGAAAAGTTTGAAGGTCGAATATCCACATACATTTTTCATAAGATTGGTATATTTCCCTAACGCAGACTTCAAAGATATAGACGGAATGCTTTCACGCATTCAGTAATTGGCTAGCAATGCCAGCCAATTGGCATCGCATTCATCACCCAATGTAAGCGACGAAGAAAGAAAGCAGAGATGCTTCCACGTGATTGGTTCTTCCCCCACCCAAGTTCTCCACACTAAGTGAGGCTATAAAAGGACATTCAAGGTCGACCGTCAAGGCGAACAGGTCGGCTTCCCTTTGATCTGAGTTGGACCCCACCAGTGGTAATCTAATTCAGATATCGTTGATGGAATACAGCCCGAAATTTGACGTATGTGTGTGTGCCTGTGTGTGTGCCGGGGTGTGTGCCGGTGTGTGTGTGTGCCTGTGTGTGTGCCTGTGTGTGTGCCTGTGTGTGTGCCTGTGTGTGTGTGTGTGTATGTGTGTGTCTATTTGTGTATGTGTCTGTGTGTGTGTGTGTGTGTCTGTGTGTGTGTGTGTATGTGTCTGTGTGTGTGTCTGTGTGTGTGTGTCTGTGTGTGTGTGTCTGTGTGTGTGTGTCTGTGTGTGTGTCTGTGTGTGTGTGTGTCTGTGTGTGTGTGTCTGTGTGTGTGTGTCTGTGTGTGTGTCTGTGTGTGTGTCTGTGTGTGTGTGTGTGTGTGTGTGTGTGTGTGTCTATGTGTGTGCGTGTGTCTGTGCGTGTGTGTGTCTGTGTGTATGTGTGTGTTTGTGTTTGTGTGTGTGTCTGTGTTTGTGTGTGTGTCTGTGTTTGTGTTTGTGTGTGTGTGTCTGTGTTTGTGTCTGTGTTTGTGTTTGTGTGTGTGCCTGTGTTTGTGTGTGTGAGTAGTTTGTGTGTGTGTGAGTAGTGTGTGTGTAAGTAGTGTGTGTTGTGTGAGTAATGTGTGTGTGTGTGTTGTGTGTGTTTTGTGTGTGTGTGTTTATAGCGTGTGTATGTATTACGTTTGTGTATTACGTGTATGTGTGCATGTGTGTATAACATGTGTGTGCAAAAATGCATTTATTCGAGGTAAATATATTTATGACAGAATACTTGTATAGGCAACAGGTTAATTATTTTTCCTATTAGTACTTCAATTGGTATTTCTATGATAGTGACCATAATTTTATGCTAGTTATTTTCAGCACTGAGCTTGTTTTGCATTTATTTGTAGCATGGGAAAGACCAAAATTCATATTTCTCTAATCAATTTAGCAACAAAAAGCTTTTTCTTGCGATTTTTAGAGAGCACCGGGTATGTCAAGGAGTTTTTGAGGTTTAAGCAAAAAGTGATGAGAAATTACATGGAACTGTTATGCATTTATGGGCAGATCATGTGGGTATTGGTATTTGTATGCTGTGGTTTACGACAGGTGTATGTGTTTTATTTTTTGTGACATGTTCATGGATTATTGTGTATGATATTTGTACGTTTGGTGTGTGTTATATACTATGGATATGGCAGAATTGAATCTTTACACCCACCATAGTCCCACGGCAAGCCTACGTTTGTACACTCAAGCACATACCCTTTAACTTTTTTTAAGGAAGTAGTCCATCCAAAGTAGTTTTACCTTACTTAAATCAAATTTTTTGAATGTTTTCCGTGATTCTGAACTACCTTGGACGAAAAACCGTTCATTCTGCTGATATAAATTGGAATTCACAAATGTTTATCGTGATTCTGGTGCACGTTAGCTGGAAAAGATGTTTCGCAAAGGTAGTTTTCTGAAAGTCCCTCGAGTTTCTCATTGTGATACCAAGCCTAAATTAATAGCTCTCCTTCATCCGGAGGTTAGCAGCCAACTTTTCCTGTTCGTGATGTCTTGGTGATCCTTGACCCTCTCTACATGTCCCTTATATACGTTTTCCTAAAATCCAACCATGCCCAGGTCTAATTCCGTTCTTCTTCACCTGCATCCTACGAAATGGCAAGACCCCGTTCAGACCCCGGATTCGTATGTTCCAGTCCGTGATATCTTGTCTCGGTGGAAGATATCAAGTAGGGTAAATTAACTTATATCGGACCTCTTTTCAATAGTGCACCACCCTCCAGATTAACTTAATTTATGCGAAAATTAGAGGGAATTCTATCGGGATAAATCTAACCCAGCCAAGCTGTATCACAAACATTCGAAAATTCCGATCTATGTTAAAGGAAACTGAGTTAATCTGATGGGTGGTCCACTAGAGGTCAATAAAGCAGCGGGTACACTATAAGTTTTTTAACCCTATATTGCTTGATAATGATTCAACTTCAGTTTTAATTCTAGCTTGTAGTCGACAGCGAGAATAAAATATTTGCTCTCAGTTTTTCAGATACCTTAAAAAGTAAGATACTAGACTACGACTGACGTCGTTAAACATTAATTTGTATCATGCCGTGTCGAATAAATTTTATGTGAACAAAAAAATTCAACTAAGAAGGCAAAAATATCAACACCGAAGAAGACAATACCCAGAATTCAATTTCAGTAGTAATAATGGTTTCCGAGCTGAGTGAATTTTTTGGTCTATCAATTCCCAATTTTCATGAACTGAATTTATTTTATTTTTTCTCCCTTTACCCTCAATTGAGCCGTTAAATTTTCCCCGCCAACGAAACGAAAATCATTTTGAATGTGTATTAATTGGACCCATTTTATCACTGCCTTCGATTGCCACACGAGTCCAGTTGAATTGGTAAACGTGATATGTTGAAATTGATTTTTAGATTCGAATTCATTTCCGGTCGATTATTTCGACGTTTCCTGCCGTTTATCGAACCGTCGTTGGTTCGTGTCGGTTGATTAAATCGAAAGCCTTGCTGGAATGTGTCGGATGCGTTAATGTCCCTAGTTCGAAAATATATAGAAACAAAACCTTGCGCAACCAATTAGGTAGTGGTGAATTGGAAATCTCGAACAAACACCTCTACCATTGTGCCGCTTTAAGGATTTTCGTTGATAGAATGTTTACAGCTTGACAGCTTGACGATTCAACAGAACGAGATTGCTTCATTTCAATTCAAATGAAAGTTGTCTTCGAACGAACGAGATAAATTAATGAATAACATTAGATGTTGTTCTCAGCTCAGTGAGCCTAATTTAAAAATTATTATTAATATTATTTTACTGCGGGGACAGCGCGTCTGTGCGGTTATGTAATAAAGGTGTTTTGCAGTTTTTGTTCAGGCAACTGGCGTTCACTAATTAGCTACCAACCTTCATCCAACAGTCAAAAATTGACAGGATGCAACCAGTTCCGCCCTGTGTAACAAGCAATTAACGGTCAGTACAATTAAATTGACATTTACCTGCGCAAATCCGGACTAGAGGTGTAAGGAGCAGCCACTTCCTTTATCTTGAGCACGATGATGGCGGTGATGAAGATGCAAATTACGTTGATCACCGTGAGCAGCCCGGAAACGATTCCGCTAATTAAAAATTCCGTCGGAATGTAATTCGTGTAGATGAATTCGTAGCTGGAGTTTCCCCGGAATGGCTCACCCTTCAGGTGCGGTATTTTGATGTCCTCGTAGATCAGCCAGATGCAAGCCAGTGCCCAGAAAAGACCCTGTGTTGGGTATTAAAAAAATTATGGAGCATGATGTACCACTAATAAGCAGAAAATATTTCATATTTTAATTTCACAACATAATATCCTTAACAATACAGCTACAAGCAATGAAGGTCAAAAACCATGACAACATTGAAAAATAAGCCTGTCTGGAATAGATGACAAACGGCATTTGTTTGAAGCGATTCATTTCTTTAGCCTCGCCCCTTGGCTCAAGTTTGAGCAGATTAAAATCAATCACCATTTGTTTGAACCAAATTTGATCAACCGTTTCCGGCTTCAATGGAACATGATTGGAGCGGAAACTGAAAGACTGATTTAATTAGTCAAAGAAGTGCGAATCAACCTACTTTCCGAGTTGAAAACCATCATCCTACAGAAGGCATTTAATTTTACCCGGTTGTAGTTCTAGTGAAATAAATCTATATACCTATACACAGTATGGTCTGTCATGGTTGATTTGATTGATCAAAAGCACTCTCCAATTTCATTTTAGGCCATAGATGAGTAACTGTTTCGGTCGGGTTCCGCAGGCCGGTTAAATTGAATAATTGCTATTCAACAGTCAATTTTGCAATGGCTTCCAGCTGTTCTATTCGACACAGAAGAATTCGTAGAACGAGCCAGTAATCGAAATGTACTGTTTTATCATCCACATCAGTTACTAGTTTTACCTTTACATTCATAGTCTTTTGTCAATTGAGAAATTGATTTCCTCAATACTTTAAGTCAGAGGGATGAATTTTAGCTTCAATCCTTTAAAGCTTTAATCATCGTGAATTTATTATTAAAGGTTAGGTTGCACCTCCATTATATACATTATACATGAATGAAATTTGATTTGCTTATTACTCTGATTCTCATATCACAGCTCGAAGAATGCTTCATTATATGATGAATATTATAGCATTGTACAGCAACTGACTTCAACACAAGCACAAAAATCCTGCCCCCGCGAAGCTTAAAATTAATTTTATTTCCTTCGAAATTCTGTATAGATTTATGAAGGATAAGTGCTACATTTCGTATTTGCTTTCCACTCTGCAACATGGTATGATACTTGAATATTTAATTCAATTGTAACTCGAGAATCACGGCACAATTGCTTTATCTCTGCAGATTTACATATTTTTACAAGCACTGACGCTGTTTGTGGAAAGAAGATGGTAACATCTGTGACTCTCTGCGGATTATCCAGGAAGCAGACCTGCTTTAATCATCCAGAAAAAAATGCAATATGCCAATTTGCATGAGAAGCTGTATATATGGAATTATGATATTGAAAATTTCTAATAACATGTAAAAACGAGCTTCCCAAAATTGACTGCTTAAACTGTTTAAACAAAGGTGCTGAGACTCATGGTGGAATAAACATTTTCCCTTAAAAGCAACAGCGCTAATCGTAAATCATCTACTTACGCAGTTGACAACGGGTGGCAGCAAAGATGCCGAAATTGCCACACCGATTAGCGGACCGGCGGACCCTTGCAGCAGCGCCACCGCAACACCACTACCCGACGTAAGAGCCCACAGAATGCCCATCCAGAGGGATCGTGCATTTCCACTGCAAAGATAGCGATAGCAGCAAACATGAAAGAGAGAGAAAAAAGTATTTAGTGCTGAATAATGGAATCGACTGTTTATTGAAGAGAAATTGGAATTGCTATTATTGAGTGCGCTCACCGAGCGCTTGTTCAAACTGCAAGTGCAATTCAGTCTCCATGACTTGGAAAATAGGTTAGGAACGCATTGGATGGGATATTTCCAGTCGCTTCGTACTTTTTTTTTGGACTTCCATGTGCTGAATTCGTCATGAAAATTGTGGTACTAATTGCAACTTTCGATTAACGGTCGTTTTATCTCTCACAATGAGAAAATCGAAATCCGTTCCAATCCGTGGTGAGTTTTTTTGTTACTGTACCTGTTTCATTCGCGATGAAAAAGTCTGAGTAAATAGCTTGTGGAAATTTGGTAAAAAAATCAATCGACATTTTGAGTTCTGCGAACTCGTTACCTGGAGGTGTTTTTGGTGACGATACTCTGCATCCCAGCGTCGATTTATAAGACATCTTTTAATTTGAGAAACACAGGCCGGACAAAAAACCAATCGAAAAACTCAATTTAATCGTCTAACCAACCAGTCGCACCAGTTATCAGTTATCCAGTTCTGGATTGAAATTTTATAAAATTTCTCTTTCGCTGTGGTTCAATCCTATTTTAAGAGTAAAGGCGAACTTGTTCGTACACTAATCAGTTCCGGCTTGCTCGGAATAACTCCATCGTAGATGCTTCGAAAGCATAATGAATTTTACAAAAATCTTCCCACAACCACCATTATCCGAGCCAGGCAAAACATCGGCCGTGGTCTAAGCTGGCACCAAATCCGCTTTGCTCATTCGTTCGTCCATCGCTGTACCTACTGCCACTGCTGCTAGATTCCGCTCCCATTGAATATGCATAATCTCATTTATTTTCTTTTAATTAATTTCTATCCATTCCCACACGATTTATGCTACCGGTTTCTCTCGATTCCCATTCCCGTGAGTCGACTTTATATTTGCTTAGGAAATTAAACATTACGTAATTTTCTCTTCTATGTTTGCACCAAAAAAACGGCTGCTAGGGACGTGCAGCGTGCAGCTAATTTGCACTGGTTGTCGTTTGGGTTCGAAAGGAACACACAGCGAGTTTGTTTTGCAGTGGCGTTGCAACGACAAATTCATGAATGGTGGCCACCAGGATACTCATGGTCATCGGGAGCATTCGTTTGATCAGTACAGTTGGTAAAAATATCTTCGGGAGATCGAAACTAACAGAGATCAAATTCTGCCAGTAGCAATTGACTTATTTTCTCCAATTTGTATACATACTCACCCGTACACCCGCCATGAAGCGATTTCAGACTTCACTGAGTGCAACACTCAATCTGAATATTATAGCACCTCAGAAAGTTTATCATCACCTACCCTTGAGAGTGATGGTCTTCAGCAAAGTTGTGTAGCAGCATCATCAAACAACTTATTTTGATGATGTTCAGAAGGTTTTATTCGGATTGATGAAGTATTACTATCATTGAAAAAGTTTAGGCGGGGGCCTGGCCAACCACGCTCGACGCCTGGGTTCGAATCCCAACGCCGACATAGGTGTCGATGGTTGTGGGGTGGCGTGATCCACTCACAACCAACCCAACTGGTCTAGATTCAATCCTAGCCGACACCGGGAGATTTTCTGAGGCGAAAAATCTCTGGGATCACGCCTTCCATCGCATGAGGAAGTAAAGCCGTTGGCGCCGGTCCGTTAATCAACGGGTCGTAAGTTAGGGTCCCGGGTGGAGTCGCCTCCCGGGCGTCGGTGATTGGCACGACAACAGTGCACAGTGGTCCAATAAGGCTAAAAGTGGAACTTAATTCCATAGCGCCTTTCATCTTCATCCTAGCTTAAAAGTGCATAATCGCAAATTGTCAAAAAATATGAAAAATGTACTATACTAAAAATAAAAAAAATAACTTTTTTGTGTTAAGAGATAGAAGAATAGTTAATTCAGCAAAGTTGTAGAAAAGTCAAACATATGAAACTTTGTTGAACAAAAGAAAATCCTATCTTTTTTCGGTACAAAGTTATAAAGTGTATTACATGGGACTTACTTAAAATTTAGTTTTTTGTACTTAACTTTTGTTAATTGCATTTTACAAGAACATGTTACTGGAAGGAATTGTTACAACACACAAAACACACATTTTTGCCAAATACCATACATCTCCAAGACTTTTCCTTATAAAGTTATATCATATCTTAGCTTATTTTTTCAATAATTTCAAGAACGTATATGTTAAAAAGGGGCAAGTAGAATCATGATGTCAAAACTTTTCCTTAAAGTTAAGCTGAAGTATTATAAGTTCCTTTAGCTTCCATTTGTCCCAATTCACCCAAATAAGAGTACGACGACCATATGTTATAGTTGGTTTTCATATATGGGTCATTCCATGTCAAGTGTCCGAGGAAATGCATCGACCATCTCCGATTTCGACCAAAATTTGTGAGTCGAGGTATTTTGGGCCGGAACTTATAAGTACAAAGTGTTGTACCGATTGGTGGACCCTTCGGCCAATGGGACTGCCTCCACTTTTTGCGAATTTAGCAAAACACCTTTTTTATTTTGTGAATATTCGGGACCCTGAAGAGCTACAGGTGATATTGCCATATCATTTTGAAGGGTTTTAGATGTAGAATCGAACTACGTGATCAATTTTTTTCTGCAGTGTTGCCAATATTGCATTTTTTCCGATTAAAAACTTAATATGCAATTTCCAAAAATAAACCCCCTTCGATTTTGATTTTGACCACGCCAATGTGTTTAGCAGACGATTTTACATAGGAATCACTTATCAGCAAAAAAAAAAATGTAGCGTTCCAGAGAGGGGGGGGGGGGGTACTTTGAGGAAATTGCAAAATAAGTTTTGAATCGGAAAAAATGCACTGTTGGCAACACTGCAGAAAAAAATTGATCACGTAGTTCGATTCTACATCTAAAACCCTTCAAAATGATATGTCAATATCACCTATAGCTCTTCAGGGTCCCGAATATTCACAAAATAAAAAAGGTGTTTTGCTAAATTCGCAAAAAGTGGAGGCAGTCCCATTGGCCGAGGGGTCCACCAATCGGTACAACCCTTTGTACTTATAAGTTCCGGCTCGAAATACATCAACTCACAAATTTTGGTCGAAATCGGAGATGGTCGATGCATTTACTCGGACACTTGACATGGAATGAATTATATCTAAAATACAAACTTTTTTGTGTTAAGAGATAGAGGAAAGGTTTATTCAGCACAGTTTTAGATCGTGAAAAAATATGAAACTTTGCTGAACAAACAAAATTCCCATCTTTATTGGGTACAGAGTTACAGAATATAATCTATAAAAGTAAGTTTTTTGTACTTAACTTTTGTTAGTTACATTTTACAAGAAAACGTTGTTTTAAAGAAGCCTTTGAGCATACAAAATACACGTTTTTGTTGAAGGCCACTCATCTCCAGAACTTATCCTTACAAAGTTGTAGCACATTTCAGTATATTTTTTCGATAACTTTAACAACTTATGGAATTAAGATTAGGTGGATTGGGACGGATGGAACTTATAACAGTTTTGAGCACTCGAGCTAAACTTCGAGAAAAAGTTTTGACATCATGATTCTGCTGGCCCCTTTTTATTTTATACGTTCTTAAAGTTATCAAAAAAATGAGCTAAAACTTGCTATAAATTTGTAAGGAAAAGTCCTAAAGATGTGTGGCCTTCAACAAAAACGTGTGTTTTGTTTGTCCTAATGCTTCTCTAGAATAACGTTTTCTTGTGAAATGTAACTAACAAAAGTTAGGTGCAAAAAATTCACTTTTAAGTAACTTTTACAGAAAATACTCTGTAACTCTGTACCGAAAAGATAGGATTTTCATTTGTTCAGCAAAGTTTCATATATTTTCACGTCCCAAAACTTTGGCAAATAAATTTTTCCTCTATCTCTTGACACAAAAAAGTTAATATTTTTGATATATGAAAACCTACTGTAACATATGCTATAGTACTTCAGCTTAACTTTAAGGAAAAGTTTTGACATCATAGTTTCACTTGTTCCATGTAATTTACTTTCTAACTTTGTACCGAAAAAAGATAGGATTTTCATTTGTTCAACGAAGTTTCATATTTTTGAGTTTCCTACAATTTTGCTGAATAAACTATTCTTCTATCTATTAACACAAAAAAGTTATTTTTTTATTTTTAGTATAGTAAACTTTTCACATATTTTGACAATTTGCGATTATGCGGGTCATTCATGCAAACAATTGTTCTGAAGACACTTTCAAGCTAAGATGTAGGTGAAAGGCGCTATGGAATTAAGTTCCACTTTTTGCCTTATTGGACCACTGTGCAGTGGCGGAAATAGACCGACGGAAAATAGACGAGAATAAAAAAAATAAAAAAGTTCAAAAAAAAATAAACTGTTTTCGAGTACAATTTGCGATTGTAATCAAGTCTTGTTTCCAAACAATGAGTTTAGCATCAAATATTCAAATATTGTAGTATATTTTCCAGTAATATACTCCTGTAACATTTGAATTCAATGTTGGAACACTGTTTATACGAAATAAATGGCTTTAAAGTTGGAACTATTGGTGAAACGCGAAGGTCGGTTTTGTATCATGATCGGACCAGCATTGAATCATGATGGGACCAGCTTGCTTCTGAGACATCACCGCTTCACTTTGCTTATGGATGATATGTTCAATGAAAAATTTCACGTTTAATTCATTGGAACAGAATATAAATGATGAAGCATATTTTCTATAGAATGATACCTCTCAAATACGACGCAAGGTTCACAAATTAAAGCAAAATCGTTTGACACCTTATTATAAACAACCCATTATGCTTAAAATAGGGAAAATATGACTCATTGTCGTCCTTATTTAAGAAAGACTTTTTCGTAGACATCCAATACAATGACGAATACGACTAAGGTTTCTACGAAAAGATTTATGACATTGTCATTATATTGTTATTGTATTGTCATATATCGTTGTTCAAAATTATACTTGTGGAGTGAGCTGTCGGTAAAACGAAACGGCAATCGAAAAAGACATCCAGAAATTGAATAAGCAAACTTGACGTATTTGAATCTCATACATAATTCATAACGTTTTCGAAATAATATGAAAAATGTTCGAAAATATTTTAAGAATCACGAAAAAATATTCAGAAACATCTAAGTTGTCAAACCAAAATCATACACCATGCAAGTGAAGCCCAGCACACGAAGCGGAAAATCGCATGAAGTCTCAAAAGTACACTGGTCCAATTATGATACATTTTATGGTCCAATCATTCACCCTGGTCCGATCAGGATTCAAATTCTATGATCAGAGAAAACGATATATGGGTCATTCCATGTAATGTGTTCGAGGAAATGCATCGATCATCTCCGATTTCGACCCAAATTTATGAGTCAATGTATTTTAGGCCGGAACTCATAAAAACAGTGTTGTGGAGATTGATGGACCCTTTTTTAATTTGCGGATATCTCGGGACCCTGAAGAGCTACAGATGATATTAATATATTATTTTGAAGAGTTTTAGATGTAGAATCGAAATGCGTCGTTAATTTTTTTCTGCAGTGTTGCCAACATTGCATTTTTCTCAATTTAAAACTCAATTTGCAATTTTCTCGGAATAAGCCCCCTCCCCCTCAAGGTCAAGGTCGAATTTTCACGAACAATGTACCAATCACATGTAAGCACGCCTGGCACGGACTTCATGACTAGACACCAACTGCCTGCTGTGGTATCCTGTATAGCAGCGACAAAAAAAATGACAGAATCTCTTCGTCCCAATAGGTCAACTAATGTTTGTTTCTATGAGCCTAGACTATTTTGTTGTCTTGAAGGTGAAGCTTTTTCGGGAAGTTCGTAACCACCTCCATTATCAGACAGTTTTGCGTTCAGCTGTTAGAAAGTTATTAAAACTGATGTCTTGGAGGAAAACATGGCACAAGCAACCGAGCAATGTATGAATGAAGCGCTGGTCATTCGTCATCTGTCAGTGCAGAAGAACTCGATGCCAAAAGACTACATTGCTGCTTTCGACGCACAGTGAGGCGTGTTTGGTTGAAATCTTCTGTCATTGAACTTGGCAAAAACGAAGTATATTTTGTTCCATTTGCCACGCCTGAGAGTTTCACCTCACTCAGAAGTTATAGTTTCCTCAACTAAAATAGATGAAGTAGAACACTTCAAATACTCAGGGCTAAATTTGGATGCCACATTATCCTGGAATCGACACATCACTGAACAGCGTAAATGTGTAAGTTCAACATGCGGAGCTTTATGGAGAGTCTCCAAGTATATGCCGCAGAAGGCTTTGGTGACCATGTATCATGCCTTCATCCAATCCAAGCTTAATTATCTGGTAGCAATATGGGGTGCTGCTACAAAGACACGATTAAAGCCCATATAAGTTACACAAAACAGGTGCCTCAAAGTGGTGTACAAAAATAACAACCTGTATTCAACATTGGGCTTGTACAACGAGGCAAAAGCCTCTATACTACCAATACCAGCACTACGTGAAATCCAGTGTTTATGTCACATTCACAACCTGTTGTATAATCCACATGCACATCACAATCAAACTTCATCTCAAACGTCATATAGATATCAGCTAAGAAATCCAATAGGGGGAATAGGGGCATAATGAGCACCCTAATTTGGTTGCTGGTTTAAGCATGGAAAAGGACAAAAATTTTAAGCTGTCTTCAGTGCAAAACTTGAATCAACTTGGAGGTGCACTATCCACAAATTGAAAAGTTTATCGTATGTTGGTTAAAAACACAAATTAGATTCATGCATCAAAAACTAGCAATCAGTCGATGTGTGGGGCACAACTAGCACCCCACTGGGGCATAATGAGCACCCATGGGGTATAAACTGTGTAGAAGTACAACTAATGGGCCAACGTTTGTCGCGGGCTGCCGTGATACTTGGCGGCTTGTTTCGTGAATGTCCCGTCGCGCCTTATGGTGGCCGATTCTGCCTGCAGTCTCTTTTTCTGAACGATTCGGTCTCAAAGATTTTCTAATATATCCGGACTACTTCGTGATTAGGGCGAAACTAGATAGGAAAACAAGCAAGGATTCGCCCTTATCACGAAGTAGTCCGGATATGTTCGCACCATCACTGTAAACAAACACTGACTATGGAAGCTGACAAACTCACAAGTCTACTGAGATGAATTTCAAGTAAGTTTATGTGACAAGAGGTGCTCATTTCACCCCACCTAAGGGGTGACCATTTCGCCCCTATCGAATTAGTTAAAGTTAACATGAAATTTTAATACTAATTATAGCTTAAAATCAAAACTTCAATTATGGTGAAATTTGGGGTACGACCCATACGTCGTATTGATGTGTCTACATACTTGATTGAGCCATTTAAACGACCGTAGAAGCTTATTTTGTAGTGCGAAATAATTATAATTTTTCCAGCATCCAGGAACCAATTTGGTTTTTTCAACATGTTTCCATATTTTAAACAGACAAATCACTTTTGTTCTGCATAAAGATATACTGTAGTAACTATGGAAGAGTTCCACATACTATATTGTATTAAAAAATGCTTAGTTTCGCATAGAAGAGGGGTGCCCAGTTCGCCCCGTGTGCTCATTATGCCCCTAATCCCCCTAACATTCGTTGTCAATCGTTCAAACACGGAGCTGGGCAAAAAATCTGTAGCTTGTCACAGTAAAACACGGTTCAATTCCCTGCCGGCTGATTTGAAATCTGAAAATGTCGGTAAAAAGTTCAGAGACAAAATAAAACTACGGGTCATTCCATACGAAGTGTACATGCCACTTGGACACGACCATCACAGATTTTGTTCAAAATTGGGGAAATTATTCATCTACTGTCTCTTTGGAAAAATCCCAATTTTGGTGTCGATTGGAATATCTCCCGCTCTCTAGGACCCCCCTCTTTATTGCAAAGTCGCGCAATTTTTGTCAAAAATCTCCTTTTTCTTTTTCTTACAATTCATAGACGTGAGATACCCGAAAGATACTGATAGATGATTTTTGAAGAAAATAAACCAAGGAACCCAGAAAAAATAAGAGTTTTGGCCGGAAGTGTTGCCAGATAAATTATGTTTGTATTTGGAAACTAAATTTACATTTTTCGGCAAATGCAGCAAATTTTATTTTAAATCTGAGAATTTCATCGTGTTCCTTGGAAAATTTCACAAAGGAAACAACTATCATACCGAGGTAATATGAGCCAATCTCGAGCTATACCATTTTTACGAAAAAAGTTGTAAACTTCGTTATTATTTTATTTTACAATTTATAGACGTAAGACACACGAAAAAAAGTGATAGGTGAATTTTGAAGAAAATAATCCAAGGAATCCAAAAAACATGTTGTTTTTGACCAGAAGTCTTGCCAGATAAATTATTTTTGTGTTTTAAAATTAAATTTTCATTTTTTGGCAAATGCAGCTAATTTTATTTCAAATTTGATGGTTTCATCGTGTTTCTCGGAAATTTTTACGTGAGAAGCGCTTACCACTCTGTGGTAATATGAGCCAATCTTGAGATCATATTACGCAAAATTAAAAAATTGTTTATAGGTGGCGGATACCGTGGGCCAGGGTTCCAGAACCAATGAGGTGATAGTTGACCTGAGGAAATGCTCAGCAGTATAGTTGACCTCGCTACCAGAGCGCAGCGGACGCAGAATGTTGATTGCCGGGTGCAGACCATGCGGAGTCAAGTCGAAGCTGGCGCAGTGTTGAAGGCAGATCCAGTAGTGCATACAGATGCCCATGTGGGATGAAAGGTAACTGGGCGAAGATCGTTATGGATCTCCGAAGTTTGAGAGCGGAGAGATCACTCAGAAACAGGGTTCAGGTTGAAACGTTATGTACGTCGATAACAATGGTGTTCCCGGAAGTGTCGAGAGATTCTAGAACCATTAATTTACTTGATTAGGGGCGTAGTATCTCTGGCTTCGGCAGTTGCGTTGCGTGTAGCAGTTGAGAAGTGCAGTTTGCAAATGCAGGTGGCCTGACCAAGAAGGGGTGCAAGGTAGCTCGAAGCAAATCCAATTACGTAGATAGATGTAATGGATTCTAGTACAAAAAGTCCATCATTCTGCTCCTAATGCGTAGGGGTCATTCCATACGAAGTGACCACGAAAAAGCACAAACTTGGACACGACCATCACAGATTTTGCTCAAAGTTGGGAGAGTTATTCATCTACTGTCACTTTGGAAAAATCCCGAATTTTGTGTCGATTGGAATACCCCCCGCTCTGTGGGACCCCCATGTTTATTGCAAAGTCACGCATTTCTTGTTCAAAATCTCCTTTTTCTTTTTCTTACAATTCATAGACGTAAGATGTCCGAAAAATACTGATAGATGGTAGCGAGATCGACTATACTGCTGAGCATTTCCTCAGGTCAACTATCACCTCATTGGTTCTAGAACCCTGGCCCACGGTACCCGCCACCTATAAACGCCACCTATAAACGCCACCTGCAAACCACCGCCTCCGCACTGCTATTTCACGACAACACCCGTCGCCAACCACCAACAACTTGCCACCATCTACCATACGCTCCTTCAGATACAAATTAGCAATCAATATTTCGTTCACATTAGGAAAAGCTCATATAATAATATAAATGCATATGTATACATATTATTTGGCATTCCCTTAAAAGAGTCTTGAGGCTCACTGGTGAATGCTACAGTGAAATGTAAAAAAAAAGATGAGAAGGTTTTGTGCCTGTCGGAGGATATGCTTGAAAGGAGCTTACTCCACCGGGCTTTTTCCTGCTCCAAAGAACAAAAATAAAATTCAAAAATTCAATTAAAAAAAATCACTTATCAGCAAACTAGCCCATATTTCCCATGGTTCTAGAAGCCCCTTATCGAAAAATTTGCGCCGTTTGGTGAATATTGCTGGGCATTCACACAGCAAATGATGAGCACTTTCATTCTCTGTGCAACAGAAACGACAGTTGTTGTTTTCCAGCCCTAGCTGTAGATGATATTTACTCGGACACTGACCAGTGATCAGTCCAGTATAAGTACTAAGATCCTTCTTTGAAAGGTTCAACAATTTTTGTGCAATCGAAGCGTTGGACTAGTACTATTTTTTTTCTTCATTTTTCCAATTTAGAAGGATGGTTTCTTTTACAAAGTTGTTTATTAGTCAAAAATATGAAACTCTTTCAAAGTCACAACTGTTCAAGAAGCCACAAAATGACAAAATGAACAAAAAACTTTTATTCACATTTTTTTCTAAGTGTTCTAACAAGCTCTGTGAGTTTCTAATTATAATTTTATGAAACTTTAAACATTACCGCAGAAATAGGATGGCTATGGCCTGTAGATTTTGAGGTATTAAAAAAAGGAAAATTTTTATGATGTTATTGAGATGTCATATCCAATTGGCGCACAGTAGCGCAACCTGAAACTATGAGGGCTGAAAGAATATTAAACTAAGTGTATGTAGACAAAATTTCAGCCCGGACTCCTTGGAGCTTTTACTCTGTGAGTGATTTTGTGAAACTCTACAAAATTAGTAAAAAAACGTACTATTTTGAATCCAATATTATGCCAAATGTCTTCGGAGATGTTAAAGAGAATTGAATAAAAATTCTTTTGCTCTAAAAATAATTTTCTCTTAATAGAACAAAAGACCATTTATTTGATGAACTTCCAAGTGAAGCTCAAAAACTCACAACAGATAGAACATAAAGGTTTAAAAATAAAGTTTGATTTTGAAGACATTTTATTAAATGGATGGAGAAATGAAGAGGAATAGGAACAAATCATGTTTGAACAATGATCTCAAAAACTACAGGCCATAGCTATTCCATTTCTGCGGCAAAGTTTAAGGTTAAAAAAATTTATAATCAGAAACTCATAGAGTTTGTTAGTACACTTAGAAAAAAAAATAAAAATAAAAGTTTTTTGTCCAAAAAAATCAATATTTCATGCACTGTGGCTTCTTGAATAGTTGCGACTTTGGAAGACTTTCATATTATTGGCTAATAAACTACTTTGCGAAAGGAACCATCCTTTTAAACTCAAAAAATTGAGAAAACAAAATTTAGTACTAGTTTAGTACACGTTCTGTACAAATATCTTCATGCAAAAATGTTCCTTGATTATTCTCATGAACATTGCCGAAAACACTATCTCAAAAAACTAAAACGATCGGGAGTTATTAATTTTGTTCCGCTAGATTCAATTCCTGGACCACTGTGCAGTGTTATCCAAACATCCACCCAAATGCTAAAAATCGTATTTTTTTTATTCTAACTATTGAATTTTAAAAATTGCCTTGTTAAAACACAGATTTTGACCTCTGATTGGTCACTTAATGCTAGATTTCGCTAGCACGGTTGACAGAATCATATACCTTGTGAACTGGAAATGCGTTTTTCTCTGCTCAAACCAATCAGTTTACTAGTGGATGACTACAAGGACGGTCGAAGCTAAGCAGCAGCAGATAGTTGCAGTGGCGGCAGATAATAGTAGCGACAGCGGGTACCAGCTGTGGTAGTGATAGCGGAAAGGACAGAAATCAGGGCGAAATTAACCCTTTCCCGCTCATGGTGACTCTAGAGTACCAAGAATTATAATCATCATATCTTGACATAAAATAGTTTGTTGTGCTTACGATTGCTCCTTAAACTTTTATATGCTGCCTCATAGCATCAGTGGGCATTTTCTTCAAAATACTACAGTTGACAGTAATTTTAGTTAGTCTACAAAGTGCTCAGCTTAAATTTTCTCGTGAAGCTATAAATTTTAATGATAAACCTTGTGAGCGGCAGAGGGTTAATAAATCCTAAGAATTGCCTCCTAGATGAACGATGTCTTCTCGAATGTAGATCCCGAAACTATTGGCCAACTTTTGGTAATGGCTATGTAGTTCGAAATTTCACCACTAGGGCGGCGCTGTCGCTAACTAATGTCTAAGGGAAGTTTGTAGAAAATAGTGTTTGAGAAACTCTTCCTTGGATATAAAGTTAGTACCTGATGTATTTTTTGAGAAATTTAGAAATTAATTTTTTGAAGAAGAAAACCCCGAAAAATCTCGAATTTCACGATCCAGGTATATCAAACAAAGTTAAGGTATGTGTAACGGCTATTAATATTTAGGTAGTTTGAATTGCAATTTAATGAGTGGCGTTCTAAGCTAAAATTGCTTGCTAAAGGCGTCGCACGCTCGTTTCTGTTTTTGATATTGTGAAAGTTTAGGCAAAAATTGCACAGAAAACTTTTTTGTTCCCGTCTCCATGAACACAAGGGAACATTTTAGCCTTTGAATGAGCGCGGGTATCGGCGGGGATACCATTCAAAACTTTACATAAAGTTGGAGTACCAAGTGTTTTATTATACGTATTCTGTGGATGGCTTTTTTTTTTTCATGAAACAACTCTAAAAAGGATATCTGAAGTTGTTAAAATAGTAAAGTAAAGCTATATAATTATTTTGACACTATGTGCAGTTCCAGACCACTGTGCATCGGCAGCAGCAGCTGTAGCGATTTCGAAAACGGTGGCGATAATGGCAGCAACAGACTTTCCGATTCGATTCTCGGCTTAAATCATTTTATTATCTAATGATAGGATGGACGATCCCTCCGGGTAAACTCTGCCTGCCGTCTAATTGAAGGTTTGAAATTAGTTCTCCATTTTGTTGTCGGGGCGCCTTATTCCCACTGTCGGGGATTAGCACAGAGATGCGATCAACATAACGTATTCAAATTTAGATTCAACGCTTATTGTTTTCTTCAGGACAAAACAAGTGCTATAATTAAAAGTGAAAAGATATTTCAATCGGATTCGGACTTAAAACATTGGCACTCGAACTAAAAACTTGTTCGCACACTCTGCAGAGTGTTTGTACCATTTCTGTTCAGTGATGTCGTATTTTTAAGTACAAAATAAACCTCGGTAGCACTACAAAACTTCATGTTTAGCTAGTAGCTTTAACCCATCGCACGCTGGGAAAAATGAACCCAAATTGCCACCATTTAGAAGCCGCTGGGCTGGCAACCTGAAATATAGCATTTCTTATGTAAAATTGGTCAATAATTCGATTGGATGATATTTTCATTCTGTGCAGGGCACGGAAAAGGGTCTATATTGCCAATAATACGCCAAAATAGGGTAAAAATCGACAAAATAGAACATTTCCCGTGTCCTTCCCAAAATGAAACCATCATCATTCGATTTGTTGACCAATTTTACATAAAAATGCTATATTTCAGCTTGTTAGTCCAGCGGCGATTATTTAGTGGAAATGTGGGTTCCGGTTTTTCCACTAAAAATCGCCGCTAGATTGGCAACCTGAATTTTTGGCAATATAAACCCTTTTCCGTGCCCTGCACCGAACGAAAATATCACCAATCGATTTATTGACCAATTTTACACAAGCAATGCTATATTTCAGGTTGCCAGCCCAGCGACTTCTACTTAGTGGGAATTTAGGATCATTTTTTACCAGTGTGCATCGTCGTGGGTGTAGCTCAGACGGTGGAAAGCTCGCTCAGTATGTGAGAGGTACGAGAATCGATACAATCGTGACGGTTTTTGCTTGGTTGAAACAGGTTGATATTAGTATTTTGCAGCGTTGAAGAGAGCTTGTGACAAGCTGGTCCCCTAACACCTTCGGAACCTCTTGGAGAGTGTGTCAAATTTCTAGGTGGCCTATTCCAAGTGATGATAAACTTTTTGGAAAATGATGCAATATTTAAACTGGCAGTTGCTCAGTGAAGCGATTCCAATCTTATTACGGGTATTGTACACTAAAAACTTCTTTACGCAGGGGATACGACGCGCATAAAAAAGACCGCGTAAAGAAATCACGTAAAAAAACGGGCAAATTCCGAAATCCGCGTAAAAAAACTTTATTTGCCAATGGTTTTGAATCATTTCTGCTAAATACTTTCGAAAATCATCAACAGTAGTGTTATATCTAGGAGAACAGCTTGCCCGAGCGTCTGTCTCCCATGTTAGGGGTGGCTCAAACAGCATCTGATCCGGAGCGGACAGCTGAGTTATGAAATGCGGCGTCTCGCCAGCTACACCCAAGACGGCAGCCCCGTCGCGAGACTAAGCATCCACAGCCCTAATAAGGCAGCATGCCGAAACATTAAAATACTACGAACAATCAAGAATTGAATACGGACCGGAACAATTGGCAACGACCTAGGCGACGAAATATGGACGACGATTGGCAGCTCGGTACATGGAAATGTAGATCGATGAACGCCCCGAGTGGCGACCGGATTCTGTTGGATCAGCTAGAACCCCGCCATTTCGACATCGTTGCGCTCCAGGAGGTTTGCTGGAAAGGAGAGAAGGCACGGAGAATTTGTGGCCGCAGGGCACAGTACTACCAGAGCGGCGGCACAACCAATGAGCTGGGTACCGGCTTTATAGTGCTAGGCAGGATGCAGAGTCGTGTGATCAAGTAGCAGGTGATCAGCGACAGGTTGTGTTTGTTGAGAATAAAAGGCCGGTTCTACAACTACACTATTCTCAATCTGCACTGCCCCCAGCGTGGGCATTGCCTCTCGAAGACAGCTGGTGCAGCATTCGCACAGCTATCGGGGAAACCGCAACGGCTACACTAGGAGTGGAAGAACCGAGTGACAGAAACGAGGCAGCGGTGAATGAGAAGAACCGGACCTGGGCGGTATACCTGGGCAGGTCGTCGAGAGAGAACAAAGCCAATTACAAACGGGCACGGAACGACAAGACCACGATTTGCAGACGAAAGAAGCGCCAGCAAGAGGATCGTGAACATGAGGAGCTGGAGCAGCTGTACTGTGCCAGTGAAACGCGGAAGTTCTATGAGAAGGTAAACCAGTCCCGCAGAGGCTATGTGTCGCAAGCACCAGCAGCGGATGACCGAGAATCAGCCCCTGATATTCAAGAAGTTCTTTGTGAGATAGGGAAGCTGAAAAAAAAAACAAAGCCGCAGACAAAGACGGACTGCCGAGCGAGCTCTTAAAACATGATGAGAGGCACTGGCTAGAGCGCTGCACTGGGTCATTTCCAGGATTTGGGAGGAGAAAAACTGCCAGACGAGTGGATGGAGGGAGCCGTCTGTCCCATCTACAAGAAGGGCGACAAGTTGGAGTGCCGCAACTACTGCGATATCTCGCTTATCAATGCCGCCTACAAAATACCCCAAGTAACAATCAAAATGCTTCAAGGACTGAGGATTGTTTTGTTTTCGTTTTATGTTAACTTACTTTGAAGTCTTTGATTATATTTTGGTTTTATTTGAGAACCATAAAATATGATCCGCAGGTATTCTTTACAGCCATTCTAAGCCAACCGTCATATGCATAAAGTTGCATGATAGTCCCCCTGACGACCAAATAAAACTGAAAACCTGCAGACTATACTTGTGACTAAAATAAAACTTGATGATCGTAACATAGGCAGATAAATACCGTGATAGACTTGTTTGGTTTAATATTTGCTATGTTCTGATCAAATTGGGACAATCAGTCATGATGGAGGATTTGGGAAGCGTTTGAGGGTTTATCCGAAAATAACATGTCGCTCTAAATAAAAAAATAGCAAAATTATGAATTGCGATCCAGTTCAGAGGAATTCAATTTGGATTAAGTATTTATTTTCTGTAGTATTACGGTGACGCGCAGTAATAATGATAAAATTCGCGGCCGGTTTCACCATGAATATTTCACGGCATATGGGTTGACAGGCACGAAAACGATTTAAATGACAATAATAATCAACAATATAGGTAGAAAACTCAGATAATTCTGTTTTCACGGCACTGCCGGAATATAACATTGTCATTGAGGAATGGAGCCAAGATAAAATCTATTGCCTCACGCTTAATTTAAAGGATTTATCCCAGTTAAAGTTTCGAGGCCATTCTATGGCAAGCAAATCGGCCTGTTGAAAACTTAGGTTCTAAGATGCAGCGGATATGAAGTTTTGATGACTGCAATAAACCTGGGCCAACTTGCCATGACACATGTATATAGCTGTTGTTAATAGGTTGTTATAGTCGCGTGGTCGGCAATGAAGGTTTTATGTTTTGGTTGTGTCTAGCACCAAAAACCATAGACATAACCTATTTTGTTACTTGGGACTCTCACAGATTCTGTTCCGTCGGCTATCACCTTTAACCAGGAGGTTCGTGGGTCAGTACCAAGCGGGTTTCATGGGACCCTCATGGGAGATCTTACAGAAATGTCGCGAATACAACGTGCCCACACATCACATCTTCATTAACTTCACGGTGGCCTTGGATACAGTCGATCGAGAACAGCTATGGCAGATAATGCACGACAACGAATTTCCGGATAAACTGACTCAATTGATCAGAGCCACCATGGCGCAAGTGATGTGAATACTCTCGAGTCCCTTTGAATCGCGCAGAGGGTTGAGACAAGGTGATGGACTTTCCTGTTAGCTGTTTACCATCGCCCATAAGGGTGTGATCATCGACACGAGAGGCACGATTTTCACAAGGTCTGTTCAGTTTCTGGGCTTCGCGAATAACTTCGACATCACATCACGTAACTTTGCGACGGCGGAGGAAACTTACGCCCGAGTGAAAGTCGAAGCTGGATGGATCGGACTGCGGATAAATGCGTCGAAAACAAAATATATGCGAGCGAAAGCCATGAAACCCGAAGCTGGATGGATCGGACTGCGGATAAATGCGTCGAAAACAAAATACATGCGAGCGAGAGGCTCCAAGTAGAACAACATCAGCCTCCCAACTCAAGTATCTGTAGACTGTGATGAGCTTGAGGTGGTCGACGAGTTCGTGTATTTAGGGTCACTGGTGACCGCCGACAATCACACCAGCAAAGAGATTCAGAGACGCATTCAGGCAGGAAATCGTGCCTACTTTTCACTTCGGAAGACAATTCGATCGAATGGAGGGCGACGATGCACGAAGTTGACGCTGTACAAAACCCTGATAAGACCGGTAGTGCCCTACGGGATCGACACAACAACGCTTCTCGCGGAGGACCTTAACGCTCTTGAAGTTTTCGAACGGAAAGTGCTGCGGACTATCTACGGTGGAGTACAGACGGACGACGGCGCATGAACCATGAACTCCACGCGCTGCTTGGAGAGAATCCCATTGCACACATGGCGAAAGTCAATAGGTTGCGGTGGGCCGGTCACGTCGTAAGGATGTCGGACGACAACCCTGAGAAATCAATTCTCTTCAGCATCCCTACCGGCACCAGAAATAGAGGGGCGCAGCGTCCACGATGGCTCGACCAGATCAAAGGAGACTTGCGGGTGATGAGACGCCTGGGGCGACACACAGCCCAAAATCGAGCAACATGGCGACAAATTTTTGATACAGCACGAGCTACCACGGCTCTCGTCTAATTGGTAAGGTAAGTAAGAGTTATTTACACCTGCGAATTGTACTGAATATCAAGGTAGAAAGGTCAGACGAAATCAGTAACTAATAAGCAATTGGATAAAGTAAATTCATCGGACACTCTAAATGAGCGATTTGAAAATGATAAACCTTAAAAAACATGTCGCGCAAAAAACGATTTTTCTGAAAAAAAGACCTTAGTGTGTATTATTCTTCTCTTCAATGGCAGATAGAAAATAATGTACGCATACTTACCGTCCCTTCATTTCCTCCGTAGGAAAATCTCCGAATCCCCAGGGCATTTCGGTGGTACCAAGAATCAAACCGAAAATGAAACCAAAGAGTATGGAGATGAACATTCCCAATGCCAAAGATACGAAGCCGACTCTCTGAAAAAAGTAGAAGGACCTTTGTTGAAAAAAAAGTTGAATACAGTGAACCACATACTCGATTTTCATAAATATAATCAGGCCAGAACTTTTGTTAGAAACATTTTTTTCCGGTTGAAATAAATTTGATGTAGCAGGTTCAATATTCTTCATTCAAAAACATAACATCTAAACTTTAGGATGAAATTATACAGCAACATATGAATGTAAATCCACGTCATCGATCAATTAATATCAACTGTCTCCAATTCGTGTTAAATACTTATTCAGCACCAACTGTATGCATTTTATTATACACTTAATTTTAGACATTATTGATTGAATTTATAAAATAAATTTAGTGAAAAAAGACATATCAGAATTTAAATTCTTAAAGGAGATAAAAGCGCTTTCTCGTTGTTGACCTTTACAAACGTGTACGATTTTTTACACCTGGTTGACCAAGAAAACCGATAAATGAGCCTGAAAACGTCTTATCGGCTGCGAATGGAAGGTTTTCTAATTCCACTATGTATTTAGTGGATGCGCCAATAATAAACAGGTTATTATTCAATTATTCTATAATAAATTTTTGCTACTAGCACTTTAACATCTGCACTAGATGTTTGCAGAGAAATCAAACCAAAAATAATCTTTGCTTGAGATCTTGTTCCAAAAATTATGTATAAACATTCACTACAAGAAGATAAAAGTAGACTACGCATGGCCTTTTGCGATTGGTTCACTTTATCTATAACTAAACTATTCAAAAGACTAATTTTCGTCCCAGAAGTGCGACACCAGTTTATAAAAAAAGTAATTTTCACAGATGAACATTTTAGATTCCGTCTCATATTTACTGCTTATTCTGTCCAGTCTGTAGTTCGGCCAATTGCAATTCAAAAACCGTCCGACCATATTAGAGTTCAATGTCAGTTGAAAGTGAACTATCATAACTTAAAACCAACGGCTAACAAGCCGAAGCGGAACTTTTTCGTTCCAAGCCACGATGCGGAAGTTCACGATTAAGCTACCTACGTCCGCTCGCTCTGAAAGGCGCGGTGCAGTGCCTCGATTCAACCCGGCGGAAATTAAAATCGCAACTAAAGCGAACTTTGTGCTTCATTATCCAACGAATTGCTCAAACTTTTGCGAAATTTAAGGCGTAGATACCTCCGAGGCGCGTATAAATGGTTGTGTGGCTGCCAGCTCGTACTTTGGTAGTTAATTTTTCAACTTTTCCGCCCTTCATGCGATTCAGACGGTAGCAGCTATTAAGTTTGTGAAAGGGTTGTATGGCATTTTGATTTCTGGTTTTACTTCAACAAGTGATAAAAACCTGAGCTCATATTACACGGTTGTTATGCTTTTATAACGAACTAGTTGAACGTTCCCGGCGATGCTCGGGATCAAAAGTTTAAAAATTGAGAATCATTTTTTTATATTTCATTGATGCATTAGCACAACATACTTCAAAAATATTTCGCATCGTATACAGTGCCTCCACAATTATGGGTCAGCTACAATTATGGGTCACTTTTACACAAATACGTCTATTTTCATAAAACTGAACAATTTTCATTGGCAGTGGTATTTTTTATAGCTCAATTGTAACCCTATTCATACGATTAAAATGATTTAATGTTGAAAATGTTACTAAAAACAATAATTCTGCTCGGTTGCAATTAGTGAATCACCCGTAATTGTAGTAATGTTACGTTTTGCGGTGCACAATTGTGGGTCAGTCCATATTTTGGCTATTTTTATCACTTTTGCATGAAAATACATCACGATCTAATAAAATAACTTATTATCTAGCTTTTACAACAATAAAATAACTTTTATGATGGATTTGGTGGTTTTATAAACTCAATGATCTTGAAGTGCAAAAGTGACCCATAATTGTGTCTTTTGCTATGCAAGTACTATTTTTCTTATTAACCGATTTACACGCATCAGCTGCAGTGAAACTAATTGTCGATCGAAAGTATACATCAGAATACAGAAAGGGAAAATAAAACATTCATTGTTGATAATTTTTCCGATTTTAAATTCATTTTTCAACATTTAGGCAACATGTGTATTGACCCATAATTGTGGAGGGACTGCCAATATTCTAAGAACGCACAAAACGTAAACTTTAGGTCATCATTCAGAATCTCGAAATGGCGTATGGAGTTCCACTTTCGGAAGTATTGAAATTGTTGGTCAAATACCACTTTAGACTATTTTCCTGGAACCGAAAGTCGCCATTTTGGAAAATGAGTGGGTCCATCCCAGTTCCGATTATACCTATATTGGGTGAAATTCGGGCAACTCCACAATCGTTTACAGTAAAACCTCTTTTCGTGTCTCTTTTGAAAGAAAGAAATTAACGTGAGAAGAATTGCACATGAGCATGACCAGCCATGCTTAGGTTTCCTCTACAATGAAATCTAAAGAGATGACATGTGTTTTTTTTTTCAAAATGAAAAAAGTTTATTAGTGTCCAAGGAACACGTCTGAGAAGAAGTGAAGGTTTTCTGATAACTCACAATTGTGCTTTAATTCACAAGAATTAGAAGTAGAAATTAAAAAAGCATGAGTTTTAATGCTAAAGTCGCCCCTTAATCGATGTTTAAACTAATGAAATGTAGTCTTTCTTTCAATCAATCTCCCAAGATATAGTTTGAATAAAAGTAAAATGAAAGTGAAAAAGTTAATCGAATCCGGTATTGTGTTACTATCCACAAAACTACGAAAATATCAGACATATTAAATTATTATGCTCGACTCGCACTGAATCAAAAAATGAGTTTTTTTGCAGGAAAATATTTGCAAAAGTTGTAGGAACAACGAACATTTTATTTGAAAAAAATCACATGATATCGCTTTGAATTCTGACATAAACAAATTTAAAAAATCATGGTTTTCCATTTTTCACGTGATTTCCTCAAATAACTTCCCTAACCTTAACAAACATTTCATTGTGAAAAAATCACAGATCATAGCTTTAAATTTTGATTTAGAGGCAAGACATGAGTTTGCATGTTTCATGTAGTTTTGTGAATAATAACTCAAGTTTTAGTAATCAGATACCTATTATTTTTCCTCAAATGTCTTTCCTGAACATCAACGAAAACTTTGATGAGTAAAGAATCATATGTCATCGCTTTGAATTTTGATTTAGAGACGATTTGAGTATAAAAAGTCATAATTATGCATGTTTTACGTAGTTTTGTGAATAATATCTCAAATTGGAGTAATCAGATACCTAATATTTTTCCTTAAATGTCTTTCCTGGACATCAACTAACATTCCAATGAAAAAAGAATCACATATCACCGCGAATTGATTTAGAGACGAATTGAGCATAAAAAGTCATAATTTTGCATATTTTACGTAGTTTTGTGAATAATATCTCAAGTTTTAGTGATCAGATACTAATAATTTTTCTTCGAATGTCTTTTATGAACATTGACAAACATTTTAACAAAAAAGAATCATATGTCATCGCTTTAAATTTTGATTTAGAGGCAAATTCGGCACAAAAAGTCATAATTTTGCATGTTTTACGTAGTTTTGTGAATAATATCTCAAGTTTAAGTGATCAGATACTAATAATTTTTCCTCAAATGTCTTTTCTGCACAATGATAAACATTTCAATTAAAAAAAACACATGTCATCGCTTAAAATTTTGATTTAGAGGCAAATTCGGTACAAAAAGTCATAATTTTGCATGTTTTACGTAGTTTTAAGAATAATATCTCAAGTTTTAGTGATCAGATACTAATCATTTTTCTTCAAATGTCTTTTCTGAACAATGACAAACATTTTAATGAAAAAAGAATCATATGTCATCGCTTTAAATTTTGAATTAGAGGCAAATTCGGCACAAAAAGTCATAATTTTGCATGTTTTACGTAATTTTGTGAATAATATCTCAAGTTTAAGTGATCAGATACTAATAATTTTTCCTCAAATGTCTTTTCTGCACAATGACAAACATTTCAATAAAAAAAAACACATGTCATCGCTTTTAATTTTGATTTAGAGGCAAATTCGGTACCAAAAGTCATAATTTTGCATGTTTTCGTAGTATGTTTGTAAATAAAATCTCAAGTTTTAGTGATCAGATACTAATAATTTTTCTTCAAATGTCTTTAATGAACATTGACAAACATTTTCATAAAAAAAAATCATATGTCATCGCTTGTAAATAAAATCTCAAGTTTTAGTGATCAAATACTAATAATTTTTCTTCAAATGTCTTTAATGAACATTGACAAACATTTTCATAAAAAAAAATCATATGTCATCGCTTTGAACTTTGGTTTAGAGGCAAATTCGGCTCAAAAAGTCATAATTTTGCATGTTTTACGTAGTTTTGTGAATAATATCTCTAGCTTTAGTGATCAGATACTGATCATTTTTCTTCAAATGTCTTTTCTGAACAATGATAAACATTTTAATAAAAAAATAATCATATGTCATCGCTTTAAATTTTGATTTAGAGGCAAATTTAGCGCAAAAAGTCATAACTTTGCATGTTTCACGTAGTTTTGTGAATAATATCTCAAGTTTTAGTGATCAGATACTAATAATTTTTCCTCAAATGTCTTTTTTGAACATTGACAAACATTTTAATTGAAAAAGAATCATATGTCATCGCTTTGAATTTTGATTTAGAAGCAAATTCAGCACAAAAAGTCATAATTGTGCATGTTTTACGTAGTTGCTGTACGCCTCAGAGACAAAGGGAATAATATCAATAAGCTCAAGCGCTACGGAATTCCATTTTTATATAGTAGATATTAGTAGAATTTGATCAGTTGACAAGTTGATTACTCAGGCGAGCTGGGATTTTTAGTACAGGTTTCGAAAGCAAATGAAGCGTCAAGGCTTCGCCCGATTGTGACGCGATAATCGCATTCCACACCTTTCCATCATCCGTCTGTCTGCATCGAAACTATTCTATTCGAAAACTATTTGTACGAAAACAAGAAAAGTGTTTTCATTTAAATTTGCCAGCTGCGGCGAAACAACTTTTATTCACGTCCACATGAGCCGTCATTGGCGTACGCTTTTGAATGCGCCAAACGCGAACAGAGTTCAAAAAGTTGCGCCTCAGTCTACCGTGCGCTGAGAGCCATTCCAGCGAATAAAATCCCCTGCTAGATTCCGCGCTTCAACAAACTTTTCCCCGGTGGCATTCCATGGCAGACAGATCATAATTTGTTCCACTCCAACCAGCAGGAGCAGTTGGTCCAAGTTTTGCATTTAACGCTGATTACTACACACTACCCTAAAACAAATGTACGAGTACATACCTACTTGTTGAAAGGTTTAACTCTACAAAGTGGTGATTTTCCCTCTGTAGCAACAGTGTTTTCTTACTTACCACCAATTCCCGATCAGCTATAATCGCACCGAACGTAATCGACATGACCGGTCCCATCAGGGGCGAAACCAGCATAGCTGCCACAATATTTGGAGCATTGTTCTCCACCAGTCCAAGGGCGGCCAATGAACTGCATGAACATGCCGGGTACCGGATTGTGCCAGGAGGAAAAGGGGAAAATCAATTAGCACAATTTCACGATCCTGAGTTCATCGGAAGGCGGCATCAAATGGGACAGAAATAAATCGCTTGCTGAGCAATGTGCATACACACGGTGCACATAATGGACGACGCCATTGCTACTTACTCGGCCGTAACGATGAGCAGCAGATAGTCGAACGATAACGAACCACCAGCCCGGACACCGTCGACCACCTGTTTTACCGTCAGTTTCGATCGAATTGACTCGACGAAACTGTTCCATTTGGGATTTTCCTCGCTGCTGTCATACCTGCAATAGAACGGAATGGGTGTTAACGTCGAAAAATCGCATCTGATAGCAGCAGTAAAAACAGTAGGTACTATAGAATCTGCAACAAATGCGTGTGTGTGGAGTGAAGATAATCTGAAATAAGCCTGCCGGAAAATATATCAAACAAACAAAAACCAAAAAAACATGCAAAATTGTATGTAGATTGGTTTCATCGTTGAATTAGTTACTGAAGCTGAGTTTCACGTTTGTTACTATTCGAAAGGTTTTCATTCCAAAATACGTAAAGAGGATAAAATAGGCTGCTTTTATATTGGATTCCGTTATCCATTAAACGAAGTAACTCCATTTCAATTCATTCCCATTTTTGTTTCAACTTCAGTTTTATTATCAATCGGATTGTTTCAAATAAAATCGTGTATGTTTGCAACAACACATGTATCCTTTTTTTTAATCTCGGTATTACAGGTTAAAAGTCATCATCTGTTTCAATTTTTTAGGAATTCGATGGAGGCGCGAAGTCATTTTCAGCTGAAAGCGAAAAAAGGGAGTCAAAAAACTTTCTTAAAATTTAAAAATACTGGTTGCAGCTCCTAAAACACTGACCAAAGTTTCATGGTATAACTGTTAAAATTCAATCCAGTACTGCACATGGATTTAAGTGTTTGTTGTTTATGATGCCCAATTGCTTTAACCCTGCTATTAAATAACTTGTTAGGGAATCTGTAATCAAATTTCGCTCGTTTCATTAAACCCGTAGCCCAGTTGGTGTAAGACTGGGGCTGAGCTATGAAAATTGTAAATCAATCGAGAAACACTGTTCGTTGTTGAGGTCGCTTTTGGAAGCGTATAAGTTTTGTAAAATCGGATAGCTTGCTTGTGAAACTGCATGAGCGCAGAACTTCGCGGGGATAAACCGACTTCCAATTTCGGGATAGATGACTTTTTGCACCAGGTAAACTAATCTTATTTCTGTAACTATTCAAACATTGATGTTATTGTTCCAAATTCGGTTTAATACAATTTCCATTCAATGTTCAATTCATTCCAATAGACTTTACTTTCTGTATTCAAAAACACCCTCCAATGAATCGGAAATACACGATCGGAAATAGCGAAAATTAGAAATGACATTTGAATTTTATTTTGTTGGGTTACGAGAGCCTGAATAAAATATAGCTCAAATAAACTAAACGAACGAAGTTCGGCTCGAATTTCGATTCGAAATTTTTGTTTAAACATTTCTAACTCATCTGTACGTTTCGCTACAACCATTTAACACATCGTTGAATCATGTTATGTATCTTTTTTTCGAAAATTTTAGGCTAAAATTTTTTTGAATACATTTTAAACGGACCTTTTGACAAAAATTTCCGGCATTTTCACATATTTTGAACCGGTTTTTTCATATATTCTAATCCAACTACGAACCATTTTTTTCACATGATTTTTATCATTTATTTGAACACATTTTTAATCAATATTTCTTAACTCTTAATTCTTATAAAATTTTCGACTCATCACATCGATACAATTTTAACACAGACTGGTTTATTTATGGCTAATTTTCAAAACAAAATGGACACACTTTTTGACACATTTTGCAATTATTTTGCAGCATGCAGTCTTACACATTGAAAAAATTGGTTTTCTTAACTTTTAATGCATATTTGACATATTTGGACTATTTTTCATCCATTTACAACGCAAATTTTTAATACTTTTTCAACACACTTTTGACACAATTTTAGTATATTTTTCGACATTTTTGATACATTTTAGCATATTTTTCAACTTATTGTTTTACAAATTTTTACGATTTATTCTCAAACTAAAAAAATGAAGGATTATAGCTACTCAACCGTTCCTGTGAAATTTGGTGTCCTTAGCCCTTTAAAAAACGTGTCAAAAACTCAAATCCACTTCAACGCGAACGTTAACCGTACGCTTCCTTTCATTTTTGAATCGGTGGAGACGCTAGGTTAACCATTCGACAGTGTTCTAGGGAACAAGAGGGAAATTTGGATCTTTAGCTCGATAGTAATATTCTAGAAAAAAATCCTTAATTTACAATATTGTGCAATCTGATGAATCCTGTCATCACAAATAAGGGTTACTCAAATTTTTGCTGGAATTCAGCATTTAACTTTCTATCTTTGCAGATAGAGTTAAACGATGTTCTACAATGCTGTAGTCCCGTCAATTTTGCGCAACTTTGCAGGATTTTTTTTTCTTTTTCACGAAATCACGAGAAAAAAACTACAGGTGCGACCCTAGAACTCAAACTGGAAATGACGAAAAATTATAGCTCTTTAGCGATTTCTGTGAATTTTGGTACCCCTTTCAATTAAGAAAGCATGTCAATAGCTCCATCCCACTTTAACACGAACGTTAACCGTGCGCCTCTGTGCCTATTATCTATCTAAACATATAAAAATGCAACTCTGTCTGTCTGATCCATATAGACTTGGAAACTACTGAACTGATCAACGTGAAATTTTGCATATAGGAGTTTTAGGGGCCGACAAAGGTGACTAAGATAGTTCGAGACGCCTCCCTCTTCTGGATAGGAGGGGTCCCATACGAATGAAGCACAAATTTCTACACATCTCGAAAACTAACCAAGTAAATGGAACCAAATTTGGCATGTGGATGTTTATAGGGGTTACAAATGTGTCCATAATACTTTGAAACCCATCCCTCTTCTTGCAGGGAGGGGTTCCATACAAATGGATCACAAATTTCTGCACATCTCATGAACTAATCAACTAAATGAAACCATATTTGGCAAAAGAATGTTTTTAGTAATAACAAATATGCTCCATAATCGACGTCAGGCAACATTTTGAATTGTAAGATGCCAAATTCCGGGTTCTGGAAAACAGTCAAATATGGTCGATTTCCATCCAATATAACAACATTCGGATCTAGAATGCTACACAGGAACTAAAATCGACCACAAATACCGATTTGAACTCTAAGATGGCAATTCCGGTTTCTAAAAAACAGCTGAAAATGACCAAATACCACCCAATATGAGTGTTTCTTCAACCAGAACCGTCTCGAAATACCATTATGAAATCCAAAATGGTGACTTCCGGTTTCTGAAAAACAACGGAAAGAGACCAAATACCACCCAATGTGGCTATTTCCGGTAACTTAATTATACACAGAGGCTGTAATCGACCACAGACACCATTTTGAATTCTAAGATGGCGACTTCAGGTTTCTGGAAAACAGCCGAAAATGACCAAATACCACCCAACATGGGTATTTCCGGAATCGTAACAATGCACTGGAGCCAAAAATCGACCTCAGGTAAGAGGGCAACTTCCGGTTCCTGGAAAACAGCCTAAAATGGCCGATTACCATTAAATATGAATATCTCCGGAACCAGAATGATGCACAGAAGCTAACAATCGATCACAGACACCATTTTGAATTCAAAGATGGCGACTTCCGGTGTCTGGCAAACAGCTGAAAATGACCAAATACCATTTAATATGAATGTTTCCGAAACCAAAGTTACGCCCAGAGTACGGAAAATGGTTTCACAGGCCATTTTAAAGTCCAAAATGACGACTTTCGGTTCATGGAAAACAGCCTAAAGTGACCAAATACCACCCAATATGAGTATCTCTGGAGCCAGAATGTTGCAAGGAGCTGAAAATTGACCAGACACCTTTATGAATTGTGGGACGGCAAGTTTCTGGAAAATAACCAAAAATGTCCGAATGCCATCTAATATGAGTATCTTTGGATCCAGAATGAACATAGGAGCTAAAATCGACCACAGACACCATTTTGAATTCTAAGATGGCGACTTCCGGTTCCTAGGAAACAGCCGAAAATGATCGAATAACACCCAATACGTGTGTTTCTTCAACCAAAATGCCAGAAATTGTCTCTAAATACCATTTTGAACTCCAAGATGGCGACTTCCGGTTTATGAAAAACAGCCTAAAATAACCAAATACCATCCAATGTGAGTATCTCCGGAACCAGAATGATGCAATGAGCTAACAATTGACCTCAGGCACCATTTTGAATTGTAAAATGGTCACTTC
Organism: Wyeomyia smithii; assembly: GCF_029784165.1. NCBI lineage: Eukaryota > Metazoa > Arthropoda > Insecta > Diptera > Culicidae > Wyeomyia > Wyeomyia smithii. Next base: position 87,210,831 of record NC_073696.1, on the reverse strand, counting down.
TGAGAAACAGGCGAAAATGACTGAATAATAGGTACTCAATATGGATATTTCCGTAATCGAGATGATACATAGAAACCAAACATTGACCCTGGACACCATTTTGAATTTAAAGATGACCACTTTCGGTTTCTGGAAAATAGCAAAAAAATGGATATTTTAAGAATCGAGGTGATGTATAGAAACCAAAAGGCGAGGTTGCTGTCATTTCGATCCATTTTAAACGATTTTAAACGATTTGACACATCGCAAGGAATCAATGAATTTAGAATATTGGAAATTATTCAATTAAACACAAAAATGGGCGGGAGGAAGTTTGCCGTGTCAGCCAGTATTAAATAAATCGAAAACAAGATAATTCGCATTACTATTGTTGTATCGTTGAATTTGAAATTGTATGCTAAATTGAATCATATACTTGTAATAGATTAATGCTGGAACAAGAAAACATTAAATAAAATATAATTCCAAAAAAATAACCTGCATTAAGTTAAAAGGAAACCCAAACAAATTGAAATGCAATTGCATTTCTGACTGCTCTTTTATCAAAGTCCAACTGACAGCAACGGGCATCGTATCGCAACCTTGAAATGGCTATTGCGATCTACTGTGTAAAAATTTCGAAACGGTTTTAAACGCTTTGTGAATGCCCGAAGGTGAGAGTCCTGACTAAAACTTAAAATAGTTTACGGTAAGAGAGAGTGATTCAAAAAATAAATGTATTAGTGAAGCATACGGTAGATTAAAATGTGTATTTGTGTCCTCAAAAAGTTGATTAGAACACTCATGCAGTTGAGAAGAAAATATTGATGTATTAGTGTCGACTGAGAGTTCCAGAGAGGAAAGGCCGAAATTGGAGAAACTTACTCGACGAAATTTTAAACAGACGGACGTAGTTTTGGATCGTGCCGGCACTCGCGAATAATGTTTGGAAAGATGGCGGATCGTTCCAAAAAGGGAAAGATTCAGCGAAGAAACTAAAGTTACGATAACCCTTAGATTGTTTTACGCCTTTATAGTCGTATTAGGTATTATTTATTCAAATATTTACCAACTGTGCAGTCAACTGAAAAGGTAATATATAATGTAAACACCTTTCATATACTACCAACATCGTTCAGTCAGGCCTTTGTTGATACAATAGTGCTACTATATCAGTCTGAGTTCTGTTTAAATGTAGCCAATACAGTCAAATTCTCCCAGCTGGTCTCGAAGTACGATGCTGGCCTAACAAGCCAATTGTCGTAGGTTCGAGTCAAGGTTCGGGAGAGACTGTTGTGTGACACTTTAAACAGTTGGCAGCGAAGTCTATGTATAATAATAAGAAGGTCAAGTTCCGAATCGGAATGTAGCACCAAGGTTTTGCTTTTTTTACAGTAAAAATCTAACTGTTAATTAGAAATTCAAATAAATTTAACAGTCCTTATATGAAGAAAACACATATCAAGATGAGAATCCAGAATATGTACTGCGCATGATGAGCATAACTTTCATCCAAATTCGCGAACTGTACAATTCTGAAGTTCGAAACATTCCTTCACACCCTCTCAAGTTAAACTGTAGGTTTTGACTCGATCTAATTCTAAAAAATATTTTCAAAAACGTGAAACAAAATAGTTTGAAGAAGAAGATTGTTCCTTTTTGAATCAAATAAATTTTCGCATCTCAAATTTATAACGTCAAAAATTGTTTCACTGTTACCTTATTATGATTTATGAATTAATAACACGGTTGTTTCGAAGGATACATTTTTTTACAAAGCAACATTGTAGAACAATCTTTTATTCTATTTACAAAGATACAGAACTCAGATCTGATGTCATGAAAAAATTTCATTTTTCGATAAGATAAAAATAACCTTATATGTAACAATTATGTAAATGACAGTTTTACTCTAGAATACTGCTATCGAGCTCTAGATCCAAATTCCCCCCTGAACTCGGTCCCTAGAACGTTGTGCAATGGTTGCTTGGCGTCTCCATCTTTTCAACAGTCAAAGGAGCCGCATGGTTAACGTTCGCATTGAAGGGAAAAGGAGCTTTTGATATGTTTTCGAAATGGCTAGAGGCACCAAAATCCACAGGAACGGTTAAATAGCTATAATCTTCCATTTTTTTTAGTGTGGGCATTTATGCTACACCTATAGCCTTTTTCTTGTGATATAGTAAAATAAGTCTAAATCGATTATTTTAAAAGATAGAAAGAAGTTCTCTTCTACAAATATGCGCAAAACCGATGGGACTACAGCATTGTAGAACATCGTTTAACTATATCTCCAAAGACAAGAAAATTAGATGCTGGATTTCATCCTAATTTTTTTTCTTTATTAGAGAGGCTTTCAGCTTTTGGATGGTTCGCCTCATTTACCCTAATTTGTGATTATAGTAAAATGTGCGATTGCACAATTTTGTAGAAAAAAGTTTTTATCTGAAATATTACTATCGAGCTCAAGATTCAAATTCCCCTCCACTCGTTCCCTAGATCACTGTCGAATGGCTAACCTAAAGTCTCCACCGATTTAACGGTAAAAGGAGGCGCATAGTTACCGTTCGCGTTGAAGTGAGTGGGAGCTTTTGCTGCGTTTTTGTAATAGCTAGTGGCACCAAAATCCACAGGAATGGTTAAATAGCTATCATCTTTAATTTTTTCCAGTTTGAGCTTTGTGGCCGCACCTGTGTTGACCAGTGTAATTGATTGTTTGACACGCTTTTTGCATAGATTTTTCATTTATATTTTAGCCCGATTTCGAATTTTCTACATTTATTCTAGCACATGGTTTGACAGATGTTTTGACACAATATTTTATACATTTTTTTAGTATTCATTTCGACACGTTGTTTACGTGTTTTTACACAATTCTTGATACATTCGTTGATACGTTTAAAGCAAATGTTTCAACAAATTCCTTTTTTCACATTCTTGATACATTTTTGGCACTTGTTTACCTGTTTGGCGCATCTTCTACATTTAACATTTTTGAATTATTTTTAACATCATTTTTATGGCTGGGTAAGTTAATTCTTTTCGAAGAGTGGCTTCTATCCACTCACTAACCAATGCGAACCGACGACTCATATGAATGGCTTCTGCTTCACAACGATAAACTTTCGAAATTACCCGATAGTGCTGTCTTGGTAAACATCGGTTTCGGTTGGCATCAGATTTGGTTCAAAGAACCTTGGTTCATTTACGTGAGCCATTCGCTTTCAACGGCTCGTGAAGCTTGCGCCCATCGTCAATCTTTTCCGACACATTTTTAACGCGTTTCGTAACACAAAGTTTAACACATTTCTGACGCATTTTTCAACACATTTTTTTGTCAAAAAGCTTTTTAAATTGTTAACGAATTTTGGGCACATTTCAGAAACATTTTTTACACAAAATTGTATATTAAGATATTCAGAACATTTTTCGGTATATTTTGACTCCTTTTTTAAAACATATTTAGCACACATTTTTGACAAACTTTCGGCACAATTTTTGATAGATTGTCAAAATTTTCGGCGCAATTGGGGATTTTTTTTATATATTGTTGGAACATTTCCAACACTTATTAGGCAAATTTTAAACTCATTTTCGACATACTTTTGGCATATTGTCCGTATTGTTACCTTTACTAACACATTGTTTTATACATATTTGAGGCATAATCGAAACATTTTTTGACGAATTGTTTGATACATTTTTGACAGTTTTTTAGCATTTTTTGGCCCATATAGATATTTCCAATATTTTTGGCACATTTTGAACACATTTTTACACATTGTTTTATAAATTTTTAGGCATATGTCGACATAATTTCAATCGAAATGTTACACTCATTTCGGTCCATTTAGAGAATTTTCATATAATCCATTTTCAACACCCTTTGGGCACATTTCAAACTGACTTTGGACTCATTTCCAACATGCTTTGCCACTTTTTCCGACTCATTGGTTTTGACGCACATTTTGGCAAATTGTTCGACAGATTTTTAATATTATTAACACTGGTTAAATAACACATACCAAAATTAATTAATCTGAAATTTCTGTCAGTGCTATCACAGTGCAATGCTGAAAATCCCAACTCATATAATTGTTCATATTATCAACAGCAAAGCTGTTACCAATTGAACTCCACCTCCCTCCACTCGTTCCGTTCGTGTCAGACCTATTGCGCTAGCCGGTCACTCCATGATATAAGTCATATAATAACTCCAACGTATCCGTAATAAACCCATCAACCTGTCACAGTGCTCCGGTACCTCGTTAGGATAAGACAAATAATATTCGTCAGCAACCTTGGACTCCGAATAGATAGATGAACCTTGGACTCCGAGTTTCTATTCAGTTGGCAGTGGACGAACGAGCGAGAAGTCCACAGTCGTCTATTTCTAGAATGACCTTGCGTTGCCAGTCGAGCTGCACTTGCGTCTTAATGTGAGTTGAGCGTATTATTATTATAATAGAGCTTTTATTCCACTTTTTTCCTCTTACTGCAGCCTTTCTTCGCCGCTTCCTCCGCGCAGGCTGTAGTGGTTAACAAACATAGTTAAAATGCAGTGACCTTTGTTTCGCGGTGAATGTTATAAAGACTCTTGGAAACATTATTCTGCCAACAGTAATGAGGTCCCTACCGCCACCACCAGGGGACGACGCATCTGTCCGGCACTGATCTGTCTGTCAGAGCAACACAATAACAATTATTTTTTAATTTCAAATATGGTTCGAAACAGCACTGAAACGGCGAAGGGGACTATGTCCCGTCTACAGAGATACTTCTTTTTGCTCAGTGGGCGAACCAGCAAACAACAACAAAACATACATACACAAACACAGTCTCGTTAGCTTTTGTATGCAAACGGAATAATGAGCATGAATCTCATTAACTCCAGTAGAACGTACACATCTCGGAAAATATGTGACATTGAGAAGGAAAAGTCACATTGCAGCGCAACCGGAAAGAAACGTTACATCACATGGTACGGTTTGCAGTCGCCCACGTATCCAGGCTGGATGAAGGTTACGTGCTTGTAGAATTATTTTTTCCGCAGTTTGTCCTAGGCAGTGGGAAAACAAGGGATCGACGCCATTTCACGTAGTGCTTGAAACCAGATTTGCTGATAGCTACGAAATATTTTGTAACCTCGTAAAATCCGCCTTCCGGCGGTGGTAAACATGCAATGTATATGTTGTTCAGAATGTCCTGGCGTTCTATGAGTAAATGTACTAGGAATACAATACAATGTGAAAAGGAAGGCAGCATAAGAATTATGCCAGCGGGATAAAACTTTGTAATAATCCTTGTATCTAATTCTTTACAACTAGGCTTGTTGTTCTGTCACAACCCGAAGAAGCAAGTAATTTTAAAATGTTCATTCTGATACTGATGTTAGGGGAAATACTACCATTGCAGTATAGAAAATAAATTTCTGCTTAGGTATGTGACATTTGAAATTCTATAGAATATAAAATGGGGCACTCTATTTATATTCTCGCCGGTTACTTGTAAGTACTGTTTTCACTCTACAAGTAACCGACTTTATGCGCGAATTACGGTTATAGAAATTCAATTTTTTTTGCAGAAAAAGAAATTTTGAGTGGTTCCCAATACATCAGCTAACTTCTAGACCAATTCCAAAGAAAATAGTCGATATTTAAACGGTATTTTTTCGTCTTTTGGTTGGAAATTCTGCATTGGGAAAACGTCAAAATTGAGAGGATTGACTTAGTTGATTTGATAAATGAATCCCAAAAAGGTCAATGCTTGTGATTAACATATGAATATTCTATTCATTTTATTACTCTGGTCGACAAAAGCGAAAAAATGCTGGCCTAAAGCCCAATATAACTTTTTAACCATTCCTGTAAAAGTCGGTACCTCTAGCTTTTATCAAAACACGTTGATTCACGTCATAAATGCACGCCGGGTTCGTCGCTTCAACGTTATGTTTACGAGAAGATTCATTTATGTGTCTGAAAACATGTTGGTGGCTTTGGGTACCAAATTTCACGAGAATGGTTAAAAAGTTATTATATTGCTAAGAATCTAATAGCTGTTAATAAAAATAAACCTTACCCGTAATCGTCGTCGTCTTGAGCGGAACCATCGTAACAAACACTACATGGCAAAACGCTGGAATGATAAAAATTGCGAAATATAGTATTCATTAAGTCAAATTAAGCGTTCGAGGATGAAAAGATATATTTGAAATTAAATTTGTGCCTTTACGTGTTCATAGATTGATCCGAAAGTCTTATTGTTTAAGGTTTTCGAAAAAAACACTTCAACACATACTGAAAAATATTCCAAAATAACGCTCCAAGTGTTAATGACCCTTTGGATGCTAGCAATAATTTCCGCCCACTCCCTCCCCGCACCAGAGTGCAATCCAATAACGCTTACCTCACACTCGATTTCGCTCGAACGCCGATGCCCAGCTCGGTCAAACAGTGCAGGGTCGTTTCGCATGGATCACCGGCGGCCAGTGGGAACAGCACCTGATAGTAGTGACCGGTCCGGTCCGGATGCCACAGTACGTGCTCAATCTCGAGCTTTTTCAACAGCTCTTCGAGCACCTGCCAGAGAAAGGAGAAAACGCGTTGCATGGTGAGTGAACGAATGAATGAATGAATGGCGCAAGCCCAGCGGCTGCAATCACGCACGCCACAGCCACAAGTGGTTGATAATTTACTTATCCTGGGATTCGAGGTGTGATGGTTTCAAAAGTCGAATAAACGAATGATAACCAAATTGAGCGGTGTATCGGACGAAAGCGGCGAATTCGTTTCAATTACTATTTAGGTTACACTACGCTTCTGCGTCGGCCATTTACAAGCATTAAGCCCAGCATCAATAAAGTCAATCTATTTACCGCAGTTGCTATTACAGTGTCAATCCCATCACAACTGGAAAGCCACCGGTGGGTTCGGTAATCACCAATTCTCACCTGTTCCATCGGCACGAAGCAATTATCGTTGCGCTGTTTGAATCCCCCGCTCTTAAATGGATTTGCGTTAACCGGAGCCGGTGGGGGCGGCTGTCCGGGTCTTGCTTTGGCTGCCCGTTGATTGCTTGGTGGTGGTACATGCTTATCTCGTAGCTCGACTTCGAGTCGCAAAACGGCATTCGCAGAATCACTCGCGTCACCCGATTGAACGGCATTTTCCGGAACGTTTATATTTAAGTTGCGTCCGATGTTGGAGTTGTTCGTGGGCAACGTCGGACCAAGTGAATTTTGCTGCTGCTGATGTGATGTGATTGAGGGAGCGGGAACTTGGCTGTTTCCGTACTCCAATCCTGCCGACGATGGAATAAAAGAGATTTGTGTGTAATTATCGGATGCACTAGGAAACCAAATCAGGATTTTCACACTAGGTGAAGCTAGCAGAATGGACAGTAAATTCAGTGAAAGGGAAATGTATTTTAACTTCTGTTTCACGGTGGCATAAGTATAAAATCGACTGCAAATTAACGATTTTATTCGATTATGATAAAAAGAAGTTCAATTAGGTTTCAGTATCTAACCAGTTTGCAATAAACGCATTGAGCACAAAGTTATTGACTAACTGTCAAGTGAATTCACTTTTTTTCTGCAATTATCTGGTGCAACCATGCATTACAGTGAATAATGCAGAATAAATAATCCAATGCGTTGAAATCGATTTACACTCAAAAACCGAAATCGTGGGCGTACTAAAAGGTTTTTTTTGCCATTTTCTAGCACAAATTTTTATTCTAAAACATTCAATTTGTGGAGATATTGATTACACTCGGTGAGCCATTAAGCTTGTGCTCTAATGGAATTTCACAATAGCAGTACGAAGAAGATCATGGGATGGGAATAAGCATGGTCTATCGAGTAATATTTGATCTTGTGGAGCAACAGAATCTGAAAGCATAGAATGCAGCAAAACATTACTGGTGCCGTTATTTTTCATAATGTTTAAAAATAATTATTAAATCATTATGATTAAAATGATGCTAGTTTTGTTGTGCAGTAGAAATATAAATAGGGTTAACTACAAGAAATCCTCTTCTATATAAACAAACCAGTTAAAAAAGCAATTTGAAAGAAGTTGTGTATCGTTTATGTCGAAAAACTTCTCTTTTTTTATTTGAATGATAAACATTAAGTTTACTATAGACAATATGTTCATGTAGTATTTGGCCATTTTTGGCAGTTTACCAACAACCGGAAGTTGCTATCGTGGATTTCAAAATGGCACCTGGGATTGATTTTAGCCACTGAAAAATATCCCGATTTTTGGTAGTATTCGGTCATTCCCGGAAACCAGAGTCACCATATTTGAAAATGTAAATGGCTGCTAGATTTCATTTTTCGTCTCTGTGTTCCATATTGATTGAGAAAATACTCATCTTGGATGCTATTTAGTTATATTGGGTTTGTTTCCAAAAAAAAACCGTGGTGCGTGGAGTCGATTTTCGAACACTGGGTATCATTCTGGTTCCAGAGATAACCACATTGGGTTGTATTTTGGCCATTTTCTTGACCGTTTTCAGCAAGTGGAAGTCGCCATTGTGGATTTTAAAGTGATATTTGCGGTCGACTTCTGTTCTCTAGCCACCATCTCAATTCTGAGTTTAAAAATGGCGTCTGTTGTTGGTTTCCAGTCTTGAAATACTCATATTAGGTGGTATGGAGTTTTGGCATCAAGATATCACCCAGATTCTAAAAATAACCACATTGGATAATAAATATTTGACCTTGTTTGCAGCTCTGATTATTTCCGCGTCCGAAGCAAGACTCGATATTGTCCAAAAGTTCAAAAGTTTACGTCATAATATTGTAATTTTCTGCATACTGGTGGAAAGAAAGCAAATTTTCCATTCGATTACTACAAAAACGAAGTAAACCCGATGAAAATTAACCGAGTTATAAGCCATTGAAATTAGACAAAAGTTATTACATGTTTCAATTTACATTTTTCATTCCGTTACAGAGGTTTTACTGATGACGTAGTCCTACGTCAAAAATTCACAAAAGTGCAAAAATATCAAACAAGTCTAAATATCAAAACTTCAATAATTTGAAAAGCCGTGAAAACCCAAAACAGACACCGAGAGTCCAAAAATATATAAACACCGGAACCAAGAGTCCAAAAATATGTAAACCAACTGAAAACCATAAGTCAATGAAGAATCAAACATTAAACAATCAAACTTTTTTTTTTATTGCTTTTTAAAGGTGGTCCTGAAGGTATGAATTCACAAGGTCAAAAAGTCACAAATAAAGTTATCAAGTCGCAAAATCGTATAGATATAATGCAAAAAATCATGAAATCAGAAAATAAAATAGTAAAATAGGTAAATGGTAAGATAGTCACGATGTGAAAAAAATTAATTAATAAAGAAATAGAAAAGTCAATATATACAAAAAGTAAATAATTCTAACAAACACGAAGTGATGATGCCTATGGAATCGAAAAATAGTAAAAACAATACATAAATAAACAAATATTATTGAAGTGCAAAATAAAAAGAAAATTATTATTAACGTAGAAAAAATACAAGAAAAAATAAATCAAACATCTCAACAAGTGAAAGCATCGTCAAACGTCAAAAAGCAAAAAAGTTAAGAAAAAGCAAAGAGTAAAAAAGTTGAACCAACAAAAATATTTTAGATCGTAAAGGTCAATTTGACGTCAGTTGGAGTCAATAATAAACAAACTACAAATGATGAAATGATCAGAAAGTTGACAAAACAAAAAGTCAGAAAATAAAACAACTTAGAATCAAAAAGTTAAAGAGCCTGAAAAACCTGTAAGTGAACATTAAAAAAACATACAAAATATTCTAAAACACACAAAATCAGAGAGACGAAAAAAAAAAGAAGTTGAGAAATATTTGAATATAGAAAAGCCAACAAGTCCTTAAATTAATCAAAAATATATAAAGTCAAAATATCAAAAACAAAAAAGTATCACAATCATAGAATAGTAAAAGTTGAACAACAAATACTCATAGAGTAGAAGAGAAACAAATTAGCACTAAAATAATACTAAAGTCAAAAAATCATAAAGTCGAACAATAAAAAACAGAAGCGTGAGAAATAAAAAAGCTATGCAAGAAAAAATCAGAAAGTTTAAAATTAAAACATCAAACTCTAAAGATTATCAATTTAAAAGTCAAAAAATCAAAAAGACCAAAGCCCAAAAAGCCAGAGAGTATTAAAAAGCTAAAAGTCAAAGAGTGAGGAAGGTAAATATCCCAAAAAACACACAAAATCATAGAGCCCAAACAGTCAAAACGTATTAAAACCCTTGAATCAATTAGTGTACAAATCATAAATTCAGTCATACTGAAATCTTTCAAGTCATCTAATAATAAAGATGAATGGTCATAAAGTTATGAAGTCATTATATAATAAAGCCAGTCACAAATTATAAAAGTCTGCAAACGAAAGAACATATTAGGATTATTTTTAATTAAAATCATATTAATAATGAAAATATTATTAATGAAATTTGGGAGAGTAAATTATTAAGTTTAAAAGTCAAAAGTCAACAAGGCAACAAGTGATAATAAGATCGAAAATGGCATCAAATAAAAATAATCCTAGAAACAAATAACCTTGAATAAAGTAAAATAACCTTGAAAAATCATAGAATCAATCAAACCAATAAAAAAACAATAAACGATCTGTCTGTCTGTCTGTCTGTCTGTCTGTCTGTCTGTCTGTCTGTCTGTCTGTCTGTCTGTCTGTCTGTCTGTCTGTCTGTCTGTCTGTCTGTCTGTCTGTCTGTCTGTCTGTCTGTCTGTCTGTCTGTCTGTCTGTCTGTCTGTCTGTCTGTCTGTCTGTCTGTCTGTCTGTCTGTCTGTCTGTCTGTCTGTCTGTCTGTCTGTCTGTCTGTCTGTCTGTCTGTCTGTCTGTCTGTCTGTCTGTCTGTCTGTCTGTCTGTCTGTCTGTCTGTCTGTCTGTCTGTCTGTCTGTCTGTCTGTCTGTCTGTCTGTCTGTCTGTCTGTCTGTCTGTCTGTCTGTCTGTCTGTCTGTCTGTCTGTCTGTCTGTCTGTCTGTCTGTCTGTCTGTCTGTCTGTCTGTCTGTCTGTCTGTCTGTCTGTCTGTCTGTCTGTCTGTCTGTCTGTCTGTCTGTCTGTCTGTCTGTCTGTCTGTCTGTCTGTCTGTCTGTCTGTCTGTCTGTCTGTCTGTCTGTCTGTCTGTCTGTCTGTCTGTCTGTCTGTCTGTCTGTCTGTCTGTCTGTCTGTCTGTCTGTCTGTCTGTCTGTCTGTCTGTCTGTCTGTCTGTCTGTCTGTCTGTCTGTCTGTCTGTCTGTCTGTCTGTCTGTCTGTCTGTCTGTCTGTCTGTCTGTCTGTCTGTCTGTCTGTCTGTCTGTCTGTCTGTCTGTCTGTCTGTCTGTCTGTCTGTCTGTCTGTCTGTCTGTCTGTCTGTCTGTCTGTCTGTCTGTCTGTCTGTCTGTCTGTCTGTCTGTCTGTCTGTCTGTCTGTCTGTCTGTCTGTCTGTCTGTCTGTCTGTCTGTCTGTCTGTCTGTCTGTCTGTCTGTCTGTCTGTCTGTCTGTCTGTCTGTCTGTCTGTAACTTCCGGTTTTTTAAAAACAGATGATGTACCAAGAAGCCAAGCCATCACTCAAAATCAAAAAATTGAAAATAGTCGCAGCCAACTATTTTAGTGTACAGGACAATTGCGCTGGACTGACACTAACAGTCTCTCCCTGCCCGGGACTCGAACCTATGAAGACTACCTCAAGACCAGCTGGAAGAACATATATCAGCAAGCAAACAGTCCAAAAGTCAAGAATTCAAAAAGTCGAATATAACAACAATTCAAAAGTTAAAAAAAAACTCTAGAAAGTAAAAATAAATAAAAAACATATGATCAGCAAGTCACATAGTCAAATGCTCAATAATACTTAATGTCAAGGAGATAAAGATTCAAAAAGTATAAAAATAAAAAAGCTGAAAATTTTTTGAAGCAAAAGCATAGCATGACATACCGAGATGTTTTATTTTCTGGTTTACACGAAGTTTCCCATGTGCTGCCCACGAAAAGTTAAAGTTAAAGGGACAAAAATTGAAAATGTTAAAAAGCTAACAATGAAAAAGTCAAAATACCTAAAAAGCTTAAAATCAGAGGATTAAAACCACCAAATACATAAAATAATTAAGAAAGAGTTTAAAATGAAGTCACCAGCTAGAAAATTCAAACTTTGATAATATTTTTGAAAGCGCTCCACATAAAATCAAATTGTTTGAGATATTCATTCCAAACAAACCAAAAAAAATCATATCTAATTCATAGAATTTCAGTAGCATTTCATGAGAAAATGATTATTATCAGCAAACAAAATTGAAAACAGCAGGAAAAGACAATCTCAGTTGTTGATATCGTGATGTTTAATCAGAAAAATACAATATATTGTTAAATTTTCACAACCATTTATAAAACAGATATATCTGTTTACGAGAAAGTTCACGTGAAGAATAGTGTTGTAACTTTCAATTTTGATTCGAGTTTTTATAGGCACATCGACCTAATGAGACCTTCTGGTTAACTTTCTCAATAAATTTAGCGTAAATTTCGAAATAATGTATGAATATTCGAGCTTGTTTTCCTTAAAACTTCAATTAGTTCAAGGTTCTGTCGAGTAAAATGAAATGTAAGCTCAATGGAAGAGGTTACGGTAACAGGTTTAGAAAACGTTCCTCATCATCTTGTGCCCTTCAAATCATGTATTAAGCTATGCCCCTATGCCAAGCCACTCTGCTCCGTTGAAGAGTAAATTAAACAAAACACGATTCCTTACCGTTAATTAGAGCCCGTTCATAATTTGCCGTTGGCACACACACCAGAAACACAACGCCTCCTCCAGGCATCCCGCTTTCCGGCCACTTCGCACGCAATCGTCGTCCTCAACAGTCCTCGTCGGATACTGGCCAGGATTGCACCGGCGGTAAAGATGCTCGCCTCACACGGTTGCTTCCCAGCACTTGAGACCACGTTTTATAACACTCACACCCGCCAAGCGTACGGGAATCGAAAGGATACACGATGCACTTGGTTGCAGCACAGCTGCCTGTTTGCGGTTACGATGATGCACTTTCTATTGTCGGTCGGTATAAAGCAAATGAATAGTTTGTGTTGTGTTTATTTTCCTTTCGGCAAGATGTACAGGTCAAGATGCCCCTCGGATATGGGCCAACAAGAATGAAGGCGATGCACTGCTTTCAGTTGAATTTATTAAGTGTTTGGCTGTTAATGATAAACCTAGACGATGAGTTCGGTTGCGATACGATTCACTTAGTTACGACTGTACTGTAGTACTCTTGTGAAGTCATCTGCGTGTTTATTCCATTAATGAAATTTACCCGGCCGAACTAATTGTAGTACTCACACTTACGATCATTAACCAAAAAAAAGTCAACAGCACACAACAGCCCTCTTTTAGATCAATCAAAGAAATAGTTATCGGTTTCCGTTATACTCTACTAAATTTTTTTGGAAATAAATATTGAAATTCAGTCCGCAAATATATATTTCGACTGTGACGTACAGTCTTCCTCAGTGCTTATGTGGACCAGTCCACATAAGCACTGAGGAAGACTGTACGTCACAGTCGAAATATATATTTGCGGACTGAATTTCAATATTTATTTCCAAAAAAATTTAGTAGAGTATAACGGAAACCGATAACTATTTCCTTGATTGATCTCAATCACTCTGCTAAGACGCTCGTTATAGATTTTCTAGCCCTCTTTTAACCACTTGACCACCAATCCAGTAATTTTGGTCGAGCGCGTCAGCCACTTTACGTTTTCACTAGCATCCAAGTAAAAACCCTCGTCGGCTTCAATGTCGCTGTTGGCACGGCACGGTAACACAAACCTTTTGATATTTTCTGCGCATACAACAAGCAAGTGGCTAGTTGACTTCCTTTACTGGCGGTTTTAGTTCCAGGTCTTAACAAAAACACACACTCATGCCAGCGTAAACATTGGTGTCGCTATCACGTTAACTTGTCCCTAGAAAGAGGACTCGTCCCGGCAGCATGAGGCAGATGTTAGAGGACCATCAAAAAGGCAAAAGTGAGTTGAAACTTGTAAGCAAGGGTTTTTGCGGGCGAGCTGGGAGCGAAACGTGTTAGATGTGCACTACTAAATGCTCCACAGACGAAATGTGATTAGCTCCTGCGGTTGTTTGCCTTGCGCTGGCCGAAAGTGCACTACTAACTGAAGCAATAGCTTTCAAAATATCAAAAGGAAGCCAGCCGAGACTGCATAGGTTCTTTTGATTAGCACCATCAGAGCAGCTTAGCCTGAATGGCAATTTATCATGACCACTATATGGCGATGGATGAAGCTTGCTGCTGTTGATGATGGTGATGATGATGATGAAGGTGCTGCGGAACTAATTAGAGCAGCACACGACGACGTACGTGGTAAAAGTGCGAAAACGACGTTTTCCCACTCGGTGACTTACGGCTATGCAAGTGAACGAGTTTGTTTTAATGAGAATGAAGTAAAGCTTCTTCATTGGTTGCGTCAGTAAACAAAGGCAAACGGGAAGCAAAACAGATTTAATTGAGTGGAGGAATTCAGACAAAGACCAAGGACAAAAAATCCAATCATGGAATCTTCGACGTAATAAAAGGTTATTCGATGCTAGAAGGGTGATCGAGTAAACAGCTTTTACGGTTTTATGATTGATTGAACATCTAAAATAGCTAGCTCTGTGGAGAGTATAACAAATATTGGTTCTGCAACGAAATCAACAATTCTTGGCTTTAACTGAAACATTCTCTTTTTGAAGATACTCAATGAAACGTAGATATCAAAAAGCTGCTATTCAATATTTATAAGTTGACTGAACAAAACTCTCGTTCAGTATTTTACTGATGCTAACCATTTTGAAAAGTTTGTCCAGGTAATGCGTTCATCCCAGCGACTTATCTGATTCTTCAGCCCCAATTTCTCCCCTATTTTTCTCGACGACTCTTCTACCCTCCTCACCGTTCAACACCACTTCAAGGTGTCCTTTGCAGTGCCTGGCCATCTGCGGCTTGTCGGTAATCAGATCTGGTTCCTAACTTCACAATTGTTCTATAAAAGCTCCACGTGCTGTGCCCTATGAGGTAATTCTCCGCCTCCGCGAGAACGCGATCGTAGTATTCAAGTTTTTCCGGCAGTGAAGTCTTTTCAGTAACTCCAACTTCTCAGTATTCCTCTAGCATCTGACACGTCACACGACTTGCTGCTTAACCCCTGTTCCTTTCTTTCGTTACCTTTAGACACTCAACATCAAACGCTGTTGCACTATTTCACTGACCACATCGTGAAATTGTTTCCATTGCACATTCACATCCACTCCAACTGGTTCATCAATCCGTCCGTTGACTTTTGGAGTGTATTTCCGCTGATAGCTTCAGGATGTTAAGACGTATCTCTCTCGCCGATCTCGATTTAAATATGTTGGCCAACTGGACGCAACCTTGATTTGAATCGATGTTTGGTCCCCGTAAAAACCGCACAAACATGTCGTCTGAAAAGTACCGACCATCAATTAACATGTGGCTCCCGAATGTTCTGACGTGCAAAATGGGTACTAGAGATGGCTATTCCTCTGGCCGCGGTGAAGTTCACTAGCCTCAAGCCTTTGTCACTAGTAGTAGAGAGGAGGCTCCGGTGATAATCTTCATATCGTGTTGTGAGTAAACAGTAAATACTCCCCACACGTTTTCTCTAGAAGCTCATATAACTCCTTTTCTTAAGTCACCGGTTTTATCGTTTGTCGGCGCGTACACGATGATAAGGCGGTATTTGAAGGATCTGCCCTTGATCCTCAATAGGCATAGACGGTCACTAATAGGCCTCCACCTATTGACACGCTTCATTTGGTTCCCTAGTAACACGAAACCGGTGCCTTGTTTCATCATACTACCGCCAGTATACTGGATGTTCAACGAGTTCGAATAAAGCTTTTCATTGTTGTGTAGATGCGCACTATGTGCGTTCTGTGCATTAGTATTGGTGTCAGCTTTAGCCTTATATATAGGCTAACAGACGCGCATTGTGTCAACATTTTGTTATTTGCTGTTTGTTTACCGCGCACGATGAAAGAGTATCGTGACGTTATAAACTGTTTCCAAAGCTGCAGAAACGTGATCGATATAATTTTGACTCGAAAAAATTGATTTCAGAGTCGTAGTTTCTTCAGCAAATTTGTTTGATTAATTACTATCCACATTAAAGAAGTGCAGTTTTGTGATTAATGTACCTAAAATTGAGAAACTAATTAAACTTTTTTTTTAATTTTTGCAAATAAAAAACTACTGCGTTCGGCTAAGCTCGAGCACATTCTAAAGGAAACAACTTTGATGAAGACATCATACTTCTATTTACCCATTTGAATGGACATTTGTAGAGATTTTTTTTATTTTTTCAATATAACATTTGATAGTGATAATAACGAAGAAACGAAGAAACGTCTCAAGCTAGTGACATAGCACAAAGTGGAGAGGGGGTGCTCCCAGTTACCCAGTTAATATATCGTGAAGGTTCTCAACAAACTTCTTGCCTTATAGAAATTGACTTTGAAAATAATATTACCTAATTTCTGGACACATTTTTACGGTGTATTCGAACTTATCGGCGGCGTGCCTTATTGCGGCAGAAGGCGACTGTTTGGCCCAACTACTTACAGTTAAGGCAATTCATTAGGCGGGGTACATACAGCCGCATTCTCACAAGCAGTTGCTTGCAGTTCAGTATTCTAACCTCAGGAAGGTTGCTGTTCCTAAAACAGCCAACAGCTTCAAGAGGCACTCGACGAACAGACGTAGATAAAATTTTTGAAAATATGGATTTTTGGCAAAAGTGATGCATTATTTACTATCCATTTTATAGAAGTTGCAATTTTATGATTATATACCTAAAATTTAGAAACGAATTTTACTTTATTTTATTTTTGCATATAAAAATCTACTTCGTTTGGCAAAATTGAAGCACATTCTAAAGAAAACAACTTTTTCAAGGGCACCTATTTAAATAGACTTTTGTTGAGTTTTTTATAGATTGCCATTAAAACTCTATTTTTTCAATACAACATTTGATAGTGATTTTCTGCAATTTTTCAAAGTTCTATAAAGTTGTTCGCCATAACGAAATAAACAATTTCTTCAAAGAAAGTATATTTTTATCGCTCATATTTCTTTGATTATTAAAGACTTTAATATAATAATGCACTAATTTGTTAACAGATATCTTGAAAATCTGCAAATATATGCAGGATGAACCAGTTCTATATTAAAGTATTAGTAAAACACAATTCAATCCAGGCATACGTATTTGTCTCACGCTTTTTCTTGCATGCTCTTAAGTAGATGACTGTCAGTATATTAGTGTACTTTAATAGAAATCTTCAATAATTGAATAAATATAAACGATAAAAATAAAATTTCTTCGGTGAACTTGTGTGTTTTATCATATGGGGTCATCCACAAACTACGTAAGGGTTTAGGGGGACAGGGGGAGGGGTATCTAAATTTATCACGAGTGCTTAGGAATGGGGAGAGGGGGATTCGAGAAAATCTTACGTAAGATTGAAAAATTTGAAATAGTTGTATTTTTTTAAACTTACAAAACTAAAGAAAAATAAAATTTGTTGAATCATTTGTCGCTGAGATCTTGACAGCTGAACAATTAGGAAGCAGTGAATTGATCTAACAGAATGAATATGTACTTTACTTCCTTAACTTATTTTCAGTTTAAATCACTTCAACATAATATTACCTGAATAACATAACTTGTGTTGTTTTTATTCTATACGAATACGCTATGGGTTGAAAATATGTTTCTTTTTTAAAACAAATTGTTCCTCAAAAAAAATTACATGAGATTTGAAGGAGGAGCGGAGTAATGCAAAATCTTTCGCAAAGTTCAAAAAAAGGCCTTACGTTATTTGTGAATGACGCCATACTAAACAATAATGATTAAGGGAAATTCTAAATAAAACTTCACAATAGTTGATATAATTTGGCAGATAGATGTATGGTGTCTTCAACAAAGTTGTTTCTTATAATGTACTACAACTTGGCCCAGAGAAGTGGACTTTCATATGTAAAATTCATGTCTCACTTTTAGGTATAATAATCTCAAAATTCCAACTTCTATAAAACGAAGAAAAATTTGTAAAACAACTTTGCTAAAGGCTCTACGGTTCCAAAATCAATTTTTTACTAGCAAATAATTAGTGTAAATAAGTGTGTTATTCTAGTAAAAATTGTTAATAAACAAAGAAATGTGTAAACTAAATATAAACTTTCTCCTAAAAAATTGCTTGTTTTGCTACAGCCAATAATATTGTAGAACATTGTGAAATTGTTGAAAGTCACTATACAAAGTTAAATGGAAAACAATTGAATTTTAAGTGTAATCTATATAAAACTCCACAAAAGTCCATTTATATATTAGATAAAAGTGTGGTACTGTTGACAAAGTTGTTTATTTTAAAATGTGCTACAACTTTGACGAACAAAGTGTAAAAATTCATATTTCAAAATGAGATCAAATGTTGTAAGTAATTTTCTACAATAACATGAAGAATAATTCACTTCTATAACATGAAGTATACTTAATGGAACAACTTTACTGAAGACTCTGCGGTTCTAAAATCAATGTTTCCAGGTCAACATAATTTCGATCACGTTTTTACAGCTTCGGAAACGAAATGATTTGTAGTAAATTTTGACACGCAAGCCAGGAATTCGTGTTCCCTGATGAGTAACGCTTTGTTTAAAATGATCCGGTGGGAAGCTCCCACCTGTGTTTATCGAGAAAAACGTTGCGTATTATAAGACTGAGGTTCTAAAAAAAGGTTGTGGCCCCGGCACTTCGAGACCTCTATGGGAAGGATCATAACGTCTTCAACAGGGCGGTAAATCGACCCACACGGCAAATATTGTCCAAGCGTGTTGTCGAGAGAATTTAACTGATTTTCCCGATAAGACTTATGCCTTATTGCATCAGGAGGCGTCTGTGTGGCCTAACTGCTTACAATTATGGCAGTTCATTACATAGGGTACACACAGCCGCGTCCTCAGAAGCATTTGCTTGCAGTCCAGTATTTTAACCTCAAGCAGGCTGCTGTTCCTAAAACAGCTAACAGCTTCCAGAGGCTCTCAACGAACAGACAGATTTTTTTCAATTCTATGGATATACGGATCCGTAAATAAAATCCATGAATATTGGAAAATAGATACAGAAACCTACGAAATTCCAAATGTCTACTGAAATCTACGGACTTTATCAGTTTGCTGTTCCGGAGTAAATGTATTGAATAAATTCAAAGGAAATTCTTCCGCAATTCGATCTCATTTAAAATATATGGCTACCAGCGACAATTAAACTATGTACCTCCGTCATTTGATTATTTACACAAACTTTCACTTTTTATACGAAATTTTACTAAGAGATAAAATCTGTAGAAATCCGTACAATCTACGGATTTACACTAGACAGTTTTGGCATCTCTGTTGGCGAGATACCGCTTTTCATAGTTCCGCCGTCCGCTCTGGATCAGTCACTGTTTGAGCCGTCCCTGACAAGAAGAACAGCTGCTCAGATAATCTGCCCTCTGAAGACAAAAGCTCTCTCTTCCCTCTCTTCCCCATTCTAGGGCAAAGTTTCCTCCGGATCATCGGCTCTTATCCACGTGGAGAATCTGTAGAGAAAAATGTGCTTGAAAGCGGAAACGCAATCTACGCATAAATATGAAAGAAATGAAACAAAATAATTATAGACTGTGCTGCCCCTGTTTACATAGTTGACGTAACAACCAACACCATCATTG
Source organism: Wyeomyia smithii (assembly GCF_029784165.1). Lineage (NCBI taxonomy): Eukaryota > Metazoa > Arthropoda > Insecta > Diptera > Culicidae > Wyeomyia > Wyeomyia smithii. The sequence continues at coordinate 87,191,030 of NC_073696.1, read as the reverse complement.
CGAGAAAAACGCGTTTTTGTTATTTTAACCCAAATCATTATATTGAGATCCAATTTCAACAAAAAAGTCTGTCAATTTTATGAAGATTGATGTTTGAAAAGAGGCCCCATGGATTATACGAGTCAGCCCGTGGTAATTGATCCAGAAAAACCGCTACGCCAGTTTATGCGAATAAACATGTATTTTTCTCGCAGATTGTTCGCATAGCTTGGCGTAAAAACTTGACTACTTTCTACTCTGCCTCGCAGTTTATTCAGTTTTATCAATCGTGTTTCGGTAAAACGTCTGCTATTGTCCATCGGCAGTTTCAATTAGACAAACACGCACAAACACACATACAAACACACACACAAACACATGCATAAAGACTTACATTTACGCTAAGGTGGGTAATAGTTACATGGAAAAGTTTTTCTTTGGTTCAATTTAGGCCCCCAGACAATGCTAAACCTGCCGGATATGGATTACTTGTGCCTCTGATTGGTGCATTACATATACATGTACATAAATTTGTATGAAAATTAGTATAGGAAAACTTTTGCGCATGTTTCTTTCTAGAGAGCTATCGATCAATCCACTTCCGGTAGTGTCAGGATTTTTTGGGGCCCCAAATAGAACCTTAAAAACGTTTTGGCAAATCGATTAAGTTTACCCACCGTAATATACACACACGTTTCAATCATTTCATCTGATGCAAATATCCACTAGTAGAGGGAAAGGACACGGTGTCTTCACACCTTCCTGAGGCTGAGTGTTTTGTGAAAATATTAATATACAATAAAATTATTCAATCCCACTTTCCCCTTTACCCCTTTCCATGGAATATTTGTCGAATTAAACGACTTAACTTAGACAAACAGACAGTAGTTAGACAGTCGAATAAAACGACTTAACATAAACAATTGCACCTTGTATGGAGTGACGCCAGTTTTTGCAACCAATTGGCAGATACGCCAAAACGTTTTTCCAATATTTCTCAAAAGTTTCAGAACAAAATGGTTTTCCTTTTGTTTGTAGTGTATGTATCTTATGGAAAGGAAGCTGAATCAACGAAAAAGTGCAATTTGGTCGTTTTGGGTCTTACGTCAGCTATGTAAACAGGGGCAGCACAGTTGGAAGCTAATAAAATTTTAGTTTACACGATAGATAATAATAATAGTCAAACATTTCAAAAGCATCAAACGGTTCAGAGTTTTTTTACCTTTACATTGTTTTAGACCTTCAACTTAAAATAGTTTTTTTTTTTTTTTTTTTCTTCACATAACATTTATTTGACACGGCACAAATGCAATTTAATGTTTAACGGCGCCAATTATATCTGATGACTTAAAAACTAAAGCAAATTTTTTATCCTCGCTGCCGACTACGAGCTGAAATTAAGTCTAACTTAAAACTAGCATGGGATTTCCAATCAGTGTTTTGTTGTTCAATGGTCGTCTGATAATCGTCGAATGGCATGTATGGATTCGTTCTGCTGAGCCACGATGCCGTGAGTTGGGACAGAGGCTCGTAGTCCTTGGGTCCTGGTTCTATTGTGCGGGGTCTGGATGCTGGTTTTGTGCTTAAGTTTCAAACGTGTTCTTGTCGTTTTGTTGGGTGTAGACGGAGGGGAACGGGACTAGACTGGGGCATGGATGGATTTCAGGAAAACGTATATAAGGGACATGTAGGATAGGTCACGGCTCGCCAAGACATCACGAACAGGAACAGCCGGCTGTCTACCCTCGGCCTGCAGGGAAGCTATCAATTTAGACCTGGCGTCACGGTGTACAGGGCATGACCAAACCACATGCTCTATGTCGTGATAACCTTCACCACAGGCACAGATACCACTTTCCCCGAGCCCAACACGACGGAGGAGCGCGTCAAATCTATAGTGATTGGACATAAGCCGGGACATCACGCAAATGAAATCCCGACCTACATCCAACCCCTTGAACCACGGGTTCGTCGATACTTTGGGGATTATGGAATGTAACCACCTTCCCAATTCCCCTCTGGTCCAAGCATTTTGCCAACTGATGATCGTATTCTGACGTACAAGTGCGAAAAATTCATTAAAGGCAATTGGTCTTTCATAAATATCACCGTTTGTTGCGCCCACCTTAGCCAAAGAGTCCGCTTTCTCATTACCCGGTATCGAGCAGTGAGAAGGGACCCACGCTAAGGTAATCTGAGTAGATTTTCCGGATAAAGCACTCAGATGTTCCCGTATTTTCCCCAGGAAATACGGAGAGTGCTTAACATCTTTCATCGATCGGAGAGCCTCAATGGAACTGAGACTGTCCGTAAAGATGAAATAATGGTCCGTGGGCATTTTTTCGATAATCCCTAGGGTGTACTGAATTGCAGCTAATTCTGCGACGTAAACAGAAGCAGGATTATCGAGCTTATGGGAGACGGTTAAATTGTTATTGAAGATACCGAAGCCAGTGGACCCATCAAGAAGTGATCCGTCAGTGTAGTACATATTGTCGCAGTTGATGTTTCGATATTTATTGGAAAAAATTTTAGGGATCTGCTGCACGCGTAAATGATCCGGGATTCCACGAGTTTCTTCTATCATGGATGTATCGAAAAACACAGTAGAATCAGAAGTATTTGATAAGTCGACACGATTTGGAATATTCGAAGAAGGGTTAATATTTTGGGACATGTGATTGAAATACAATGTCATAAAACGGGTTTGAGAATTAAGTTCGATTAACCTTTCAAAATTTTCAATCACGGGACGGTTCAAGACCTCACATTTGATTAGAATTCGAGAAGACAGGCTCCAGAAGCGGTTTTTCAATGGTAGTACTCCAGCTAAAACCTCCAAACTCATCGTATGGGTCGACTGCATGCAACCTAAGGCGATACGCAAACAACGATATTGTATTCGCTCCAGTTTGATCAAATGTGTGTTTGCTGCGGAGCGGAAGCAGAAACACCCGTATTCAATAACAGACAATATCGTTGTTTGGTAAAGCCTTATGAGGTCTCCTGGATGGGCTCCCCACCATTGTCCGGTTATTGTACGAAGAAAATTCACTCTTTGTTGACATTTTTTCATCAGATACCTCACGTGACAACCCCAGGTGCCTTTAGAGTCGAACCAGACACCAAGATATTTGTGTACCAAAACCTGAGAAATCGTTTTACCCATTAATTGTGTTTGAAGCTGAGCAGGTTCATGCTTCCTAGAAAAAACTACTATCTCAGTCTTCTCCGGAGAGAATTCGATACCTAGCTGTAAAGCCCAAGCAGACAAATTGTCCAAGGTATCTTGCAATGGTCCTTGCAAATCGGCAGCTTTGGCTACTGTAACAGAGATTACACTGTCGTCTGCAAGTTGTCTTATCGTGCATGAGTTTGCCAGACATTCGTCGATGTCATTTACATAAAAGTTGTAAAGAAGGGGGCTTAAACATGAGCCCTGGGGAAGACCCATGTAGCTAATGCGAAAAGTTGCCAAATCGCCATGCGTAAAATGCATGTGCTTTTCGGACAACAAATTGTGCAAAAAATTGTTCAAAATTGGAGAAAATCCTTGTCGGTGAAGTTTACCCGAAAGAATGTCAATAGAAACGGAATCAAAAGCCCCCTTAATGTCCAAGAACGCAGACGCCATTTGTTCTTTACGAGCATACGCCAGCTGAATATCTGTTGAAAGCAACGCAAGACAATCATTCGTCCCTTTGGCACGGCGGAAGCCAAATTGAGTTTCTGATAGTAGACCATTTGATTCGACCCAGTGGTCTAAACGACGGAGTATCATTTTTTCCATCAATTTCCGGATACAGGATAGCATTGCAATCGGCCTATAAGAGTTGTGATTAGAAGCTGGTTTCCCTGGTTTTTGGATGGCGATCACCTTCACTTGCCTCCAATCCTGCGGTACAATGTTTTGCTCCAGGAACTTATTGAACAAGTTCAACAAGCGCCTCTTGGCATTGCCGGGTAGATTCTTCAACAAGTTGAATTTGATTCTATCTAATCCAGGCGCGTTATTGTTACAGGACAGGAGGGCAACTGAAAATTCTGCCATCGTAAAAGGTGATTCTATCGCGTCGTGGCCCGGAGACGCATCGCGAACAATATTTTGCTCAGGAACAGAGTCCGGACATACTTTCCTGGCAAAATCAAATATCCACCTACTTGAAGACTCCTCGCTTTCGTTGACCGTTACGCGATTCCGCATTCTTCGGGCTGTGTTCCAAAGAGTGCTCATCGATGTCTCCCTCGACGTCTCGTTCACGAACCGACGCCAATATCCACGTTTCTTTGCTTTAGCCAAGCTTTTAAGCTTGGTATCAAGCTCCGAATACCGTAAATAGTCGCCAGGTATACCTCCCGTCTGGTAGGCCTTAAACGCGTCGGATCTTTGCGTGTAGACATCGGAGCACTCTTGGTCCCACCACGGAGTGGGAGGCCGTTCTTTGATCGTTACGCCGGGATATTTCTTCGTTTGGGCTTGCAACGCGGCGTCGAGAATCAAGCCCGCGAGGAGGTTGTATTCTTCAAGTGGTGAATGATGTTGAATCGACTCGACCGCTTTTGAAATCAGTTCCTCGTATAACTTCCAATCGACATTTCGTGTGAGGTCATACGGAATGTCAATTGGTCGCATGCGAGTTGACCCGTTAGTAAATGAAATAAGAATAGGCAGATGGTCGCTACCGTGAGGATCGAGGATTACCTTCCATGTGCAATCCAACCGTAGCGACGTCGAACATAAGGATAGATCCAAAGCGCTTGGGCGCGCTGGAGGTTTCGGGATACGTGTCATTTCACCGTTGTTTAAAATAGTCATGTCGAAGTCATCGCAAATGTTATAGATTAAAGAGGAGCGGTTATCATTGTATGGGGAACCCCAAGCCACGCCATGAGAGTTGAAGTCTCCCAAAATCAAACGTGGCGAGGGAAGAAGTTCTATTAAATCAAAGAGCAACCGTTGCCCAACCTGTGCTCTGGGGGGAATATATATTGAGGCAATACAAAGCTCTTTACCTTGTATTGTCATTTGACATGCGACAACTTCGATGCCTGGAATCGAGGGGAGGTTAATACGATAGAAAGAATAGCACTTTTTAATCCCTAAAAGTACTCCTCCATATGGGGTGTCTCGATCAAGGCGAATAATATTAAAATCATGGAAGTTGAGATCAATATTTGAAGTAAGCCAAGTTTCACAAAGGGAAAATGCATCGCATTTGTTTTTATTTATCAAAACTTTAAACGAATCAATTTTTGGTAAAATACTTCTACAATTCCACTGTAAGACAGAGATAGAATCCTTCATATACGCAGTTGAATTAGACATCGAAGGATACAATCGCTGCAAGGAGAGGCCATTGGGCAGTCAACTGCTTCAAAAATGATCTAACTGTTGGGAGGAATGCTGTAAGAAAAATTTTAATTGGATCGGGTACATTGAAAGTTTCAAAAATCCAGTCCACAATGTCAGAAAATTTCACTAATCCAGAGTTTGTTTCATCAACTGGGAGTGTAAAAGGAGCAACTGGGGTTTTAGATGTTCCTGGCAGTGCTGGGAACTCCTTCTGGGACTTTAAATTTGCCAGCCCAGGAGGAGTTTGCTTCGGTTTTTCCGCAGCACTGTTTGGTTTGTTTGTAACTTTCATTTCACTTTGAGAAATCTTAGGACCTTTTCTGGGAAGTTTAGGAGAGGAAATATTTTTCCTCTTTCTAGACTCCCCAGGATTGGCGTAAGACGCTCCCGCTGGTGAATCGTCAGAATCGGTTTCATCAGAGGACAACAGATCGAAGGGGTTCGAAGTAACGGGAGAAGTGGTAACGGTCTTCTTCAGCATGTCAGCGTAGGAACGCTTTGAACGCTCTTTGAGAGACCGTTTTATTTTATCCCTGCGCTGCATGTACACCGCACATGTCGAGAGCTCATGCAGATTTTCTCCGCAGTGAATACACTTTTCAGCGTTGACACTGCAAGAATCTTCCGCATGAGACTCCCCACACTTGCCACAACGTGCCTTATTGCAGCAGTAGGCGGCTGTATGGCCTAACTGCTTGCAATTCAGGCAGTTCATGACGCGGGGCACGTAGAGCCTCACAGGGAGACGAACCCGGTGGATCGAGACGTGGCTTGGTAGTGCAGACCCGGCGAACGTAACTCGAAACGAGTCTGACGGAGTGTATACTGTTTTGCCACCGATGATCGATGCTGACCGCAATTGCTTGCAGTCGAGCACCTTTACTTCGGGACACGTTTTGTTCTTAAAGCACCCTTTGGCACTTTGCAGTATACACTCGACGGACAGACTCGAATCGGTTATGACACCGTCGATCTCCACGTCTCGTGCGGGTATGTAAACGCGATACTCGCGTGTGAAGAGCTCAGAGCAAGCTATATCGTTGGCCTCTTTCAGGTTACCGACCACGACACGGAGCTTGTTAGGCCGGACCTTGGAAATTTCGGTCACGCCCTTGTACTCCTTCGTCAGGTCTTTAGAAATCTGCAAGAGGTTCAACTTTTTCGATTTCGGTCCTGCCTTTGGCCGAAAATAAACAGTATAGCTGCCCTGGGCTCCGTCTGGGTAAAGCCTGGGGCGAGGGGGGACTGAAGAATGAACAGGGGAGGGGGTAACAGAAGGTTGTGTCGCTGTGCTGAGTGATCTCACACCCGGCTCGCTGCTGGTGGCTGTTTGGAGTTGCTGTATTGGTGCTTCTGGCTGTAACGGCTGCAGCTTCGACCGTTCGGACAACCAACCCTGCTGAAAGGAGAAGTAAAGAGGTACGTGTTCTGTCGGCGCTAGTGCGCTAGATTTAGCGCGATGGATGTAGATCCCTCGCCTCCCGTGCCACCATCCCCGAACCCCTCCGACCCTGTCCCTCCTGCCAACCTTTCCTCTGTTAATTCTCCAGTCCCCCCTCGCCCCAGGCTTTACCCGGACGGATCTCGGGGCAGCTTTACTGTTTTCTTTCGGCCAAAAGCAGGACCGAAATCGAAACCGTTAAACATCCTGCAGATTTCGAAAGACCTGACGGAGGGGTACAAGGCCGTAACCGAAATCTCCAAGGTCAGACCCAACAAGCTCCGTGTCGTGGTCAGCGACCTGGAACGCTATTGCTCGCTCCGAGCTTTTCACACGCGAGTATCGACGGTGTCATAACCGATTCGAGTCTGTCGGTCGAGTGTATCTTGGCAAGCGGTTTTGGCTGCTTCAAAAATGCTTTGTGTCACGACGTAAAAGTAAAGATCATAGATTGCAAGCAATTGCGGTCTGTGTCTCTTGTCAACGGCACAAAAGTGTACACTCCGTCAGACTCGTTTCGTGTTACGTTTGCCGGATCTGCTCTCCCTAGCCACGTCTCGATCGATCGGGTTCGTCTGCCTGTGCGATTGTATGTACCTCGTGTTATGAATTGCACCAATTGCAAGCAGCTAGGCCCAAGGATGGAAAAACTCGTATCGCATAACAATCATTCGGGTATCATTTCTGAACGTGCTATTTATAAGCTTTCAATCCTAGCAAACCATCGCTATTAAAAGTTACACATTCTCAAGCTTGCAAGAGACAACTTAGAGCAAAGAAATATATGGAAGCTTTCTTTGATGATTTTGTTTCAGTATTGCCTGCTTTAGGCGGAGCGAGCAACATATAGCGAGTGTTTCACGAAAGAATCGTAAACGATTGCACTCAAGCGATCGCAATGATTCTTTCAAATGTTGGTTGCTTGTAGGCGTAATTCGGCTACTCCACGTCGTGCTTTCACCGTGATATACCACGATGATTCTTGGTGATTTCAAGTATCAGATGCTAATGCACCATGCTACAATTTCCGTAAGCATTGATGATACCTACTTGCTCCGGCAAGCAAACAATTGAACACAATCTAACGTTCATTTGGAATCATAGTTTTGTATCACTGGCGATAATATCTCAAAGCTTCTCGGGATAATGTTGAATGCAAGCGAACTAGGATACAATAAAAACTATCGTGTTTGAATCATTCAGTCTCCTTCTATGGTATTCGGAACTCTTAGAAGCGAAAAACAATCAGCAGCGTTTCTATGGAAAACTTGTACACGAGTGGAGATAGTTGAACGATAACTAATAAATCAAAGAACAAAAATTGCTAGTGAGTGAACTTTTCATGCGGACGATTCTTGCAGTGTAAATGCTGAAAAATGTATTCACTGCGGGGAAAATCAGCATGAGCTCTCCACATGCCCGGTGTACATGCAGCGCAGAGATAAAATCAAGCGGTCACTTAAGGAGCGTTCAAAGCGATCTTACGCTGAGATGCTGAAGAAGACCGTGACCACTTCTACCATAACATCGAACCCCTTTGATCTGTTGTCCTCTGATGAAACCGATTCTGACGATTCATCAGCGGGAACATCCTATGCCAATCCTGGGGAGTCTAGGAAGAGGAAAAATGTTTCTTATCCTAAACTTCCCCGTGAAGGTCCTAAGATTTTCCAAAGTGTAATGAAAAGTACGAACAAACCAAACAGTGCTGCGGAAAAACCGAAGCAAACTCCTCCTGGGCTTGCAAATTTAAAGTCCCGGAGGGAGTTTCCAGCACTGCCAGGAACATCTAAAACCCCAGTTGTTCCTTTTGCACTCCCAGTTGATGAAACAAACTCTGGATTAGTCAGTGCGTCTTGAACTGTCCTACAGATCAGACGTTTTTTCGGTTGCTTGTGGACTGGTCTTTGACAGCCTATAGCTTCAAAGTTTGTGTTTTGTCAGTGTGTCTTTTAAAGACTACCTGAAAGTTATTTCCCATCAGTCTTTCTCAAGACTACCTGCTTTTGAATTTAACATTTGTTTTAACTTTTTTCGTATCATCTGAAATGGCTGGACGGAAAAAGAAACCTCGCATCGCTGCGGGGAGGAAAAGAGAGGCATCTCTTTCTGACACATCGAGTGTCTGTAGTGACAATCCTTTTGATATTTTGCCTGAGCAAGAAGCTGGTGAAATGGAAGTTACCAATAATGAAACTATACAAAATATAAAATCTTTAAAAAAGGAGAAAGTTCCACCTATTGTGGTAACTGTTTCTTCTGAATTTAATATATTCAAAAAGGAACTTTCAACGTTTGTTTCTGACGTTAAAGTTACCTATCAAATTGGCCGTAGAGGTGAATGCCGCTTATTAGCCGACTCAGTAAAGGGTCGTGATCGTCTTGTTCAGTATTTAACTGACAAGATGTACAAATTTTTTACATATGACACCAAGAACGCCAAGCCGTTCAAGGTTGTCTTGAAAGGTCTCACCAACGATCAAACCGTTGATGAGATCAAACTTACTTTAACAGAATTACTTGGCATAGCCCCTACCCAAGTAATTCTAATGAAACAAAAATCACGAGGCGAAAACAGTCAGAGAACTGGAATTTCTCTTGTTAATTATTTAATTCATTTTAACAGCAATGAGGTTAACAACTTAAAATTTTTTGAAAAAGCACATGCTTTGTATAATGTGCGTGTAAAGTGGGAAATTTATAGGAAGTATGGCGGAGGTAAAGAGCATATAACCCAATGCCGTACTTGCCAACGTTATGGCCATGGTTCCAAATTCTGTAACATGGACCAAAAATGTCTTAATTGTGGAGACTCTTCTTACAAAAAGGACACATGTCCTGTGAAAGAGAGTAAAAATTTTCGCTGTGCGAATTGTAACGGCAACCATATGTCAAATTTTTATCAATGCCCAGTCCGTTTAGCAATTGTTAAGGCAAGGCAAGGTAAACAAAATTCAATTTCTCAATTAAAACCAACTTCAAAACAAAATTCTCCAAGCGTACCAGTGACGCATAGTTTACCTACTCCTTTGCATACCCGTTTAACTTATGCACAGGTTACAGGTAGTTCGAACATTATACCGCCTAGTGTTGGTAGTTCGAAAATGACCGTTAATATGGGTAAGCAAAACACGCTAGAAAATAATTGTACACCTATTACTCCAGCTAATATTGCTGCCGAAAATATTTTTTCTAATGTCAACTGCCTGGGGCCTATTACGGCAGGTAAACTTTCTTTTTTGCAACAGGCAATGTTCGATCTTATGAACGCCATGTTGCAGGCAAAATCAATGTTTGAAGCCATTCAAATAGGCACAAATTTTACTATTAAAATTGTTTCTAATTTAAAATTTAGCAATGATTTCAAATAAAACAATTAAAATATTAAATTGGAATGCTCGCTCATTGAAGGCCAATGAGAATGAGCTTTTTAATTTTTTAACAGTAAATAATGTGCATATTGCAATTATTACTGAAACATTTTTGAAACCTAACATAAAATTAAAATATGATCCCAATTACGTGGCTCATAGATATGATAGGATTCAGGGTTCCGGCGGTGGAGTTGCAATTGTTATTCATCGCCGAATCAAACATCGTGCTCTTCCCCATCTTGAGACGAAAGTTATTGAAACTTTGGGAATTGAAGTTCAAACTGAACTTGGGATTTTATTTATTGCCGCAGCATATTTACCATTTCAATGCACACGCGAGCTCAAAAATTATTTTAAAGGTGATTTACAAAAACTCACCAGAAATCGTTCGAAATTTTTCATAATCGGCGATTTTAACGCTAAACATGGTTCATGGAATAATTCTCAAAGTAATTCCAATGGCAAAATTTTATTCAATGATTGTTCTTCAGGATACTATTCTATTTTGTCTCCGAATAGTCCTACATGCTTTTCTTCTGTAAGAAACCCTTCAACAATTGATTTGGTGCTGACAGATCAAAGTCATGTATGTAGTGATTTGATCACACATGCTGACTTTGATTCTGACCATCTTCCAATAACTTTTTCTTTATCACATGAATCAGTTTTAAACCCTATGAGCTCTGTTTTTAATTATAACAAAGCTAATTGGGAAAGATACAAAAATTATATTGAGAGAAATTTCAATAATGACCTTGATTTGCAAAACGAAGTGAATATTGATTCCGCTTTGGAAGCATTAAAATGTGCAATTGTTGATGCCAGGAATTATTCTGTTCCAAAGGCTCAAGTGAAATTTGATTCACCAATAATTGACGAAAATCTTCAACTTCTAATTCGTTTGAAAAATGTCCGCAGACGTCAATATCAACGTTCTCGTGACCCTGTTTTTAAAACTATTTATAAAGATTTACAGAAAGAGATTAAACATAGATTTACTCTTCTGAGAAATCAAAATTTTGAGACTAAAGTTGAAAAATTGAAACCATATTCAAAACCATTTTGGAAGCTGTCGAAGATTCTTAAGAAACCTTCAAAGCCTATTCCAGTTTTAAAAGATGGTGAACGTTTTCTTGTATCCAATGAACAAAAGGCTCAAAGACTTGCTCAGCAGTTTGAGAGTGTTCATAACTCAAATTTGAATTTTGTAAGTCCAATTGAAAATGAAGTCAAAAGTCAATTTGATTTAATTTCTTCCCAGAATTTTTTACCTGCAGAAATAATTGAAACTAACTTGAATGAGATTAAATCAATTATTAAAAATTTCAAAAATATGAAAGCACCTGGTGACGATGGAATCTTTAATATATTAATCAAACATCTCCCTGAGAGCACAATGGATTTTTTAGTGAAAATTTTCAATTGCTGCTTCAAAATTGCATATTTTCCCAAATTTGGAAAAATGCAAAAATTACTCCCATTTTAAAACCGGATAAGAACCCAGCTGAAGTTTCAAGTTATCGACCAATCAGTTTGCTTTCTTCAATAAGTAAACTGTTTGAGAGAGTTATTCTTAACAGAATGATGTCACACATCAACGAAAATTCAATTTTTGCAAATGAACAGTTTGGATTTCGCCATGGGCATTCCACAACTCATCAATTGCTCAGAGTTACTAATATGATACGAGCTAGCAAATCTGAAGGTTATTCCACTGGAGCTGCTCTTTTAGACATAGAAAAAGCATTCGACAGTGTTTGGCATAAAGGTTTGATTGCGAAATTGCAAACTTTTAATTTTCCAATTTTCCTAATCAAAATTTTAAAAAATTATCCTACTGATCGAGCTCTGCAGGTTGTCTATCAGAATTCAAAATCTGATAGATTTCCTGTCAGAGCAGGTGTGCCTCAAGGTTCAGTCTTGGGTCCAGTCCTGTACAACATATTCACTTCAGATTTCCTGATTTGCCTCCAGGATGCACAAAGTCATTGTTCTGCGATGACACAAGCATTTCCGTAAAAGGAAAAAGTCTTTGTGTCATATGCAGTCGATTGCAGAAAAGTTTAGATATTTTTTCTTTCTACTTGCAAAAGTGGAAAATCTCTCCCAATGCTTCTAAAACTCAAATGATAATTTTTCCGCATAAGCCTAGGGCTTCTTTCCTCAAGCCAAACAATAATCACGTTGTCAAGATGAATGGGGTTATTTTAAGTTGGTCCGACAAGGTTAAGTCCTTGGGACTAATTTATGATAAAAAACTTATTTTCAAAGAGCACATTGAGAGTATACAAGCCAAGTGCATCAAATATACGAGATGTTTATATCCTCTCATTAACAGGAATTCTAAACTTTGTTGAAAGAACAAACTTTTGATTTACAAACAAATTTTTAGACCAGCAATGCTTTATGCTGTACCGATCTGGTCAAGTTGCTGTTCAACAAGGAAGAAAACGCTCCAAAGGATTCAGAATAAAATTCTGAAAATGATTTTGAAGCGTCCTCCTTGGTTTGGTACACTCGAATTACATAGACTTACTGGTGTTGAACCATTAGAAGCTATGTCAAATAAAATTATTAACAATTTTCGACAAAAATCGTTGCAATCGTCAATTGCTACGATAAGCTCTCTTTATAGCCAATAAGTTAGCAATTAAGTTAGTTGTAAGTTTACTTCCCCTTTTCTGACAAGTAGGTTTAAATCCCTACGAATGATAAGTCCTAATTGCGAAAGCAAACAAATCCTAACAATTAAAATTACAAATTTCTAACAGTGTTGAGAAGTCACCATTTGTGATTGGACACACATACTCATTATTTACTAATATTTATCATAAATACTTAAGCTACTAACAAATCCCCCCTTAAAAAAAAAAAAACTCAGGATTAGTGAAATTTTCTGACATTGTGGACTGGATTTTTGAAACTTTCAATGTACCCGATCCAAATAAAATTTTTCTTATAGCATTCCTCCCAACAGTTCGATCATTTTTGAAGCAGTTGACTGCCCAATGGCCCCGCCTTGCAGCGATTGTATCCTTCGATGCCTAATTCATCTGCGTATACGAAGGATTCTATCTCTGTCTTACAGTGGAATTGTAGAAGTATTTTACCAAAAATGGATTCATTTAAAGTTTTAATAAATAGAAACAAATGCGATGCATTTTCCCTTTGTGAAACTTGGCTTACTTCAAATATTGATCTCAACTTCCATGATTTTAATATTATTCGCCTTGATCGAGACACCCCATATGGAGGAGTACTTTTAGGGATTAAAAAGTGCTATTCTATCTATCGTATTAACCTCCCCTCGATTCCAGGCATCGAAGTTGTCGCATGTCAAATGACAATACAAGGTAAAGAGCTTTGTATTGCCTCAATATATATATTCCTCCCAGAGCACAGGTTGGGCAACGGTTGCTCTTTTATTTTATAGAACTTCTTCCCTCGCCACGTTTGATTTTGGGAGACTTCAACTCTCATGGTGTGGCTTGGGGTTCCCCCTACAATGATAACCGCTCCTCTTTAATCTATAACCTTTGCGATGACTTCGACATGACTATTTTGAACAACGGTGAAATGACACGTATCCCGAAACCTCCAGCGCGCTCAAGCGCTTTGGTTCTATCTTTATGTTCGACGTCGCTACGGTTGGATTGCACATGGAAGGTAATCCTCGATTCTCACGGTAGCGACCATCTGCCTATTCTTATTTCAATTACTAACGGTTCAACTCGCATGCGACCAATTGACATTCCGTATGACCTCACACGGAATGTCGATTGGAAGTTATACGAGGAAATTATTTCAAAAGCGGTCGAGTCGATTCAACATCACCCACCACTTGAAGAATACAACCTCCTCGCGGGCTTAATCCTCGACGCCGCGTTGCAAGCCCAAACAAAGAAATATCCCGGCGTAACGATCAAAGAGCGGCCTCCAACTCCGTGGTGGGACAAAGAGTGCTCCGATGTCTACACGCAAAGATCCGTCGCGTTTTTGGCCTTCCAGAAGGGAGGTATACCCGACAACTATATACGGTATTCGGAGCTTAATACCAAGCTTAAAAGCCTGGCTAAAGCAAAGAAACGCGGATATTGGCGTCGGTTCGTGAACGAGACGTCGAGGGAGACATCGATGAGCACTCTTTGGAACACAGCCCGAAGAATGCGGAATCGCGTAACGGTCAACGAAAGCGAGGAGTCTTCAAGTCGGTGGATATTTGATTTTGCCAGGAAAGTATGTCCGGACTCTGTTCCTGAGCAAAACATTGTTCGCGATGCGTCTCCGGGCCACGACGCGATAGAATCACCTTTTACGATGGCAGAATTTTCAGTTGCCCTCCTGTCCTGTAACAATAACGCGCCTGGGTTAGATAGAATCAAATTCAACTTGTTGAAGAATCTACCCGGCAATGCCAAGAGGCGCTTGTTGAACTTGTTCAATAAATTCCTGGAGCAAAACATTGTACCGCATCATTGGAGGCAAGTGAAGGTGATCGCCATCCAAAAACCAGGGAAACCAGCTTCTGATCACAACTCTTATAGGCCGATTGCAATGCTATCCTGTATCCGGAAATTGATGGAAAAAATGATACTCCGTCGTTTAGACCACTGGGTCGAATCAAATGGTCTACTATCAGATACTCAATTTGGCTTCCGCCGTGCCAAAGGGACGACTGATTGTCTTGCGTTGCTTTCAACAAATATTCAGCTGGCGTATGCTCGCAAAGAACAAATGGCGTCTGCGTTCTTGGACATTAAGGGGGCTTTTGATTCCGTTTCTATTGACATTCTTTCGGGTAAACTTCACCGACAAGGATTTCCTCCAATTTTGAACAATTTTTTGCACAATTTGTTGTCCGAAAAGCACATGCATTTTACGCACGGCGATTTGGCAACTTTTCGCATTAGCTACATGGGTCTTCCCCAGGGCTCATGTTTAAGCCCCCTTCTTTACAACTTTTATGTAAATGACATCGACGAATGTCTGGCAAACTCATGCACGATAAGACAACTTGCAGACGACAGTGTAATCTCTGTTACAGGAGCCAAAGCTGCCGATTTGCAAGGACCATTGCAAGATACCTTGGACAATTTGTCTTATTGGGCTTTACAGCTAGGTATCGAATTCTCTCCGGAGAAGACTGAGATAGTAGTTTTTTCTGGGAAGCAAGAACCTGCTCAGCTTCAAACACAATTAATGGGTAAAACGATTTCTCAGGTTTTGGTACACAAATATCTTGGTGTCTGGTTCGACTCTAAAGGGACCTGGGGTTGTCACGTTAGGTATCTGATGAAAAAATGTCAACAAAGAGTGAATTTTCTTCGTACAATAACCGGACAATGGTGGAGAGCCCACCCAGGAGACCTTATAAGGCTTTACCAAACAACGATATTGTCTGTCATTGAGTACGGGTGTTTCTGCTTCCGCTCCGCAGCAAACACACATTTGATCAAACTGGAGCGAATACAATATCGTTGTTTGCGTATCGCCTTGGGTTGCATGCAGTCGACCCATACGATGAGTTTGGAGGTCTTAGCTGGAGTACTACCATTGAAAAACCGCTTCTGGAGCCTGTCTTCTCGCATTCTTATCAAATGTGAGGTCTTGAACCGTCCTGTGATTGAAAATTTTGAAAGGTTAATCGAACTTAATTCTCAAACCCGTTTTATGACATTGTATTTCAATCACATGTCCCATAATATTAACCCTTCTTCGAATATTCCAAATCGTGTCGACTTATCAAATACTTCTGATTCTACTGTGTTTTTCGATACATCCATGATAGAAGAAACTCGTGGAATCCCGGATCATTCCCGCGTGCAGCAGATCCCCAAATTTTTTTCCAATAAATATCGAAACATCAACTGCAACAATATGTTCTACACTGACGGATCACTTCTTGATGGGTCCACTGGCTTCGGTATTTTCAATAACAATTTAACCGTCTCCCATAAGCTTGATAATCCTGCTTCTGTTTACGTCGCAGAATTGGCTGCAATTCAGTACACCCTAGGGATTATCGAAAAAATGCCCACGGACCATTATTTCATCTTTACGGACAGTCTCAGTTCCATTGAGGCTCTCCGATCGATGAAAGATGTTAAGCACTCTCCGTATTTCCTGGGGAAAATACGGGAACATCTGAGTGCTTTATCCGAAAAATCTACTCAGATTACCTTAGCGTGGGTCCCTTCTCACTGCTCGATACCGGGCAATGAGAAAGCGGACTCTTTGGCTAAGGTGGGCGCAACAAACGGTGGAATTTATGAAAGACCAATTGCCTTTAATGAATTTTTCTCATTTGTACGTCAGAATACGATCATCAGTTGGCAAAATGCTTGGACCAGAGGGGAACTGGGAAGGTGGTTACATTCCATAATCCCCAAGGTGTCGACGAACCCGTGGTTCAAGGGGTTGGATGTAGGTCGGGATTTCATTTGCGTGATGTCCCGGCTTATGTCCAATCACTATAGATTTGACGCGCATCTCCGTCGTGTTGGGCTCGGGGAAAGTGATATCTGTGCCTTAGTGAAGGTTATCACGACATTGAGCACGTTGTTTGGTCATGCCCTGTACACCGTGACGCCAGGTCTAAATTAATAGCTTCCCTGCAGGCCGAAGGTAGGCAGTCGGCTGTTCCTGTTTGTGATGTCTTGGCGAGCCGTGACCTATCCTACATGTCCCTTATATACGTTTTCCTGAAATCCATCCACGCCCCAGTTTAATCCTATTCCCTTCCGCCTACATCCAACCAAACGACAAGAACACGTTAAGACCCCGGATCCGGAAACAGCAACTAGACCCGCACGATACTCTCAGGTCCCGAGGGAGACAACCCAATATGCCAGTCCGTAATATCTTGGCCCAGCAGCGGAACATGTGCTTACCTATGGCAATGAAAACCATCATACAGTAAACCAGTGCTTTTAATGCAAAATATTATAGCTTTAAGTTACATTTAGTTTCAGCTCGTAGTCGGCAGCGAGGATAAAAAATTTGCTTTTAGTTATTAAGATACTTTAGAAAGTAAGCTACCAGATATAATTGGCGCCGTTAAACATTAAATTGTATTTGTGCCGTGTCAAATAAATTATAGATGAACAAAAAAAAAAGTCTATCTTTTTTTTTTTCTAAATAATTCGAAGCTCAGAAGATTGTTTAGACTGTTACTTTCTGCGCTTTCCACTAAATTGCTAGCATCCTCTTTTTTTGTTGGATGGATAATAGATAGTGTTGCAAAATTTTGAAACTGCAAATTGAAAATGATACATCGGCAATTTGATTCCCGCCCTCATGAAATTGATATTGAGTGTCACCTGTGTCAATTCTCAGTGAAAATCATGTCAGTTAAATAAATGATATGTTTTAACTAGTAACGAAATTATTCGATCCGAGCCAATCCATTGCGTGAAATCAATGAAGTAGATAAGCATGTGAATCCTCAACCGTTTTAACAACTAACATGTTTTAACTGATAATCTATCACTGAAAATTTGAAACACTGATGATAGGTTGACAAACACTTCCTCTGGCAGCTGAGATATCATGGTAAACAACGCAGAAATAATATTTTTTCTATTCAGCTGGAAAGTGTTGTGATGAAACAATTTATATGTATTCAGCAGCTTATTCTAAAAATCATTTGTGTAAATATCCCCTATCTTTCATTACTGTCCCCTTCTATTTCTTCTACCTCCGATACAGACAGCACGCCCGAATCCGCAAAAATTCACATGTGCACCCCGCAGAATTCTGAGCCGTGTGCAATTAAACGAAACGTTTTTCAACTGTCAACACCTCATTGTAATTCGTTAGAGTGCTCGTAAACAGTATATCAATTTCGAAACAAATCACCCTCATGCTTACATTCTCCCGCCCTAAAAAAACAACAACAAAACCTAAGAATGCTTACCTACATGTACGTTTCAACTTCCCTCAAAGTACTCAATCCTATAAGAGATCATGACTGTCAAAAACTCTTCACGAATCTGTCGACATACGCTGCGCTACTTACGTGTTGAATTTCATCAAAATATTCACACCACGTCGCCACAGTTTTGCGGATGAAATTCACGCCCCGGCAAGCGACACCTCTGAAGTGTCTCTGCGTGGGGAGCTGGGTAGGTACAGCACAGCAACACGACCCTTCAATATGCGGAAACCCGTATAGCCCACAGCACATTGCCCGCGTTTTGCATTGTTTCGCCTGTCAGCGTAGCGGTGCCAGAACAAAGTTAGCAGCGGGAAAATTGGAGTGCCGCACAGAGCAAATACTTCAATTAGCGAGTTATTAAAAAAGAGTCAACTTTTATTATCCCCACGGTGAAAACCGCGCGAGTAGAATATCTGTGGAGCAAATCTTGTTAACGTGTTAAAAATATCGTCAGCGTTTTAGCGCTTCCCCTAGGGTGACCGGCAGCAGCCAATATCGCACCGCTAGGCATTTTCAATAACGGTTTCAAGCTTCATCGGCGAGAAGCGGTTTTTCGAACTCAGCCCCGAGCAAAACGAAAGTCAACCTAAGCCCACGGCAATAGCAGGCTTTCTGTACAGTACAACTAGACGGGAATAATTGGCGCTTTTTGGTTCCGACTCTAAGGATGGCAAAAAGAAAAATAAGTACAAAAGAAGCTGAAGTTAGAAAAAAAACCTGAAAGAAAAAAGTCGTCTGGGTTTCTGAACCGGGAATAAGCTTACTGGCTTACGGGGACTCAAGATCTGCTTGATTTGCTCTCGCATATAAGGACGACGGCGGAATATATACGAAGGCAGACACAGCTAGATTTGCTAAAGAATAGCTTGTATGAAAATAGGTCCTTGGGAGCAATGTACCGCAGCCGGGATTAGATATCGTAATTGGCTCTTTCAGTGTGGAGATTGCACTAATTTTCCTTCTTCTACCGTTACCGGATTATATAGTATATGGTGGTGGTGAATGTAGAAATGGAAAAAGTTAGCATATTCAGCGGTTTGCTGGGAATAAGTAGCACGATAAATTAAAATTAATTTTCTCTTTTAAATCAATAAACACAACACCACCTTTTTCAAAAGGAAATTCTTTTTATTATTATTCTTCATGAAAACAAAAATCAAACCAAAAATTCGAAGAATTATAAATAAAAGTATTAAGGTTATTACAGTAACAATTGAGTTTTCAACGCTTTCGGACAATTTCATTCAAATTTCGGCATTTTAAGGTTTGATTTGTTTTGTTTACAGAAACGTACAATGTCAAATACAAATACTTAAAATGTATTCTTCCTAAAAAAAAATCTTATAATTATAATATTATTTTCAAGCAAAAGGTTTTAAGCAGGAGTATGAATAATTTGAGAATGAACAATATTAAAATAATTGAATTAACCACAAACTAGCTTGAATGGATAACTGAAACAGAATACAAAAATAATAAAAGAATACAAGAATAATGAAAGAATGCACAAAGAATATTATATTATTGTTTTTTTTTTTTGTTATTGCAGATTAATCGCTTCTTTCGAACCTCAAATCTATCTAAGATAAACGATCTAGAAGTGCTGGCAGGCAAGTAAGTATAAATCTCAGTTACCAACAGTAAAATTGTTAATCATATGTTTCCCGGGAAAATAATTCTTCTTTTGCACTAAAGTTACATATTTCCAGTACAAATTTTGTAGAATAATCAGGTGGGATTTTCGTGGAGAATAAGAAATAATATTTCCTTTGAGAAGAACAACGATATGTGAACGAAAAAACACTGTGGCCAGTTTCAACACTGTCGGTAATATGACTTTGGACCTTGTGCTCTTCTAAAATAAAACAATGTTTCAAATGTTAGTATCAAATCTTGAGCTAAAAGATATTTTGCAATCAAAAATATTACTACACAATTTTGTGTATCTCGTTTACCGAGATTTAAAAAAAGCACAATTCAACTGAATTCAACTTCATACAAACGACTTCAAAAATGTGAATTGTAAAATACGCACGTATAAACTAATAACTAAGATAAAATCTCCGCACTGATAATTGAGTGTTACTGAGCAACTTATAAACATATTCTCATATGTTACACCCTTTATGTTATGATATGTTACCCAAACATATTCTCCACTTCAAAGCCAATGACGTAGTTCCAATGTAAAAAGAACACACCATTACGCCAAATTCTTCTGAGAAAAAAAGCCAAAATCCCGATCATGCGTTACCACGGCATTTCTCACTCCATAAACCAACGCTAGTACATACCGATCGGAGTGTGAAAACCGTTCCATGCTAATGTACAGTATACTTTGCTTCTTTTCCCATCACAGGACCAACAATGAGGTAACGTTTCAATTTTTCGGTGCCAAAATTGATGCCGCACGGATACGAGACACCATGGAACGTATGGTAGAGCAGCGCATCCGAGCTGGCAGCAGCAGCAGCAACAGCGGTCCCGGCATTGCTTTCGCCTCGTACAAACCCACCTTTCGCCAGGATGCCGGCCTAATGCTGCAGGTAAAAGTCGCCCATTGATTTTTATGTCGGTCGATTTCCGCGTCATTGCTTTAATGGTTTCTATAATGGCCACCGGGCGCGGTTGAAAGTCGATGTTATTATACTGCACAGTCGAGTGATTTTGAAAGTTTTTAACTTCGCTTGAAAAGAAAGTTATTTGGCTGGGAAAAATATTTCAACAATGTGACGTTGCTGCTAAATCAAACATCAAGCAGGTACTAGGTTAACGATGTGATCAAACATCAGGATTCAATATCAGGTTGAGTTGAACAACACCACTTGAAACTTTGCTTGGTTTCCGGAATTATTATTTAATATTACGTAGCAACTCATAGAAGGTTCTATTTTGGCTTATTTACCACTTGCCAAAATTAAAAGCAAGTGTCAATTATTAGACAAAAAACCTTCAGTGTAGGGTGCGTGACTGATATGTCAGAACAAACTCTATATCCAATGAAAAAAATTTAAAGACTCGACTCGAGACACTGATTTCTCTTCATTACACGCTATCTGTTTATAACGTTGTAGTTTTAGTGCACCCGCTATATTAACGTTCTGATTATCTCCCAAGTTAATTCATGTTTCATGACACTCTTGGAAACTCTCTTGAAACTTATTTTGTACTTGTAATACGCTTTAAAACCTGAACTGTTTCTTGGATTTCTTGTTTAGTTCAAAAGTAGTATTGGAACCTGCTTCACCTTATTCGAAGCAATTTAAAACTAGCTGGAAAACTCATTGAAGCCAACAAGTGTGTAGTTCATTTGGTTTTGTGCATTTTATCATCATAAAATAAATGAAGGTACAATTTATTTACGACAAGCTGACCCGACAGTCTTTGCCGCACTTCTTTAATAATCAAATTTTTAACATACACGTTCCCATTTGTTTTTTTTAGCGGCCTCTCAGATGTTATTTAGTGAAACTATTTCGAACCACCGTGCGTCTCCATCAAGTATTGCAGTAACTTTTTTTCAATGGAGGCGCTGTATGGTGCATGGATGATTCCTGATATGCAATGTAAAAAATCAAAAAAAACATTGTCTGCAAAATAAAAAAAAACATCTTCATCAAAATTTATTATTTTATGTAAAACTTTCTGAGGGATACAAAAAGTCAAACGACAGGGCCTGGCAACCTCTAAAGCGGCGAAACATTCTGAGCACTATCTAGAGTACAGTTGTGGATTTTTTTGAAAGGTCTTTAATTTGACGTCAAATCAACCTAAATCGATCAAACGGCTCAATTGCTAAAAGTGCATTCCAAAAGCTCAAGCTGGAAATAAATGAAAGACTATAGCTTTTCAATCATTTCTATGAATTTGGCTACCCCTAGCCATTACCAAAACTCGTCAACTTACCTGAGAGTGTCGTATAGAAATTGCTCACCAGGTTCGTCGCTTCAACGTTATGTTTACGAAGAAACTCATTTAAGTCTCTGAAAAAACGGTAATGGCTAGGGACACCAAAATTCACAGGAATAGTTGAATAGCTATAATGTTTCATTTTTTCCGGTTTGAGCTTTTTGGGAGCACCTATGTTGACCAGTATAATCTGAACAAGCAAATCGCTGTTACAGGAACAGCAATTGCAAGTCAAACCAGATATTGGATGTGTGAAAACATTGTTCCACACATTGTTCATGTCATTGGTGTTCATAACACTGGTCAACAAAAGACAAAAAAATACGGCCCTTTGAGCTCAAACTGATAAAAAAATTTAAGCTATTCTACCATTCCTGTGAATTATGGTGCCCCAAACCATTTCAAAACGCGTCAAAAGCTCCCACTCACTCTAACGCGAACGTTAACCGTGCGTCTCCTTTCACTGTTAAAGCGATGGAGACGCCAATTAATCATACACAGTAAGAAAACTTAATCTCGAATCGCATATAATGAATTTCCCTGATGATGGAAAACTCCATAATATTCCACGCAATTTTTAATGATATTGCACATAATTTTCAAACAGAATCGTGGATTACATCAGAAGCAACTTAAATTTAAATGAAAAAATATTTTACGTGACGTGGAAAATTCAGGATATTTTTACTGTGTAGCACAGCGTTTTAGGGAACGAATTTAGGAAGAAAATTAGATCTGGGGCTCGATAGTAAGATTCTAGAGAAAAACTATCTTCTATAGAATCGTGCAATATGATAGAGCGCACATTTTCCTGTAATCACAAATTAGGGTGGTCAAAAGTTTCGATGAAATCCAGCATCTCCCATTCCCATTGCAGATAGAGTTAAACGTTGTTCTACAATGCTTTAACCGTATCAATATTGCGCATTGCGCAATTTCCTATAAGGAAGATTTTCTCTATTTTTCAAAATTTAGAGTTATAGGGGAACTGCTCCATTATTCATCTCAACAGCTAGCTGCACCTTTATTCATCTTATTTCTCTCATTTGTCCAATTTATCGTCAAATTTCTACAAATGTTTGAAAGTAAATCTATTTGCTTCTCGATTTTCTCAAGTGGTTGAAAGTTGTACGTTGAAAATATGGTAAATTTTGACGATAAATTGATCCAAAAAGCATGATGAGATGAGTATATACACTGAGATGAATATAGGAGCGGTTACCCTATTACTCTTTTACAAAAAGAAGAGGCTTGAAAGCTAAAATTGAAAAAAAAAAATAAAGATTACAGTTATTTAACTGTTCCTGTGAAATTTAGTGCCCCTAGCCATTTCAAAAACGCATCAAAAGCTCCAATTTCCTCTAACGCGAACGTTAACCATGCACCTCCTTTGACTGTTGAAGCGATGGAGACGCCACGTAATGATTGCACAGCGTTTTAGGGAACGGATTTTAAAAAGAAGAAATCTGGATCTAGAGCTCGATAGCAATACTCTAGAGAAAAACTTTCCTCTACAAAGTTGTTACATATTATGATGCGGTTATTTTTATGTTATCATCCTAACCATTATCACAAATGGCTTGGGACACCAACATTCACAGGAATGGTTGAATGACTATAGTCTTTCATTTTTTTCCGGTTTGAGCTTTTGAAGTGCACCTGTGCTGACCAGTGTTATCTTCGGTGATGTTGTGGATCATGTTATTTTAAGCAACTTTGCAGAAGACTACTTTCTGTAGCTCTTGAATTGCCTGAATGAGAGAAATTTTTTACAGGTTGGCTCGAAAAAAAAACCGTTTCAGCGCTTTTTTTTTTAATTCTAATTTCCCAGTAACGTTCAGATAACTTATAAATCTTCAAAGACTCAACTTTTGGTGGTTAAACTTTATATTTATCTTTAACAGGTGAAAAGCTATTTGAACTTTTAAAATACGAACTTTTCAAGTGTTGATATCTACGAATGGGCCAAATGAAAGAAGTATTTTCTGATTTTATTTAGAAGAGCAACTCATAAATATGATTATATAAAAAAAAATAAGAATAAGATATTCTTATAATTTAATAAAACATGTTTGAATCTCCTAATATTTTGTCAAAAACGTAATGTAAACTACTATTCTTGCCGTGTCAAATAAACTATTATTGACTGAAAAAAAATATACATAATCTTCGGCAGAATTAAATATAAACTATGTAACATCCACTTTATATTTGGTCGCAGTTAACTATTTACGGTGGTGCCTCTAGTGGCAGTTACGAGAAACCAATGACAGCGCACTGATGAGGAAGGTTTGTTTAGATAGTCGTGCAAGTTTCATCAAATTTAGTAAATCAAAGTTTTCGACGATGAAACGTGAAAGAAGAGAGAAAATTTTGTGTACTCACGTTGAAACATTGCGAAGTGCCACCAAATTCCCCAAATCAACCGTAAACAGCGTGCAGCAAACAATTCAATGAAACTCTAACGCTGGATTACACTGATCAAAGTAACCGCAGAAGTAGAACGATTGACAAGTAGCTACGATTGAAAGTCTGCAGAGCAGTTCGAGCGAACCCTGAGATCACCCTGAGCGTTTTGGTTAAGAAGTTCACGGCACTTTGCAGCACTGTTCGACGAGTCTGTCGGCGTGAAGGGCTGCGGTCGTTCTACGCCAGCATGTTCCCCAAAACGGGACTCTCAAGCAAAATCTCGTTGCAAAACACCGCGCTAGGATGCTGTATGAGAAAGTATTGAACAAATTCGACGGCTGCATTTTAATCTACGATGAGACATGTGTAAAAATGAATTCCGCGCGGCTCTCAGGACAAAAATTCTATATGTCCAAGCACAAGGGTGATGGCTCCAAGTGGTTTAAATTTGTGATTGCTGACAAGTTCGCTCGAAAGCTGATGGTGTGGCAGGGGATCTGCAGCTGTGGCAAAAAAATCAAAGTTCTTATCACCGGATCAACCTTAAATGGCCAGGTTGTAGCCGTAGCGAACCGATCTTGCTTAAGCCAGTAGTTAAAGCTTTACGGAGACTACCGCCACGATAAATGTTGCCCGGATGAGACTGCTTTTCTATGCAAGTCCAAGTTGAATCCCTTCTAAGAAAGAATTCAGATCGGTTCAGCTCGCTAGCTAGTTTCCACCAAAACAGGTGCAAAACTCGAAAAGAAATTTAACGAACCCAAAGCTCACCGTACATAATTCTTGATATAGGAAACAGTTAAGCTTTAATCATAGCTGGAAACTTACAAAACCTGCCACCAGACAGCGCCAACTTGAGAAGAACCGAACATATGCATGCCTGAGACTTTCGCATGCTGCAAACTAAAACGGAGCGAACGAACTCCTGGTGCCGGCCGAAAAGGGTTGATTCGGGCCAGCAGAATCGTTTCTCGGGCCAATCCGGAGAATTCTGGCTGTGCTGACTCGGCGAGGTAGCGGTGATGACGGGTGGCGCGCAAACGGCGCGGCAAGCTTGATGAGAACGTGCTCTCGTGCGGTTTCTCCGATTCCTAGGGTGAGAAAGTCTGATGGCATATGCCACCGAGAGGTCGTTAGCCTTTGCTGCGGGTCGTTAGCCTTTGCACGTGCTTACCTTTCTGTCTCCTAGCATGCACACGAATCGGGTTTCACACACTTAACTATTCGCACGTTCTATCTAACTCCTAGAAATACAAAAACTTTAGCTCATGAACTACTCCCCTAGCACTCTCTGCTTTTACCTTGAAGCAGTGACCTAACGCGAAACTATTCACTTCAACTATGTTTGGCGGTTTGGAACGAAGTGATCGTACAGTTTTAGCCCTCATATAAACTAGGAGACCTGACTACTTGCCGAAAGTACGTCAGTACATAATCGAAAATCCTTCGGGATCACTCGGAATTCGCTGAATAATTCTTTCGGTTCGTTTTGACCTACGCAAGTAGTTTTGCCTTCTCTTTCCTTCAACTTTCCTAGAAAGGTTCGTTTTGAACCTGCATGTAAAGTAATCTCGGGTTTCCTTATATAATTTATTTCGGCTATCTAAGGGATCGACGCATGGACATGCGACGCGTGGCCTACATTTTGGCGATTCTACCTTAGACACAACCCAACTGAGCACTAATCAAGGTGAATATTTACAGGACTTAAGTGTTATATTCTAAATTTTATAGTAAGAATATTTTATCGCTTCCAACTCAACCGTACTGCATTATGCTGTGACCGGCAACGGTTACAAGGTGTACAAGGAACGGTGCCTCCAGAAACGGACCTTGCCCATCAATATCATAAATATGGTGGGTTAGTGGCTTTTTCAATGATATCATTGAAAAAGCCACTAACCCACCAAATTTCCCAGATTTTCGTCCAATTGAAAATTATTGGTCGTTAATCAAGAGCAAGTTGAAGAAAAGTAGCAGTACGATAAAATAAAACTAGCTGATTTACATAAATGGTGAAAGAAAATGGCGAATCAGATTGACAGTTCCACTGTGCAGAAGATGATGGGCGGTATAAAACGAGAAATGTGTGAAATTATCCGAAACTCAGACAAATATTTTTGTTCTGCTAAGCAATTCCACAAAAAAACGGGCAACCAATTCAATCGTCCATTTTTGATTTGGCTGAAACTTTGCATAGACGTTTCTATAGGCAAAAGATGCCATTTTGTGCTATTTGTTTAATTTTGTTGAACACGATTCATTTTTGATAAGCTATTTAAAAATGCTATTTTGGGAAGGTATTGATGATTACAACTATTTTTAGAGCCCAAAACGGTTTGTTTGATCGGTGTGACGTCTTTGGCAAAGTTGTAGATAATGGTTTTTTTTCCGAAAAAAATATACACTTAAAAAAAAGTATTCATTTTTTGAGTTGAAAGAAAAATGGAAAATAATCATCTGAAAAAGTTCGTTTTATAAAAATTTG
This sequence comes from Wyeomyia smithii, assembly GCF_029784165.1. Taxonomy (NCBI): domain Eukaryota; kingdom Metazoa; phylum Arthropoda; class Insecta; order Diptera; family Culicidae; genus Wyeomyia; species Wyeomyia smithii. Next base: position 87,164,141 of record NC_073696.1, on the reverse strand, counting down.
ATTTATTTTTATAAAAACTACAGACGATTACCTTAAGAATGGAACCGATCCGAGCATAAAGGAATCATAAACTTTTATCTTGATTTCTCCATGATCGGACCGGTTTCATTGATATCTTTTGTAGTTTTTATAAAAAAAAATCAGTTTTTTAAAATATGAGATTTTTTGATAATAAATTTTTAATTTTTCTTTTAATTTTTTCTAAAAAATAAATAATTTTTAGGATGTATATGTTTAAGGATAAAAAAAAGCTTCCTGTTGGTACCGAGCTACGATGCTGGCCTAACAAGCCGCTAGCCCCGCAATTGACCTGTACACTAAACAGTTGGCTGCGAAGTCTATGTATCTGTGTCTACGAAACAATTTGGAAAAAAAAACAATAAAACTGGGACATATTTTGTGGAACCGCTTTAAATTACTTTAAAGGTCAAAGAAATTTGCTGCAAAATGACATCTCAAAATTTTTTCTACGTGTGTTTTGAGGAAGATATGTACCATTTTATGCGACCAAACATTAAATGGATCAAGCTTTAGAATTTTACAGATTGATTAACGGAAATTGAAACGCGCTCCTTTGAAAGGCAGTTAGCGGGACCGCTACATCTTTACCAAGGAGGTTGTATCGAAGTTCTCCGATCGGGCTGAAACTTCCAAGATTTGTTTATCTATATAATAAAGTAATGTTTTGCATAATCAGAGATTTTTTGAACAGGTGTAAGTGGGGCAGGCCCTTCAAAACCTTGTGTTAAAACACTGCTCAAATCATAACATAATATTTACTCTCGGCTATCTCTCAAAGTTACACGATGAAGTGAGAGGTTATTTTTGGTGTCAACAAGAGAATGAATGAGTGCCAGTAAAGCCACGGGATACTTTTTGCTGAGCTTTTTTTTCAAAATGTTCAAAAGAAGTAGATTACCAAGAAACCTTCTGTAATTTAAAACCAAATATATTTTATATTGCATAATCCAGATTTTTATTCTGAATTATCATTGTTAAGTTTAAGTAATTTAATTTGTTTATTCATTTAACAATAACTTGTAAGATTAGTGAAAAATAAATAATAATAATAATGATGATAATAATAATAATCAGAATCATCATCATCTAACCACTCATCCACAAGCTTATGATTAATTACACTCAATGTATTTCCCAAGAATCCATTTTTCCTGTTGCATTTGTATCTGCAAATAAATAACGTTACCCTGATAGATTTAGCCCGATCGGGGAACCTCGAAACAAGTTATGGTTGGGGTCTTCGCGAACTGGTTCTTAAGTCGTGTTTCAATTTCACATAATGAAAGTGCATTTGAAAAGCTCCAACCGGAAAAAATGAAAAATTATTGCTATACAACCATTCATAAGAATGTTGGTGCCCCTAGCCATTACCCAAACTTCCCTTAAATTGTTTGTTTTGTACATATTCCTGTATCAAAAATCAGTCAATAATGTTTCTAACGAAAAATAAAATTCTTATATCAAACTTTCAAAGCTTTTCATCACTTCCATCACTAAATAAACCTTATTCAACATTTATCATATTTTTAGGCGACTGACCGTGTTTGAATTTTGGGTTTTCCTCTTTTGGAATTGTCAACTTTGAATATGCCGTTTCGGAAACTTTTACGAAACTGCACAAATCGATCATGCAAAATCTAAAATATAACTTCTTCATGGGATCAAAAAAGGGGGTGTCCGCTTTGGCAGATCGAATCACAGTGCCCCTCAATCTGTTGTGAACTAAATGTATCATACTTAATACGACATAACATAATAATCTTCTTCTTTCGTCAGCGTTAATAAAATATTTGTTAAACCAAGCTATTAACAGCTGTAAAGCAGTAACCTGGGTTTGCAAATATAGCCTTACGAAAATAAACCAATCATCTTTTGTGACAATCCACAATCATCATGAAACGATCTCTCGCTAATAATACCCGGAAGACAAATTTAACAGCCATTCAAAAAAAAAATCAACGTCTTTGAATGAGCTCAATTCAAAAGAACGAAGAATGATACTCCGGGAGGCTCAAGAATTCGTCGCCCACGGAAGGTAAAGTGTAATTTTTAATGTAAACATAAAGATAAAATCGCTTCCCCCTTGGGTATACAGCCAGACGGGCTTAGCCCTTGTAAGAGGCTTTCGGGATCGCAACTGAGTGTACCTGTGCATATTCATTAGACGTGCTCAATTTTTTTTTCAAATTTCAGAGTTTGGCAGGAAGCATGTTTACCGCTTAAGCCCGAGGGTGATATGACACATACATAGTACACAGTTTAAAGCTAAATTAAAACAGTTTGCTGCAAGCAAATATGACGGAAGTGCGTTACTTTAGAACGCGTGTGAGGTGTTAACTTTTTATACCTGCGAGTACGTTGATGGCAAAAAGCTCTGATTCATTCATAAATTACCCGGTTTTTTTTTTCATAGCAAGAAATTTTTAAAGCTTATGTTTGATCTCACCTATGCTAACGGCAACAGCAAACGTTAAAGCACAGCAGTGAAAGTTTCCAGACGCATAATGAGTCAGAGGATTGCGGACGTCCTGTGACACATTCCTTTTAACATGAAAGGTGTTCTGTGAAACACACCTGTGTGCATTATTGACAATAAGATGCTATGAAGCTCTCAAGCACGAAATTAGATTTCAAGGTGCTTCAAAATATCATCGCTTGATCCAATAGTCTCTTATTAGAAGTGATGGAATTTCATCACTATTCATCACTTGAGAAAGTGTACTCCGTTGCACAGTGTTTCAATATTCGATTTTTTTACCTGAATTTTGGTGTCTCGTATGAAAAAAGCTAAGCACAATAAGTGCTAAATCTGTATTAAATATTTTGAAAAAAAATTAGCTTTTCATTAGAATAAAATATGAATTTTAATAAAATTAAATCAGGATCAAATAAAATTGAACTTCAACGTGACGCAATTTTTATTCCGCCCCTGTGCCATTTAGATCGCTGTGCGTTGGCCACCTGAAACCAGTTAACAGAACATTAATTTGCAATTTGCGGCTCCGCGTGGTGCCACTTTTCTTTCTCGCTCTACTTCTAGTCCGTGGTCGTCAATCAGCGGAGCCCCGTGCGTGAGAACACCGAATTTATCCTGTCCTGTGTGGCGCAGGGCTCATCGACGATGACTTTCCGCTGGTACAAGAACGGTTTCTTCGTGAACGTGACGAAGGCAACACGGTAAGTCACTGATAACAATGAACGCACCCCATAAATCTTTCGAGAAGAACCCTGCTCTCCACCTTCCACCCAGCGTATTATCCCGAGCCATTTGCTAGGCGCTCACCTGTGACAACCTTTGTTCTTCCCCCGTCCCGTGTCGTCATTTTCCGCTGGCTGAGTTGCTGTAGTTTTCTGCGCAAAACCGGTTCCTAAAATATTTACTTTTTCATTACTTCAGCCCTCCGACTTGAACGCTTTCAAGAACCTGAATTTGTTATCTTTCCACATCACATACTTTGTTATAAAATTTCTATCCCATTTGGATCGCGTAATCCCACTCTCGCAATTTCACGTGTATGTTGCTGTGATTTCTTTGAAATGCGAAAACTTCCACCCAGCTTCCTCAGTGCCTCCACCAGCGAGTCCTTAATAAAAGCCTTAATAAAAGTTATTTGAACCTGTTCTTATTTACATGTCGTTTCAACGACCCATTGCCGATGGGTGGCTGCTTTCATCTTGCCCGTGCTGACCTTTTGATGGGGCGGCTCTGCCCTGTGTGGGCTCGTAACATGCGTTTGGATGTCACCCGTAACATCAACATCAACAAATACGACAACGATGGCACATCATTAATTCAGAAATATGTGGACCCGGCTGCTGCCTCTCGACTCCAAGGATCACTACACGGCACTTTTGGGCATCACAAAAGCGAGCCGTCTTGACGAAGGCTTTTACACCTGCCAGGTAAGATCAGCAGAGGTGGTGAAGGTGCTTCGTGTTACCAAGAAATTCCATTTGTCTCTTCGGTGGGTGCCTTTTGTAGACAGCCATGAACTGAACTTGGTAATTATCATGCTGAGTACTGCGTATGAAGGCGACGAAAAGGCTAGCGGACATTGTTGCCGGGTGAATGGTGAACTTCGTAGTTGTGAAATGCTGGATTTTTTGACAAGCTCTGCAAAATTTTATGTTTTGAGTTTTTTCGCAGCTGAATTAAATATACTGTACGCAGTTGTATACTTCCAATTAGGAAGATTTTGTTATTTGTGTTGTATTCTAATTAGATGGAGAAAGGAGAGGGGTAAGGCATGGTTTTTAGACATGATGGACTCTAGGCATACTATGTATTTCATCATGCAAAATTATAAAAATGTTTGGTTCTAACCTTAATAATGAATGTCTTTTACCTGTAACGCAACTTTTGTAAACATATACTGTGACATGTTCTGCAGTATTTTCGTCAATCCACAGTACCTGCAGATTGAAATATTGCAAAAAATACTATAAACTTGTTTCTTCGATTTTAAGTTCGTAAATCACTCAATGTTTCTAGATTACCTGAATCGAATCAAAACAGCGAATGCAGACTATGAAAATAACTGCATTATTTTAACACATTTCTACCAAAACAAATTATTCAAATATTCATACTGTGACTGAAATTGTTACATTGGAACCGTTCATTAGTTGCCATTAGAATGGAAAATGATTTTTTACAACACTTGATGTATTCATATGTGTTTAAATTGTCTACTTTTTAAGCATGTAAATAATAGGAAATTTAAATCCAATAACTTCATGACACAATTTAATTGAAAAAAATCTGATCCGAAAATTCTCAATAAAATAATAAAAAATAAAAAAATCCAAAATAAGAAGTTTGATTAAATTTGATAAATTATTTAAAAGAATAATCAGGATTTAGAAACTGAAGCGACCCAAGGTAACTAAGATGTTTGCTATTTGAAGCGACTGCCGACCCTCCGTAGAAAGTAATAGCCTCCTATAATCAAACAGCTAACTTCCTTATTTTTTAGCTAATGATTATTAATCTTAGATTCTATCCAAATATTGAGTCAGTAGCGATAGCGATTTAGTAAGTGGAAACAGTGTTAACTCATGTTTGGCTTATTAAATTTAATATACATTTTATTTGATGTAAATTTACTTTGAGTTAGGAAGAGACGAATCAACCCAAAGACTGTAAGTCTCTATAATAAAGGAAAAAAGTTCGAGTTATACAAAAAGGAATAAATGCAGCACTAAAAGATTAGAACGAGATTTATATTTTAAGAATGCCTAGTAAAATGGCTGTTCCATTTAATTTGTGTATTTTTGTCACTTGAGTTCTTTTCCTTATTGAACACCAAAAATAGTTCATTTTTTAAAACTTCATAAGAAATTAAATTAATCACCCGATTATATCACGTCTCGTTTTTTACCTTTTCACGCGAATTTATCATCATGAAACATTTCATGGAAAAAAATTTAGGGCGAACTGACATTCTATCTAGACTCAATATTTAAGTACTTCTACACAATTCTGTATGAAATAACTTCATTCTGGATATAGTTTACATTATCAAACTCAACCATTGCACAGTGTTCTATTTTACCGTTTTCGTGCGAAATATTAAATAGTAATCTAAATGTTTATTATAGCCATAAAGTATGTTTGGAGAAGTTTCAAGATATTCAAGAATGCATCTGCTATGATCAAAAGATGAGTGATCAATCCATTCAAAAGTTAGATGACAAATTTATTTTTTCATTCATTTCATTTCATTTTTTCATTCAGTATCTTCATCAAAGTTCAAGGTAATCTCAAAACAAGGAACATTGCCGAAGACATCATGTTTCTATCTCTTACATATTACTAACCATACAAAGTTTTCTATGAAGAGGCACTAAAATTCACAATTTTCGTTCTAACTTTTCCCCAGATTTTTTCGAATTTAAAACCTTCTACAAAGTTATTAACCATGCATGCTTTTGCTACACATTGTTATTTTTTTTCTCTTGAAATTATTTGTTTATTTGTTTATTAAAAGTAATTTGAAATATTTAGAAATTTTTGGGGGCAATCGCACCTTAATCATTTCCAAATCTCACGTTTCTTCACAAGTGGCAATTCCATTCAATGCAATAATTATCTTTAGACTGTCAATTGGAGGTAAAAATTTTGTCTGTAAGAGTCCGCAAACATCCTTTCGGATTGAATTACAGTAGTACGGCAAAACGGTTAACTATGTTAACTTTTTAAAGTTATAATTAAATATATGCAGAATTTCGCGCTAACTCGACCAAACGTTGGCAGCACCCATTCAAAATTTAATGATACTTTGTGAATGTGTAGGCCTTACTACCGTAGAAAACAATCCGTTTTTTTGAAAATTTTTAAAATTTCATTCCAAAATATTTAAATTATTAAAATCAGCTTAAAAACAAATGATGTTTTTGAAAATATCGGTCGTTCCAGATCTTTTTGCCTTTCTCCTAGAAAGGTATAGCAATCACTGGAAAAACCAAAGGTATAAAAGTGGTCCCAATGGCCGAATGTAATATACCACTCGACCCCTTTCGACGAACTGAGCATTTTCTGTATGTATGTATGTATGTGTGTATGTGTGTGTGTATGTGTGTGTATGTGTGTGTGTATGTGCACCTTTTTTTCTCACTCACTTTTCTCAGAGATGGCTGCACCGATTTTCATAAAATTAATTGCAAATGAAAGGTCTAGTTGCGCCATAGGTTGCTATTGAATTTCATTGTAATCAGATTTTTAGTTTAGAGGTTATGTATCAAAATGTAAAAATCACGAAACATCAATATCTCAGAAACTACATAACCGATTTCAATAAAACTGGTTTCTAATGATCGGGCTGTCTCCAAAACCCTTAACTTTTAAATTTCGTTATGATTGAACGTATGGTTCAAAAGTTATGTAAAGAAAAGTTATCCTGAGGTTGTTTAAACTCACTCATTTTTCTCAGAGATGGCTGAACCGATTTTCACAAAATTGGTGTCAAATAAAAGGGCTAGCTGCCCCATAGGTTGCTATTGAATTTCATTGTAATCGGATAGTAACTTTGTCCGTTGTTCATGAAAATGTGAAATCACATAATGGAAATAAACATATTGACTTTCTCCTAAGGATCACTGGCTAATTAAAAGGTAGAAAAGTGATCCAAATGGCCGAATGTCATATACTACTCGACTCAGTTCGACGATTTGAGCATTTTCTACATGTATGTGCACCTTTTTTTGGCACTCACTTTGCTCAGAGATGGTCTGACCGATTCTTTCTATCTTGGTGTCAAATGATGGGCCTATTTCCCGCTTAGGTTGCTATTGAATTTCATTGTAATCAAACTTTTAGTTTTGGCGCTGCGTCAGAATGTGAAAATCGCTCCTCTATCTCAGAAGCATACCTAGTTTAATTCAAATTAATAGGCTTTTAAACCCTTAAACAATGAATTTCATAATGTTCAATCATGTGGTTTGAAAGTTATAGAACGAAATGTAACCCGCCGACTGTTTAAAACTATAGCTACGATCAAAATATGTGGCCTCAACATCATTTAAATTTGATATTGTACTATCTCAATGTTCGCGGCCTTGCTCGGGATTGAAGTTGAAATTAAAAGTCATTTCTATCATTTCACTTTTTGCCTTTCTCCTAGAAAGGTATAACAATCACTGCAAAAACTAAAGGTATAAAATGATCAAAAGGGCCGAATATCGTATATCACTCGACTCAGTTCGACGAGCTGAGCATTTTCTGTACGTGTGTGTGTATGTGTGTGTGTGTAACGCTCTCCCAATCTCACTAGATTTGCTCAGAGATGGCTGAACCGATTTCAATGAAATTAATTGCAGATGAAAGGTCTACTTGCCCTATAAGACTCAATTGAATTTTATTGTATTCTGATTTCTATTTTAGAGGTTATGTATCAAAATGTAAAAATCACGAAACATCAATATCTCAGAAACTACTCAACCGATTTGAACAAAATTGGTTTCAAATGAACGGACTACCTAAAAACCCTTGACTTTTGAATTTTATGAAGATTGAACATGTGGTTCAGAAGTTATGGAAAGAAACGTATTCTGGAAACTATAACTCATGTTTCTCTGAGATGGCTGGTTCGATTTTCATAGAATTAGTGTCATATGGATGGTCTTATTGCCCCATAAGACCCTATTGATTTTTTTTGCAAACGGATTATTACTTTGCCTGTTATGTTTAAAAATGTGAAATCCAGCTATGAAAAGAAACATATTCCATAGACTACTTGGACTCACTCACTTTTCTCAGAGATGGTTGAACCGATTTCCACCAAATTAGTATCAAATGAAAGGTCTAGATGCCTCATAACACCCTATTAAATTTCGTTGTAATCGAACTGTAACTTTGTCTGTAATATATCGAAATGTGAAAATCACGAAACTTCATTATCTTAGAAACTACACAACCGATTTGGACAATATTGATATCAGATGAACGGGCTAGTTAAGGGTTAACTGATGAATAATTATTGAACACGTGGTTTCAAAGTTTGGATGCCCTATACGTTTCCTTTTCTTTTGATTGTAATCAAACTTAAGCCACCGTTATGTTTTAATTTGTAAATCAACGAAAGTCTATTATCTCAAGTATTACACGACTTTTTTGAACATAACTAGTGTCATACAAACGAGTCATCTAACAAACCTCCAAATAACAAACTTCATAACAATTTGATATGCTGTTCAAAAGTTTTGTAAAGAAAAAAAAATCAAAGACTATTCAACACTATACCTGCTTTGATATATATGGCCTCAACATGATTTAAGTGTGGTATCGTACTATTTGAACGTTCCCGGTATCCCTCGTGATTAAATTGTTCGAAATTAAGAGTCATTTCTTTTATTTCGCTATTTCTTAAGCACTAACATTACGTCGAATTTCATATTCTATGTTTTAATTACAACATCAATATTTTAGAATCCAAAAAGTGAATATACCTTTATTGGATTTAAGCATTCATGTAAATCTATTTTTACAAATAATAAGTTTGAATGAGAAAGGCTGAGTCTGACCGCTAGGTGGATTAATTTAGGTTTTTAAATAAGTCTTTAGGATAGACAACAGTATTTTATAACTCCCACAGGGCAGTATGTGCAGTTTATCGTGGCGTGCTGAGATGGTCTTAGGGGTAGTTATACCTTTCCCAGTGGTTTAATTGGCTAAAACACCTTGCCGGAGACAACGGAGATTGTGGATTTGGACGAGGGAAATTTTTCCTAAGTCCTAAATCACACCTTCTATTCCCGTTCACTTTCGCATTCTCGCACACTACATACATGGCAGGTTATGCAGAAATGCCGCGAATATAACGTGCCCACACATCATTTGTTCATCGATTTCAAATCGGCGTACGACACAATCGATCGGGACAAGCTATGGCAAATTATGCACGACTACGGATTTTCGGACAAACTGACGCGGTTGGTCAAAGCGACGATGGATCGAGTGATGTGTGTAGTTCGAGTTTCGGGGGCACTCTCGAGCCCCTTCGAAACCCGAAGAGGTCTAAGGCAAGGTGATGGTCTCTCGTGCCTACTGTTTAACATTGCCCTGGAAGGTGTCATTAGAAGAGCGGGGATTAACACGAGTGGCACGATATTCCAAAAGTCGGTTCAACTGTTTGGTTTCGCCGACGATATTGACATTGTGGCTCGGACCTTTGTGAAGATGGCGGATACGTACATCGGACTAAAGGTTGAAGCCAAACGGATTGGACTGGTCATCAATGCATCGAAGACGAAGTACATGAAAGGAAGGGGTTCACGAGAGGACAGTGCTAACCTCCCACCTCGAGTTCAAATTGGTGGTGATGAAATCGAGGTGGTTGATGAGTTCGTGTATCTGGGCTCACTGGTAACTGCCGACAACGATACCAGCAGAGAAATTCAACGGCGCATTATGGCAGGAAATCGTGCATACTTTGGTCTCCTGAGGACGCTCCGATCGAGTAGAATTCATCGCCGCACCAAGTTAACCATCTACAAGACGCTGATCAGACCGATAGTCCTCTACGGGCATGAGACATGTACTATGCTTGTGGAGGACCAACGCGCCCTTGCGGTCTTCGAGCGGAAGGTGTTGCGTACCATCTTCGGTGGACTGCAGATGGAAAACGGAGTGTGGAGAAGGCGAATGAACCACGAACTGCAGGAGCTGCTTGGGGAGCCATCTATCGTTCACACCGCTAAGATAGGCAGGTTGCGGTGGGCTGGGCATGTTGTAAGGATGTCAGACGACAGCCCGGTAAAGATGGTTCTTGAAACCAATCCGTCAGGGACGAGACGGAGAGGTGCACAGCGGACAAGGTGGATCGATCAGGTGGAAGACGACCTGCGGACCCTGCGCAGACTGCAGAGCTGGCGAACTGCAGCCATGGACCGAGTGGAATGGAGACGACTCTTACGTACAGCGAAGGCCACACCACGGCTTGGGACTGTTTGTTAAGGTAAGGTAACACTACATACATTGCCCGCTTTACTAAATTCAAAATGTAAGTCATATGACAAAAATGAAACTAGTTCGTAAATAAAATTAGCACAACGGAGCTATTCCGTGATACGCATTTGGTGAGGATAAATAAAAATTTACCAAAAAAAATAAAAAACTTGAACCCAGATTCCAGAAAACCAGTTTCAGTTGTTGCTGTTTCACTCGCTCTATTACTCACGCCAAGCCTGCCGAAAATATAACTCTCGGTAGCTGCAATTTCGTCTACTTTGTATAACCGGTTATTGTAGTGAGGGGACGCTTTGCTCTACAGCCAGTCTTGCAGCCAGTCTAGCAGGCGACGGACCAACCGGCGGACTGCACAGTATTGCAAAACATGTTCAGACATGTTAGTAATTTTTGTCGTAATTCAGTTTTCGTAATAAGTTTGTTCTATCACGTCGTGTCTATTTTTAGTTGGTAGCGTGTGTTAATAACAGTTATGTCTTGTTTGTGCCAAACCAAACAAAATTGTCACTATTGTGAGAGAAAGTTAGAAGTGAGAAGAAGGTAATATATTTATCTGTCGTTCTTTAAGAAATTTATGACAGTATTACCAACTGCTCCCAAAATAAACGGAGGAGATTTTGACTTTTGAGCAACATTTTATTTTGATTTTTTATTTTTGAGCAACATTATTATCATTTTTATAAAAATGTGTCGTTCCTTACTGTTTGGGAATGAGAATACATGTGATATCTTGTGACCAGAGTTGGCGGAGATGTGAATGAGGGTTTTCAAGATGGGAACTAGTTTTGTATCATCAAACAGGTTCACACGAGCTTCCATGAAGCTATAAGTGTGTGTTTTCAACATGATTTGCATCGGTTTGCAAAATACAAATGTTTATGTTTTCCTCAAACGCAGTTTACAGATCGTAATGTAATTTCTATAGGCATCCTTGGTGTCCTTGAAATCATAAACGTTTGCATATGGTTTGACGGAGAGAAAAAATGCTACCTGGCAGCTCTTGTCATATTTTTTCTCTACTCCGCATGCTACGAACAATACACGCTCACCGAATGAATTGCAGATTGAAGAAATCAGTAACATGTGCAAAATAGGCGACAGTATGTGTTATTTTTTCACTGAAGATGTAAAAGGAGAAATTTTCGTTATTGCTTTTGAAGAAACAAGTCAAAATTTTGCGTGTAATTGTAACTACCGTTATTAGATAGTCGTTCTTCCGTAACATGTGCAAAATATACGACAGTATGTGCTGTCATTTGACTGGAAAAGAATTTTATTGTTTTCTAAGTAACAGATTTGTTACCAAAGGGAGCATTTTTTGTTACTGCTCAACTTCGCGTTTACACAAAAAGCGTGTAATTACGTTCTTGTTATTCTTTTTATTGATAAGGTTATTAAATTTCATCAAAACTCTTAAAAAGAGAAAAAAAAATTTTTTAAATTTTTTTCACAATATATGTTTGTTGGAAGAAAAAAAATTATTATTCACAACTTTGCCGAAGACACTATACCAAACAAACCGTTTGACGCCAAAATTTTTTTGATCGTTGATAGGATTTCCCATTAGCTCAAAGAACTTTGTAGTGGAAAATGAATCGAGTTGACTTAGCTCAGTGCCTTTTAATGATAAAAATATTTTTAGAGCCAGAACGGTTTATTTGGATGGTTAAGTGTCTTCGGCAATGTTGAGGATGATCATTTTATCCTTCCAAAAAAATATATACTGCAAAGGAAAATAAAAAAATTGCATATTTCATTTTTAAATTTTTGTTTCTCCAAGTTTAATCAACTATCATTGTTCAACTTATATTCTGTAGTTCAGTAGAAAAAAATCAGATTTTAAAAAAATGGGTAGCATACTTAAATGACGTGGAAACTTTTTCATAATTTCATTTTCATAACATTTGGTCGCAAAATCTCAACCCCCCTGAACATACGAAAATACAAACTGTAAGATGTGTAAAAAATTGTGACAGCATTTCATATGATGTTAACTGCGCTTTGGATTGATGTCTTCTGCTTTGAAAGCTTTGCCTGGGCGAAAAGTTGTTTATACAGCTCCGTACGATCCAAGTCTGTACAACACAAAGAAAGTATTCGCGAATTCACAAAAAATATATCGCTGCACTTACTAGTTTTGAAAACAAACGAGTATCTTGTTGTATTCATTACTAAGAAGATCACAGAAGATCGACAGCTCTCGCTACAGTGTGATGTTTTTGTGTGTTTATAGTGTGCCAAAATGTTACGTCGTTTTTCATCCAATCCCTCCTCTCCCATTGTCGCAAAACGATGATACCACCCTTCCACCTGGAAGGCAACGTCATTTAAGTATGTACCCCACATAAAGATTTTTTTTCTGATAGTGTTTGTTTTTTTTTTTGTTTTTGGTTTTTTTTTTTTTTTTTTTTTTGAAGGACAAAATTGCTGTCATTTTTGTTTTCATTTTTCAATAATTAAACTACCACAAATATAGCGCGAAAAAACTGAATGAACTTAACTTATGAATCTTTTTTTTTCTAACACCAAATTTTGTTCAGTGTAGGATTCCAAACTAATTTTTTTTAATATATTAAACAATTTACTAAAGTTTATCTCTTGACAACTTTTCTCTACCCCTTGTATTCAGTTATAATTAATTCAGTTATAAAACTTTGGCCCATTTCAAAAAAGATTCTAGACATTCTTTTGAAAAAAAGTATGCAAAGTTGCCTAGTTTAGTAAGGCCTACAGACCCACAAACAAAGGTATATTACGGTTCAATTGAAATTAACAGCGCATCGCGTCGTTTGATGGTAGTTTTTTAATACCGCAAGTCATAGTTAGAACGTCAATGGCATCCAATAAATACGTTACGCAAGTTCCGATCAATATTTCCTCCCTCTTTCCTATATATATGCGTGAAGTATTGTATAGAAGCCTTCTGTCTCCGCCAGCGCTCATTTTCATTTTCAATTGAGAATCGTCATGTGAGAGTGATGGTGATAATCTCCGCTTTCAATTGAAAAGCGTTTGTAACAATTTGAGGCCCTTCAGTTGTCAGAATCACAGCAAGAGCTTTCGACTGGGTGTCATGTGACTCACGAAGTGCTCGTAAATGATACAAAAGCTTTTTTATTGAAAGCGACGGGTCAAAGCGCCACTATAACCTGATAATTGTCAATTGAATGTGACTTTGTCAGGCTCTGATATTACCTACTTTTCGCGTAGTTGCGATCGCTCTAAAATTTCGAAATTATATTTGAGTGGTGTACGATCACCTCTAGGTTTTCAGAAATTGAGAATTAACCTAATATCTATTTTATGTTGTCTGAAACGATAAATCTATTTATATGAAGTTTATAACAATCAGATAAAAGATTGGTTGAATCTTTTCACATTTTGACTCTAGTGATATAAAATGCACTCGTGATATTTAGATTTCCATTCACATTGACGAGTCATAAACTGATCTTAAAACAATCTCAAAGTCTAATAACTGTCTGTGAAGTCTCCTATGGAAGAATCGTTCCGTTCCAGACACGGGTGGAAGATTGGTTAATAGTAAAATCACACTACTCACGAATGGGTCACCTGCAAGACCTTCCTCCCCTTGAAGTCATCCCTGGACAACTTTTCTCTATCTCTCGTTATTATTTGTATATATCGATTTGAAAAAAAAGGTTGAAAACTCGAACCTTTTCAAATATAAGTAAGGTTAAATTTAAAAAAAAGAAGTTTGCACAGTTGTTTAGTTCAGTAACGGCTATAAACCCACTCGGAGAGCTACTACTGTATTCATCTGCTCGGAACATTACATTACGGAAGATTAGTTCTACAAAATCATCGAAATTTTGTTTTTTAAATGTGAAAAATTAACTTTACACGAGTGGTATTGGTAGAATTAAGCCTCTCACATTTCCTGGACGCGAAATAATTTCCTCTCTTTAATTGTGGTACTCTCCGTGAAAAGTTGCACCAAAATTCAAAACGGGTTAGCCATAATTACCCACAAAACAAGTTTTCCGGAAGCAAAACGAAAGCAATTAGTATTACTCCCAAGTCGCCAATATGAAAATTAACTTAATAGACGTAATAAAGCCAATCTGTTGCCCGAACGGCGAGCGTAATCGAGCTCATTGGGAATCCGCGTGGCAAACCGTTGTCGCAGACAGTAGTTTTTTCCGGCTTCCTGCTGTGCAAGCTCGAGTGTCAACAATCGCTCTTCTACTGGGCAATATGAAGCCAAAGATGAAGAGTAATGTGCATTCTATAATTACTCTCCATTGCCCGGGCACTAGCCATTTTATGAAGAACGAGAAAAAAATTGTTTTTACAACTTTGTCGCGGAAAGGTTATGCATCCATCTGACGAAATTCGTATGCGCTTGATTCTGGTTTCAATTTTGACAATACTTGTTTCAAATTCGAGTTTCAGGGCTGCTACGTGGATTACTGTTTTGAAATGAATTCCTGCTCAAGCCTTCCGGGAAAAAGAGCAGTTTTCTGCAGTGTTGTACCCGAGAACCGCCTGACTAAATGAGCTCAAAATTAATAATAAACTTGATAATAATCAAACGAAAGAGTAATAGAGTAACTTTTATTGTTTGACTTGGTCTACAGTCGATTTTATAATGCATTCAACCACGGTTAGCCGCTTGATTACGTGACAAATTACTTCGAAACTCACTATCTCTGGTTCTGCCTGCCAGAGCCCCAGCAGAAAACAGATCGACGGCTACAGGCAAAAAATTGCACCATCTGACGGTGAAGCACCTGCCGCGTCGGGCCGCACAATATTGTGATAATGAAGAAAATTACGGGAATAGTTTAAATTTTCATCCCCGTCTCAGTTTCTATGTTTTTCGCGAACTGAGCAACGTCAATCGGCGCCGGATCACACCATGAACACGCGGCCAGGCTGCCGCTAACTAGCGGAAGGGTACACCAACCGCAAACACTGAAAGCACCCCGGCATCGCTCGGGGCAGTTTCTTCGCATGCCGGTGCGAAAACTGCCGCGGTTCGGTTCAAGTTTAATTAAGCATATTACTCTAATTGGATAATGTTTTACGGCGGGCTGTGCAACTTCCAAACCGGGTTGCTCTCATTCCCTGTTTGGTTGAAATGATCCACGGCGGCCTTTTCAGAACGGGATCAGTTCCTTGGGAAGTGGTTTCCAAGTTTTGAGAGCGAAATGGATATTGTGTTAAGAAGTTCCGATTGTTCCTCGCATTATCGCTACAACCGGGAAAGTTTTCTAAACCAACGTTTGGCGTATGGTATCGATTAGAAGCCCTTACTTTGGAAAGTACTGCAGTTGCCCCCGAGGGAGGGTTGTTAACTAAGTTAATGGTACCTAAACAAAACTCGGAAGCTTCGAAAAATCACGTGTAGACATCGGTAATTTTCTAGGTTAGATAAAAATGCTTTGAAAAATGTCTTTTGCCAAATTTAAAACAATTTCACTATAAAGAATAAAGAATTTTGCAAAATCTTTTAATGAAAGCCATGAAAGCGTGTGAAAAATTGCGTTCGAAAACTGTCAAATATAGTGTGAAATTAGATCAAAATTTGTGCACAAATTGGAGGAACTTTTTACGTGTGAAAACTGTTGCAGAGCCTCGGGGAACATTTGAAGTTTATCTTGACATGAAAAATTGGAGATAGTTAATAGCGATAAATTGTATTTCAAAAACTTATCATTTGTTCTGAAAAAATAAAAATCAAGTTGATGAACAGAAATGAACAGCGATAACAAAAATAGGAAAATATCTCCACAATCGACGAGCCGAAAGGCTCCCCACTGGAAGCACAAAAATAATGTTCGAACAATCTTGTTTATCGCAAACGCCACTATTCACATGGCTTGGGAAACGTGCCTCAACCGGGACTCCGAGCGAAGCGAAGTCATGGCAACATAAATCACGACCATCTTTTCTTTGCTCTTTGAGTGCTCCATTGATTGCCGGCAGTCACACGACTGGTTTCCATTTCAACCAAATCATCCGATCCGATTCCTATCGATGTTTAGAGCTGTAGGTACCTACAATGGCAGCAAAACAGAATCAGTTCCACTTAATTTATCTCGAGAGTCAATAGAAGTAAACAATCATCCGAGAACCACATCCCATTCCTATGTGTCCTTAGTTACGTGTATGTGGACTATTGAATTCATCCTTGTATTTTTTCTCCTTTGCAAGCCCAAACTTAATCAACTGCAGGACAGTCAGCAGAGTGGTGCGTCTCTGGTTCATCTGTGGTTGATTATCCGAGTTTCGTTGCAGCTTATCCTCATATCTGGCATTTCTCTTGGTAAATGCACAATCGATAGGGTAAATCACCAGCATAGGGAAGTGATTTTTATTAGAATCCGTTTTTATTGAACTGTTGAACCGCACTAGCGAGTAGTATCGTACAAGTTTCAAAAAGATCAATCTTGTTAGAGCTTTTTTATGCAGAAATAAAGTTATTCAATTAAATCATTCAAAAAAAATATTTAAATTCCATCAACTTCCCCTAGAAACAAACCAAACAGTACGTAAGTACTGCCTTCTCCCCTACGAAACTCATTGGATGGAAAAATCATCTGACGTACAATCGCTTCTGACTCTTAAGCAGCGTGCCGTTTGTTTTGCGAAAGTCGAACCCGACAGGTCAAAGCGCATCGAGTCTGGTACACTACCACCATTCAGGTTCAAAAAAGAGTCTATCTTCTCGAGTTACTTCCAATATTTTTTAAAAGCGGACAGCTTGTGGATGTAAACCGTTTGATGAAGCAAACCATTGCGTGGTCATCTATCTCCTAGCGACACGGCAAGGAACGAAGCTTTGGACGAGGCAACACAAAACCCTCGTTTCGATTCTTTGGGCCAAACTAACGGTGAGGGAACGAGCAACGTGAGTGGTTTCTGTGGTTTTCATCCACATCACAGACGTTTAAGAGAAGTTGGTCTCCCTTCATTGACTTTCGTTCTTTTCCAAGATGAAAGTGGGCTGTGACGTGCTTTTTCACATGATCTTACTATCTACGGTTCATTTTCCAGAACGGGCAGTTAGTGGTTAGGCAATGGCGGCTCCCTGCACCAGGAGCGGGTTTCATCCCATTGAAGTTTGATCCATTGGAAGGGCTGCTTTTGGCCGGGAACCTGTTTTGAAATAGGATGCAATATGTGAAAAGTGTTCTCTTCACTAGGAATCATATTGTCACAATGGGTTTTACAACCATGGATAAAGTTGTTCTCGTGGAATTACTGCATCAAATCATCTGTTGGGAGCTTCGAGCGACTCTGGTTTATTAGAGAGGAAAAATGTGTTTGATGAAATATCTATCCAATGTCATTCGTCAATGTTTTCAACTCTCTTGATGCCATTCATCAATTTAATTATACTCGGGAGTAAGAATCTTTACGTACTTCAGAGAAAAGTTTTATGTCGTCATCTTTCATCACTTATACAATCTGTATATATATCGTTTACAAATACAATAAAGAGTAGTGGACCTGGATGAGAGCTTCGCGGCACACCAAATGCCACATTACTACTGATGACGAGTAAACTCTGAACACTTTTTTGTGATCTGTCAGTCAAGTATAAGTGGATTTATTTTAAAAGTTTTAAATTATGCTTTATTTTAATCTCCCAGATGGTTTCGTGGTACGATGCTGGCCTAACAAGCCAGTTGTCGTAGGATCCAGTCTCGGCTCGGGAGAGACAGTTAGTGTTAGTCAGTAGGATCGTAGCGCTAGCCCCGCAATTGTCCTGTACACTAAACAGTTGGCTGCGAAGTCTGTGTATAAATAAACAAACGGTCGAGTTCCGAATCGGAATGTAGCACCAAGGCTTAGTTTTTTGTTTTGAATAATTTGAAAATCATCGTCAGCATCAACTTGATAAAGTCAGTGTTTTTTTTTTAATTTGCACTACATTTTGCTTTCAAAGAGAACTGGAGATATATCCAAGCAGTTTCAATAAAAAACAAGGGTAACTCACAAAAAAAACAATGTCATCAAGTACGGTAATACTGATATAGAAGCATTTGCAAACGTTTACTCTTCACCATACTTTCGAAATGCAGTTTAAACTGCTCCGATACTCACACATTTTTTTGATTGATTTTCTGTTCGAAATACCACTCACGGTGGCCCATTTGTGAACAATGCGTTTTCTTCGGTCGGGAAAAAAGCCACGCATTTTCAAACTTCCGTGCACAACTTTAAAAAAAATACAACACTTGTTTTATTTGGATGTAAACAACAGGACGCAGCCAAAGTTAGGCTGATTACTGCACGTTTTTCAAATGACAGTTAAACTTTAGTGCATTAATAGTTTTCAGGAGAATCTATATTTTGGTGTCTCTATACACTGAAGTCTTTTTTATGCGGTTGATTGTACCGCGTTTGAAAAATTAGATTAGATTTACTCATACCGGGTACAAATAATCTTACAAATCGTGTAGAAATAATCCGCGTTATTGTAAAAAAGTCGCGTTTAAAATATCGCAGAAAAATAGATGTTAATACCTTATAACCAATTTTTTGCTTTTCCGTTGAATGATTAATACATATTAGGCATGAGCAATACTCGCTGAAACCAGGCCACTTGATGCACAAGGTCTTTCGAATTGTATATAAATGCACATATTAGCTAGGAATAGAAAAAAATGATTATGCCATTTTTGTTTGATTGAATTTGTTGACCCCTCGGTCACCTAGGGGTGAAATAGTTTCTAAAAAAGTGGAAGTTTTAACCATTCTTGATGTTTTATTTGAGCTATATCTCTGAAATTCGTTGGGGAACCTACTACGAGTAGCACTTTCCTGTAAAGGGGAATGATAGGGCTTTCATTTGGAGTAGTCAGAATTTTGGCCGCCATACTGGATTATATCAGAAAAATGTAATTTTAGACGTGTTAGCAACTACCGATTTTCGATCTGAGACTAGCATTGGAAAGTTAAGAAAAAATGCTATAAGATACAAGAAAAAACTTAGATGAGCATCAGTGTTACCCTACCAATTGAACGAGTTTTCGAACGAAGTTTCAAAATATCCAATGCATTCCGTGCAATCAACGTAGTAGCCATATGCTGAGACCAAGTAAATATACCTACTTTTAAGAAAAAGATTTAGAACTGTAAATTACCACGCGTGGAATAAGTTACACCTGCTCTTTTCGCTTGAATATAAAACAGCCGTGAACTCATCTACGAGTTACTTTAACGAACCTTACATATACGCAGGAAAGGAAAACGATATTCTATTATCTGCAAGCGAATACAAGGGCTAACTAGATCAAAACCAAAGAAAGTCGCAAACAAATTTTGGGGAAAAAGAAAAGTGACTGGCAACCCATGTGGGGTGAGCTAGTTTTTGTGAAATCAGTCCAATATGACCAGGTCAAAAGCTTCACGAAAAAATATAATAAAATAAAGCCGTGAAGAAACGACGAGAAAATGAAACAATTTTACATAGGTAAAACGAGTCGGACTGGAACTGACCAGCGATTTGTTTCTATGCAATTTAGGGGATAAATGCGAAACTAGAAAGCGTAGCAAAGAATAAACCTTTAACCTCTACTACGAGACAGATTTGTGACGAATTGTTTAAATATCAAAAGCAAGGTTAGATAGCAAGTGTACAAAACATGAAAAATAAGTAGACATGACAAGATTTTTCTGTGATGAGCGATATTTTACATTTTCCTAAGATAGCTACATAATCAGACTTTTTGTTTCCGCCATTGAAAGTGTCGATATGGATGAGCATTCAAGAGTTTTACACCTGTTTTCTACGATTGCTCAAAACAGGCGCCACTGCTTAAGCCATATCTCACTCTATGTTATCTAAAATTGCTCTAATCTATTAAAATTCATCGAAATTTTTAGTGGTCAAAAAATTCAAATACTACAAGGTATACAGCGCTAGGATTCTATGAAATGGTGACGTGGGACTAAACACTGTAGTTACTGTAATTACAGACACAAAAAATACGTTTGTTCAGTGATTTACATATTTTAATTCTCAGCCTCCCCTTCATTTTTTTCAGAAATATATTTAATTACACTCGAACGAACTTCATTTGCACTTGGTGATGTTGTGCCTGTAAAAGAAAAAAATGAAAAAAATCTAACAATGTTGAAATGTTAAAAAAAATATTTTTTATAAATCTTAGTAAATGGACAAAAAAAATCAAAAACACTCACCGGCTTTCTTATAAATTAGCATTTTTAGGAACTTACCCGTTCGATATTATGTCGGTCATGATTATTTAGTGAATATAGAGGATAAAAAATAAGTAAAAATAACTCATAACCGTTACAAAAATGTTCAATTCTTGTTGAATAATTAATGGTTTTCAGGGTAATCATAATCATGAGATAAACTTTCAATCACCGTCAAAGCAGCATTGCAGTTTTGATTGCATGCGAATAGAAGTCGTGCCCGCTGCAATGATAGACGACGAGAAACTAGCGGCGCTCTTCTCCACATATACTCTATGATACTGTTGCTTTTACCAGCATATTTTCTCTCAAGACATCAGTTTCTGTTACGCTCTAACAGCAGGTTTCGAAATTGTTCGAGAAAAGGGGTTGTTTCAAACTTTCCGAGAAACCTTTACCTTCGAGACATCAAATTAGTCTAGGTTCATGGAAGCAAACATAGATTGTCCTATTGGGACGGGAAGACTCTGTCAATTTTTTTTTGGATATTGATACAGAGAATATCACAGTGAATGCTAGGTGTCTATTCATGTCGTCTGTGCTAGGAATGCTCGCATGTCATTAATTCATTGTTCGCGTAAATTTGTCCTTGACACTTTTTATCGATTTTCAACTCTTTGCAATGAAAAAATATTGATGACTAGCATATTATAAAATTGTTCAACATTTTATCTATCCAACATCATATTGGTTATTGTTATACATCATGTGGTTATGCTGTTATTATCGTTTGAAATCCGACGCAACATTTGCCAGTTTCATTTCCAATTTTACAGAATGCATACCAGTATAGAAAACAAAGACGTAGTCCCACGTCAATAACTAAGACAGACAATTGAGTTTGATAAATTTCCAATGGAAGGTAGTTATCTTACCTTACTTGCAAAAAAAATCTATGCCCTTGCAAGGGGCCCTCCGGCAGTTAACTGGAACATTCGCCATGGCACAAGAATTCAAAAACATGCTGGTAGGCATGTTTTTGAATTCTTTCTTTGTTATTCATCAATTCTTCCTCAGATTTTGCAAATTTGTTGGAATAGATCTTACGCCTCAGGTTTGCCCAGAAATCCTCGATAGGACGCAACTTTGAGACGTTGTGGGCGGGCTTGCCAACTTGGGTACCACATCGATATTCAGCCGCTCCATCTCCTCCAACGATCGCCTTGAGTAATGGGCCGACGCCAGATCCGGCCAAAACATCGCGTCTTTTGGTCTTATGGTATTTCTTGATGAACGACGCAACTTCCGGCAGACACTTCATACTATAAATTTCCCAGTTCATGACCAGTCCGGAGCGAAAGGAGAGTAGCGTTACATCCCCTTCTCGCTGATTGTCAGTCACAGCAGTACCTCCTTGAGGAGTTTGGTGGGTGGAATGAACTTCACATCGGTGCTCACTTACCTTCGTGAGGAATCGCCTTGCCAGTCATTGCCATGCAGGGTGAGCCAGGTCTCGTTGTCCATCACCACCGCCACATCGCGATTTACCGCAAATATCGACTTGTTCAGCCCATTCAGGCACTGTCGCTGCCTGCAGTTCTGAGACTAGTGAACGGGACTGCTGCTCCTGACATGTAGGTCCATGTTCGCCAGATACTTTTTTACTGTTTGTCCGATTGCGCCGTCATCCCGGCCAAGCGCATGCAGCGATGTTGCCACTTTTCCTTCTGTATTACTCTTCAGCATCCCTTGAACATCACCCGGCCGGAATCAGACTTTCTTTCGATGCTTTGATTGTTGTCCAATTATACCAAGATGTTGTAGATGCCGGAATGGGCGTATCTGGTGTCCACGACCTGCCGCACGATGACCATTTTCAACTCGACGGGGTATCATTCTTTGAACGCGCACACATCTGAACGGAGTAGCTTCACTGTTTTCGCCATCACGATTAGAGTTCGACTTAGAAAGCTTTCAATTTTTGTTTTTCTGCTGACTCATGGGTTACTATGATTGATGCTGGGTTTCGTCAGTGCGTGTGAAGGTAAACCCATGAAAAACCAGCAATTTTGACCATTTTTTACCGCAAACTTTCGGTCGATTTTAGTGGGAATTTACCGATGTGCTCAGCCAGCATTTGATGTTTTTACGCATTCTGTGATTACTAATCATTACTCATTACTCTAATCATTACTGACATCCTTTCACTGAAAATCCTCAGAGTTGAGTTATGTTCTGCATTCCCATAAATTCAACACACTAAGCGTCACAATAAGGTGTCATCCTTAAACCACAATGACTTTTTGGAGGGAAGAAAATCTGGCCAATGTCTTCGCTTTTATATAAATTTTTAAGAACTTATACTAACTTCATACGAGAAAAACGCCAAAGTGAATTTGTTCCGTAGTTGATGCACAACCCGTAAACTAAGTGCATAAAGTAGAAGTAGAAAAATATAGATTCTGCCATGTTTTGCATCGCCAGGATTTCAAAGCCATAAAGTTCAAGTTCGATAAAACTTTCTTCGACCCGTTCATCTGAGAAATCAGTAATCAGTAAACTACGGAAATTAATCTAACTACCCATCCAAATGTAGTATATAACCTGAAATAAAATAATCAGTTTACATTTTTCTAGCTTATTGTCAGGTTGTATTCAGTTTAAACTTCCCCCGAAAGAAAAGTTCTATTTATTTTAAATCATATGAATAAGCAAGACTATGCTTTCCTTAACGATTTATATTAAATACGACTTTACAATGAAAGAGGGATTATACGTCACAGCAAAAAGCTAATCTCAGAAAGAAAGAGAGAGAGAGAGAGCGCTGCCTGTTGAAGTATCACGCCAGCTGCAAAAGATTAAAAGCAAAACACGAATGCGTAATTGAATCATCCAATGCTAGGGAGCTAGTTCCGTTCCCATTTCATTTATATTCATTAATGTTGATTCTTTTCTACCGTTTCCGAAGCACATTCCATTCCGAAAGTCGTCACCAGCATTCCGAACTAACGACCCAAACAATCTCCTCAGGTTAACGACATGGGAATGCAGCAGTGTCGGTCGACGAAAGTGCAAATACTCGGGGCTCCCCAGCTGCGCATCGATCCCCCTAGTGTCACACTTTTCCGAGGTGATTCGCTGCTGGTACGATGTCTGTCGCAGGACTCTGACCAGCAGTATGGTACGCTTGGCTACAGCTGGACCAAGAACGGAGCCCTCTTCCAAGCGGTTCCGAAAACTGAGATGTGGGAAGATCTTTACCCGGATGGCAGCATCCTTAAAGTGAAAAATCTTCAGGTAAAATTAAGATTAATACCGACAAACGGTGCCGCACTGTGCTCCTGCTAGTGTGCATTTAATGGATCCAATTTCGTTTCATTGCTTGTTTTGTTCCCATTCCACAGAAATCTGTTGTCTACACCTGCATCGTATCAAACTCAGTGGCTCCGATTTCCAAAAGCGTGCACGTAACTGTCGTTGAGCCAGGATCAGTTACACTCTGCCCGAAAAGTACGGATTATGGCGTAAACTGGCCAGCAAGTGCATCCGGCCCTCCAGTACTGGCGGACTGCCCGAAGCGCAGCGACGGCCAAGCAAGACGGATCTGTGAGCAGCGTGATATTGGTCGCCCGGAGTGGCTGATGCCGGACTTTTCCGAGTGCATTCCGGATGCAGTTATTGACATTGAAAACGAGGTAAGTGCTCTATTCTGGTGTCTGTAGAAATAGATGTTACGATGTTTTCAATTTGGAATCTTTAGATATATATTAGCTCTGTTTTG
The DNA here is from genome assembly GCF_029784165.1 of Wyeomyia smithii. Classification (NCBI taxonomy): domain Eukaryota; kingdom Metazoa; phylum Arthropoda; class Insecta; order Diptera; family Culicidae; genus Wyeomyia; species Wyeomyia smithii. The sequence continues at coordinate 87,139,737 of NC_073696.1, read as the reverse complement.
AAGAGTTTTATATAATTTTGTAATATCGATTCCAAATACATGATGTTATATTTAAACATTTGATAAGAAGTCCATACTTTACCTCGTTCCCCCTGTTAGGTTCAAGAAGTACAATATTTTACGTTTCTTTGACTAGAAATTTTAAAAGCGACTTATCTTATTTTAGCAGAAATCACCGAGATATTGTAGAATTAACGTGGAGTAAAGGTATAATAATGATAATGATGATGGTCCCGCCACATACCCCTACAAAGGTTTGAGCTGGACGATTTATCTATAGATAATTAATGTGATCACATTTTAATCAGTTATACAAAACAAAAAAAAAGAACTGATTTTACCTCCAGATATAAACTTCTTCAAAAACTGTATACTTGATTCATAGAGCACACAAAAGTAGTACAGGGTTTTCATGACCTTCAGCCAGACCAACCACAACTATTTCATGATTTTCTCTAAGCATTCAAATAACAATTTTAATTTGCTAAAAGAAATCATTTATATCTGAAAACCGCGCGCGAGGCTCAAGCTTTTGTAGTCTCTTTCTATTATTTTTAAAGCTACAACAACAATAATGAAAAGAAAAAAAAATCCATCATCATCACCGTGACGAACACAGTAGTTTTGTTGTTATAAATTTAGAAAAGTCCAATTTAATATAAACATATAAATAAAATTTTACAACACAATCTGATTCGTTCGTATAAAACTTCGTCATTTAAAAGCTTCAATAAAACAATCAATATATGAATAGAAACCAAAACAAATAGTTCATCTAAAATAAATCCGTTTGTTAAAACTTCGTCATTTAAGCTCCGTTTGTTCAAACTTCGTCAGGTAAACTCTACATCATTTTGAAAAACTTAGTATCGTTCTATACAATAGAAACTTTCACGTGTGAAATACATTGTCTCTTGAACTCCGCAAGTGTTGGTGCACGTTTAACATGTATTGGCATTGAATTGAAAAAACTTATACCTTTATAAAACAATGAATTTTGTGAAGCTCTCGTTAGAAAGAAAGGTGTTCTTATTTCATCCGCGTTTCTAGTGTTATATCTATGAAAATCTCTTCCTCTTTCAATTCGATCACTCAAATATTGAGGTAGCAAACCATTAATTATTTTAAAAATGAACACCATAGACAAATAAACAATTCGCTGCTTCACAGATAGCCATTGCAAAGCGTCCAACATGGAAACAGAGGAAGTTAATCTATCACAATTTAAAATCAAACGCATTATTCTATTCTGCAAACGCTGTAACCTCAATAGTTGTGTGTTATTGGCTAAGTATAAAAAAGTAGGGCAAAAATCCTAATGTGGAGAGATAATTGACTTGTATAGCTGTATTTTACTACTAATCGTTAATTCGTTTTTCAGCCGGCATAGAATTCCATACTTTTTGGCAATTTTCTTGATGACATTGTCAATGTGAGCGTTGAACTTTAGATTGTCATCAATAATCACGCCAAGATATTTAATCTCCCGAACGCGACCAATTGCCTCATCATCAATCAAAACAGAGACATCATCATTTACAACGGTGCGCGAGAAAATCATAAATTTAGTTTTATCAATATTTAATTTCAATTGCTTATACTTCAACCATCTGCTTAGAGAACGTAAATCTTCGTTCAAGTGTGAAACGGCTTCTTCTACATTCTTAGCTGCAATGAATAATACGGTGTCATCGGCAAAAAGATTAATATCACAAAAACGTAAAACTCGTCGCATGTCATTTATATACATAATGAACATAAGGGGCCCTAATACACTTCCCTGTGGAACTCCAAGATCATTCTCCACGGGACTAGAAACAGAATCATTAAAAACAGTCCGTTGAGTTCTGTCAGACAAGTAGCTTTCAAACCATCTGAATGCAGTACTCGAAATTCCAAAGCACTTGATTGTGTTCAACAATAAGGGCCTAGAAATTGTCTCAAAAGCGCGTTTTAGATCCAAAAAAAACGGCAAATATTGTGTCTCTATTTTCTAAGTTATCTTTCCATTTTGCTAGTATAAGTTTAACGCGGTTTCACATGAGTGGCCTTACCGGTAGCCTGATTGTTCCGGAATTAGCAACGAGTTACTATTTAAATATTCTAGAAGCTGGCTTTTAACAACTAGTTCTAATATCTTTTCTAATGTGTGTAACATGTTGATGGGACGAAACTCTTCGGCTTTAATCGTTCCAACCAACGATTCTTTCCACACCAAAGGCACGTGCCCTGTTTGCAACGATTCATTAATGAGGTCCAGCAAAGTGTGACCAATGACATTGAAGCAAGCTTGAATAACTCTAGCATTTACATTATCTACTCCAGCCGTTTTACCTAATGAAAAACAAATTTTTCTCAGTTCATCTAACGTGATTGGGTGAAAACCATCAAATGTACAACTACTGTTAATCGGCTGTTTTATTTCGTCGGGTTCCTCGACCAATTCAATGGATTGATTGATCAATGAAACACTATTGACAAAATAATCATTAAATCTAGATGCAATAATTTGTTCTGAATGCTCTAATGTGCCTTCAAAAGTTATGGACCGCGGTTTACAATTACTAGGTTTCAACAAAGATTTCAAAATTTTCCATAACTCTTTGCTATTATTTTAATGTTGAACAATCGCAACAGATCCAAACTATACCAGCTGTTCGAGTTTTTCAGCGAAACAAATTTATGTTCAACTAATTGATTCGTACACGTCTTCAAAATGTTAGTAAGAACAGCTGCAGATTCATCTAAACTACCGGTCGCGATTGGAAAACCCAAGCTTCTCTCAACAAGGTTCGAAACAGCCTGTTTCGAATATTTTCTCCAGCATTTCAATTTTATTGAATCATTATTATTATTCAAGTTTCCTAGAACATTAATTACTAATGTCTCATGATCGGTTATTTTCATATCAGAATTCGTAACTGAACGAATTGAATCAAAATTGCAATAAACATGGTCAATCAAAGTTCTACTCCGCTGGGAAACACGCGTATATTCATCTACACTTTGCTTCAAATTGAAAGACTCAACTAAACGCTTCAAATGATTCGAATTTGCATCATCTCGCCAGTTAATATTAAAATCGCCCGTCACTATATTTATTTTACTCAAATCAAGAAACTCATCAAGCCAGTTTTCCAATATTTCAAGAAAACGGCGGTCACTAGCATTAGGAGAATGATACAGAACACCATAATTGCCCACCTTCATGCCACCAACTACTGTAATGCCCAAGAACCAGTTACCATCCTTAGCTTCGTTGTGACAAAGCTGGAATCGAACTGATTCTCTGACATAAATAGCAACACCGCCAGTTTGCCTAGAATGTGATAAACAAGCAGCAACATTGTATCCCAGAATACTATATTGTTCAAATGCTTCATCATCGACAATGTGAGTCTCTGATAAAAACACCAAAAGTGGACGTTTATCTTCAACAATCTGACGTAATGCAACGTAGTTTGTTGTCAACCCCGCAAAATTAAAATACAAAAAATCATACTTATTCACATTTTCGTTGGAACTTGTCTGCTATTTATTGAAACGCAGGCTGCTTTTCTTTTGCTCGAATAGTCTTTTATAAATTAAACACTCTGAACTAAAAGCGGCATGGTTGACGTCCAAATTAGTTTTACGCTCTTTATTCGTTTTTACACAATTGACGCATTTCAATACAGTAGATGTACACTCAGATGTCTTATGGTTTTGGCTACACCTAGAGCATGCATCACAATTTTTGCAATTCATGCTCTTGTGCCCAAATTCTCCACATTTGAAGCATCTTAGCACATTTATCGCGGGCAATACTAAGCACCGATCAAACTCTACATTTACTGGCTTAGCAGATAACAAACTATTATACGTTCCAAAATCAATTTCAATTACCGTGCTATACTTGTTGTAGGTAAAGCGTGGATTTTCGTACATATTAACTACTTTTACCTCATTGATTGTGATGCAATCATTTTGACTCTTTAAATAGTCAATGAAAACATCATGAGAAAGATTCTCACTCATGCCCACTACTTTCAATCTAGGCACCGACGTGGGAACAACAGCACTGTATTTTTCACCCAGATTGCTTTGAATGCCATTTTTCACTAAATCAATATTTTCGCCAACGGCGCATTCGACAATAATGGAACCATCTTTACTGTTCCTGAAATTACTAACTTTGTGTGTTTTAGGATCTAAGTTAGTTTTTAAAAACTTTCGAGTTTCCTCGCAAGGTTGTTTGGACTCTTTCGGTTTAATCACAATAACCGGACGAGTCTTAGGTTTAACCGGTTTAAATCCGATATTAGTATTACTTTTGTTACTTGAGTTAGATTTATTGTTTTTACCGCGACTTTTAACAACTTGCGCAAAAGTTGCACCGTCGTCAAAAACATCGTCATTATTTTCGTATTCGATTCTACGCTTTTTGCCGATTTGGTCCGATTCAGAAGGAATCGTCCCAATCCGTGCGCGAGCATCATTAATAGCAGCTATATTCTGATTCGTATTTAATTGCAAAACCGAATGATTCAATTTTTAAAATTTCTCACATAATACTTTTTCAAGAGACTCCTTTACATTTGATCTCAACTGTTCCATACCGATATTTATCGCGCTGTTTATCTGGGTCGCAATTTAATCCCGCATTTGAATGACCGAGTCAGAGAAAGAAGATAATTTCTGCATCTCTTCTTCGATACGCTTCATGTCCGGAGTCAAATGTTGCCCACCACAACACTGGTTTGATAAACACTCATCACACTTGAAGCAAAGATTATCGTTGTCTGTATTCATCTTTGCCGTCGCCTTGGTGAGCCCGGTGCACTTGTAGTGAAATAAACGTGCACAGTTAAACCCCACACATTTCAACGGCAAATCTGATAATACAATTGCCGAACTACATTATTAAAGAGAAACTGTAAAGAAACACATGCTTAAGTCCAGATTCTTTACGTAGAACCCTTAGCTTGTGAAGCGCGATTGTTAATCTTTGAAATTGAAATTAAAATTGTTCAAATCAATTCTGTCACATCCCAGAAACATTTATTCTATTTGTCTGCATTACTCAGGCAAATTACGAAACTCAGACGTATTCCGATAACTTGAACTTGAAACCGACATCACAACGACATTTTGATGCTGTCCATCAAAATAACTAGTGACGCATTGTCCCTTTTCGCGGTCAAAATTCTTCAGTCCATCTGTAAAATACCGTCATATCACAATGATTAATTAAGGTTGATGGCCGCGAAGAGTCCCATTACCGCAACCGCCAAAAAGTTTTCCACGGAAATTTATCGTCCATTATTGCGTCAAATGAAACGTCAACATCAACAGCGAAAATCACTCGAACGAAACATGTTAATCTTTACGAGTTAAAATTTGTCTGTTGAAATTGGCGCCTCTGCAAAGCCTTTATTAGACGATAGCAATCAATATCGATATTGAAATTCCGTTCGCAAGTCAACCGCGTACTATTCATCAGCATCAGCACACCAGGAATCTGGCACCTACCCTGGAAAGCCCACCCATTTACATTCATCGACGACAATTTGCTGCCGAGCCCGGTTCGGTTCAGTTTCCTGCCCTTGGAAGGCATTTCGTCGTCATCGTCGTCGGATAGAGAGAAATTCTTCTCGTTTATGCAAAAAAGCTACTTTACCCGGTACAATCTTTGAGGCTTTTTCATCCTTTTCAGCTTTGTTCTGCGTTTCGGCCATAGATTCTCTTTTCTTGCTCTTCCACACTAGAGTGTGAATGATGAAGCACAGGACAAGCGCAGTGTTGACTGAGCTGCAAAGGCTTTTAGTCGAGATGAGGAAATAATGGACGACAGAAAAAGGAAGACACAGAAAACTAAGCGACCTAAGCGAAGAGATTTGGTCCCGTTGGATAAAAAAGCAAAATCTTTCTTTCGATAATGATGCAAAAAAGTTAATTTGGGCCATATTGATGAAGAAGCTTGCTAGGGGACGATAACCTGAACAGAAAAAAATAACAAAATTAAATCAAAATAAATCTCGAATAAGTAGTAGTAGCAGCTAGTAGTTATATCTTAACTACCTGAAAGATACAATACAAGAAAACTACAATGCATCGTACCTTGGGCTACATATCTTCTCGAAATTATTATTATACCACCGAATGGCATTTCGAAAGATTGTTTGGTCAGCCAGGTTCATTTGTATTGTAAGATGAGGGAAAACGTTTGGTCCGCGTGTGGAATAATAACACGTTAAGTTTAAACCCATTTTATAGGTTGTGTTCGACATCGGATCGGATAGGGTTTGGAATTTCAGATCCAAAGTCCGGGTCATATTACAATCAGACAGGAAGCTTCCCTAGAACGATGTACTTGGCGTCTCCATCGATTCAACATTGAAAAGAGGCGCACGATTAACGTTCGCGTTGGAGAGTGGGTGGGAGCTTTTGCGCGTAACTGAAATTGCAAGAGGCACCAAAATTTACAGGAATGGAATCATATAGGATTTAAATAGCTATAATCTCTCATTTTTACCTAGTTTGATCTTTAGGGCCGCTTCCGTAGTTCTCTTGTTGTGGCTTAGTAGATTAGTTTTATATCGGTTATTTTGAAAGATAGAAAAAAAAACTTTTATCTTCAAAGTTACTTAAAACTGACGGAGCTGCAACATTGTAAAACATCGTTCAACTCTATATGCAAAGATAAGAAAGTTAGATGCTGGATTTCATCGAAGAATAATGTTACCCTAATTTATGATTACAGGAAAATGTGCACCCCATCATTTGTAAGAACATTGTAGAAAATAAAAAAAACTAACGAGCTCTATATCGAAATTTTCCCCTAAACTCGTTCTCTTGAAGGCTGTCGAATAATTAACTTAGCGTCTCCACCGATTCAACAGTGAAAGGAGGCGCACGGTTACCGTTCTCGTTGAAGTGGGTGAGAGCTTTTGTTGCGTAATTGAAATGAATAGGGACACCAAAATTTACAGGAATGGTTATATAGCTATAATCTTTCTTTTTCTCTGCACGTGATGCATTACCACAGTGGAATTGCCCCAACGCTGGCCATGAGCCAAAAAATTTTTGTTTGTGCCAACTGTTTCATAATATTTTTTCTTTCTTGCTATAACATTCAAGTGGTTAAATCCAAAATTTGATCTAATCGATGTTTCAGGTCAGTAACATCATTTAAACCGCAATACTATGTAGAAAGGATGACCTAAGAAGCTCAAGAGAAGATTAAATTTAATTATTAAATATACCAAAAATCGCAAAAATAGTCCAGAAAATACTAATCATGATAAATTCGATCATCTTTTTATTTCCACAGATCCAATAGTTAACCTTTATTTTGAAAAGTGAAAAGTAATTGTAAAAAGCTTCCAGATGAAGTAATGTTTCTATTGAGTGAAACAATTGTTAATAATTTATAATTAAAAAAAATATTTTTTTCGCATAGTTTGGTTGGTTTTAGGGACTACGCAATGCCCAGTGGCATTGCTTGTGGTTGAAGATCATAAAATTCTGTTTAATAAAAAATAAGGGCAAAAGTGTCAAAAAATCATTATAAATTAGGGCATGAGCTTTATGAATGGTCCCAATTATAAAAATGGAATTTTTTTTTAGCACCCCAAAATTATGTACAAACCATATTTTTGACGCATTTTTCAATAGCCAAAACAAATTTCACCGCTTTGGAAAAAAGGTTTGGTTTTACCAGGTTTTCATTTCGATTCGCAGGTGAAATTGAGGTCTCATTATCAGTCACATTCAATGAAGGTGGTTTTTCCTATTCCACGCGTCTTTTCTCTACCAATTAATCATCTTCATCTTCTTCTTTTTTTTCATTGTGATACACCCTCAATCATCTTTTTATTCGAATATTTTTCCCCTAATATTTTTTTACCATCTCACCATCCTCACTTTTTGTAATTCTTCACGCCTTAATTTAGTTTCTTTTTTTCAATTTGATCCAATAGTTGAATTGCTTTGAGCTTGCTCAGTCAACGCGATTCTATACTGATGCTTGCTGAGCTCATCTTCAGCCGGAATATTCCACTTGTCCGTCCGGCTTCCTCGGGAATATTCAAGAGACTATAGCCTGTAACACTGTGATTCTTATGTGTTTGTGCTACCTTAATCATTACGTCTAGCATCGTATGTCATGAAATGTGTTTTGTCGTCAACATAGAAGAAGAAATAATAGAAGAAAAATAGAAAAGCTCAAATTCATATCGTAACAACGTTTAAGCCGGTTATTCTGAACTTTTTCCAAACGATTCCCACTATTGATTACACTGGTCATTTCACTTGGAAACTCCACCACTTCATAAGGTGCTCTTCACATGTTCTGGCTTTTGCTTTTGACCTGGTCCCGTCGGGACTGATTTAACTAAGACTAACTTACCCCATATAGGTTGCCAGTCATTTGATTTTTTGTCATACGTTTGCTTGCGCTAAAAAAGTTGAAAGTTTCGAAGTTTAAAAAACCCTCCCCCGTAATAGACGGAATTTTTCCATTTCTAAATTCCGAGACGTTGAAGCGATATAATAATTTACATTAGATGAATGGATGAAACTTATTTATATTCGCGCCTCCACTTCATATACATTCGAATCAGAATAACCAATGTTCGTAGCTTTACTGCCAGGACTAACATTTAGTTTGGGGAATTCAGTATAATTCTCCTTTCTCAGCAAACAGCAAACTAAACGAAACTACGGGTCAGACTCGATTTTATATAGACTTGATTACAGTCAGGTTTCGAATCACCGCGTAAAAACCGCGGTAATTCAAAAACCCGCGTAAAAAATATGCGTCGAAAAAATCCGCGTGAAAAACCGTGGAAAAAAATCACGACTATATACAGGGTGTTAGGGTGCTCACTTATTGCTTTAAAAGCTTATTGCTTTTAAAGTGAAATAGCACCTAAACTTGTACAACTTGTAGAGTAGATTTCAATGTTTAATTTAGCTAATAACAAAACCCATGTTCATCACACATTTCAGTGAGAAAATTGCAGTTTAGTTCACAAAAAACATTTGATTTTGCATTTGTTCCTTCCTAAGTGCTTCTTGTTTCTCTCTAATTCGGCGTTTTTAAGACACTATTGAGTACGAAATGTTCTCAGCTTTCCAACAGAATCAACAGAATTGAGCTAGCTATCATACTTCTTGTGCTAGACTTAGTTTAAATCAAACATATCGGTAAACTGAAAAAGTGAATAACTCTGCAGTGGTTAAATTCTGGCGATATGCGTAGAAGCGTTTTTTTTTTTCATCAAATAGGGTCCTTTATCACCCCTTAAAGGATTTCAAACAGGTTCTCTAACACCCTGTATATAAAATTAGACTTGATTATTTATGGTAGGATTTTTTGTTCAATTTAAATTATGACTTACCCAATGTTTTTATCACGTTAGGAAACTTCGATAAAATATGTAACGCTTGATAGAAAGAGCCAAGAGCGGGAAGGCGATCTCTGACAAAGCATTGCAACCCATGCGGAAAATTTTGAAAATCTATACAAAAAAAGGGGTTCGTAAAGAGTTATTTTTGCGCTCCGAGTATGACTGTTTTCTGAATAAATCATGAAAAAGAGAAAAAAAATTAAATAGTAAAAACGAACTAAAAAATTTTTAGAAACACAACCTGACGTTTACCGTCGTTCCAAGCATAGTTTTCCCAGCGTGCATAAGGTTTATATGGAGCATGGGACAACTATGGTCCCCGTGGTTCTGTGGTTAGCGATGTCGGTCGGCTAGCTCTCCCACACGGTTGTGATATCGGGTTCGATTCCCGATCGAGTCGAGGATCTTTTCGAGCTGGAAATTTTCTCGACTCAGCACTGGGGCACGGTGTATCGTTGTACTTATCCTACACATGCAAAATGTGCCAAAAACAATATCGATAACGAAATCTCTCAACTAATCTAGTTGATCGAGACCGCTGTTAGCCCCAAGGCTAAGCGTGCGATATTGAATTGGGACAACTATGCTTGGAACGGCAGTTTGGGGTTGAACGTAAACAAACCAATACACACTAGAGCAAGATCACGCCAAATGACCTATGGTCGAATATCGACCATTTTTGATTTGAATGAAACTTTGCACACGTATTTGGCTTAGCAAACTGAGCATTTTTCACAGATAGAGAGATTTTTTACACCCATGAGTTACATTCTAAAAGGGCGTATGCCTTTTGGCATAGGTTTTATTCGGAGCATTGTAGCCCAGAAACCGTTGGTTGTATCGAAAAACTGTCTGAGAATGAGTTGTAGGGAATTAAAAATGCACCATAAAAAAATATACACTGTACAAGAAAAAAAATTTTTTTGACCAAAAAAAATTAAAAATATACATTAAATTTCAATTTAAAAAAAAAGAGTTGAATTTTTTATTATTTTTTTTTTAAGAAACTTGATGTTAATACGCAACTTTTGAAAAAAGGCCAGGATGGAGAAATGAAAACAAAAAATTTTATAGTAGATTATTTTTTTTTATAAAAACTCTAATTTAAACATTTTTCAAAATATTTGTATTCTGATGATTTTAAAAGATGCACAGAGTCATTTTGAATCAAAAAGCTCTTGGTAGTTAACATTCTAAAGGCATCGGTTTTCGAGTTATTTTAAATTTAAGCTCGAAAAATTATTAATATTTCGGAAAATACACGTTTTTTTTATTTGTCCATGGTTCTCCAGCAAAAACCATACATTCATTGGAATGCTTGATCAAAATTATACAATTCATTCTTTGACAACAAAACGATTGGATAAATAACTCAAGCGCTAAACCTTAGCCTACCTACACGTTCCCCCTTGCCGAATGTTTTATAAAAAAATATGTTTGTCGTGCAACACTACCTACTTGTTTACTAATAATAACTGTTTTCGTATATAAATACGATTGCACTACTCCAGATGAGTTAGTAACAGTTTGCATTTTGTGAAGATGAATGAAGTGAAAATGGAATACACCAAGCCCAAATGCTGTAAACCCTTTTCTGATCATCGGTGCTCATCAAGCTTACGCAAATTAAACGAAAACGTTATTTCAAAATTAAAAAAAATGGAACAGTCAAGCTCATTTTAATACGTTTTCATCAATTTGTGATTCGTGTAGTTATTGGAATGATAGTCAAGCCACTATTCATCCCTTCGTTGTTTACTATTCAGAATCTGAAACACTTAAGAATATCAGCTTCATCATAATATCGGAAGTACTCCATCATGATACGGTTGCGGTTCAGGAGTTCATTGCCAAATTAATGAGTTTTTGAAAACAACAATAGAGTTGAAAAAAGCAATATTAATGTCTGATGGAGCTGCCTCACAATATAAAAATAGAAAAATCTTTGCAAGTCTTTGCAAGTTCAAAACAAAATATAACGTCGATGCAGAGTGGCTCATGGGTGTAAAAAATCTCTCCACCTGTGAAAAATGCCCAGTTTGCTAAGCCAAATACGTGTGTAAAGTTTCATTCAAATCAAAAATGGTCGATTAAATTTTCGCGTATTTCCAGGCGATTTGAAATGATGCTCACTACTCAAATTTTTCTTAACGTTTGATTGTAATTACATAAAAAAAACTACAAGACATAATTTTATTTATGAGAATAAATATCTTTTCTAACTTTAAGGGAATATTAGTCAAAAATAAATTTTCTCTTATATATCGAAAATAACGAAATATTCAAGCAAAACAAACAAAAAAAAGAAAATTTTATGATTGGATTATATATAGTAAATAAAGTTGGACTCTAGAGAATTTAGATAATAATCGAGTCCGACCTGTATTGGAAATCGGAGACCAGGACAACTCAAGCGGGAATTCTCAAATGGGAAATTGTGTGAGATTTAACGGATAAAGACCATGCTAGGTTAGCTCTAGCCCAGCATATTACTTCATGCTACCGGCATACTCAGAGCTATTAGCAGTGGCCAAATGACTGAAAACAAATGCGACGCGACAGATCCGGACATTCGGACAAAATTACATGTTCATGTTTAAAAATGCTGTGCAGTCCGCCGGTTGGTCCGTCTGCTTTGTGGCACGCTGCGATCGTATGAGTCGCCTGCTCAGCTATACTGTGCTTAAACCAGCTCTTACTCAGCGGGTCAAGCCAGTTTCCAGTAAAAGTCAACCGTCCTCTCGTTACTGTAATCGGTTACATGATGAACACTAAATTTTAGCAAGCTGGAACTTTCTCACGTGACTACAGAGAGGTAAATTTCCGCTAGGCGTAATGTGTGCGTTAGAGTATGTAAAACAACACAAACAAATCGTTTACACAGTTAGATCGGTTGTATACTCTAGTAGTGATGATTTAGATTTAGACAAACCATGTTATTTACCAATTTTTCAATAGCGTATCTCAACAATTGGTTGTTATTGTTACGAAAATCATAATTTGTGACAGTAGCTGTGAAATTGCATCAAAAGAATTTTGTTAAAAAAAAACTGACTTTCTGGGACGTAGCAAACTTTTGGTTTGGGCAGAAAAGCATCTTGAATAAATCATCGCTGAAACAACTTTTGTTTTTCATAACTTGGCCATTTCTAATGATAAAAAAAAAAACAGGAACACAAGAGAGCTTGTAGACTCAAGGTTGGGAGTCCGAATTGACAAGCGAACGGTCATGAGTTGGAAACTTAGTAGAATCATACCGTTCGATGTCAGAGAGATTTCTACGCCTGGGTTTATTCTCGGGCTCCCTCTCATCCCTCTGCTCGAAGGGTCAATGCTAAAATTCCAGAAAAAGTCACACAAAGTTGAATGAACACGGCAGTTATGATCAACAATCCTCAGAGGGAGAGATATGCGAAGGGAATGTTGTGAGCCAAACGAACATGTCAAAATCCAGGCCAAACGAACAAGAAAGGTAACACATTAAGAGGTATTGCAATCAAGTACGATAAAGGATATATTTATCTTCACACGTTTTTCATGTTCTATTGCATGAATTGAAAATGCTCCAAAATTGCTTCATCACGGCGAATTTTAACTGGTGGTTCACAAACCTTTCGTACCCATGGTCAACAAAACAATGATCAATGATGGTGAAAATATATAAAATCAAACATAAACATAAAATTTAACACCTTCACGGTTTTTGTGATGCATTTTATTATTCCCCTGGACTTCCACCGTCACCATCAGTTAGACGAATCGAATGGAAAAATTAGTCCACATTGGGCTTTGGGAAGAGATCTGGCACCTCTGACATTCGAAACGAAAGTTATCAAATTGGCGGTTTTTTTCATCGCTTACCTCACTCTCTTTCGAAGTATCTCTAGTTATAATTGTCGACACATGGCAGGATAGCTAACGAGGGTCGTTAAAGAGGAGCTGTATACAGGAGTGTAGGAGAAGGGGTAAAAGTATGAAAAACCACGGTTATGAAAGTAAGTAGAGATACAGAGGTGTAAACTCGGTCTGGCAACAACATGTGCATTGAAGATGGTCAATTAATCCCAAATTAGTCATCTTACAGTGGTTTTTTGTGCAACTTCACTGGCTTAGAGCCATTACGGAAGAGCAACTACGAAATGTGCGGTCGTTCAAGCTCTCAAGCTAAGCAAGCTGATAAGAAACACGAAGAATAAATCAGTATTGTGTCGCTTTTTAATCGTCAGTTTATTTAATCAAAAGAAACATAAGAATTAGTAGTAGGTACTGGTAAAATAGTACAGTAAACCTGATTTGCATTGTTCTGATATGATTAAACAGTTTTTCAACAAACTTTATGATTGATTCATTCACTAAAATATCTTGTGGAAAATATCGGACTCCGGATCGGAACCGGAATGGAGCCAATCAGACTGCAACGAGCTCGTTTTGCTACCAAACATTCCTTATAAGGCATGATTTTTATTCTTCTTTGTATGGGTCTATACCACTAACAAGACAAAGTTTTTCACCAATCAAATTCAGGGTATTACAGATGTCAAACAAAGAAAACTTCTCATTCACTCGTAGATTTCCATTATTTTGAATAACGCGCTAACTATATGTTTTACTTTATTTTTTTCTGCTCAAATTTTCATGTCCGCTGGATTACTGGCTGTCTACAAATGGTACCACTGGATGCTTCACTTTTCATACAACAACCATCGACGCGTACAACGCCTGTGCTTGCTGTGAACAACATCAACAACGAACACCAACGGATGCGAAAAAAAACTCCGGAAAAACCACTCTGGAATGCCCCACCACAACCGGTTATGATTCGATTCGCGGCACTGCCCACCTACCGGCAATCCTTCGCAACGGAAATGAACCATCTCCTGGTAACTCGCCTGGAACGGCATAACCGACAAAAAACAACCCCAACATCAATGCGAAATTTCACCAATGGAATGTAAACAAATATTTCCACCTGCAAAAAAATAGTTTCGTGGGCTTACCTTTGGCTACCAGAAAACAAACGGCACCAACGTAGTGCAGACATGTTTGGAATATGCAATGAAACATTACGCCGATTTCCTGCCGGGCGAGGGCGGAGTATTACTGAGATTACTACATGAGGTAGGTATAGTGATAACCTAACTAACTGACAACGAGAAAGCCGATTACGGGGCGAAAATTTTAAATTATTCCACCATGTAGAAGTGGCATGTTCGTACACCCACATATCAGAACTTAGGTACCGTGCATTTTGGTAACAGTGGCTTTCGTGTCTACTGGAGGCTAATAAAAAAAAGAATCAAAAAATTCTAACATTAATTCAAAAATGATGAATCTGAAGTTTGAAGCAATCAAATTTTATATTTGTTAGCATGAAAACCACCTAGCGAATAGAATTTGGGTAAATTATAATGATATACAATTGTTCGCTTGGCGTACAATACGTTACAAACAAAACCACTCGGCCACGAATTCAACTGCTGCTGTATGCCAGCCAAATAAAAGTCAGCCAAAAACTCAACATCCTTTTCACAACATGGAGCCGCCTGCTTTTTATTACCAGGCGATATAATTTTCAGCGCTGTTTCTAGAAAACCCTCTACATTTCGTTCGTTAGTACCGCACCGGTACACTACACACACCCCGTGAGTCACTGTACGGCACAGCAAAAAAGACCAACAACCAAAAACCGCTTGATGAAGGCATTCAACCGGAATAGCAGCGCAACATAAAGATATAGAATTATGAAAGACCAACTCGTTTCGCGTTCTCTTCGCTTGCATCGCAAAACCGAGATGCGAACGAAGATGAATGTGTCCAGCAGGGCGCTAGTATATTAAATATTCATTCGCTTAATCGCGGGTGAATTATTTATTTCGGTTCTGAATCTATTTTAACGCTATAACTGTACAGTTCACAACAGCTGCCAGCGTATTACTACTTATAGCCGTAACAGTAATTCAACGAGAGGCAGTATAGCCTTAATTAAATCTCATAATTGCCGACGAAAATATTCATTTCATTCAACACTTCGCCCCTGGGATGGAGAATTTGAAAAATACGGTTAAATAAAATTTCAAGAGCATTTCGTTGTGATGGCCAACCCGTCTACTGCTTTCGGATAGTAAGTGGTCGTATCAGCTTTATATCTTTCCAGTCAGAATTGTCTAGGACTATCAAATTTTTAGAACGCGAAGAAAGTTATTGACTTTTATTACCTATTCCGTCAAATGTGACTTTACTAACCAAAATAACAACTGTCACAATCGGTCCACTTATGTTTAATAAACCCGACTTGAATAGAAAGTCGTCCTTGGGCGCTGGTGGTTAGTACAGCAGTAGCAGTGAATGGACCGATGTGAAATGAACAACTTAAAATGTCAAATAACGAGAAACTATACAAGTCGAAAAGCATGTTTTGCAAATCATTCATCAATTTTATAATTTCTTCAGCAGCGCGCCGTGTCGAGACAAAAAAAAACTTCTAATTATTTTTTCGAAATTTATTTTTATTAAGTGCTTATAAATAAATTCAAACCGTTGGATATTGATAGCTTATCATATCATATACAAAACGACAATGACTTTCTTTAATATAACTTTTGTCAAAACTCCGATCGTCGTTCTGCCCCCGTCTGCTATGAAAGTAAATTGAATAAGTTTAAACATTACACAATCTTCCCAATATAATACACTCTAGGTTGGTAACTGCCATGTAACAGACCCATTCATAGAAATAAATTGAAAGGAAGTTTTACAACATCCCATAGAAATCCTCTTGCTTCATAAATAAAATACATTGTCATTTACCTGCCCCCTCTCTTCGTTACAGATTTTCCGCTACATCGAAAACACCGGAACGCAACACGAACAGGAAGTGGCTTCGGATATCATCCTCCGGGTGATGGATGTCATTATGCAGAACAAATTGTCACTCAACAATCAACAGGTTGGTGCTGCTTCTATTTCTAGCCTCGAAGGTACAAAAACAAGCGGATACGGTTCAATGAAATGGATATTGTCATTTTCGCATGGCGTTCGCTTTCCAAACATTATATATTATCAAATATCTTAAAATAACAATATAGTTCACTCTCGAGTTTCCCATATATTCACGTGAAGACAGACAGGGAACACCCCCTCTTGTGGTGAAAAAGGTAACTAAACTCATTGCACAGTGGTACAATAAGGCAATTTAGGCGGACATAAGCTTTTCGTTGCGATTTTGGTTTGCGGTTTAAAGCCATAGTTTTTGTAAAAAGTTGTTTCTTATACATTGTCCTCTATTTATGTGCGAATGAAAATTAGGGTGGTCCTAAAATCAACGAAATAAGAACAAACTTACTTGTTTTTATTTGCCTCAATAATTGTAAACATTCTTTGGCAAACTTGTAGACCAACTAATTCTAAGTAACTTTGTAGAAAAACTTTTTTGAAGACATGAAATTTGGTTTCCAAAAACAGTCTTTTCGCTCTATTTTTTCAATTCAAATTTAAAAACAAAGCTTTCTTCGGTAACTTTGATCAAAAATACGCCAATTTTGACGAAAAAACATTGTCGATATATTGTACAGATGAAGAGTTTTCATTATTTCTATTTTAAAAATAGGTTTTTTTGATATATTGATGTTTCCGTTTAGGGCAAATCAATATGATATTAAAAAAATTTTAATTTTATAAAAATATTAAATAAATATTAAAATAAATTTTATCCAATTTGTACTGTACCGCTGTGCATTGTTGTTGAAATTCTGTGAGCGTGTGACATTCTCACACACGAAACTGAATTTACTCAATTTTAGATTTAGTTGACTCAATTTCATACTTTCACAGAAAAAAATATGTTGCAGATTTCGTGCGTATATTGTTAGTATGTAAAGCTAACACCATTCCGGGAGTTAAATATTGATAATATAATAGATGTAGCTTATCGAGGCACGAAGAAGAAACATTCAAATAATCAGGCCACGACGTGTAAATGGTAAAGTAATCCCAAGTTGCTATATGCGTGGTTCCCTGTGTAACTTCACTAGCTCAGATCCATCACGGGAAGCAACTACGAAATGTGTGGCCGTCAAGATCAAGCTCAATAATCAGGCCACGAAGTGTACAATTAAATGAATATTTCAATTACCTCGTGAAAAAGATAAAAGAAGAAACCGCACAATGGTTGTCAATAGTCGTATAAGGTTGTTGTGCAACTTTTGGCTTAGATAACACTTGAATGTTCTATCAATTTAACAATTTAAGTATGGATTTAATGTTTAATTTTCTTCGTTTTGAAAGTATTTTTTTGTTTTTTTATTCCTCCGAATTTTTTGCTCTCGAGTTCTAAGCTTCGTATTCATCACTTGCAGCTTTGCTTTAACAAGCATATTTATGTATTTACTATCTGACCCGGCAAACTTCGTCCCGCCTATTTTTGTATTTAATTTAATAATTTTCAACATTCCAAATTCATTGATTTCTTGCGATTTGTTTATATCGTTCAAAATTATTAGTTTTATCGGAATGACAACATCCTCGACTTTTGACTTCAGTACATCACCTCTATTCCGAAAACACTCATATTGGGTGGAATTCAGTTATTTTCGTTGTTATCCAGAAACTGAAAGTGGTCATCTTCGAATTCAAGATGGTGTCAATGCTTGGCTTCTATACATTATTTCGATTACGGAAATATTCATATGCAGTAGTATTCGGCTGTTTCCCAGAAGTTGCCATCTTACAATTCGAAATGGTGTCTGAGGTCAATTTTTAGCTCCATGCATAATTCTGGTTAAAGAAACACTCATATTGGGTGGTATTTGGTTCCTTTAGGCTATTTTCCAGAAACCGGAAGTCACCACCCTGGATTTAAAAATGGCATTTGGAGACAATTTCTGGCCCCTGAGCGTCAATCTGGTTTAAGAAACACCATAAATAGGTGTCATTTAGTCATTTTCGGCTGTTTTACAAAAATCGGAAGTCACCATCTTAGAATTCAAAATGGTGTCTGTGGTCGATTCTAGCTCCTGTGTATCATTCTGGTATCGAAGCATCTCATATTGGGTGGAAATCGGCCGGTTGAAGAAATACCCATATTGGGTGGTATTTGGTCATTTTCGGCAGTTTCTCATTCACCGGAAGCCGTCATTTTACAATTCATAATGTTATCTGAGGTCGATTTGTAGCTTCAGAGCATCATAACAATCCCGTAAATACCCATAATGAGTGTTATTTGGTCTTTTGCCACTGTTGTTTAGGAACCGTGAGTTGCCATATTGGATTTCAAAATGGCATTTGGAGACAATTTCTGGCCTCTGAGCAACATTCTGGTTAAAGAAAACACCCATATTTGGTTGTTTTTGGGTCATTTTCGGTAGTTTTCCAGTCACCAAAAGTCGCCATTTTACTACTCAAAATGTTGTCTGAGGTCGATTTGTGGTTTCAGTGCATCATCACGATTTCGGAAATACTCATATTGGGTGGTATTTGGTGAGATATGAGATATGAGATATGATATGGTCTTTTGCCACTGTTTCTCAGAAACTGGATGTCGCCATCTTGGATTTCAAAATGGTATTCAGAGACAATTTCTGGCCTCTGAGCGTCATTCTAGTTAAAGAAACATCCATATTAGGTGGTATTTGGCTCATTTTCGGCAGTTTTCCAGTCACCGGAAGTCGCCATTTTACAACTCAAAATATTGTCGAAGGTCGACAAACGTTCAAACCGTGGATTGCCTCATACATAGGCGAACTTTATTATTATAAAATATTCGGCCGAGTCCACTTCACAATAAAATGTGCATTTTTTTCAGTGTACCCATTATCGTAATATTATTGTCAAAAGTTACTCTTTTCGCATGTCGTGTAGAACAAAATCAGAGGTGGCGCACCTAGCGGTCGAAAAGGTGACTAACGTTTCTGTCATTTTCAATTTGTCTTCATAATTTCACGTGAGTGAACTATATTGGTATTGATTATATTTGGTATTATGCAATGTCGCTGTTTATGTTTCATTACAAAACAGTCTTTTTTTATTTGCTAAATCCTTCGTGGAAGCACAACAGATGAACTGTATGGGTGTTTCTCGCCAAAATGACTTGAAATACGCTAAAAATTGAAGTATTGCAGCTCTGGAACCTTTGGTTCTATAAAAAAAATCTCTAAGAGCGAGCTGTAAGAAACTAATAGTAATTTGCATATGAACAGGGTCCGGCATTTGAAGTGCTAGGTTCTTTAAAACTAATAGATAAATTTATCAAAACAAAATTACTATTTCGAATTCATTCAATTCCATTCGAAAACATATCACTTTTTGGAAGTACACTGGTCAAATTTAACTTGTTTGCCTTTGAATTTGATCACAAGCCGGAGAGGATCGAATAACCGCACGAGGCCCGCAGGTACTCTATTTTATTCTAGACTGCCGCCAGATGTCACTCCAGAACTTCCACACCTTTATGTTTTTAGTGCAGACTTTGGCCTCCAACACGCCTCAGACCACGAATCCATAGGGCTCAGATCCGGTGAACTCACCGGTCATTCCGAGCTCGGAATGAACCCAGGCAAATATTCCGCAATTCAGAGTTGGGATTTCCTCGCTTTGTGAGCCGGAAATTTAAAAGGTTAAAAGGGTTAATAAGCACCATTGAGGCAAGATGCACCCCCTCCGACTTACAACGGCGAACCGTTTTTATAACACAATAATAATTCTATTATTTGAATCTATATTTTCAATAGTTACGCTGTCAAATTAGCAGCACTGCAATGTCAAAAAATGTGAATAATTTGAAAACAAAAAAAAGGTTTCGTTGAATACGGTCTGCTTTCTTTTTTTAATTAAGTATTTTTCAGCTCTTCAATTATTATTTTCCAACAGTTTTAACAAGAATAAGCTCTGATTTTGTTAACTGATGCATTTCACCCCGGGAACCCCTTCGCCACTAACAGCTAAGACGCAATGTGAATAAAGTGAAAAAAAATGCAAAATAAAAACAATAAATTTTAAATTAATAAAAAATTTTGTATAAACTTAAAGTTACCACAAAACTTTGATAAAATTCAAAAGTTTTGAAGAATAATTGTATTTTAATGATGTTAAACGATTTAAATAGTTATTTTCAATCAATTTTTATTTCGAATATGAGGTTCGTGTTTAATGTTCTAAAAACACCCATTTTCTAGTTTTTTTTTTTTCATTTTCTGGAAAATTCAAACTATTTAATATAAGATAATAAGATAATAAGATCGTAAATATCTGATTTTAGAGCCGAATCATTTTCATCCACACATAATTGTTTTTGGAAAAGTCCATCAGGCATGATTTAAGAATTTTAAATAGAAAAGATATACTTTTAGGTTTTTTGAGCTCATTTAAAATTTTTCTTTCATTAGCTTCGTTTTAACTATTTGAGGCACTTTTAACCGAGCTGTTAGCTAAGTTTGAAATCAGTCTCATCCATCTATGGAACCACTTTCAGATAAAATTGTATTCGTTTAGGTTAAATTTTAGTAAAATTTTTATTTTTTCGTTTATGACTTTTTTGGTCTGGGTGATTTTGGGCTTAATTTTTTTTTTTGTTATTTTGTTTTACTGTTTCCTCCAGTGATTTAACCGTAATGATCGCCTATATTACGCAGGCATCCTCGTCGACAGCACACATCCACCGAGTGCAGGGTCTACCCCGAAGACAACGGCTCTTTCGGAATTCCTGGTTACATGCTCAGCCCACTGTATCCTGCCGTGATTTATCCGCTCCGCCGATTCGTATGCCTGGTACACTCCATAGTTCATGCATCTGCGCCAACATTATGCTTCATGGCCATAGAGGGCCATCGGAACAATCAGTGTTACATAGAGTGCTAGTTTTTTTTTTTTTTTATTCTCGTTTATTTTCCGTCGGTCTAGTTCCGCCACTGTTGTGGCCAATCACCGACGCCCAGGGAGGCGACTCCACACCCAGGACCCTAACTCACGACCCGTTTATTAACGGACCGGCGCCAACGGCTTTACTTCCTCATGCGATGGAAGGCGTGATCCCAGAGATTTTTCGCCTCAGAAAATCTCCCGGTGTCGGCTAGGATTGAATCTAGACCAGTTTGGGTTGGTTGTGAGTGGATCACGCCACCTCACAACCATCGACACCTAAGTCGGCGGTGGGATTTGAACCCAGGCGTCGAGCGTGGTTGACGGAGACGTTACCAACCACACTAGGCCCCCGCCGAGTGCTAGTTTTGTACGGGTTTGCAGGCTGCGGAACCTCAGCTGGTTACTTAATCCGTAGAAGCTCCATTTTGCGTCCGCTATCCAACTTTTTGTATCACGACTAACTTCATTTTCTGCGCCTCCCCAATGTCCCCAGGAAAATAAATTAGCCGATTACCTCGAGGTCTATTTCGACTGTTGCGATTTCAAATTTATGGTGTTTCGGCTTGCAGTCTTTTCGTAAAAATCGAAACAGGAGTTCTACGTTTCGGTTGTGTGTATTTAGCCTTCTTCAGGGAATTATAGATTCTGTCTGTCATCATTAACTGTAATATTTCTACGTGTAAGTGTCCTGTTATGTACATCAAAGATATTTGATTGTTTTATGTGCTATTAAAATAAACTTATTGGGATAACTTTTAAATTTCACTATACTGTACTACTTCGGTTCTCATGAGTACCCGATCAGAAGAGCATAACTAAAATATTACAAAATTCTTTCAACACGAGATACAAATAACATAATTTGATACGATTTTGTTTTTTTTTTCATATGCTTTTGAAAACAAAATTGAATCTGAATGAGTTATAAAAACAAATCCTGAAATGAAGTTGTTCTGAAACAAATCTAACATTTTTTTCGTCTCTACCAAAACCTGTTGTTTCTAACAATGGTTGTTATTATACTGTCCTATAAGCTATCTAATTTTGATAGAAACCTTATACGTTATTAACAAAGTTTGATATGGGTTTGATATAAGTAGAATATTTTTTGTTATAATTTTTGTTATTTTAACAACTAACGGGATCAAATTTATAACACAACCAGAGAGGTTTTTCGCATAACAAACTAACAGCTTCTGTTACATTTTTGTTTTGTCTTTCTGATCGGGTACACGTAGAAATATTACAATTAATGACGACAGACAGAAACCTATAATTCCCGGAAAAAGGATTATCACACTCAGCCGCAACGTGGGACAGTAGACAAACTTCTGTTTTAATTTTTACGAAAAGACTGCAAGCAGAAACACCATATATGAGCATGAGCATGAGCATGATTGACCGCCCGCGGTTGCTACTCCGTTATTGCCAGATCAGCTGTAATAACACAGAGAACCAGCGGATGATGTTTGGGATTAACATTCATCCTCAATGTGTTAAAACTGGTGACCTTAATCTTTATATTAGGCAATACCAGCGCCGGCCGCATCCGAATGCAGGTCAAAGAAGGAGTATGTATAGGAACATGTTGACGTGATACTCGCTTTGTTGGAAGCCGAGAACACCTCTGCACTTCCACGAGAAATCACTGGGATGTTGAAGGTGAGGGAAGGGTTTGCAGCTGGGTTCGTTTTGGTAAACGATGCACTGATTTCGAGCACCGGGTTCATAACAACTAATATCGCGCCTATGAAATAATTATATTCACCGCGAAAATAAAAACGGGTTCCGAACTCATTCTGTTTGATGATGTAACACTGAAAAAACGAAACGCACGCGACCTATGATTGAACGCACACTGGACCTATAATTGAGTTGATCCCGGACCTACAATTGAATTGAGACAACTCAAATGTTCGGACATCTCCTTACGAGGTCATAATGTAACTGTAACCGTATGTAACCGTGAAACCGAAACGTATCTTTCATTGATTTATATTAGTCAACTATATAATGTTACTAAAGCTACGAATCACGAAAGTTGTATCCACGTTAGTGCCCCTCCACTCCTTATTGTGTTGAAGTGACCCTTTTGGCTACCAACAACTATTACGCGTTGATGATCAATCTGTAGAAAATACGATCTCATGGATGGTATCGACGCGGAGTATCCAGATATTTGGTCACCAGCACATCTGGCTTTATGCCTAATAAATTTCTCGTATACTGTTCGTCTATTTAAAAAAAAACTATTTCATGATTTGAGACCGATTAAAACACGAAAGACCATGGAAAAATGTGTTTACTTGGAAGAAATACAAAATTTATAATTTCGTTCATGGAATCGAATTAAACCAACAAGCAATAAGTATGTTGTTGGGGCCACGTACACGTGTGCGTGGTTTGTATCATAAAATATACAATTTCTATATAGCGCTTGAACGAGTCCGTTGATACGATGAGTAACCTGTGACACCTATTAAGTATGAAAACTGGCAAAGTTGCATGCATTCAAAGCCTTATAATTTGAAAAATGCAAATATACAACCATACATAATACAAACAGTGTTTATTTACAAAGGGCCAAATCAATAACAATCCGAGTATACATGAGCTAGTTTCATTTCCACCTATAAGATTACAATATGGTGAACTGAGAGAAAAGTTTATTTGTAACAATATTTGCGCAAAAGCTAGAAAAATCATAAATTGCAAAACGGTAACGATCATATATTTCCTAATCTCGCGCGCGGTAAATAAATATTTGACTATATAGTTAGACAATCGATATATAAGTGGAGCGGAATATTTAACTGACCGGTTCTGGCTCATTCATATTTACTAACGTTCTGCTTATCACGTTCAAAGATTTTTAGCACGCGCTCATTACGGAAAATAGTACATTTCGGTAAGCCGAGCGATTGATCGAACGGCTCAAGAAAATGAACCACGGCTCTTTGCGCGCTAAAACGGATGGTTCGCCCGAGACCGAAGTTTACCGAAACAGCACGATCCATCAATCTCGCGAATAATTGTTAACTATGAGGCGTTTATTGAGACGGTGAGTGACCGGTTCAGAGCCGCTTTCGGTAAAGAACTGTTTTGCCCACTTCTACTTCAGATTGCATGTAAAAGAACACAAACACCGATACTTATCTTCCAATTCCCTTCCCATTTGTGAATCGTTGGGCCAGTGCGAGCAGCAGTCCCGGTAATTTGAAACACACTATCCAGATATGCACACTACCACCACGAAACTGCGAAACAAAGAGCCGCGAGACAATAACACAATCTAAAGTTTTCTGAACAATTTAACCAATTCCGCTAGAACAATCATAATTTCACCGATAAAACGCACTAAATCGATTTCACTACACTCGATTCCCGTTTCGTCCAATTTTTCTCCCGAAAACTAGGTATATGAATTTTTCATCATCTCTCGACGTTCAATTTTCCAACTTGTTCAACTCTTTCTACACACACAACACACAGTGATGAGAAGCAAACTAAAACCAGCTGCAAGCGACGGTGGCGTAGTACCACTCTATATGCTATTGCAGCCATTTTGTCAATCGATGTTTACGGCATTACTACACTCAATTGGTGGATGTTTCGCAACAAACATAACACAACAAGCCGCAAACACTTCCAAAAAACACTTGTAAATTTAAAAAAATAAACGCACTTCGCGATAACATTTATAACGAACACGCACAACATTAAAGCAGTTTTCTTCCTATATAACACGCGAGCGAAAAATACTGCAAGCCGAAACACCATATATTTAAAAAAATTTTAGCCGACTATTTCTAATTATTCCCCATCTATCACCAACGCATCACCAACATCCGGTGGGTTACCATGTACTTCGCTTTGGCAGAGTTTATGACAAGCCCAATTCTCGCAGGTTCACTCTTGAGAGGTCCAAAGGCCTCTTCCACCGCTCTACGGTTAATAACAATGATGACGCTATCGTCTGCAAAACCTCGCAGCATGTCATGAAGATGCCGCTTCTCTGCACGCCAGCCCGTCACCCTAACGTTTCGAAAGCGTCCGAATCTCACTGGCTACCCTGACACTTGATGTAGAACTATCAAGTGCGGCACGAATTAGTCTAATTAGTTTTATTGGAACAACATACTCGTTAGGGTGTCCCAAAAAAAAATCGATGTTGAAAAAGTCAAGGTGCTCAGCCATAAATTGAAAGATAATGTTATTTATAGCATTTTGGTAGAACATTTCTTCTTTCTAAAAAATTGTTTTCAGGTTGCCCAAACGTGATTTATGACTAAATGACTTTCTTAAGCTACAAACCCATTCTTTTGCACTTTTTGCCTTTCTCCTAGAAAGGTATAGCAATCACTGAAAAACCCAAAGGTATGAAAGTGCTCCAAAGGGTCGAATCTCGTATATCAATCGACTTAGTTCGACGAGCTGAGTATTTTCTGTACGTGTGTGTGTTTGTGTGTGTGTGTGTGTGTGTGTGTGTGTGTGTGTGTGTGTGTGTGTGTGTGTGTATGTATGTAACGGCCCTCCAATCTCGCTCGATTTTCTCAGAGATGGCTAGACCGATTTTCAAGAAACTAATTGCAAATGAAAGGTCTAGTTGCCCCATAAGACCCTATTGAATTTTATTGTGATAGGATTTTTAGTTTCGAGGTTATGTATAAAAATGTAAAACTCACAAAACTTCATTATCTCAGAAACTACACAACCGATTTGAACAAAATTGGTATCAAAAGAACGGGCTTGTTTTTCGAACCATTTGTGAAATAATTTTATAATGATTGGACATGTAGTTCAAAAGTTATGCATAGAAACGTGTTTCAAACACTGTTTAAACTCACTCACTTTTCTCAGAGATGGCTGGACCGATTTTCACAAAATTAGTGTCATATTAAAGTTCTTGTTGCCCCATAAGACCCTATAGAATTTTATTGTTATTGGACTTTAACTTTGTCCGTTATGTATAATAATGTGAAATCAGACTATGACAAGAAACATGTTTCTAAGACTGTTTGAACTCACCCACTTTTCTCAGAGATGGATGGACCGATTTTCACAAAATAAGTTGCAATAGAAAGGTCTAGTTGCCTGACAAAACCCTATTGAATACTATTATAATCGGACTGTAACTTTGTCTGTTATGTATCAAAATGTAAAAGTTATGAAACTTCATTATCTCAGAAACTACACAACCGATTTGAACAAAATAGGTATCAAATGAACCGGCTGTCTTTAAAACTCCTAAATAACGAATTTTAAGATGATTGAACATGTAGTTCGAAGGTTATGAAAAGAAACGTGTTCAGAAAACTTTATCAAATGCACTCGTTTTGCCAAAGATGGCATCACTGATTTCAACAATCTTAATTTAAAATTGAAGGTTTAGTTGCTTTATTGGTACCCATTTAATTTGATTATAACACTGGTTGACAAAATCGAAAAAAATGCTGCTCTTAAGCTCATAACTGCTTCTTCAAATCGTATTGGATGATATTTGTCACTTTGGGCTGTTGATCGGAAACTGTCGCCATCTTCGCCATAGAAATACCCTGATTAGGCAGTTCGGCAATTTGATGATGGATTTTATGATTTTATGATTATCAGGCAACCAGAAGTGGTCATCTGGATCGAAAATTGGGTTTTAGGTCGGATTCTGGCCACTGGGTATAATCCAGGTTTCAAGAACCCATATTGATTGGTATTTGGCCATTCATTGGGTGCCTCTCAGAAACGATCAGTAATATCAACTGCGTTAAAGAATTCCAATTTCACTGATAAGATCATTCTAATTAATGTATAAGGAACAACATTTAATTATACATTATTGGAAATCTACTGACTAACGTTGACCTAAAGAATCTGAATATTTAAAGGCAGTATATGAGTACAAATCGATTATACCACAATCAAAAACAAATTCGCATCATATAGTTGAAAGAATTTAATGTTATTTGCATGTATATGTGTTAATTTATATTCATATCGTCGGTTTCGAGCAACACTGGCACAACTCAAAAAACATAATTTCGAGAAAAACGCGTTTGAAAATTTGCGTCAAAAATTTATTTTTGGGTTTTCAAGAAAACTTTGAAGTGCAAGATTACCAATCCTTATTTAACACCTTTGGGTCTATGCACATATTACGTGCTCACGTTGTCCAGGTTAAAACCTTATTTTTACTGATTTTATGAAGAAATTTCGATTTGTGCAGCAAGCACTTTTACTCATAACTCTGGAATTTTTGTGAGTTTCGAAATGGGATTTCGTGTGATGAAACTTAACAGTACTTGGCATCGTTTGCCGTCAAAAACTCAAAAATGGAAATTTTTGAGTTGTGCCAGTGATGCACGAAGCCGATGATATTTATTTTATTTACAAATAATGATGTCTGTGAGCCTTGGGCTCATAGAGACTGACTAGCTTGACAATTAACATATGTTTGGTTTTTTTTTCTTACAACAAAAAAAGAACATTATCGAAAGAACGGACATTATTTAAATTTAAATATATGTTAAATATGTTAAATTTTATATGTTCGGTATAGTTGTGCTGTTGGCTACCAAAAATTTGTTGTTTAGAATGAATAACAAATCCAGTAGAAATAATCAAGGTGAATTTTTTAAGTGTGGGAGTAAATCTATTTTAACAAATTATAAGTTCGAAGGAGAAAGACTGGGTCTCTTCGCTAGGTGGATTAATTTAGGTTTTTTAATTCTTTTCGATTCCTAAATTTTTCCCTATATTTTTTTTTATTTCTGTGGAATTGTTTTTGAATATTTTGCATGGTTCAGTTCAGCATTGCATTCAGTTTTTTGACTCCCAGAGCCCATTGAACATCACAAAAAAAATAATTTTTCTAATGATTTCTAGATAAAACCCTTCAAAACACCAATAAAGCAAATTTTTGATAAGGAACTAAAATTTACATTGCAAAGCGGGATTCACGACGAAAATTTACATGAAAAAAGATACTTGATATCTTATCGAGGAGCTGAGATATTGACATTTTTCCATGTGATGGAAAACTTTGCATTTTAAAAAATATGAGATAAAAAATAACAATGTTTAGAAAACAAATGAATTTTTGGATGGGTAATAACTTAACTTAGTAGAAGGTTTAAAAATTCGGAAAAATTTGCGAAATAATTTAAAACGAAAATTATGATTTTTAGTGCCTTCTAATAGAAAACTCAATGTTGCTTGTAATATGTAAGAGATAGAAACATGATGTCTTCGGTAAAGTTTCTTGCTTTAAGAAAAAAACTTTGTCGAAGACACTTTGCGTCTATCTTATTCTGATTCACATAAAAACGCGACGCGCTAACGGACACAACACTTATTGTTCTTACAAACCTAAAAGGACAACAAAAAATTACCTTTTAAGTCGACCGGTTTCGGTCTCCGTGTGGACCATCTACTGGACAATGCCCAATGGTTGGACATTGTCTAGTAGATGGTCCACACGGGGACCGAAACCGGTCGACTTGAAAGGTAATTTTTTGCTGTCCTTTTACGTTTGTGAGAACAATAAGTTTATGTGATTAATACAGTTCTTACGTTTGCACTAAATCGAAAAATGAGCTTATTCTGATTAAAAAGTAATTTTTTTTATTTCACTCATTGGTGGATTGATCACCCATTGTTTTATATTAAAAGATGCATTTTTGAATATACTGCAACTTCTCTGAACATACCTTGAGGCTATAATCAACATTTGAATCACTATTCAATTAATCGCACAAAAACGGCGAAATAAAACACTGGCCAATGAAGATATTGAGCTTTTGTGGCATTTTTGTGAAAATGCATAGTTTTCTATCACATGTAAAACGCCAATATCTCAGCAATTCTCAATGTTCTTTCTGCTTCTTTCGACGCCTATGTCTTCTCCAGCATTCAACACTAATATGTTGTTTCCAACGTCTGGTCACCTAAGGGACCATTTACATACCACGTGGACAGATTTTAAACGATTTTTTCGTATTCGCAAGATTTAGCTCCAAGCGACTATTTTCTGTTTTCCTAGTTGAAAATGTGGCTCTCTGGCAAACGATTTCGCACACATGAAGAGGTTGGCTTGGAAACAAACGTTTATTTTAAAATACTTGACTTGCAAAAATTATCGTTTTTTTTTTCATTAAACGGCTGTTTTTTTTTCAGCCCATGTACAAACTTCACTGCCAACTGTTAATGTACAGGATAGTTGGGCGTCGTACACAAATTACGTAACGCATGAAGGGGGGGGAGGGGGTTTAAGTCTGCGTTACTTATTGTTACATAGGGGGAGGGGGGGGGGGGTAATTGAGATCGTTACGTAACTGTGATGTTTGCTCAAAACTGCAAATTTGGAGGGGGGACAGGTTGTCCAGCGTTTCGTAATTTTAGGGGGGGAGAGAGTCATACCGACCGTTACTTATCGTTACATAGGGGGGGAGGGGGTCTGAAATCTAGGTTTTTAGCGTTACGTAATTTGTGTACGACGCCTTGCGGGTCTAGCGCTGCACACTGGGAAAAAAATCAACCCAAATTCCCACTAATTAGAAGCCGCTGGGCTGGCCACCTGAAATATAGCATTTCTTATATAAAATTGGTCAATAAATCGATTGATGATACTTTCATTCTGTGCAGGGCACGGGTAAGGGTCTATATTTCCGAAAATATGCAAAAATAGGGGGAAAAGGGGCAAAACAGACCATTTTCTGTGCCCTGCACAAAATGAAACCATTACCAATCGATTTATTGACCAATTTTACATAAAAAAGCTATATTTCAAGTTGTTAGTTCAGTGGAGATTATTTAGTGGGAATGTGGGTTCCGTTTAATCCACCGAATAATCGCCGCTAGACTACCTGAAATATAGCACTTCTTATGTGAAAATGGTCAATAAATCGATTGGTGATGGTTTCGTTTTGTGTAGGGCACGGAAAATGGTCTATTTTATTTTTTTCACCCTATTTCATTTTTGTGTTTTTGGAAATATAGACCTTTTCCCGTGCCCTGCACAGGATGAAACTATCATCAATCGATTTATTGACCAATTTTACATAAGAAATGCTATATTTCAGGTTGGCAGCCCAGCGGCTTCTAATGAGTAGGAATTTGGATTCCGTCTGAAAAATTAACTTGGGCACTAGAGGGCTATTTTGTTACACCTGAATCGCACCTACAGATCAGCTGGTAGAAATTTACCTTCAAACAGCTGAATAGTCGAATCCGATCTATGCAAAAGGAGAAGTTACTATTTCTATTTTTCTGTTTGAACAAGTGCACTGACACACTAAAGCTTTTAAAAGACGATGAAAAAGAGCAAGTGATTCAGAGCAGCTCATCAAACATTTTACTGATAAATTGCCAATGAATCTTTAGGTTTCAGCGTTTTATGCAAAGTAGTTGTGCTTTTTCAAACATATAAAAATTCACACGCATCAATTCATTCCACACTTTCTTCTCCTACCGTGAGGCGAATGCGGAAGATGCAATTTGCAACGAGTTTCTCATATTGAGATCGCAGGTTCAATGAACGAATGGAGAAGCTTGTTTATCAGCAATTGATAAATTAATAGAACTGTGTCATTCACTGGAAAATATGTATTTAGTTCGCCAAGCAAAAACAGACTACATACAGGATGTCAATGCAGTTCTTACTTACAATATTCTTCTCTCATGCTTAAATTATTTCTATTGCCTGTTAGCAAAGATGACTAGAACAAGATACCTGACTCTTGCAGAATTCATCGGACATGATTGTCGCTGCGCGTGAGCAAAAGTCGAACTAATTTATACACTGGTAATTTGATGTAGACTTGACGTCAAAATCAACTGACGACAAGGCCAAGGCATGACTGCTGAATGGTGAAATATTTTTTTTAGTATCCATGTAGACGACTATACGGTGCTGCCATCTTAAAAATGATAATAATGTGCACGAATGTTTAGTTCTCAAACATGAAACTTTCCAGAAGAATCAAGTATCGACGCATCATTTAAAATTAAGCGTACTATCAGAACTTCCTGATAACCGTTAATAAATAAAGTTAATAATTAACGATAAAGCTTCTACAAATATTCCCACCAAAAACCAAACGCAAAATTCCTAGGTTGATATGACAACCATAATAATAACAATAAAACCGCTCTAGAAGCACTTGGAAATCGTCTCATATTCTATTGGCAGATGGCATTACTTTTTTAAGAGCGACATCAAGTCATTGCGCTCTGCTACTAGAAACAATAAATTCAATTTAACTTATCATTGCTTGACAGCAACCAGATTAGCTAAAGTTTATTGTGCTACTTTACTCAAACCATAACATTTGCTTCATATTTATATGGATATGTACCGGGTTTGAATATTCTGTTCTTTTTAACAACAACCGAAAATGTGAGAAAAAGATATGTTTATATATGACAAAATAGTGGTGACGAGAGTGTTGTACATAATTTATGTCCTCGCTACTTTCGGAAGTATCACCTACACTGCTTTAAATTACAATTTACCAGGGGCATTTTCTGTGATATATGAAGACACTCGAGAATTATAAACGCGACTCCCATGTTACCTAGCTTGCGACATATCAAACTAAAAGTTTTGGTAGAACGAGACCTGAAAAAAAATATAACCCCTCAATATAAACCCCACTCTGACGAGCTGACCAAACTGCTACACCTTTTTCATATACAATCTTGAACAGCTCAACGATCGATGACGGACTATGTACGGTATATCGGTTTTGCTCATAGTGTCAATTTTATGAGAATTTAAGTCATCAGATGGCAGCACTAACCATCGGAAAGTGGTCGTGTTCAAAATGTATGAAAAATCTGGAAGTTGGGTATCTTGTCCTAGTTATCTTTGCTGTTAGACAGTTTTTTATTTGTTTTTCAGACATTGTTATGCCTATGGTTTCGCCATGTAGATTATACTGGCGCATCAGTAGATTGATGGGGTCATTTCCTGCGTAATATGTTCTGTATTGTTTTGTATTTTCTGGATAAAAATTTCATTTTCTAAGATATTGTAAGAAATGTATTTGTATTTTCTGGAAAAAAATTCATTTTCTAAGATATTGTAAGAAATGAGGTTGTGATAGAAATGCAAGGCATTAAGATTCAATGTTAGCTTACAAAAATTCTGCGGGTCTTGAAAGTTGTGGCCAGATTTATATTTGCTAATGATAGAGTTATAAATTCTGCAATAGTTTGCGTGTAACAAAACTTACAAATCATTTCAAATGGTTTAACAGACCAATGCTGAATGTTCTAATAGTAGCTCAAAACTATTGTAATTTGACGGTATAACAAAGATTGCACGTTCCTGTGCTAGATGTAATAAATCAGTTTATTTTGTAATTGATGTAGCTAACAAAGTGAAGGCATAGCATATTTTCAAATTCCAAACAACAATGTGCGTTTCCTTAAAGCGTGAATACAAATAATTGTATACGATTTTGGAACGAATTAAAAGGAACAAAAATGTATTCAAAAATATCAATTAAAACAAGACCACCGAACTCGCAATAACGTCGTAACGACCAAACCAAGCGAAAACATCTGGTGTCAAAAGTTTCCTTAATCAATTAACCATCCCCTCCCTGCGCTTGTGAAACGTTCAATTCAAACGCTGGATTCACATAGCTTTTCCAAGCGATCAAGTTGGTCGTTCAATAAATTTGAATGATTGATTTTATGGGTGCCCACCATTGCAGGAGCCCGCCACCGAAACCGGCTTCGGATCAGGCTTAGCGGTCGAATCAGGGCTTGCTTAGAAACGTTTTACAACCATGCAGGGTCAGACACAGAGCACTGGCATTAGGACCAACAGTGGCAAGCAAGCAACGATTTGTGGTTGAATGACCACCGCGAACCATTATTGTGAGGCTATGTGATGACATCCCATCGCAAACAGTGGAAAGCGATAGCGCTAAACTTGAAATCAGCAATGTTTACTGACAAGTTGTCGGTCGGATCGGTTTGCAAATTCCTCTGCGGTGCAACTCTATCACGTTTAGTGTGCGAAACCCAATAATCCTATCGATTACATTTGTTTTGTAGCGTGGATACCAAACAGATTAATTCTGATGAATTAACTAGCACGAAGTAATTGAGTAGAAATAAAAACTTGTTTCCAGCACTGACATACCGTTACTTTGCGTATCAATATGGTACTCTATGAACGAAGAGCTATAGTCTTGGTATGCAATAGTGCCACCACTCTTCTCGGTGGGGAAATGAAATAGATGGGAGGTGATACTATATATAATTGCATTCCTGGTTCAACAGCAATTCCATTTTAAGGTAGCCTTTTTACCTCGATCATTAAAGTTGTATAAAAGGTTTCTATTTATTCTTCTAAAAGAATTTACGATAAATGGAAATGCTCAGCAGAAGGCAAACATTAGCATTTCCATATATCAACAGATTTTTTTGTCTCGCAAAAAATTATTCGGTTCCATCAATCCAGACTTACGAGGAATTCATACTCGAACAATCATATATACGAGTTCAACAGCAGGGCGTAACGCTTCATCAATCATTTTCATTTGCCTATCTTTTTTCTAGCAAATCAAGCAGCTGCAGGATCTGGTCCAGGCGGCTGCTTTGAACCGTGAAACCACAATGGCCGCTCCGATATCGTCCTCGTCGTCACTGTCATCGTCCTCGTCCGCTTTGAAGGCTTCACTGGCGGCGACCACAACCGTGACGCACCAGCTCAACTCGTTCTATTTATACACGGAATCGGTCAAAGGATTACCATTCAATTTGCAGATATACGGGTAAGTGAATGCAATATTCCGATACTGCTATGCCAGTAATGAGCATTCCCGTGCATGGTGATCTTTAATTAAAATGTGCTCATTTGTACTGGCGCCTGTCTCACCTATGTTTGTGGTATTAACCTGTTTCATTGCGCGTTGATATTTCTAATGAGTTTAAGTTCATAATACTGCAACACTAGATTAAGTAAAGTACATATTATTTTGTCAAGTCTTTATAGTAAATATTGTATTCCAATCTATACAGTGAATTGAAAATTACCTCTCAATTTCGATCCTATTTATATTAGCCAAACTTTGTCAGAAACTGGAATTCAAACCGCGTTAGAAAATTAGTACATATGTGGTAATTAGGAAAACAAAATATTGATTATACACATACTGCTCGTGATTGATGCAATGAAAACTCCCCACGGATAGAGTTGCACAAAGAGCTCATCAAGCGACATACGACGAGCGGTGATGATTTATTAGTAAATTGAATTAATCCCTTCCTCTGTCTCCAATCTCTCCTTTCCACCACAGGGATCAACTGTACGCGGATCAGCTTCATATGGAAATGGATGTAACCAGTTCGCTGCTAGATATCGTATCCAATGGGACCGTTTTGGTCACGGTCATCTCGTACAAAAACCTGACCGCCTTTTTACCCCGCTTCTACTTCGCCAAAAACAGGTAAATCTTTCTTTCCGCAATCACTCTAATACAATAGTGTACTCCAGTTGGAAATGTTTACTTTACATTATAGTAGCATCCTTTTTCCCCGACCCGTTTGCCCGTGTAATCCTCTTGATTATCCTGGTAGTACCCTATCTGCCGGATAATGATGCTTCATAGAAGTAGAAAATTAGCAGATTTTATACCTAGTCAATCAAAAGCGAATTGGGCTGGGCTAACTCAAAACTGAATAACGCATCTATTGAAAATTATCACACCAATTCAAATTCATTTATGAGCATTTTGGCATAAAAAAAATTAAAAACCGTTATTTCGTAAAGTGTAGCGTGATTTTTTCACAACACACGCATTCAGTCTCATGAGGATGCTCAAGACCCTTAGTGGAACCGCTTCCCCGGGAGTTAGTGATAGGTAAAAAAGTTGCGAAAACAAGTATTGTAGTCTTGTATTGAAACTTGTAGTCCGTACTTCAATAGTATTCATCGGTAAAATCGTTTTTTATTGCTTTATTTTTTGCTTGATTTTGTATTGAACGAACTATATTTTCGTTATCAATATCATCGAAAACGGTTCGAAATAACGATTGAAAAGATTTTGACGTTTGCTGTAAAAAAATGAACAAAAATTGTCGATTTTCCATAGATTTATCTTCACACGCACTGACGAAACTAGCCATGCAGCATCAATCATAGTAACCCATGAGTCAGCAGAGAAAAATTGACAGCTCTTTCAGTCGAACGCTAACCGTGATGGCGAGAACAGTGAAGCTACTCCGTTGAGAAGTGTGCGCGTTCATAGTACGGTACCCCGTCGCGTCGCAGACGGACATCGTGTCGCAGTTCCGGCATCTACCACATCTTGACACTATTGGACTACAATCAGAGCATCGAATGAAAGCCCGGTTCCGGACGGCCGACGACCCTAAGCGATAAGAAGCTCCAAAGGATGCTAAAGAGGAAGACCGACGGAAAAGTGTCTACAAAGTGTCTTGGCCGGGAGGTCGGTGCAACCGGTCAAACAATGAAAAAGTACCTGGCGAACATATCAGAAAGCGACAGTCCCGTCCACTGCTCTAGAAGCTGCAGGCAATGTCGCAGCGGTAGCGCCTCAATAAGATGGTCAAGTCGATTTTCCCGACAGATCAAGATCTGACGGTGATGAAGGACGACAAGACCTGTTTCACGCTGGATGGCAACGACTGGCAGGGCTCTTCGTATTTTACTTCCCCTACGAAGAAAGTAAGCACAGAAGTGAAGTACATTTCACACACCCAGTTTCACAAGAAGGTGCTGCTATGGCTGATAATCAGCGAGAAGGGGATGTAAAAGCCGTTCTTCTTTCACTCCGGACTGACCGTGAACTGGAAAATTCATAGCACGAAGTGCCTGCCTAAAGTTGCGGCGTTCATCAAGATAAACCATAAGGCTGCCCGGGCAGGAGAGCATAACAAAATCTTAACTCATCAATAACATATTTAGATATGAGGACTTAATATGTTATTCGAAAGATATTCACGTTTCAAGCATGCATATGAAAATATCATAAAATTTTGATATCATATCTCGCTATAAATTTAATAAGATATTTGAGTTGATTTTGAAGAATCTCATTAAAAGTAAGTTTTTGACTGAAAATTGGTCGGCGTGCGACCAGACCGAACCAAGCGCCATTTTTTTGAAAATTGAGTTATTAACACTAGTGGATGTTAAAATTGATAATTTATATTTCATGAAGAAACGAAATCATTTGAACCGTTTATAATGGTATTATAGCAAAATTTCTCTGCAGCAGCTTGCAGGAAGCATACGGGGTGAGTAAACTTTGATCGCCGATTACTCGAAATAATGTTTTTGGCGCTTGGTTCGGTCTGGTCGCACGCCGACCAATTGTTCATTATTGATTACACTGTGCTACAAATGAAAAAAAAAATCAAGAACTTCTGAAGTGACCTAGTGTAGGTTGTAGGGCTTGTTGAGTGTAACATTCGCTCATACTAGAAATTTTCCAAACACCCCCAAAATCTGAAGTTATGGTCAAAATACGGTTTTTTGAACCTCAGCGCATATAATATTTTTCAACTCAGTCATTTATTAACCGATTTTCAATATTTTAGCAGTTTTAGAAAGAGGACAAATAGAGCTTTTATAATATATACAGAATTTTACTAATACCAATAAAACATGTTGAGTTGTTTGAGCTTAAATCTAATTTTTTAGACTTTTTCACGAAATTTTTCAATTTAATTTTAAATTTTCCGTCTATTTTTGTGAGAAACATACCACAAATACACTATAATTTTAAAAGTATATTCAATTCCGAATCAAATGAAAGTAGTTTTGTGCAAATCGGTTGATATTTGGCTAAGTTATATATTTTTTAAGAAAACCAGAATTTTTATCTCCTATCGCACAATTACTTCACGGGGCTACAAATGATGAAAAATGCAGGAGCTTTTGATGATACTTAGTGTGGGTTGTAACTTTTGTCAAGTGTTACTTGCGCGTTTACTTGAAGTTTTTCAAATACCCCGAAAATTATTAGTTATGTTCAAAACCCTGTTTTTTACCTTAGCTCACATTTTTATGTTTAATACGGTTATTTTTCAACCGATTTTTTATATTTTGGCTATTTTGGAAAGGCAAAAAATTGAGCATTTAAAACATATAAATTTGAAAATTTCACCTATATGTGATGAATAGTTTTAAAATAAATAAGATGGTTTATGTTATTTTCAATTTTTTCCAAATTTATTCACAATTTTTCACACATTTTTGCAATGATGGAGCTTCAATTGCTGTACAATTTGGAAACTTCTTTCTGGTGCCAAACGAAAACAATAGGTGTTGTTGATGAAAATGTGTTATAATTTTGCTGAGAAATGCCTTGACGAAATCTAAGTACATATATGGTGGAAAACATTAAGTCATATCTCAGCCAAAACACTTACTGTTTTCGTTTGGCACTAATTGTATTTTTCAAATTCTACCGCAATTAAAGCTCATTCATTACAAGTATGTGTAAGAAATTACGAATAAATTTGGAAAAATTTGAAAATAACATAAACTAGGTATCTTATTTATTGTAAAACTATTCGATAGTAAAATTTGGAAAAAAAATCGTCTTATATTATTTAATATAAAACATCTTATTTTATTTAAAACTATTCATCACATATAGGTAAACATTTTAGACATATACACTAAGGTCGCTTTTTACGCGGGTTTTTTTACGCGGATTCCGGAATTTACGCGGATTTTTTTAAGCGGATTCCGGAATTTACGCAGGTTTTTTTACGCGGCTCGTATCCCCCGCGTAAAAAGCGACTTTAGTGTATACATGTTTCAAGAGTTCTATTTTTCGCCTTTCCAAAAAATAGTTGAAAAATAACCGAACTTAACATAAAAATGTGAGCTAAGGTAAAAAACAGGGTTTTGACCATAACTAATAATTTTTTGGGGTATTTGAAAAACTTCAAGTAAACGCGCAAGTAACATTTGACTAAACCTACAACCCACACTAAGTCACATCAAAAGTTCTTCCATTTTTGCATCATTTGTAGTTCTGTGAAATAATTGTGCGATAGATGCCAAAAATTCTGGTTTTCTCAAAAAATTTATAACTTAGCCAAATATCAACCGATTTTCACAAAACTATTTTTGTTGGATTTGGAATTGAATATACTTTCAAAATTATTTTATATTTGTGGTATGTTTCTCACAAAAATAGACGGAAAATTTAAAATTAAATTGAAAAATTTCGTGAAAAAGTCTAAAAAATTAGATTTAAACTCAAATAACTCAACATGTTTTATTGGTATTAGTAAAAACCTGTATATATTTTGAAAGCTCTATTTGTCTTCTTTCTAAAACTGCTAGAATATTGAAAATCGGTTAATAAATGTCTGAGTTAAAAAATATTATATGCGCTGAGGTTCAAAAAACCGTATTTTGACCGTTCAGATTTTGGGGGTGTTTGGAAAATGTCTAGTATGAGCGAATGTTATACTCAACAAGATCTACAACCTACACTAGGTCACTTCAGAAGTTTCAAATCGCTGTAGCACAGTGTTATTGATAATATATTCAGTTATGCATTCAGTGTCCAATAAATTGAAAATATCTGAATCGGTCATTTTCGTGATTTTTAATGCTAATTATTGGTTTCTTACTGAAATATCAAGCTTTGTTATTCATACAATATTTTGGTGTTATTTTTTGTTATTTTACCAACTTTGTAAACCATATCAAGATCAAAATGAGGTGTATTTCCAGTATCTGGTTGTGATATTATAATGATATTTTCTCCTGCTCGGGTGAAGATGCGGCGTCCTCAAGGAAGGAAGAACTCAATAACATGCCTAGAAGCATGTTTTCGTTCGCCATGACGAATGTTCCGGTGCCTTAAAGACGCCCGAAAAAGCATAGAATATTTTGCAAGCAAGCTAACATAATTAGTTACGTTTACTGGTGAAGAGACAGAAACTTAAGTTAAAAGATTTAAAAGTTAAAATGATTGAAAATTTGGCAAAATATCACTAAAAACTAACTGGAAAAGGTAAGAGAATAATATATGAAAGGGAATGAGAAATTCTGAACTGAAAATAATTTAAAATCAAGCAAAAAATCAATGAAAAAAATGTTTTAAATTTCAACAACGGCCAGAAGAGGTTTCAATGATATTACTCTGATGTTATTTAAGATGAACAGCAAGAACTCGCTAAAGGTTTTGTTTATTGTGCTAAATTCTCAATTTGATCAGCCCCAGGTTTTTACCCCGTATGAAGGTAATACGAATGTAGGAAAATTGAATCTCATTTAACCGAACCGATGGAGCTCTCGAACACAAAACAATATTACCTCGTATCGGGTTGCGACTTGGAAGAACAAGCGAATTGTTCCTTTAGCGTCGGATGACAGCAGATAGCGAAAGGTGCAGCACTTTTAGCCACGCAACAGTTTATTACTCTGTTACGTGTTGCATGTTGCATCTATGCGACTTGGGGACAATTATTCGGTTTGTGCTGGATGGAAGCAGATAGTAGAAGGTGCAACGCACTCTCTTCCACACAACAGTATATCACGATGGATGAATAAAACCACCATCTTAATCAAGTGATTAAGGTTAACCTAACCTTGT
The DNA here is from genome assembly GCF_029784165.1 of Wyeomyia smithii. NCBI lineage: Eukaryota > Metazoa > Arthropoda > Insecta > Diptera > Culicidae > Wyeomyia > Wyeomyia smithii. The sequence continues at coordinate 87,099,899 of NC_073696.1, read as the reverse complement.
GGTAAAATAACACTGATCGAGACAGGTGTGGCCTTGAAGCTCAAACTGGAAATCCATTAAGGATTATAGCTTTTCAACTATTCTTTTGAATTTTGGTGCCCCTGACCATCAATATTTTTTCAAAGACTCAAATGAGTTTTCTCGTGAACATAACTTTAAAACGACGAACCCGGGCAGCAATTACTGTGCGACACTTTGACGTAAGTTGACGCATTTAGGGCTTTAGGGCAGCATTTTTTCGCTTTTGTCGACCAGTGTAATTGATAATTTTTTTTTAATATTAAATTCTAGAGCAACATTTCAAAAAGTCCAATCAGCTTTGATTGATTTTTTTATCAATCGTTTTCTATTATCCGTCAGGACTCATTGAACACTTTTCATGACATGGGTTTTTTCACAATTCGGGGGCGGAGAGTCCATTCAAGCATTCCAAATGAAAACCTCGTACAGGAAATTTAACAAAACCTTTAACAAACTGAAAAGTCAATCAATAATGACGATAAGATGAGTCGAAAACCAATCTTTTCTGGTGTAGTTTTGCAGCATTAAAACAATCACAAACTCCTATTGCACAGTGTTTTATTTTGCCGATTTCGTGCTCTGAATTAATAGCGTCCTCAATTTTGATTTTAGTGGTACACTTTATGTGGAAAAGTTTCTATATATTTTATTGCGCTTCTTTCAGAATGGATGATTTAGTGATTAATTCACCTAGAAATGATATGAAGAATTTATTTTTTCAGAACAGTGAGATAGACAGCCAGTGTATTCAAAGAAAATGTGGCAAATGTTTCTGCTAGCAACTTTGTCAAAGGTGTGGAATTTCTATCGCTTATGTTAAAAAAGATATAAAGAAGTTTTGTATACAAAGTTCACTCAAATCATAATTTTCAATATAACTTTTCTCCTGGATTTTCAACATATTTTATATCTTCCACAAAATTATCAACCAAACAGAAATACATATTTTTGCTAAACATTTGATCTAGCTATAATTCGCAATAAAAAAGTTATTCAATCATTAATGGTTTTTCAAGAGTTAGTACTTTAAATTACTAAATCTTACGCAAAAATACGCAGATAAGCATTCGATATTCTGAAAGCACGTCTTTTCTATTTCCAAAAGAAAATATTTTTTTTCTTCTAATAGAGTCTTTCCAATTTTTTTTTTGGCATGAAATGTCGTACTTTTTCAAATAACTTTGTTATTTCTAAATATATAGATTTACAATCTTCAGCGAAGATATAAACCCATCGAAATTGCACAATTTTGTAGAAGGTCATAAAAATATAGAAAACCATGGGAAAAGAGTAATTGAGAAAAATATAAATTTTAAGTCACAGTTTCACACGTTAAACTAACCCTTGAAAAACCGTTAATGATTGAATAACTTTTTTATTTCGAACTATAGCTAGATCAAATGTTCAGCAACATCATACATATTGTATTTTTGTTTGGTTAATAATTTTGTGGAAGATATGAAATATGTGGAAAATCTAGGAGAAAGTGATATTGAAAATTATGATTTGAGTGAACTTTGTAAATAACTTTTTTAACATAAGAGATAGAAATTCGACATCTCTGACAAAGTTGCTAGCAGAAATATTTGCCACAACTGTTTCGAAGACACTGGCTGTCTATCTCACTGTTATGAAAAATAAATTCTTCATATCACTTCTAGGTGAATTAACCACTAAATCATCCTTTCTGAAAGAAGCGCAATTAAATACATAGAAACTTTTCCAAATAAAGTGTACCACTAAAATGAAAACTAACCCTCTAGTGCCCAGTGCCGCCTTTAGACGGTCTTCAGTGAAACCTCTAAAAAGCTTCAATCAATACTAAAAAATGCTTATAAGGTTTCATAATGATTTTTTCGAAGCCCGTCTGAAAACTAACTTGGACACTAGAGGGCTAAGAACGCTATTAATTTAGAGCACGAAATCAGCAAAATGAAACACTGTGTACTGCTAAGAACAAGATGGTTGCTAAGAACAAGATGGCACAGTGTGGAATCGTACGTGGAATGTGCCTTTTCTGTTTTTTTTTTTTTTTTTTTTTTTTTTTTTTTTGATATAATGATTAGCACCTCTTTTCGATAGCAAACCGGGGGAATAATAACCTAAGAATCAAATGGAAAAGTAGTGACTAACCAATGACGAGCTCGCTTTTTGTTTGCGACTTTAATTTTATATCTATGTTGCGAGTGGTTCCATCTTTTTTCAAGTTATGTCATTCGCCTAGTTTCGCAAAATGCAAATAGATTTCATTTAGAAAAACTGTAGACTATTCTGCTGTGAGATGACAAAGTGACGTAAAGGCCATTTTTTCGAATATGGGGTTTGCATGCCAATTTGTTCATTATTCGAAGACCTATCTTTTGGTATCTTCCTTTTCGTTGTTTCTTATTCGTACGTTGTATACAATCAAAAAAACAAAGTGACGTAGGCACCCATTTCAATACAAAAGTGGCGAGAAATTTATTCGTTTTTTGGCCATACTGAAAAACTGATCACTTGGATCTACGTCACATTGTCGTATCACGGCAGTATAGAACTAGGCGCTCATCGCACTTTGGGGAAACCCCGATTTCAAGTCGAAGCATGATTCCAATACTTTTCCTCAAAGTTTAGCTCAAGTACTGTAAACTGTGATAAGTTCCATTTGTGCCAACCTACTAACATTTCACCCTGCTTCTTAAAGTGACCGAAAAAATAAGCTAAAATATGCTAAAACTTCTTAAAGTGACCGAAAAAATAAGCTAAAATATGCTATAACTTTGTTAAGAAAAGTTCTGGCGATGTGAAGGCTTCGACAAAAACGTTTGTTTATATGCCCCAATACTTTCCTAAACAACGTTTTCTTGTAAAATGCAACTATCAAAAGTCAAGTACAAAAAAGTACAAATTTTAAGTAACTTTAAAGTAAAATACTCGGTAACTCTATGGTAACTCTATGGATAGCAGTGTTGCTGGATAAATTCAATGGTGAGCCAATCATTGAATCACTTTGGGGTTAATAACATTTTCTACAAACATCGTAGCGCCTTACGGTCTTCAAAAGAGTTCTCCCCTGAAAAATTTCCTACAAATATCATGTATCGATATATTTTTAGAAGCCAACTGGAAATCTCTAGAGAATAAATTTTGAAAATGTGAATTTTCCCATATAAAATTGTATGAAAACTTTAAAAATCGGGCGCAAAAATATAGTTCAACCGATCGATCTAAAAATTTATACAGCTGTTATAGGACCCATCAAGACCACGAAAAGTGCATGGGAGCTAACATTTATTTTTTGTCCCACCCTACTGTGCATCGGTCTTGTGAAGAAAAGCTAGTTTCTCAAACACAAACGATGCAAAGTAATTTTGTGGGGGAATTTAATTTGTTTAACTGCAAGTAACATCAAAATAACCACTGGTTATTTTGATTATTTATTCTTGCATTACTATATGATATATCATAGGTATAAATAGTATTTTATACCAAACTCTCGAACGAAACAATAGCAGCTATCAAACAACCACAATATCGCACTCTAACCTGGAGCTAATTGCGGTCTCTAACAACTAGATTAGTTCAGAGAACTCGTTATCGATATTGTTTTTTGGCACATTTTGCATGCATGTCATTCGCTTCTCTGCTATCGTCGAGAAAGGAAGCATTCTTTCAACGTTCCGTTAGCATTTTGCTCGTTCGATAATACAATACCCGCTTTGTGTTCAGACGGTGCGCGTATCGCTTGTGTTTTTCGGTGCCGGTGCGGACAATAGTCGTCCAGCAGCCAGAGCAAGGATTTCTTGCATTGTGCACATACGGCATACGTACTGTATGAGTTTTCGGTCCCGGTGCAGTGACAATAGAACACGTATCAGCAGACGGAGTAGATCCCCCGCGCCGCCGGGCGCCGGCTACCCACCAGCGGTGACGAATTTTGCAGCCACCGTTGGATTGTTGTTGGTTTGCAAAGACGATTTCTTCACCCTGTCGCTGGTGTATTTTTTTTTAATTCTGCCACGGCGATCATCGCAGAATTAAATCAACTAGAAGGTCGTTGAGGCAGCAGCCTCAGAGTTTCGGTGAAGTATTCACTTTTACTTTATTTTTTTTCTCTAATAGGGTTGTCGGGTCTTTTTTCGTATTTTATTTCATATTACTTTGAAAAATTGTTTTTTTATTTAACTACCCATCATTTGAAACCCCATCTTATCACGGTCTTTCACCGTTAGTTTGCGGTAGAGCAAATTGCTCCCGCAAAGATGAATATGGATAATATGCAGATGGAATTATTTCTGGATATTGAAACACATGGGGAAGAGATTGAAATCTCCCCCATCAGTTCTCCTCTACCTTCCCCTGTACTCTCCCCTGTACCAAGCCCCGTACCGAAGGCTCCGGAGATACGGGTAAAAGCTTACCCAGATGCCGCGAAGGGCCCATTTTTTGTCTTTTTCCGGCCCATAAAGAAGCCCTTGAACATCATACAAATTGGCAAGGACCTGGCAAAATGGTTTTCGGCCGTAACCTAAATAACTAAGGTAAGACCGAATAAACTGCGAGTTGTCGTAGGATGCTTGAAGCAAGCAAACGAGATCGCTAGCTGCGAGCTCTTTACGCGAGAGTATCGCGTGTACATCCCTGCCAAGGACGTGGAGATCGACGGTGTGATTACAGAAGGGAATCTCACGGTCGATGACATTTTTCGTTATGGGGTTGGCTGTTTCAAGAACCCCTTAATGAAAAATGTAAAAATACTGGATGTCAAGCAATTGCATTCAGTATCCATCATAGAAGGGAAGAAGAAATTCTCCCCTTCGGATTCCTTTCGGATAACCTTTGCCGGATCTGCCCTGCCGAACTACGTCCTTTTGGACAGGGTTCGTCTGCCTTTACGCCTGTTTGTACCGCGTGTCATGCATTGCCAGAACTGCAAGCAGTTAGGTCATACAGCCACCTACTGTTGCAACAAGGCACGCTGCAGCAAATGCGGAGGCAATCATGCTGAGACCGCTTGCAACGAAGACACTGAAAAGTGTCTTTACTGCGAAGGAACTCGGCATGACCTTTCGGCATGTCCCGCGTACAAACAGCGCGAGGAAAAAATAAAGCGCTCCCTCAAGGAACGATCAAAGCGCACTTTTGCAGAAATGCTAAAGAGAGCTGAGCCACCCTCGACAGGAAACATCTTTTCCTTTTTGCCAACCGATGAGGGTACATCTGACGATCCCGTCGAAGGGTGTTCTTATGCCATGCCAGAAGGATCTAGGAAGAGAAGAATAGTGAACTCTCCTTATCTTTCCCGCAAAGGTTGTAAGATAAGCCCTAGCGGAATGACCAATAAGCCTACGCAAAAAGGAAGCGGTGAAGAAAAACCGAAGCAAGTACCTCCCGGTTTTAATTTCAAATCTAACCAGGAGTACCCACCGCTTCCTGGGGCACCAAAAACCCCTCGTGCACCCATTTCTCGATCAGAGGATAAAAAAGAAACAGGGTTTATAAATTTCTCTGATATTGTGGACTGGATATTCAAAACATTCAACATAACAGATCCCCTTAACAACATTCTTCTTGCCCTTCTCCCTACAGTGAAAACATTTTTAAAACAACTAGCAGCAACTTGGCCCCTCATTTCAGCTATCATATCTTTCGATGACTAATACGGCGAAAGAGGTTAGGAATTTTATCACTGTATTACAGTGGAATTGCAGAAGTATCATCCCCCAATTCGATTTATTTTCTCATTTAATAAACACTTATAATTGTGACGCTTTTGCGCTTTGTGAAACTTTCCTAAATTCAAATAATCAACCCAATTTCCACGATTTTAACATAATCCGTCGAGACCGAGACTCACATGGTGGAGGGGTACTTTTAGGGATCAGAAATTGCTACTCCTTTTTTAGAATTAACCTCCATCCGTGCGGATTGAACAGAGGCAACTTTCTGACATTTGATTTTGGGAGATTTTAACTCCCACTGTTTGCAATGGGGATCGCAATACGACGACGCCCGATCTTCTTTAATCTGTAACTTGATCGACGACTTCAATATGACACTTTTGAATACTGGGGAAGCGACACGTGTACCTAATCCTCCAGCACGTGAAAGCGTGCTTGACCTATCCCTTTGTTCGACATCACTAGCGTTAGATTGCCAGTGGAAAGTAATCAATGATCCTCACGGTAGTGATCATCTTCCAATCGTTATATCAATTGCTAATGGTTCAACTCCCACGAATCCAATCAATATGTCATACGACCTCACACGTAACATTGATTGAAAGCGTTACGAAACTATCATAGCGGAATCCATCGAGTCTCACGAGGAACTTCCTCCGGAGGAAGAATACGCGTTCGTTTCTGGCTTGATCATCGACGCCGCGACACAAGCTCAGACAAAACCGATACCCGGGGTAACGATTAGACGGCGTCCTCCTACCAAGTGGTGGGACAAAGAGTGCTCTGAACTGTACGCGCGAAGGTCCTCGGCATATAAGGACTACCGAAAGTACGGCTCTGTTAAGCTGCTTCGAAGGTACGAGGTACTGGACAGGCAGATGAAAAGCTTAATGAAAGTGAAAAAACGCGGATACGTAAACGCGTTGTCGAGGGAAACAGCGATAAGCACTCTTTGGGATACCGCCAGGCGCATGCGGAATCGTGACGTTTCGAATGAGAGCGAGGAGTATTCAGATCGCTGGATACTCGATTTTGCCAAAAAAGTCTGTCCGGACTCTGTACCGGAGCAGAAGACCTTTCGCGACGCGTTTTTAGTAACTACGGAAGAGCCTCCATTTTCGATGTTGGAATTTTCAATGGCTCTCCTTTCGTGCAACAATAAAGCTCCAGGGTCGGATAGAATAAAATTCAACTTGTTGAAGAATCTACCCGATTCTGCAAAAAGACGCTTGTTGAACTTGTTCAACAAGTTTCTTGAGCTAAACATTGGTTCGCACGACTGGAGGGAGGTAAAAGTTATTGCTATTCAAAAACCCGGAAAACCTGCCTCTGATCACAATTCTTATAGGCCGATTGCTATGCTCTCTTGCCTCCGGAAATTAATGGAGAAAATGATCCTCTTACGGTTAGACAAATGGGTCGAAACAAACGGTTTACTTTCAGATACTCAATTTGGCTTTCGCCGGGGCAAAGGGACGAAAGATTGCCTAGCGTTGCTTTCTACTGAAATTCAACTCGCCTTTGCTCGAAAAGAGCAAATGGCTTCTGCATTCTTGGACATTAAGGGGGCATTTGACTCTGTCTCTGTAGAAGTTTTAACCGAGAAACTTCACTCGCAGGGACTTTCACCAAATTTGAATAACTTTTTGCTCAATTTGTTGTCAGAAAAGCATATGTATTTCTCACATGGTGATTCGACAACTTCCCGAATTAGTTACATGGGTCTTCCCCAGGGCTCATGTTCAAGCCCTCTCTTATATAAATTTTACCTCAATGACATAGATGAATGTCTTGCAAATTCATGCACGCTAAGGCAATTTGCAGACGATAGCGTTGTTTCCATTACTGGAAGCGAGGCTAACGATCTGCAAGGACCATTGCAAGATACCTTAGACAATTTGTCTGAATGGGCTCTTAGGCTGGGTATCGAATTCTCCACGGAGAAAACTGAGCTGGTCGTTTTTTTCTAGGAAGCATAACCCAGCCCAGCTGCAGCTCCTATTAACGGGTAAAACGATCACTCAGGTTTTAGTCGCTAAATATCTCGGGGTCTGGTTCGACTCTAAATGCACCTGGGCCTGTCATATTAGGTATCTGACACAAAAATGCCAACAGAGGATTAATTTTCTTAGCACGATTACCGGAACTTGGTGGGGTGCCCACCCAGGAGACCTTCTAAGGTTATACCAAACAACGATACTGTCAGTTCTTGAATACGGTTGTTTCTGCTTCCGCTCCGCTGCGAAAACACACATTATAAAACTAGAAAGAATACAATATCGTTGTTTGCGTATTGCCTTGGGCTGCATGCAGTCGACCCATACGATGAGTCTTGAAGTGCTAGCGGGTATTCTTCCGTTGAAACATTGATTTTGGAATCTCTCTTACCGGTTGCTAATTCGATGCACAGTTATGAACCCATTAGTAATTGAAAATTTCGAGAAGTTGGTCGAGCTTCAATCTCAATCCAGATTTATGACTTTATATTTGGACTATATGGCTCAAGATATTAACCCTTCTTCATACGTTCCTTTCAATGTCGCACTTTTAGATACTTCTGAAAATGCTATATTCTTCGACACCACCATGAAAGAAGACATTACTGGTATCCCGGTTCAATTGCGACCCCAAGAGATCCCTAAGATTTTTTCCAATAAGTTTAAACATGTTAGTTATGATAAAAGGTTTTTCACTGACGGATCTAATCTAGATGAGTCCACTGGCTTCGGTGTTTTCCACGAAAATTTTACCGCCTCCTACAAACTCGATGCTAGTGCTTCCGTGTACGTCGCAGAACTTGCTGCTATTCAGTACTCCCCTGGGATCATCGAAACCCTGCCCATAGACCACTACTTCATCTTCACAGACAGTCTCAGTGCCATTGAGGCTCTGTGATCGATGAAGCCTGTGAAGCACACCCCATATTTCTTGGGGAAAATACGGCGGTTTTTAAGTGCTTTAACAGTTAAAAATTACCGGGTTACCTTAGCGTGGGTCCCTTCTCATTGTTCCATTCCGGGCAATGAAAAGGCTGACGCTTTAGCTAAGGTGGGCGCTATTGATGGCGATATTTATGTAAGACCAATTGCTTATGATGAATTTTATAGCATTTTGCGTCAGAGAACACTCAACAGTTGGCAATCATCATGGAACTCAGATGAACTGGGACGGTGGCTACATTCCATTTTTCCTAAGGTATCGACGAAAGCATGGTTCAAGGGGTTGGATGTAGGTCGAGACTTCATTCGCATGATGTCAAGACTTATGTCCAATCACTACACGTTAAACTCGCACCTCTTTCGCATAGGGCTTGTGGAAAGTAATCATTGCGTTTGTGGCGATGGCTACCACTACATCGAGCACGTTGTTTGGTCATGCGCCGAATACTCTGATGTTAGGTCCAAGCTTATAGATTCCCTTCGGGCCCGAGGAAGACAAGCAAATGTACCCGTTAGAGACATTCTGGGAAGTGGTGATCTCCAGTATATGTCAGAACTATACTGTTTCCTAAAAAATGCTGATATTAAACTCTAAAATTTTTTCATTTGTATCTTATCAGATTACCATCCTCCTTTCACTGAGAGACTGATGTACCTTGTGCTGGAGACACAAAAACTCGAAACCAGATTGGATACAGTGCTGTACCTGTTTCGAGATCATGATAATTCGGTGCAATGTGAAATGCAGTGTAATACATGAGCGAAAATTTAGTCACTAGTAATTAGAAATTAGTTTAGTTTATCTTAGAATAGTTATAAATGATAATTATTTAGTAATACAAACAAACTCAAGCCCCCAACCCAACAACCCCCAACCAGAAAATTGTAAAACCATACTAACCCCAGTAAATCGGGTGTAGCGATGACTCCCTCTAACAAGTTTGTTTTTACCATGTAAAAATAAAATGTATTGTAGACACTGCTCCGTCAAGCTAACGCAAATGAGCCAGAAAATAAACAACTTTAAAACTAAAAAAAAACATAGGGATTTACATGTGTAGGATAAGTACAACGATACATAAAATGTCTAGCTTGAAAAGATTCTCGACCGGATCGGGAATCGAACCTGATATCACAACCGTGTTGAAGGGCTAACCGATCGACATCGCTAACCACAGAGCCACGGGGACCACTGCAGCTATCAGAAACACCATTTAAATCTTAAAATGCATTAACCTGAAAGGGTACCTCCCGGGGCGGCTCACTCGTCAGTTCATCTTGCCAGCGAGAATAACATACAAATTCACTTCCGCTCACTCAGTTTATAAACTTCGTACCTTCCCATCACATGTTGTTTGACATTCCAGGATCAAATGCGTGAAATTTTTAGAACAAAACCGCATGTGCATTTTTATCCATCACTCAACCGTACTGGGAAGCGAAAAATGTTTCTGTTTTTTTTTGCGTTCGCACTGATAAACTGAATCTATCTCCGTAGTACGCAGGTACGAAAAAAACTACCCTAACCCTCAACCGGGAAAAAAAACTCTCACTAAGCATTTTTCTCCAACACGTGTACACTGGGCTATCCAAATCCACTTTTCCCATCGCTTGCTACATTGTGTGATGCTTGATTTTTTTCCCTCTCTTTTCATTTTCATGTCCAGCTTCGGCACAGATATCGATTACATCCCGGCATCGAAAGTCATCTCCACCTGGCTGTACTCCGCCAACCGTACCGGATATGAGCAGAACCGGCCGTTGCACGTGCCCCTTGAGTCAGCTCACGTGGAAATCATTTTCCAGCACGAAAGCTCACCGACCAGTGAATGGATTCCCTTATGCGGGTGAGTTCAGTTGAGTGTTTTACTTTTTTTGTTGACCCTCGTACCATATGCAACCACCGTGGAAAAGCATCGGCTTTCCCGATTACCGAAAGTTGCAACGAATTTGCGGTTAGTGATGCTCGCTGCCCAGCATCGAAACTGTTGAATATTGGGAAACCCAGCAGGGTATAAATATACTTCCGCTGTCAACTCGACGTCGTTGATTTAGGCGGAAGAGGCTTCCGGCTATCCGGAGTGGTCACGATGCGGTTTAGTGGTGGTGAATGTAGATTAAACCTGACAAACTGTAACAATATGCATCGTTTTGCAAAGGGTGGGAGTTATGGGCATCACAGCAGGTTAAACTCAATTTACCATCAGGTTAAGCGATTCTAATTCGCAACAATAGCGAGCACTGTCCAGTTTCAGTTAACAATAGGCATGCAGACAATATACAGAAAATCCCTTCAATACGATTGACCGAAACACCTTCAATTGTGAGGCAGTTTAATCCAATTTGTATTATGCAAACCGATAGAAAGATATTTCTCATCCCCGTTATAAACCGTATGATTCCTTTCGCTTCAGTACAAAAATCTCCACCTGTAACATCTCAGGTGTATGCCTACCGTGGTTTCCGGTTGTTTCACACAAGTACTACCGACGACTATTATTATTGCAAACATTCCCAAGAATTCACATGTCATCACGGGTTAAATGTCTTACAACGAAGATGTAATTCTAGCTAGCATCTTCATACTTACCACATGCTTGAGGATAGGAAAGTGTGATGGGCTGACTGTCATGCCTGCCGGGCATCAGCTATTCAACCCAGACAAGTTTCATTATTTAGGGATGATAGTACCAGAATTCCCTCGGCGATAGGCAAAGATTATAATCCTCTTACCCTAAGACATCCCCAGGAATAGTAATGGATCGTTCTTGCTTTATCAGGCACCCCAGGGCGAAAACTGAATGCAAGTGTATGGAGCCGTGATAGGGACAAAATATTGTCTGTTCAAGCGAGGCTATTTATTATCGTTAAAGCAACCGAATGCTTGGATATAATCGGGTTTTTTTCCTGAATAAAGGTGTGAGATGTAAAAAAATACTTAGTGATACATAATTTCTACGGCTCATCTATCTAGTCCAAGTGTATTCAAAACATTACTTTTTCTACTGCTTGTCTATGCAATAACCGATGGTAATTCAATTGTCTATTCAGTCTCTCTGTGATAACAATCAGGATGTGTACCTACTTACACGACAAAGACTGACGAGAATCAGATACTGAAATAGCTAGAACAGTTTATAACAATGCTCTTCTGGATAATACCTCAACAGGTACTTTTTAAGTCCACTATGAGCCCATTATGGTGTATCGAATTACGAGGATTTCACCTGGAAAGTTTTGTCATTCAATTTGATTATCATGTAAATCAATTTTCCAACTTAAGCTCATGCCTAAACTCTAAACTGATATGTTTGGATTATCGTTAGCATTATTGTTTATACAAAATTTACATATTTTGCTGCATTAGGCTAGCTGAACATTATCGATGTCGGATTTACGTTTGATGCTTATTCAAACGAGCAGTTTAGCTTGAAAATTTTTTATATTCATTTCTATTTTAATTCAAGTTTGCTGTTTATTTTCCAGTCAGTGCAATTGATTTTTTTTCTAATAGCAAAATTCAAAATCACTAATGAGAAAATTCACAAATGCGATCGAAAATTTTAAACATACAGTTAATAATGAAGTTTACCTTAACATCAAGTGCATTTAGGCTATTAACAAGAATTTCTAGATTTTTAGAGAAGACGGAGTACTCAAATTTGTAAACATTCGAGCAAACTATTCGAATTTTAAAGCGTTTTATAGCAAATTTCGGTTATTAATCTAGTAAATCTCCCTTTACTTTTTTGTCACTAGAAAATCATTGTTTTTGGGATATTAAAAAGAAAAAAGTTATGATGATATTAATTAGTTGATGTGTCTTTATAATTTCATTTATTTATGCCGTTATTTTTCATTGCTGAATTAGTGGCTAACCCAGTCTAGAAAACATGATAATAATTTGAATTTAAATTTAAAATATACAGCCGGCATCAACTAATATCGTGTGAGCTTGGTCTAGTGCAGAAGTGATTTGCTAGCAAAAAGCCGCCGTTTTCGTTGGTGGGTTGGCTACCGCTTCGATTCCTGGAAAGCTTCGTAGCATTCAGTCACTCACTATAAACATTTATTAGTTCTGAGAAAATCATCACTTGTTCGTTGAAATGGTCAGGAAAACGAAATGTTGATTTTTTTTTGTATAATGTATTGTAAATCGCGTAAATGACGACAGCCCTACCTAGCCAAATAATAGTACATGGGTATTTGTCACAAAAATTGGTCTTATTGCTATTGTTCCTTCAATTTCTGAGCTGTATTCGTCCCAGATGCCATTTTGGATTTCAAGATGGTGACAGCTGGTTTTTGGAAAACACCTTAAAATGGATATACATATACTATATTGCTTAGAAACCAGAATCAACTGTAGTCGCCGTATTCAAATCCAGATGGAGTCTTACGGTTTCTGGAAAACAACCTCACGTGATCATATACCATCCAATGTGTGTACACTAAGGTCACTTAGTACGCGTTTTTACGCAGGTTTTTTACGCAGGTTTTTTACGCGGCTTTTTACGCGGCTTTTTACGCGGCTTTTTACGCGGTTTTTACGCGGATTCTGGAATTTACGCGGTTTCTTTTTACGCGGCACGTATCACCCACGTGAAAAGCGACTTTAGTTTAATTCCGAAATCGGAGTCGCGCCCAGAGGCCAAACTTTGATTCCAGAGGAAATTTTGAGTTCCAAGATGATGACAAACCGCTCTCTAGCAAACAACCCAAAATGATTATATTCCATTAGGGACAGTTTTGGAAAATTCTGCTCATTGCCAAGAAAATCAGGACAAATGCTAAAATATCAAAAATAAATCAGGACGCCCACATAGGACTTCAAAATCAGGACATGTCCTGCTAAATCAGGACGGATGGTATCCCTACATATTAGGGTGGGGAATCGTTATATGGAAAAAACGAAACTTGATAGCAGAAAGCCAGAACCAAGTTTTTTTTGTTCTATTTGGGGCCCCAAACAATCCTGAATTTATTGGAAGTCGATTGGTTTTGTCTCCGCTTGGCGCATTGCATTTTAAATTTATATGGAAATTTGTATGGAAAAACCAACTTTTTTGCATTATCTATTCTAAAGAGCTCAAAATGGCTCAAACCATAGGTTTCATGACTTCAAATGGTAGGTTTTTTGATGCCCAACAACTTGGCTGAAGACACTAAAGAGCTAGGGTGTGCCAAAAAAATACTAGAGCAGTTCAAAGTTGAGTATGTCGAAATTTATGTTGCAAATCATTTTTTCTGCCAACACTGCCAGTGTACCGGCGTTAGTCAGATTTCCATCAGAAGTAACCTCTGAAACACGTTGTAGATTCTATTTACGCCTAGAATATTGACCTGATTTTGTTTGCTTGGTCCAGCTGAGTGTATAGACTCGTTACAACAGGTTACTTCTGATGGGAATCCTACTGACACCGGTACATTGGTAATGTTGGCAGAAAACAAGATTTTCTGCATTTAAATCGACATACTCAACTTTGAACAGCTATGGCTCTTCTTAGGTACATTCTAGCTCTTCAGTGTCTTCTGCAAAGTTGTTAGGCATCTAAAATACTATACTTTAACATAATGTAGTGCATTATTAGAGCATTATTGGGCTCTCTAGAAAGGTAAATGCAAAAAAGTAGGTTTTCCCATATAAATTTTCATACAAATTTGAAATGCAATGCGCCAAGCGAAGACAAAACCAATCGACTTCAGGTAAGTTTAGGGATGTTTGGGACCCCAAAAGGAACCAAAAAAACTTGGTTCTAGAAAATCGATTATTTTTCCCCACCCTACTACATATACACGAGAATCGTGAACCGTAAACTTCAGTTTCGGGCGAACGATGATTTCGGGGCGCTCGATGAATAATTGCTGGTTGCACTGTTTCAACGAGAGCAACCTTCTGAAAAACATTATCAGTACCAGTACAAATCAACATGACGATCGTAACACCAGTTTAAACTTATTAAGTGTAGTAGTTTGGAGCGGCGGAGCAGAGTTTAGAGTATGATTTGTGTTATGCCCAACATGCAATCATTGTACAGGTTCCAAACTACATCAACGAATGCGCTAAAAACGCACAACTTTGTACTGGTTTCGCACCATCCAACTTTTGCGTGTAGTGTTGATGCTTGTGAGTTTGCTCGAAAGAAAGTAAACTGACATTCTCTCCCGAAATCGTGAACACACACTCCCGTATACAGTGCTTTTTCGATTTTATCACGGTCAAAAAAAATTTTGCCGTGAATTTGGCGAAACCGTGAATTTAGCGAAATGATAAAAATTGAATTTTTTGTGTTGCATTCAATTGAAATTTATGATATTTAGAGTAAAATACACTTTCATAGTTGAATGGAGTATAAGCACAAGTAACAAATGAAAAAACAAGAAAAGGTTAGTTTGAGATGTTCTCCTCCATAGATATTTAGCGAACTTTCTCACGGCTATTATCCATGCAATATCAATATGATTTGTACTGCTCATTTCTTAGCACAGCTAGCAGAGTCTAATGTTTGTTAATGTGAAATTTTGGAACCGCTAGATTTTATAATTTTTAAATTCACGCTGTATGAGGGCAAAACTGTAGGGCTATTTGAGTTGTTAGCAGATCTTCTTCTCAACTGCTCGAATAATACGTAATTATTGCTTCAAAGTCAATAAAATACGTATTTTATGGTTCATTTCTCTCAAAATTATGACAAAAATTATTCGTAACAGATATGACACTTGGTTGCCTCAGAAAATTGATCAAATAAATTGAGTTCATAAAACTATACACCTGCAAGGACACAAGGCACAAGTGAAAATGATGTTTCGAATACATTTTCTGCAACTGGAAGTACATTATTCTTGATTTTAAGTTTTACAGTTAAAAGCGTGATAAAAACGAGAAAAAACCGTGAGAAAATCGAGCGTGAATTTGGCGAGTAGTGATAAAAACGACAGTTGATAAAATCGAAAAAGCACTGTACTTTCCAACTCGCGTGCACTCCCTTACTCGCGAGTACGACCATCCGGAGATGATTATTTCAAGACACATCGCGAAGTGGCGTGGCACGATGAAGCGAAGTGGCGACAAAATTTGATGAGTAGGTATTCCGATACCCTACACGTTTAAGCACAATACAGATTTTCTACTCCACTTTCGGCTGTCGGGCACGAAACAAAAATTGCTTGGCAGCAGCTCAGCAATTGACAAATCGCATACGCGAGTCGGTGAAGGGGCACATTTTTCAAACACTCCTACTCTAGTACTTTTAGTCGAGCAGTCCTACTCGCGTGTCCCTATTCTTGTACTCGTCGCGAATAATAAGACAAAAGAGAATTTGCGAGCGATTCTATGTTGGTTGTTGCTCTGTGTGTGCAAACGATGAGTGTAGCGTAGCACACATCTCATTCTCAGCTTCTCGCTCGTTTTGCAACTAAAACAGTTGCGGTAGACAGGTTGCATATTAAATATCTACCGCAGCCGTTTTCTTTCCGAGAAATTTAATTTTCCGATGTTTTGTAGGAACTTGTTAGTGTCTCTCTCTACAGAAACAAACCTGTGGTTGAGAGAGACTCATCCAACCAATTCAGCTATAAAAACCCCTCAATTTTCTGAGAAATTTTAATTGTTAAGTTGCCAAATTCTTCATTTTTCTAAGTAGTTTGATTCTCGAGATAAATTCAGTTCACAACACTTGCAACGAAACTCTCAAACAAATTGTCCATAAACTCAAAGTCTGACCTCTGAACTCTGAACTTACTGAACATTTTTACCGAAGACCTCAGTGTTACGTAACGAAAAATCTCTGGAGAGACTCTCAAAAACGAGCATTTTTATCAAGGAAATCCTTCTGCAGCGTTACGTAATTTTTATGGGGGGGAAGGTGTTGGCGTTACGTTTCGTTACACATGGGGAGGGGTGGGGTCCAAAAATTGGGTTTTTCGCGTTACGTAATTTATGGATGTCGCCTAAATGAAAAAAGTTCACGATTTCGAGCTCTCGTTCCTTTGTGCAATGCCGAGGACGTTCAAGTAGTGAAAAATAAAACTAATTTAAGAATGGCATTATTATTGTATTTTTTGACACAACAACCTTCTATGAAAGTAGATTTTAACACATGTTTACTAAAAATCATTCGGTTTCTCATACTGACGTCTGCTCTTGAAACCGCAGTAAAAAGTGGAAGTTTGTATCGTTTTCTCATTTGGCAAAAGTAATAAAAAATCGTGTGAAAAACACTTTGTGCACGACAAACGGTGAAGCTTTCGCTATTCTTGAGCATGATTCCATTGCTCTTTTTATCTTATAACCGCACATTGGACAGAAAAAGTAACAAACTAGAAGTAACAAAACAAAAGACGGCTACGCTCTTGTATGTATTCCTGCAGAGGAACATACATACTACTGAAAGCCGCAATGCGTGTGTTAGTGACACTTAGACATGTCTAAACCCACCACACCACCGCGTGTGTGTTTCAAGCGATGCCACGGAGGGTATTTAGATTGCCCTTCAGTGCGTATACAAAACGAAAAACCCGCAATGTTCTAGATAGAATAGCCCTTCGAAATATTCGGCAAACACAGGCCCGAGTGTTCTTAACTTCGTGAGTCCTCGGGAGCCGGCATGCCTACACGTGTTTTCCCAAACGCTTCATTTTTTCAAAAGTACATATAAAAAAAATATTGTAGGTGGTTGTATGCGAGGGCTAACATCCAACTTTTCCATTATTATTCAATTGTCAATCTCTTCGTGGCGACTAATGCTTGTGGTGTGTTCCCCGAAACTGCAAGCTCTCGGTTGCCTCATGTGCCGAAGTTAAAAACCCTCGGTTGGCGTGTTTACGAATGGCTCTCCAGTGTTTTGTCTTGAGCTCACGACGAAGGGTAATACGAAATGCTCTGCGTGGTGTGTTTGTTAGCAGATGGGCCATATGCGCTTCGAGTGCTGTGGTTTCCCCATGCCTGGTGACACTTTACTCGCTGAATTTGTATTAAGGGACCCACTGGCGTAGCGTGGTGGGCGCAGCGGAGGCGGTCCACCCCGGGTGTGACCCTCTAGGGGGTGACACCCATGAGGAAAATTTTTCATATTTGTCACCTTCAAAATGGTGATATTCGTGAGATTAACTATCAATTAGGTGGAAGTCGCAGTGAAACGTTTGAAAATTATATAAATTTGCTTTTAAGAGTATAATATCAACCATTTTTTCAAAAATGGGCAGATTTAGTTCAATTGAAAACGAACGTGCTAACTCTCACAATTTTAGATAACAAAATGGTTTCACTGCAACCTGGAGGGGGGACACCTAGAGAGAGAGAAAGGGGTGACACCAAACTTTTCCGCCCCGGGTGTCACCCAGTCACGCTACGCCACCAAAGGGACCGTTCAATTTTCTTACGTTTTCTTACAAGGGAGGGGGGGGGGCAATAGAGTATCTTACGTAAGAAAAACGTTGTTAATGCAGCTATTCAAATGACCATGGTCATGAAAGTGAGGGCGGTAAATTTTATGAAAGGAGAATTACGGAAGGACGATTAACTCGAATTAACCCATTCCCTGCGGGTGATGCCATATTGCATCACCTGACATCCAAACTTTGATAACAGTTTAACAACTAGGGTATAACTGCCTTTAATGGACCACTTAGTAGCGCAGCTGCAAATTTTGCAAAAAAAAAGTGTAAATATCGAAACTGAATTAAGTATTTCATTATGTATAAACATGAAGTAACATGTTTATCATCTTTTATGCATGAAAAACAACTAGATAATACCTCTATTTTCTCATAATAAAAGGAATAAATCATCGTTTCAGTTTCCTTTAATGGGCCACCGTTTCCTTATTTGGACCACAACAATTTCCTAATTTGGGCCAGGTCTAAGTAATACATCTCTTCAACCGTAGCTGTTGCTCATGAAACTAACTCTGGCTTACGCACTGAGAGTTCTGGATCTGGATCAACTGTAGACTGCGCCCGTTCTTTCGTAATAGGGAATCCTTTACGTGCCATCCGAGTTATCCAGCGAACAATTAAGTCCTCTTCCGCGGCAGTCAATGCAGTTTGTTTACCTTTTCGTGGTTTTCCTGACCACTTGCTGCTTGCACGGAACATTACGGTGGATCGTGGAACATTGAAGCGCCTGCAAGCTTCTCTAGTCGAAACACCACTTTTTATTGCTTGAAGACACTCAGTAACAGCTGCTTCAATATATTTTTTACCATTTGCCGGCGTTTTTCTCAATTTAGCAGCAGTTTAAGACAATAATACAATCATAACAAATTTATGGTAACTATGGTAACTATGATTCGCGGCGTTATTTGGATGATAGCTCTTGTTCGAAATGAAGCATGCCGGAATAAGGATAACAGTATTATTTCCACCCTTAATTGGGCCAATATGTTTTTCAATATTTTAGGTGTTTTTCTAGTGACATTTATAGCTTATCATTCAAAGACACTATTATCCTACCCGTTCATCGAAAATCTGATTATTTTCGCTCGGGAAGAGTGATGCAGCTGTTATTAAAAGACATTTTTGCAGCTTTAATGAAGTATATTATAGTAAACGTCTGTTGCAACATTTCTAATGAAGAACATTATTGAAGCAGATCTACCCTATACTTGAAATTTCTAACGATGAAAATATTCTAAGCATTTAGAGAGCAGAATGATCTTCAACATGCAATATAGTTTGTGCCAATTATGTATGCGGTTGCTGAGTAATAAGAGTTTGAATGTCATTTTTCGATAAATAACTGATTTCTCTCCGCGGGGATAGGGTTAAGGGCAGAAGAGGAAACGGAGTATTGTGCTTGCTTCAGGATGAGGAAACTGAAGTTCAAGACGTAGAGTGGATTAATGCAAAGGATATTGATGCACGAGAGACAACTGAGGTAAATGAGTTTCCTGATGGTTTGGGCGACAATGAGATCCATCCTGCACATATGTGGGTGAAAAATGAGCTTACCGTCAATGATGAATAATGTTCTTACTCATCTTTATTGATTTCAAAATGTAACTGTTTTGTTTTGATGGCTTATGTCAAAACACTGGGTGTTGGTAGTTGAAGTCATCTGGTGGGAGATTGTGATGCAGGATGCCGTAAGATGCGATAAATATCTATATATGCTGGTAGCAAGATCTTACTAGGGAAGAGGGGAGTATCAAAAAATCTTACAATGTCTTACAAGGGAGGAAAGGGGGCTTGGAAAAAATGAAAAAATATGCTTACGTAGTTATTGAACGGCCCTAATACAACGGTCAGGTTCATTTCATTCTGCTCTTCTCATACAAAGACTTGTCATTTCTCCTCGGAGAATCAATAGCCTGTAGGAGAATATCATTCACTGCGAAAACAACTGCTCTCACACTGGTGAGCAAATCGACGCACTTCCTTGAAGAGATCAGTGAAAAACCGCGGTAGAATCTGGAATATCTCTTCAGCAAGATAATAAACTATTGTGGGTTTTCTCCCACGAAAGAATATTACTCACAATAACCAAACAACAAAACTCACTGCCATCTTTTCACTGTGTGAACATATTAAATGAAGGTTAAGCATATATTAAATGAGGGGAGCATTTGGGTAGAAAGGTAAATTGCGTTGTTTGCTTTGCATCTCGAGACTGAAAAAAAATCCAGCCGCCCGTTACGCATGTTTGCTCTTCGAATATTATCTCAGCAGTGCGTACCGCGTTGAACTTCTGTGTATACTCACTAGATTGATTCACCACTCTTGTTCTGCTCAGCTATGGTGTAAGCAGCAAGTGTATTAAGTTTTCTGCAAGCAGCAGAAACACAGCATAAAGCGCAGGACGAAAGTGTGGTGCGAAAAACTGCTATACGTATCGCCTTTGCTGTGCAAGAAGTGAATATTCACTCTGCTCTTTCCTCATATTGAAGAGAATAACTAACCTGCTCACACAGGTGCAGATTTCCTCCCGTGGCACTCCAGACCCATATGTTTGAAAACACCACTGTGTTTGCTTTGACTTATTAGACCGACTGAGGCTGCTCACTACTCATCTTATCACAACCACAATGTTTACAGCCAGAAAACGACAAAAACAACAGAACCGCTCCTACATTCATCACAAAACTTATACTCATTTCAACGCTCTTATTCGTCTAATTTACCATCAAATTTTACTATTTTTTTTTAAAATAAAAATAATTTTAATTTTACCTCTTGATTGATTCGAGTGATCGGTAGTTTTACTTCCGAAACAATATTGAAAATTTGACTGGTTTTAAGGGCAAATGGGATGAAATGAACAGGAGCGATTTCCCTGTTACGTTGAGAGCAGCGTAGCGGAAAATGATTGCACGAGCATTGAAAAGGCTAACATCGGGTTTTTAGATTGTTGCGAGTTTTCTGATATCGCACAGAACAAAATGAGTTTTTTCATGGTTTAAACGACGGAGTTTGGGGAGAAACAATTTTAAAAATGGAAAAAAATTATTACATGCAGTTCTGTAAATCCGTTTGGCTTCCGTGAAGCGATGAGTTTGGGTTTTTTTCGCCTCGGCTTGCATTCGCATGCAAAAAAGCAAATGTTTGTGGTTTCTCTAGCACAGTTTGCAGATCATGATGTGATTTTTAGAAGCACATGAAGCCTTTGAAATCATTAACCCATTCCTGGCGAAGAAAAATCAAATTTTACCTCGAAAAATGACCTTTAAACTCTATTACTCAGCAACTACATGCACAATTGACACAAACTGTATTGCATATTGTAGACCGAGCTGTTCTCTAACCGTATTAAATAGTTTCGTTGCTCAAAACTGCAAGTATAATCGTAAAGCTACAATCAATTGACATCTAGGTGATGATGGGTTAACGTTTGCACTTGGGGTTGGTGAGTCTGTCAGCTACCACATATTTGACGTATCATTTTTCCTTTAATCCTTATTTTTTCTTTACTCTTCATGCGCACGATGACCAATCTAATACACGTACACCGGATGTATTGGAGATGGAAGAAACATAATTTCCTTATCTTCAGTTAAGAAATGTTATTGCTTTTTATGTAACAAATTTACTACAATAGGAGGAATTTATCGTTATATTTTTCATTCCAATATAACAAGTTTTATTACAAAAGTTCAAACCATTGGACAACGTAATTGTATTCCCCTAACAAAACAAATAAGTTAAATTTTGTGGGTGTAGGATCTTGGGACCTTCATCATCCCAGTGCGCGATCAAATTCGATCTGCTGTTTTGTAGACCAAACGAAAAACATCATCATCATAACTAACGCTGCATTCCTTTCTAATTATTTTCCCAACTATTATGCTTCCAGGTACGACGCTAAGGCGACGTTTGAACCGACATGGCGTACGGATCTCTGCATCACGGAAAATCTGATGGAAAACATCACACGCTGCATTTGTCCGCTGTCAGGCACATTTGTGGTTCTGCTAGCAAAGAAAAACTACAACGTAAGTACCATTCGTAGAGCTTTGAGTCGCTAATAGAATTGCTTAATTTAAATTTGCAACTTAAATTAATTGTGTCATTAGAACAACAGAAAATTGTTTTACCAAAAGCTTAACAAATCGAATGAGTGCGGCAATTTTTTTCGTAAAACACCCATAATGTCTCCTATTTTTGAGCAACCTACCGCATCCTTCGTCATCCCATAGTAAAAAAAATCGTTGAAAGCTTGCCACTCTCACGGGTGTAAACCGATTTGGAATGTGTCTGATTTTTTACTAGTGCATATCTTCCAACGTATGTTCACTGCTTCTACTGCTATCAGCCAAAAGATTCGCAAGTCGACCTGGCTGACGATGGTTTTACTGACTCATGGTGGTCAAAGTTGAGTTACAAAGTGCTCTCATCCGGCACTTGAAACGTGGTTGGAAAGCTCTTGATGGCTTTGAGTTTCTTCCGATGACGAGACCGAGCCTGCTGCTTCTATTTCTGCTCTTACTGTGAAACATTTTTCGTGCTGTCTCGTTTGCTGCTAGATAAAGATCTGAACCGATGTACAGAAGGGAAGGGTGGGATGGGTACTTAGTTGGGTTTGAAATCATAGTACATTATTCTAATAACTTTATCATGTCCACAAAACAAGATGTTAAGTACAATGCGACACCATCAACTGCTACAGTTTACGAGTGGGGATAAAACATACCTATGATAGGTAGATGCTTTGTGGACAATTTTAACAGCGTCCAGTATCGTGTTGTTTACAACGATTTCTTTTCAGCTCCATCACTCAATGCCGGTCAAAGTTATATCCCTGATGGGAGCGAAACTTTCCCTTCTATCAATTCAATTCCCTCGGACAGGGCACCGGCAAATGCACAACACCATCGGAAAATGAAATCCTGTCCGAGCTGTTTCGTTATACTTTCCCACGCGAGCTTGGTTCGCAACACACCAACAGCATTCAACAAATGTGGCAGCCAAGAAAACCAAACGAAAATATCTCACCACACAAAGTAATAAATTACTGTTTAATTCTCTTTAATGGTACTAAAGAACCCATTTGCAGTACATTTCTGCACCCGAGATAAAATGGAAACGCTTGGGGCTCTAACGGGACATGATGGCTGTGAGGCAGGCAACTCTTCTGATTTGAAGTGCTATTTGATTTACTCATATACATGCCACACACGCAAAATGGTTTGCCAGCGAAGTTAATTTTGTTGCTGTTTGCGTAGATTGATGACAGCATACTATCAGAGTGAAAGGCAAGGGTTTAGAAAAACTATTAATATTATTAAAGTTCGAAAGGGAAATTGATTGTGACATTTAACAACGTCGTTAATTATACTTTACGATCTCGATTGAAAATGTCCCGTTCCGTTCGGACAAACTCGATCAAACCGCAATTACAAAGTGTTTACAATGTTACCACAGCCCATTAAAGGAACCAAATTGAATTGGCTTCTGGTCTGGTAGAATGATTGTACTTGTGGTAAACCGAGCGAGAGCTTCCTCCGAAGTGATAAATTAGGTGGAAAGTGGAGTTTAACAATCATGCTTTTCCGAAAATCATTGTTATTCCACCAATACTGGCAGCAGAAAAAAACATCGTAGATGTCAAGGTTGATGAATGACATCAATAAAAAGTCCATAAATCACAAGAAGCCGAGAGTAGCACAATTTTTAAACATCAATAGTGGGGTATCTAAATCAGTATCTGGAAAATTTGGTTGAGTGTTGCTTTTTTGTGAAAAATGGTAATGAAAATTTTTGTTGTTCTTTGCATTTTCTCCGGGAATGTTGTACTTCTACCTACGACTTCCTTTCAAAAACATATATCTTTGGTGACTCACACTTAGCATAAATCACAGTGAGGCTACAATGAGCAAATTTATCTCCACGCTACTTAACCATTTTTGTTTGGTTCTGACAGAAATCGCGAGTCTTGTCATCTCGAAAGTCTGCGGCATACGTTATAGCTTCAGACAAATAAATCTATTGCTCCGTGATGCTTCATCCCACAAGATAAACGGGGCCGACCAAATGGCGACACAAGCCTAAGCGATGGTGAAAATAAAAATCAAATAAGCGCCACTAAATTTGAGACACCCATGTTGTACAAATGCCTACCAACAGTCTTCGGTGGTCGCTAGTTACGCTCGCTGCAGTCGGCTGTCGGTAGTGGTATGTTAAACGGCAGACCCCAGAACGGCCAACAAATTTTACGACTCTTGCTGTCATAAATCCTTTCTGCTGTCTCGAAGCTGCTAGCGTTCTGGCACAGCAAACGCGCGTGGTCGGTCGTTCCGCCTGACACTGGTCCTTGGACTTTCGTATGAGTTACAATTTAATTGCCGCGTCTAAAGTTCGTTTTTTATGCTCATTCGGTGGCTTCCAGACCATAGCAATGGCCGGTGGTGACTTATGTTGATCGGTGTTGTTTGCATTTCGAGTGGACAACGTTTTGACAGTAGACTCGCCCTCGCACTTCAGATCGATCTGGCTAATAGATTGGAGGAAACATAATTGTTACTGCTCTGCGTTTGATGGTTGCTCATTTTGTGAGTAAGTTAATTAAACGGATATTATGGTTATAGATCATAAAAAATAGCAATCTGGTAGAATGTCGCATTTTCATTTTCAAAGTTCTAAAAAAATCATGCGTAGAGCATTTCATGGTGCAAAGTCACAGTCTCTGAATCGAATGAAATATTACTGATATTTTGATTGCCACACAATATTACATTTTCCATAATAGTATAGTTTTTCTTGAGGAGTAACTGTTTCGAGAAAAAAAAAAAGAATGAAGGAGTTTCCTGGAAATGAAAAGCGGAAACAGTGTATAGTATTTTTTATTTATTCAAGAAACGTTTCTCACGCATCAATTCCATTACTGCAAATACATCTCAAATTGAGAATTCTTTCATATCGTAGTAAACCTGAGTAGCTTAAGTTTTAACAAGAAGGGCTCTTAAGGGTACAGAAAAATTAAAACATTTCACTTTGACTGTGCCTGACGGTATCCCAGTCATAATTCTGAAGACATGTGCCGTCGCACTTTATGTTATAGAAAAAGGCAACAGGCACGATAAAATGAACTTTCGTGGAATAAGTTCTCTATCAGCTGGCTATTCGAGATTCTAGTCAGCAACGTCCTGCTTCTAGAGTTTAAGCCACATATTTCAAAATATCAACATGGTAAATCGACAACAACAAACGTTCTTCAGTTAATATCGAATTACATTAAAAACATAAAAATCAGAATACAAGTCGATACTAATTATATCGATCTGAAAGGAGCATTAGGCACTGTTGATTACACTGTTCTTTTGACTGAGATTGAAGTTCTTGGTGCATCACATCATTTCACCAAGTAGCGAAAATCATAACTCGTAGACCGCAGACTTTACATAAAACTGGGTAACTCCGAGTCAGATAGTTTTATTAACTTATCGGATGTACCTCAAGGGAGTAACCTTGAACCACTGTTATTGACAATTTATTTTAAAGAATGTTTGCAACGTCATTCCGTTTCTAAAAAAAGTACGTTTTCTAACAACTATAGTATATCTAGCGAAATCCTCGAGAGAGCCTCAGTAATAAATAGTTCAGGTATACTGCTTGACTTGCAACTATTTTTCAAGAATCATTGGACATGTAAACAAGAACCTAACTGCACTGCAATCTTCTTACCTTTTGCTCTTGTAACCCGATCAATAAGAAAAAACAAAAATATAACGGAAGCTGTTAGTTTGTTACGGGAAAAACCTTACAGGCTGTGTTTTCAATTTGTTTAGGTGTTGAAATTAACTGAAATTATAACGGAAATTATTCTACTAGTATCAAACACATATCAAAATTTGTTACTAATGTATCAGCTTTCTAACAAAATAAGATAGTATATTGAACAATATAATAACAAACATTGTTAGAAACAACAGGTTTTGATAAAAACGAAAAATTAGTTAGACTTGTTTCAGAACTACTTCATTTCAGGTGTTGTTATTATAACTCATTCAGATTCAATTTTGTTATCAAAATTATATGGAAAAATGCAAAATTGTATCAAAATATGTTATTTGTATCTCGCGTTGATAGAATTTTGTAATTTTTTAGATATGTTCTTCTGATCGGGAAGAGCTTCACCACATCGCGTTTCTTCCAGAACTGAGACGGCACTTACGTCAAATTTTTGAATATCGTCTCTTTAAGATCTGGAGTAACAGGCTTCCTGTCAAGCAGTTCAATTCCGCAGTTTTTTAACGGATATTTGCTGGTCTATTTTTGCTGATGTCTTGCATCAGTTGAATAAACAACCTCGGGAATTCACCCTTCGGCAAAGCTGCAACGAATTTGCGAGGACCGCCCGCGCACTTGAATTAGTGCAGTGCAGGTATCTATGACCTGCAGCGTCAGATGCGATGCAAGATTATCGCCAATCAGAATTCGCTTTTCGTTTTTTTTTTTCAGATATGGGACTGCAATTGTAGCCAGTCAGTCTAGAAACGAAGAACTTTCAAACTATCCAGGTTTAGATCTGTTATATCTGGTGTTCTTCGGCCCTCTCTGAATCCATAAACTACACAACGAAGGATATCGGTATTGTTCATGTGAACAAAGTTCAGAGTGCTTGCATTCTCGTTAAGTGATGACTTGCTTTTTACTTGGCTTCTCACTCAACTCGTTCTATCGAAATCGAAGTTTATAATGTTGGACAATGGTACGCCTTAAAGCTCGATTGATAATTGGTTAAAGTATTTGCCAATGTCTTCACAGGGAAGGAGAGCGATTCCTTCTTTTGAAATTGTAGCACATTCGGATTGATAGATTCTTCTTATGCTTCATGATACAAGAAGACACGAAATCCCTGCGGGTAGATTTTTGTTAGACTACGTTAGACTGCCCAGGTAATATTTAACTGGGAAACGAAACGTCCTTGAATCGATAGGACATCGCCAATTGGATAAAACTTTAAGTCTATCAACCAACATTAGCTCCTCTACAGTATTTTTCAACTGCTTCCCAGAACATCAACCTTTTGCTGTTCACATCGTTCACGGCTTGTTTGAGTACACCCAACGCAAACGTGGAACATTTTATTACTTTAGGGCAATTTTTTATTACTTTTTGTGTCTTATGACTGCGCATTATACACAAAAAGTAATAAAAATTATGACGGCCAAACGCTTGAATGTGTTTCTGCAGGAGAACATACAGTCAAGCACCGCAATGCATGTGTTAGTAAGACTTCACTAGCTGCATTTGTATTGATGCAACGATCTGGTTCATTTTTGTCCCCTTCATCCACACATAATGAGAATCTCAACCGTCAACCTCAAATATCTAATTAGAAACACTTTCGTTTCGTCCCACAGTGTTTACTTGAAATGGAAATATGTAATACTGTCTGACCAGAGTTGCCGAAGTAGCGAATATTGTTCTGGATGGACACAAGTTTTGTATTTTCAAACAAGTCCAAATGAGTTTCCATGAACCAATGATTATGTGCTGTAGAAGTTTATCAGTTTACAGATCGTGATGTCATTTTAAGGCGCATTTCAAGTCTTTGAAATCATCAACGTTTGCATACTCTATGACGGGGAAAATGCTGCTTGGCAGCTCTTGTCATTTTTTTTCGCTACTCCGTATGCATACAACGAGCGAACTAATACACGCACACCGGATGAATTGGAGATTGAAGAAACTTGTAAAGCCAGGCAACTTGTCTGCCAGGCTGAACGCCAACACAAGTGATGGGGCGAGATTTTTGCCGTAGGTTAACGAACAGCCTTACTTACGGCTGTTTATTTACCTACGGCAAGAATCTCGCCCGATCGCTCGCGTTGGCATTCAGCCTAGCAGAGGCCTAAAATGTGCAACATATGCGACTGTGTGTGATTTTTTTTGACTTGAGACGGAAAGGGAGCATATTTCGACAGAAAAAAATTTGCATGTGGTTATAACGACCATTATTGGATAGTCGTACTCCCGTAGCACGTGCTAAATATATGACAGTATGTGTTGTTACTTGACTGGGGAACAATTTTATTGCCTTTTAAGTTATGGATTTGTTACCTAAAAGGCAATGTTGCGCTATTGCTTTTAAAGTAATAAGGCAAAGTTTTGCGTGTATGAAATCGCGTAAATAAAAACTAGTATAAAAATCCGCCTGATAAACCTGAGAGTTTTCTCTCATTACGCTTCAATCAAACTGACTCGTTACTAACGCTACTCTCAGATCTTTTGGTTTTCCTTTAATAAATATGTGTGTGGTTTAGCCACTCTATTGACTGGCAGTGTAAATTCGAGTGAGATGATAGAAATGGCGATTATTTTGAGCAAATGAAAAAAAAATCGGCTTCATATAGAAATATCCTGCAACAATCTTTTCCAACAATAAAAGAGAGATTATCTATTAATTTTTGCTGTTAATTACACTACTTTCAGTTAGATGATTTATTCCAGCATTGAAAATATTTTAAACGAGTAAGTAGAATGGTGAATAAAAGTAATTGAGTTTTTTTTTATGAACTAATGTTTATTTGGGCCTAACCGCGAAGCATAACGGGAGTAATTGACTTATTAAATGCCCTAACATTTTCAGGGCGCGTGCTTTTTACGTGAGCAAAATCATCAGTTTCACCATGGCTTTGAATTTCCATGTCAAAATGATGTATAAGCACAAAGAACCACTCACATTTATATGACATGGACATGCTGGTTAAATTTTGAGACATGTAGCTAGTAAAAGCCAGACAAATATGCTTGGGAAATTTGTTGAATCGAAACTTTAATTTGACCAAGAAAAGTTTCATGATATGCATCTATTTCACTGCGATAGATATGCTACAAATCATGTTACCTAATGGTAGAACAGAAACATCATTAGTAACAAATAGACTGGTTGCATATAGACTTCAAATTCGCGCTTTTCAGGTTACATAGTAGTAATGATGTTTGTTGCAGAGGCCGCACATGATTTTTCTAATTTGTCGCATAATGCTTACTGATACTTAGATGTAATAAAATATGTTGCTTGGGTGTATTAAATGGTGCTTACATAAACAGCTACTTAAACTGGAGGTTACAGCAGATTTTTTTCAAATGTTACTAGAATGCTCACAGTTCAACATTAGAAATCTTGTCAGAGTTTGCACTGGATGAGGAAAAACTGTTGAAATAGCTCATGACAAATGTTCTCGACAAACAAAACCGGTTTTAAGTTGTGATAAATCAATATTCATCCCAACACTAAATCAAAGGGCAGAGCGGTATAAAATATTAGTGCTGGGACTTTTAATCGGATATATTCGTGATCCGGGTATCCGAAGCTCGGATCACGGATGGGTAAACGAATATTATCCGAATGTACGGATATCCGGATACAGATAATCGAACAGTCGGATATCCGGATATTTATTATTCGAATATTTGTATTTTTATCTGACTTTTGAGCTCTCGATAAATGGTTTTTTTCGCAAACCCCCACTCCTCGTAGCTAATTATTTACATTATTCTCATTAAACTATGTTCGGATACAAAATACGGATATACGGACACCCAACTATCCGCAAATCCGGATATCCAGCCTGTTGAGGGCAATTCTTAAATTTGAAATAGCTAACTCATACAATGATATCCATTGAAAACTGATTTTTCTGCTACTTTACGTACAAAGTTTTCATGTCAAATATATTTGGGGCCATCCACATACCACGTGGACAGATTTTTTACGATTTTGACCCCCCCCCCTTCCCCTCCGTGGACAACTGCCCATATAAATTCTAAAGAAATTGTATGGACCGTGGACATTAGCCAATCCCCCCTCCCCTCCCCCAAAGCTGTCCACGTGGTATGATGATGGCCCTTTTTGCATTTTGTGGATGATTTCACATAGAACTTTTATTTATTAACCATGTCATAATATTTATTTTTTCTCAAATTATTAATTTCTCAATCAAATAGTTAAAATTCCGTTATAAATTTTAAGCCTGACTTAATGAAATATAATTCCTTTTTATGTTAACAAAGTTAACACTCACTTCCCATCATTTTCTTTACTACAATTTTAAAATTAGGCTACATTTCAGTGAAATCGTTACATTGAATGTAATATATAAGTAAAAAAAATAAACAATCATAGCAGTAGAAATAGATTTTTGCTTCACATATACTCTTTCCATCTAACAGAGGTTTTATGTTCTTTTAATCTTTTTCTCTTCGGCACCCTATCTCAAATGGGCTTTCCTGATCATCATACATCGAACGATTGCGACTGTGGCTGGGATGATGAAAAAAAACCTCCTGCGGCAAATCGCAAACTACTTCCACCCGGACAAAAACATATCGACGGAACCTTTCCAACCGCAGGCCTCCGTTGTTAAAACGTCAGCCCGGCCGATCCTGGTGGTGGTAAGCTGCGGATGCTGCTTCCTACAGTCGTGTATTGCGTTCGCCATCATGCTGCCGATCCTGTACCAGCGGAGATGCTGTGTAACTTTTTTAAAAATGCAGTTCTGCTCCGCTACATCGTTGGCGATGGCAATTTTCATCCTGGGACTGCTTCAACTTTTCCCGCAAGTAAGTTTTGATCTCCCTTCGCTTTCCTAACACTATCTTACATATGTATGAACAATATAGCACGGTGAAAATATTAGTGTAAAAATCCAGATACCTGCCTTAACACAATTTTTCTACGCCCTTTTTTTCAAATTTGATCTATTTCTAGGTTAGCTATGAATATTTTTTATAGCATTATACACTAAAATCTATTTGGAACTGATCAACACTACCAGGTTTTTTCACCCTGTTTGACATTGGACCCTATTGACGTGACTAAACCCAGTTTGTCATTAGGCTGTCGCTCTATTCAAAAATACCAACACCAAGATAGCTTTTACAACTGTGCACTTCATACAGCTCTGGTGACAATACTTTCCGCATTGGCTGTAGCACGAGAGACCCCAGACCAAGGCTTGGGATTAATGGCTCTATAGTCTACGTCGTCAAAGTCAACGGCTTCCCCAGTTTAACGTTGTTGTTCAGCGTCCATGTAGCGAGAAAAGTGTTCACATCCTACGTAAGGACGAGCTTGTTCTCGTCTACTTTGGGGTCGCAAGTGTAGTTGTCATTCCTGGGAGCTGGCAATAACAATAACGATGATAACAAACTTTCTATTTATTTATAAGCTTCATATTAAACAGCTGGCGCAAACGATAGAAACCGCAGCCCGACAACATCACATCATACTGTTGTTGGTTTACACCAATGATGGCAAACATTAGCTGCAACGACTATTCCACTGGCAATATTTTTGTCTAGTTGTGTTCTGTGGTTTCGGAAAAGCATGCTTAATGGCTTAAAGCCAACGAAGAGTATTGCGTATGATTGCATGCTATTATCGTGTCAAACACTAGAAAAACAAATGTTCTGTGTATTACCGAACTAGAAAATTATTCGTTTTCATTCAAATTAAATACTTAACCTAATTAAATAATTAGGCTTATTATCAAACCAACGAACAAAAAAAATTGTGTGAGATGGAAATTTAAAAATGCTGAACAGTTGTTCTACAGTTTCGACAGGATTTAAAAAAAAGAGTTTCTGCAACAAAACAAAAGTTCTAGCAACTATTGACACACAACAAAAGTATGAGAGCACTCATGCAGTGCATACAAGTGGTTTACCAGTAAATTTATACGAATCCCGCAGTGCAGTGAAACCATCCAATCAAATATTTACAACAGGAGAGTTCGCTATCTAGTGCGGATGTTTTTAATTGTAGCCCTCCATCAAAATCATATAGCATGTCACGCAACTATGTACCTTTTTTCATGCGACATGGAAAACACTGATAGTGCCGAGCAACACCTGTTACTTCGAACGTAAACCACAAATTATTCGTTTCGCAGCGTGTTCCTTCACAGAATGATCTGCAAATTTACAAAAATGATGAACATTTTCGAAGAGAATGAAGCTTTGCACACTTAGGTTCAGCGAAGTGAATATTTCCTGCGGGTGGAAAAGATTTTAGTACCAAAGATTTTTTCCTGAACATATGTTACGCTATATATGTAGGTATACGCCATTGGCCCCAAGCACGAAAATTTTCTAAGACCCAGAAAGTTGATTTTTTAGGAAATTTTTTTTCAAGTTAACACCAAATTTTGATTTTTCATGCATTTCTAAAACAAATGGCATCTGAAAAAAACTTCGATTTCGACAACTTCTTGTGCTTTTTTCATTGATATTTTTCGTGAAACTTTGACCGCTTTGAGGCACGTGTTCCCGATGTCCGATCGAGCTGAAATTTGGCATGGGACTCTATTCGAGAAGACGAAACTTTTGAGCCCTACCGCTAAACGATATTCGAAGGTCAATTTATTTCATACATCTCATTGGCACTTTAATATACATCTAACGAACAAACCCGATCAAATCAGTTCAGTAGGCTGAAGTTCGTGACCTCCGGTTGTATAGAAAACTGTATTCGAAACGATATAAAAGCCAAGATTTATTGATAAAATACTACAAAGTATTCGGCCCTAGAGGTCATATGAAAAGGTAACGGAAGATTGAACAATGTCATTGAGTGCTTTTTAGTTACAAAGTTTCAGTGTTGACCTCGACTAGCGCGTTTTCGTAGGTTAATATCTTAATGAAACCAAGCCATTTGTCCAGTGACTTGCGCATATTTATTGTCAGGCTTGCCGTAAGTTCTTTCTCCTAGAATGGAGTATCATTCTACAACACCCGAATGAATTTTATTTGAACTTTTCGATATTGTGTCTGTCGCAGGTGTTAAAAGAGCATCAGAATTTCACTAGCTTGAAAATCAACAACAAACAGCTCTAGTGCAAAAGTATTATACTAGTGTAGCTACACCGCTCTCAAACAGCGCATATTTGTACAGATGAATTCTTGATGATCAATTTTAAAAATAAAATGAAATATATCCTCAG
Organism: Wyeomyia smithii; assembly: GCF_029784165.1. NCBI lineage: Eukaryota > Metazoa > Arthropoda > Insecta > Diptera > Culicidae > Wyeomyia > Wyeomyia smithii. The sequence continues at coordinate 87,066,896 of NC_073696.1, read as the reverse complement.
TTGATTTCAAAACTGGCAAACAGAAGATTTTTATAGTTTTATGTCATTGGCTCCGCCCACAGTACAGTGCTGTTGCCTGTACCAGCACACTGGTAAACACAAGTTTTACCCTAAGCTCAAACTGAAAAAATATTGATTATAGCTTTTTAACAATTCCACATTGGTCGGAAAATTAAGATTTGCAGCCTAAATTAATTTTTTGGTGTCAAATGTTGTAGGGACGAGAGGCTGTCCATAAACCATGTGAACATGGAAAAAACTCTTTTTTTAAACAACAATAAAGCTCGTCAGAGTATACAAACGAATAACCATACCAGTTTTACTTTTTCCCAATGTGTTTTAGACCAAATAGGTACGATATACAAACAATTTCGTTGATAAAGCATAAAGTTCACAAAAATTCAAAACTTACAGAAAAAAGGGCAACTTCCAATCATTTAAAATTATCAAAAATTAGGGTTACCCAAATTCTCAATGAAATCAAATATCTAACTTTTTCAAACTTTGTAGATAGAAGAGAAAAAAAATCTACAATGTTATAGATTCGTTAGTTTTAAGCAACTTTACAGAAAAAAAGCTTTTCTCTATCTTTGAAAATAACCGATTCAGATTGAAAAAACACATTTTTCGCTCTAACTTTTTATTTAAATTTCCACATTAAAATTATCTCCGAACAACTTTTTAGGGCAGATATGAAAAATATCTCTTGACCTCAATTTGAAGGGCACATTTGACTCTACATATGGCGAAAGTTTTAAAAATATATATTTTATTTTATATATGAGTAAATTTAGTTTGAAAACGTTACAAAAAATTCAATAATTTTATATATTGACAATGTAGAAGCACACAGATTTATTTTTGTAGTATTTTCTCTTAAAACTGAACAAAATACCTTTGATTCGACGCAAAGGATTGAAAAGAGGTTCCTTCGTGTACGGGTTTGATTATCTTTGATTTCGATTTATTTCGAAATCCCAAAGAAACCTTCGATTAAACAACACTACGGTAGTTGTGTGTTGCATATTCCCGAAGTGCGTCTGGAGGAAAAATCTGTTCGCACTGATGTTGACTTGTGGCATAATTGAGTATAAAACTCTGCTGTGATGTTAAGCTTCAACCATCTCTTTTAAGACCTTGCATTCTTTTAATGAAGTGTTGTGGATTTTCTAAAACGGATTAAGCATTGTTAGTAGAACATACCGACTACTTTTTCAGTTCGAGTTATTTTCATATCTACCACTGGTTATGCAAAGAATCATCGAATTGTGGTGAATATCGAACTACTGCACATTTGCAGCGGCGTTTTATTACAATTGCAGTTTGATAAAAAAAAAAAAACATTTTCTAGGCTCAAATACATGTAATAGCTGGAGCTTGAGTTGCACATTTCGTAGTTGCTCCTCCGTGATCGTTCTGAGCTAGTGAAGTTGCACAAGGAACCACGTTTATGGCAACTTGGGATTACTTTGTCATTTTCAGTGAACAACAATTCAGAAGCTACCGCTTTGTATGGATCTCGCGGAAACGCACTCCGCCATCGAAAAGAAATGGCTGCGCCCATGAATTATCGCTTTATAACCCACATCTCCGCTGCCGGATATGATTAATAGTGGTAACCAAAATTTCTCGTAGCTTCCACGGTTTTTAACATTGGCGTCACTTTCACCGGTAGTATGAAACCACCTAATTTTGTACCACCTTTTCCTCCACCCTGTGCACTCAATGAAATTACAAATACGCGACGGAAAGACTAAATAAGTAAAATGGGATCGACATATTGCACTTTCCTCAACCATATACGACTTAACAACAACCGATGATAATATCGCTTAATAAATCGGCCCGGAGCAATTGAAAAAACGAACCACACAGGCCGAGTGCTCGCACCAAACCCTATTAAGATCAAATACATGTAATAGCCTTGAAAAGGCCGATCAATGCAATTGCAAATTTGATTTAATTATCGCATAATTGCGTCATGGTCAGACCGCTTCCGATAAGCACTGACATAATTGTATAACACATGAGTTCAATGAATAATAATTTACATGTTCCTATGTTAACCATGCGGTCGTGTCTCTATCCTTCTGCTATTTAGCGTAGGGGTTCATGGGATAAAATGCACCAGTTAACGAAGTCATCTGTTTATATAGAATTGAAGTACAAAGTTTTGTTACATTCCATAAGTAATATCAATCATTGAAAATTTCCAACTAACAATTGAGAACAGTAAGCTTCTCAAGCTTTTAGTCATTATTTCAAAGAATACCATAGTTAGACAACATACCTTATGCTGTGGGGAAAAACATACCCTTTGTAAACAATGCAAGTGTTTTGGTGTATACTGATATAATTTTGTCGTAAATGTGAATTCCGCACACTGTGCCGTTCAATATAGCTTGGCACAATCTCACCCCAAAAGGGCTCGAAAAGTGTACAGTTTGGAGAAACATTATTTTCTGAGCCGGCACAGATTCAATGCATAATATTTCCTCAACACATTGGAGACGACATCCTAACGTACCAACTGAGCAGTAAGTTGATGTGATTTCTTGATCGGGTTGGTTTTCCTGGGACATTTTTGGATAACGTTATTTGCGCATGTTTTTCACCCTGTACTTTGAAACATTCTTGAAGCGAAACAGTTCACTGATATTATCTATATTCCTTTTTAAGTTGTGAATAAATATGTCATGTTTCATAAAGTATTGAATTTGAGGTATTAGGTTTTGGAAATCGCAAGTAATTTAACATACAAACATTTCCCGTTTTGGCTCAATCTCACCCCCGTGGCTTAATCTCACCCCGGCAGACGGTATATTCTTGTGTAAGCTGAGAGATAAAACCAATGTTGTATACTGATCAAAATATAAAAAAAACCTTATTTATTCGTTCAAACTCGCATCCGATGCAAATACATTATAGAATATGCATAATACACATGTTATTAAGTTAGTGTAAGAATTCATAAAAGTCGTCAATCAAGGCAAAATGCACCCTTACTGGGGTAAAATGCACTGTAACAAAGGGACATGAAGCACCATGCAAATAAGGCAAAATGCACCCCGTCCACGAGGCAGAATGCACCACAATATTGGGACAGTATGTCATACTGTGTCATCTAATATATAATGGCAAAATGGTTTCCTTTGGAATTCCATACACTCGAGCGGCACGATTTTTGGAAACACCGCTTTTGATTGCCCCTAGCACCGATCGCAGCTGTCGAACGATACATGGCCGCCGATTGGACTTCCGGACAATGCTGGACACGAGTTGAAATGTAAGCAAAAAGTTCGTTTACAAAGAGTCCTTTGCCCCGAACTACGAGAAGCGTTATGCCCCTAACGTAACAAGAGAAGGTTTCTGGTCATATAACGGTAATTCTCATTGAAACATACCGATATTTCATCAGAAATATGTTGCTCTACATATATTCGATGCAATAACACTTATCGCTGGTGGAAAACAACATTTGGAGAGCAGCCACCTAATTCAGCTGAGAAAAAAATAGACCGTATGCAACGAAAACGTTTTTGTATCAATTTTCATTTTCTGACATTGTAGTGCTGCCAAATTGACAAGGTGACTGTAGAAAACATAGGTTCAAATAATAGAATTATTATTTCGTTATTAAAATTTTTCTCCATGGTAAATCGGAGGGGGTGCATCTTGCCTCAACAGTGCTTTTACCCCAGGTTCCCCCAATGTGATGATACTTTATCTGGCTGAAACAGTGGCATGGTGTTTTTGAAGAAACAGAGTCAAAATTGTGTTTAAACATTCGTTCTATTACACATCTTGATTGATAGCTGAAGCACTGTGCTTGAACCATGATTTACACAAGAAGAACAAAAATATTGCAGGGAATCATACACGAAGAGATTTTCGCTTTTCCGAAAAATTTTCGCATCTCAAATGGTGAACTTATAGAATACGCTTGCACAATGTCTTGTTTCGATTCCATTTGAAACAGAACCATTGAGGTATGAACAAAACCAAAACTACTGTCATACAGAGAAGAGAGAACTTACATATACATACTCTCATTTCTCTCTTCAAGCGTGTTGGTTGGGAATAAGAGAACCTCAAAAAAATCCAAAGTTTTTGTTGTGATCCCTTAGAATATTACTCCTGAGCATGAAATTTTTTACCCTCGGAAAACACTCAGTATAATAATCAAAAGACGAAAGCCAGATATCTGGAGTCAAGAGTGAAAAATTGAAATTCAAAAGTTAATGGTTGAAAGTTAAAAATTTAAAATCAAGAGTCTAAAGCCAAAACGCAGAAATCATAAACCACAAATCAAAAATCAAAAAAATGAAACCAAAAGTCAATCAAGAGTCGTAGGTCAACAAAAGACAAAAATCAAAGATCAATAGTCAATAGTCAATAGTCAATAGTCAATCTCGAAAACCGAAAATCTAAATTCGATTATCAAAAATTAAAAGTGAGGTTGAAATTTTAAAGGCAATGGAAAAAAGTCAAGTATTATTCCCATTTTCGAAAACCACTATCGCTGCTCATATACCAGACATACCTTCAAAGTGGATCCAAATCATTAGCATGGCATGCGACTAGCGTCGACAAAAAAACTACGACTGCATTCACCGAGCGCAATTTCCAGCTTTTGTTTGACTTTTATTTCAGAAGTTCTTTCTTTCTTCCAGTAGAGCCGGCAGCCAATAGGACCGACTCCGACAAAGGAAATAGTGAAAAGTGAGCACAGACGTGCTGGAAAAAATGGCACATAAAAGAAGTCGGGAAATCTTACGCACGGTCTGCAATAAGAGATAAATTATACGCTTTAAACTAGTTAGGCCGTTAAGTGCGCACGTGACCAACCAAGAATCGGTTCACCGAAGCATATTGAAGTTCTAAAAAGAGAAAAATATTGAAACAATTAAACAGACCAGACCGCATTGAAAATATATTTACTCTGCATTTCAATTAGGCCTGAAGGCTCCCAGCAACAGATTGCTGCTCATGAAGAATTTGAGATGTTCTTAACGACAATCGCACGCGCTTGTTGTACTGCGAATGACCTTGAAAATAAATAAAGTATAAAAGTGCCAGCTTGAGCGCCGAAACCGACAAATCTTTGACACTTTATTTAGCCCCAACCACGACAAAACAATCACAATAACAAAAAATAAAAAGATTAGTCCAAACAACATGGCAATATTTTCATTCTTTGCTCCACGCGAAAGATTTTCGCCAGCCAGTTGCCAGAGATACGCTTGGGATGAGCGCAGCTTGTTGCTTGGCAGCAAAAAGAAAGCGCAAAATTTTCCAACAAGTATTTGAATAGTTGAAAGTGCCGGACTGTTGCAGACAGCAGGCACAGGCATGCTGAAAGTTTTTGATGAGCTTCCGAGTTTCCGAGCAGAAGTACCTACCTATTTGTTTCGCTTACTAAAATCGACAGCGCGAGCCAGTAGCAGAAGTTACAGCAGTGGAAAAAAAGTTATGTTGATAGAACAATTTTTATCACAAACAATAATTTATACGAATTTATTCTTCACAAATACAAATTTCTTTCAGAGGCATTGACCATTCTGTAAACAAATTGTTTTTCATTATTCCTTTGAAGCTGACTCCATATTCAGTGTTGACTGTTGAGTTTCACTACAACGTAAAATAATGAACAATTCATTGCCAGGAAAGTGCATCCGATAAAAACGATAGCAAATGCATCAAAGCCAAACCCAAATTGATTGCCCAATGCCGTAAATGATGTGCAGTTTATTTGATTACCCTTCCCAAAAAACAAACAAGGTCATCACCATCAAAGCACCGACGCTCATTAGTGGCTCTTTGCACCGCGAGTGTATTTAACTTTTCATTACGAACCGTTTAAACTTATTCATACTCAGAGGCAAATTTAAGTTCATATTTACTTCACTATTTTCAGTTGGGAAAGTTAGGAAATTAATTTGTTCTTTAAAAGTATATTACCCATAACGGTTAAAATTTACCGCATTCAATAAATACTCTACTTCTATATTTCTTGTGGTATTTGAATGAAATAATAAAACTGAAATGTTGCCTTACTATTTATCACACCACTTCCAGTAATTGTATTGCACCACATTGTACTTCTTAATAATGAAGAATTTATGGGCCAGTTTTCATATCGTTGATATAATCATCATAAAAATGATATAAATAAACTTTTTATATCAACACCCAATGCTACCAATTTTATACCATGGCATAAAAGCGATTTCCCAACAACAGAATATCGAAAAACTTCGTCTTTCTAATAGAGGATCGCAAGCAGACGAAGTCGCTCAGAATACACGATTAATGGTGAAGAATAGGGAGCAGCTTGTCATGAAAATTTCCGCCTCTCTACACTGATGTCATACATTTTTGTTATTTTCTCCTAACAAGGCATAACGATTGAAACAGTTTAAGGCCTTTTTCTCATTTCCTGGAATTCAGCTTTCATAAATTCGTACCTTTTATTGAAATATCTTTCAACTTTCATAGTTGTATCACAAAAAAATCCGAAACAAAAATTAAATGCATCGCTCAGTGTCCAAATATGAAAACCGTTTCATATTCCGCAGACTTTCAAATAGATTCGGCTGCTTTTTATTCGATCATTGGCCATAATACTACATTAGAATCTGGTTCATTTTTTTGTATCGTGGACTAAATAAATAAACACAATAATTTTGATTGAATTCCATCCAATCTGCAAATGCTAGCAATAGACTCGGTGCAGCAATTTCCGCTTCGCTACAACAAACTGGCTTATAAAAAGTTTGAATGTCATCGATCTTGTACAGAAAAATCTGTTGCCATTGTTTTTCCTTATTCAAATATCTATAATAAACATAAATTCCTCCCATCGTTTGTTGCGGTTTATCTGCCAACGTCCGTGTATGGATAGTTTTTGCTATATGATCCAGCACCGATTCACGAGCCAGCAGAAGCCATTGCGATGAGTTGTCAGGACAGGATAAATTCACACAAAGGCTCATTCAGATTAAATTGAATTGCCAAGTTGCTTTAAAGCACATTTCGAGAAGTCCACAGGTAGTTTCAACACATACTTTCTAAATACACGTTCTGACTTCTATACCCAGTTCACATTATCCTTCAGCTCACAACTAACAGAACCAAATGAGGGTAAGGTCACCGGCAAAGTTAGTTGCACTCACAGAATCCGCAAACCCGCACATCAACCGTGCCGCGGACAGCATCTGCCGACCCACGTTACCGTCCACGGCTTGAGAACCCCGACTAAAGCCTTCTAAAACCACAACGAACATTCGGTGCCTGCTGCAGCATACCGCTCTGATGTTTTATGCTGCAATAAAGCATTCATCCATTCACTGTGTTGCGTACGCAAACCGAATCCATGTTACCGTGAAATTGAAAGCATCCAACTGCCTGTCTGTCTGTGTTTTTTTTTCTGTTGCTCTACTCAATTGTACTGAGGTGGAAAACGTTTATGTAAATTCGGATGATCCTGGTGTTGCGTTATTTACCGGCAATGTGTTTGCAAGCGTTTACAGGCAAATTTGCAATGGCTCTGTGCGCAGTGAATCGCTGATGATGACGGTGGTAGGCACCGCACGAAACTCAACGCTTAATTAAACTTACAAACTTCAAAAGTGTATCTACTCGCAATTCTCAGCCATTTGGTTGCCATATGAGAAGTGTGTAACAGAATCAAAAGCACAAAATTGTCTTGTTAAGTCTATATTTCTATATTTTTTAGGCTGTTCAAAATGTAGAATTTTATTGTGTGAAACTGCTCATGTTGAAGTAGAAATGTTCCTGTAAATAGTATTTTTAAACAAAATATTTTGGTTTATTAATTTTTTGAAATATAACGCATTTGCTGATTTGTTTTCTGAAGTGAAATGTTCCACTCACATTAACACATCATTTGGTTATTGTGATATTGCGAAATGCGTCGAGAGATCTTCTACTAAACTGTGTGTGACTTTTTGCTGGCATTCAGCGTGAAGGATGGGTCAAGTAGGGATATGGGAGAGAGCCATGCATGGAATTCCCCTGTTGCAACGAACGATCTGATTATACTAGGAATCGAATTCATGACCATTCGCTCGTTAAAACGGATTCTGTTACCTTAAGGCTACAAGCTCCACTATATAAAGAATTTCCAAAAATAATTGCACATAAAATTCTTTCTCATTTTTCTGTTACATTTCTCTTTTCTTTCAAAACGTGTTTTCTATTATTTACATCTCCACTCTTAAAACTTTTTTACTGTCTTGTTTTCTCTCTCTCATCATCATCACCTCTCCACATTCAACAATTCTCTTATGCAGAATTGGTCCAGACATTCCAGTGTGAGTCACGGTTCTAGAAAAATAATATTGAGGAATATTCAAATGTTTTTTTAGTCTTACACAGCCTTCAAGAAATCAAAAGTCACCAATTTGATTTCAAAATTGCGTCAGACATCATTTTTGGTATCGTTGTACAGGAAATACCAACATTGGAGAGTGTTTGCTTAAAATTCACCAAGCTTACTAGATAACCAATGACGCCATCTTGGATTCAGAAATAGTGTCGGACATCGATAATTGTTTCTTTGAACGTCATCTCGATTCCGCGATTACCCATATTGCAGGGTAAATGATTCATAGTTTCTCAACAACCAAAAGTCGCCATTTTACATTTAAAAATCATATTGTGGTTTCTGGAAATCAACTTTCAGCCCAAGTAATACACGTTGTTATAGAACAGTTGTGATAACTCCTCTTATGCAACCTTCAGTTATAGATTTCAGTTGACATTACCTTTTCCATGACATCTCTATCACCAGAAAAGCGCAAAAATTGAAGGCTACTATAACAAGTACAGGTAGGGTTGCCACCTCTCCGGGTTTGACCCGAAGTCTCCGGGTTTTGAGAGTAATCTCCGGGTCTCCGGGTTAACACAAATTTTCTCAGGGTCAGCGGAATTATTTTGAAGCTGGTTGGGAAAGAGTAAAAATCCAAAACATAAACGAAACATAACAGTCAAGGGGCTCGTTCTCTCGAAATCGATATTGTCGATTTGAGCTGCATTGACCAATATTTGGCAGCGTGTATTATTACAGTATCGCCTAATTCAGTTGCAGTGTGTACAACATATACGCGTTTGTTGTCAGAGATTTTTTGTGATACAATTTTAGCAATTTCAACGAATTTGAATTCTCGGTTAAAATGTCCGAAAAATTGAATTCACCCGAGAAAAAAAAGAAAACGTATTACAGTAATTTTCAGGACAAATGGCTTAGTAAACCCGAGCATAATCTTTGGTTGAGAAAAAATGATCCTCTCAGTGGATCGTGTACCAGATGTAAAATAACATTTATTGTTAAACATGACGGAGAAAAAGCTGTGAAGACCCATATGAACAGTGAGAATCATCGCAAAGTAATGAAACATTTGAGGCAAACAAGCTTTTAACCACATTTTTCAGTCTCAAAGGTATTGATTCTACTATCTAATATTTAGAATTCATGTAAATACACGGATAAAACTTTAAACTGGAACTGTAAATACGCGGATAAAACTTTAAACTGGAACGTTTGAAAACATACAAAAACATCACAAAAATAACAAATGATGTTTTTCTTTTATTACTAGGTACTCCAGAGAAATTAAAAGTTGCCAAAGCTGAATAAGTTCAGGTTCATCATGGTGTGAATCATCATCATAGTTATTTGAGTATGGATTGTGGCATGAAAATCATCAACAAAATTTATGCTGATAGTACAATAGCCACTAAAATACAGGCAAGACAAAAGCTGAAACACTTGTCAAAAATATATTGGCAGAAAAAGCGCTTGAAATGGTTTTGCAGGAAAAGAGTCCTGTTGGAAAATCACCTGTGAGTTTTTCTATTGCAACCGACGCTTCTAATAAAGGTAATCGCAAGCTTTTCCCAATTGCGGTTCGATATTCCGATGTAAACTCTGGGGTAAAAAATAAGATTTTGCACTTTCACGAGGACAGCAAAGAAGCGTCAATAGACATATTTACTCATATTGTGAATTTTCTGGATGATCACGGTCTTGATATTAAAAATGTTAGCTCGTATTCTGCAGATAACGCCAGTTTAAATTTTGGGGAACAGAAATCCGTTTTTCAAAAGCTTGTAACAAAGAATGAAAATATTATCAAAAGCAACTGTATTGCCCACGTAATTCACAATTGCGGAAGGAATGCGTGCAAAGCATTATCATTTGATGTCGAAAATTATTTAAAATTTTGGCTGAATTTTCTCAAAATTCGAAGTCTGTAGCGTTGAGACTTTGTTTCGATGATTTTTGTCTCGAGCATCAAAACGTTCTACGGCACGTTGTTACGAGATAGCATTCACTTTTTCCGGCTATAGAACGAATCATAAAAATTTGGCCAGCAGTTAAACAATATTTTCTGCATCAAGGGGAAGAAGATACAGATAAAACTGTTTGGAAATTTATCAAAAATCAAGAAGATGAAATGAATAATGATTTGAGTAACACTTTAACGTTACTGGAATGTTATATCTACTTCGTTCATCATTTTATGTTCCAGTTGAATAAAAGTATCAAATTGTTGGAAAAGGATTCAATCATGATATCAGATGTTCATGAAATCATGTCATCGTCAAAAGATGGCCTGCAAACACGATTAAGAGATAAATTTTTTGGTATCAGCGTTAATCAAAATTTACCACACTTAGATCAATACCATCGTAGAAAATTCGAATTGGAAGCAACTAATGTATATGAGCGAGCCATTTCATATCTTGAAAAATATTACAGCTTTGAAAAGAGTCCATTCCAACACTTTACTGTTATTGATTTAAAAAACGACGTGTTAGACTATAGTATCAAAAGTTCCTTAAAGCGGCTGAAGCAGTCAAACTCAAACTTGACGGAGATGCTCTGTACGATGAAATTGTATTGTTATCGACTGTTATTGAACCTATAAAGCAACTTGATCTACGAACAGATCTGAAATGGGTTAAAATCTTTGCAGCTTCTAATTTCAAAGAGATGGTTAAGCTTGTAGCAAAAATATTATCTATTCCAATAAGTAATGCTTATACCGAGAGAATTTTTTCCGTTATGAATAATGTCTGGACGGATCCCAGAAATCGCATAACGGTTGATTTGATAAAAGCAGAGTTGTTGACTAAACTTAATTTCGATATGACGTGTGCAGAATTTGAAAGCTTTTTATCGCATCCACATCAAGCACAGTTACTAAGTAAAGCCTTGTCGAATGAAAAATATACATGGAAAAAGCAGGTGAGTTTTTATAATGAAATGTTGCTTGAGAGTTTTAATTGGGTTGTTTTTTTTTTTTCAGAGAGATAAGAGTTGCCCGAGTGCAATGTAAAATAAATTAACAAAATTTACAATAAATTTAATTTTATGTTTCAAAATTACACAATAATGCCTCTTACCAAAACACCTCTTACCAAAACAACTCCCACCCACCCCCCAACCCACTCAAAAAAATATCTCCGGGTAAGAGATGTGGGTCAGGTGGCAACCCTAAGTACAGGTGCTTTATGAAGTATTATATAACTTCATGAAAGCAAGCCAACTTGTTAGACTGAAGCTACAAACTACATCTCGAGTACCAATACGGTAAGACAACGTTCAAAACAGGTTATTTTCAAGTTTTAATTGCTAATTAATCAAAACATCGTTGCCGTAAGCATAAAACTTCAAAATAAAAATAATGTAGAACGGCGCTGATTTATATTAGGAACAATAAAAAAATAGTGATTATGGTGTTTCAAATAATCACCGAAAAATAAGAAACAATATTAGATCAACGTTTCGAAGCTCGTAATACAAAATTCTACGTGCGCGTCAAATTTCATGGTGAAACATTGTGTTTTACTTCTGAAAAATCATGCGCCATTCATTGGATACCGTTTTCTATTTGTCAATCAGTGAAAAAAAAATAATGCATTACAGAATGTTCGCTGATTTATTTAATTGCGAAGAGTCAATTTAGCCCACCACCGCATGGGCTTAGTTCGTAAACAACTATCTTGCATCTCTGTCTTAGATGCGTAGTAAATCGCAATGTCGTTACTTTTTTTTTGGGTAGATCTGGACTGACCCAGTGGAATAAAGAAATTCGCACATTCGTGAATCAGAATCCGCCACAACAAAGCGCATGCGCAAATGCGTTGCTATGACAACATTTACCCAGCGCATGCGCAAATGTGGTGTTATGCGCAGTGCGACTAGATCGACAATCGTGTCGTCGATGGCACTTCCAGTTAATTTTGAATTGATTGAAAAAGGCTGTGTACAACCTTTCAAATCGAACTGTTTTTGTAGCTTGAATATTAAAATTGTTTTCGCATAGTTCAACGTTATCTAGACTTAAAATATAACAAAACTAGAAAACATGGTTAGATATACGGTTATAAAAAATAAAGTGATATTAGTTGCACTGCAAGCGTTTTGTTTATCTTTTCATAGCACATTTTTACCCACCTCGAATAGTTTTATTGAAATCGTTCAAATTTTTTAATAACAAATTAATCAAGTAATTTTGCGTTGGCTGCTGAATGCTAAGATCAATCATAAGAAAAGCACTTTGTAGGTACGTAGTATTGTTATTAGGCGTGTAATATTGAACAGGCGCGGCTGCCCCGGCATTCTATTCACAGTTTCTCTAATAGTGCAAACATCTGGAAGACAACTTGAAAACAAGTGCCATTCTTGTAATAGTTATTGTTCGTTTAACCCATGCTATTGAAAAACATCTCCAAAACCTGGAAAAAAACGAGCTTGTTTTCCGAAATGTGGTTGAATCACTGGTGAATGGTGAATGATGTATTTTGAGTTGTTTGCTGTGCAGTTTTGATAACATCATAAACACAAGTTACGGACAAACAGCGGCAGTTTATATTCAATAATCTATGAGACACAATTATGCTATGGAAGAACATCTCGAGAACAATAATATAACAACACAAGTTTGCAATTGCGCTTATAGTACTCTCATATGACTACTGTTATTGTAAATTCTTTTCTAACATGTTTTGTGTGTTACTTGGGAGCTTCCAGGTATGACCGAGAACTCCCATACTCATCTACTATTCCGAAAGATTCATTAATACTTGAAAATTTTTGGCTGACTCATCAATTTGAACTTCCTCCATTACAATGGGTTGCCCCTTTCCTTTTCTAATATGTTTTTGGACTTTTGATATAAATATTATTACAAATAGTGACAAAATGACATCGACCTTCACAGATTTAGTTCAAAGTTAAGAGAATTGTTATCCACGTTTGCATTGAAAAAATGAACTTTTTTCGGATGGTGATAGAAAAACTAAGACAGATAATTGAGTTTAATAAATTTCTCATGGAAAGCAATTATACAGTGGTAGACATACGTTTAGCCGCACCCTATCTTTTCTCAATATTTTAAAAAACAGATCAGTTTTTTGTTCAGTTTTGCTGATAAATAACGAAGATTTGTTTATTTTCATCGAATTTATTATTGAAAAATAGTAACAGTTTACTTTTTGTACTCAAGACGATTCAAAAGTGTGAAATTTGGGTAGACATTCGTTTAGCCGCATCTTAAAATAACGATAAAAACAAACATTGTGTGGCAAATTTACAGTTCAATCGGTGTCTAATATTTAGTATGTCCCCCTCCATTTCGGATCACTTGAAAAATTCTATTCGGCATCGAGTCAGACAGCTTCTGAAGTGTTGCCACCTCAATTTTAGCCCAACACTCCTGAATTACTGCCTTGAGGCTGGAAATGTTGTCAAACTGTCGTCCGTTTGCATAGACCATGCCGGCCAAGATTCCCCAGAGGTTCTTTATGGGATTGCAATCGGGACTGCAAGCTGGCCATTCAAAAAGCGGAATGTCCCTCTCAGCAAACCATGCCTTTGATTGCTTGAAGACGTGGATCGACGCATTATCCCGCTGAAAAAACGATATCCTCGGAAGCGTTATTCTCAATATGGCCAATCAAAACGTCCTCCAGTAGCTCAAGGTACTTCTCGGAGTTCATTCGGGTGGAAACGAAACAAATGGGAAGCTTGCTGTAATAGGAAAAGGCTCCCCAAACCATCAAACTCCCGCCACCAAAGTTTCGCTTCGATCTCACGATATTCTGTTGACTTAAATCGTGCCAATAGCAACTGTAACAGTCCGGGCCATCCAAATCAAACTTTTTATCGTCGGAAAACAGAACATTTCGCCATTCTAGTTTCCATTCCATGTATTGCCGGGCAAAATTGAGACGGCTCTGCTTATGGGTGGCGGTCAGTTTCGGCTTCCCTTGCAGTTTCTTCCATTTAATGTTTGGTGACTCGTTCAAGATGCGCGCAATATGCCTCTTCGTTACTGAAACACCCAATTCTGCCTTAATTTGAGCGCAAGACAATCGTTTGTTGGTTGCTTAGTGTCTTATTTGACCTTTAAGATGCAAAGTAACTTTAGTGTTCCCTTCTGTAGGTCGTTTTATCCCATATTTCGGACCCTTTTTCAAGAAATTCCGTGCAACTTTCTCAGATCGACCAATTTTCGTTGCGATTGAGCGATTAGAAAGCTGTTTTTCTTTCAAAATCATTATTATTTTCCGCTCCTCCTCCGTCAATCGAGTACCTTTCGCCATTCTTTTAGATTAAACGTGAATTACTAATCTGAATTATTACTTACATTGTACATTTACTATTTACCTTGTAAATTGAACACTCCGAAGTAATTCTAAAAAACAACACAGATAAAGCCTCGGTGATTATACGAAAACCTGATTTTTATGCCCTGCGGCTAAACATATGTCTCGGGAAAAAACGACGCTTGAATGTTTACATCCACTGATGCCGTCTTGTGCGTATGTGAGCGTGGCAGGTATCCTTCCAATAAAAGTGACTGAAATATACTACCACTACAACAAACAAGTATCCCGATAAAAAGAATATTTCTAATTGTTTTGTAAGTGTTTCAAGTTTTTCTCAAATGCGGCTAAACGAATGTCTATCACTGTATTAGCTTACTTGAGAAAAAATTCTACAACTTTGCGAGCGGCAGATAACCGGAACATTCGGCATGGCGGACGAAAATATGCATGTGGGATGTTTTTGAGTTTTTCAATTTCCGCGCCAAAATTGTTGGAGTAGATCTTACGCTACAGGTTTGCCCAGAAAACCTCGATAGGACAATAGGAACGAAAGGAGAGCGCCTTTGACATTTCTTTCTCGCTGATTATCAGCCACAGCCGCACCTTCTTGGGAAACTCGAAGCTTACTTCCTTCAATGGGGAAGTGAAATACAAAGTGCCCTGCCAGTGGTTACCGTCCATTACCACCGCCACGTCGCGATTCGCCGGAAAAACAAACTTGACCATCTCATTCAGTCGCTGCCGCTGCATCATTACCTTGTATGATTGATTTTTACCCTTCCTTTTTACGTCTATTTTGCCGAGCCTCGTTCTTTCTGCCAATATATATCGTCAATCATAGTTCCTTGGAGAGATTCAAACAAAATGTCCATCTGAGCAGTTTTATGTTAGGAGGAACCCTTGTTTGTCATAAGGAAGTCATCCGGGTTTTGTAAAGTTTAATGGGAAGAAGGGTTGGCAAAAAACCTAAATATAATACCCACTGTTGGTGGAGATATCACCGAATTCTGACGGATGCCGGTCCCGAACCGTCAAAGGGGCACGCCAAGAAAGTGCAGCGGAAGTGTATAAATTATCAGATGTTCAAGTTCCAAATCGATAAGACGTGTCTACTTTAGCGGTTTTAAAATGAATTTTTTTTCTCTTGTTATACTTCTCAAATATGAAATAGTATAAAATTATCATCGGTAAATTCAGTTAGAAATAATTTATTGAAAGCTTAACCTAAAAACCAGCGACACGTGGTGCATGTTATACCATACCTACAGCGGCGTTGCGTGACCGGGTGACACCCGAGGCGGAAAAATCGGGTGTTACCCCTTTCCCCGTGGGTATCACTCCCACCAGGTTGTAGTGAAATAATCTTGTTATCAAAAATTGTTAGAGTTAGTCCATTCGTTTTCAATCGCACCAAATCTACTCATTTTCATTCTGTGCCGAACACGCATCAGTATAGGACGTGTTTGGTGATCGCTCCGATAGAATATAAAACAAAAGACGCGCGAGCAAGTGTTGGCATTGTTTGCCTGGTCGAGTGAAGGTTCAAGGTCGCCCGCCTTTGTGCAACTGTTTCGCATCGTGCCTGTTTGCTGGTGCGTAAGCCGATTTGGCTGCTAAGTGATTTGTGCTACAGCAGTGGACGAGAATCTCAACACAAAGGAGGAAAAAGAAGAAGCCAACAGTTGACAGCGAGTTGTGTCGCTGTGCTGAGTGATCACACACCCGGCTCGCTGCTGGTGGCTGTTTGGAGCTGCTGTATTGGTGCTGCTGGCTGTAGCGGCTGCAGCTTCGACCGTTCGGACAACGAACCCTGCTGAAAGGAGAAGTAAAGAGGTACGTGTTCTGTCGGCGCTAGTGCGCTAGACTTAGCGCGATGGATGTAGATCCCTCGCCTCCCGTGCCACCATCCCCGAACCCCTCCGACCCTGTCCCTCCTGCCAACCCTTCCTCTGTTAATTCTCCAGTCCCCCCTCGCCCCAGGCTTTACCCGGACGGATCTCAGGGCAGCTTTACTGTTTTCTTTCGGCCAAAAGCAGGACCGAAATCGAAACCGTTAAACATCCTGCAGATTTCGAAAGACCTGACGGAGGGGTACAAGGCCGTGACCGAAATCTCCAAGGTCAGACCCAACAAGCTCCGTGTCGTGGTCAGCGACCTGGAACAGGCCAACGCTATTGCTCGCTCCGAGCTTCTCACACGCGAGTATCGCGTTTATATACCGCACGAGACGTGGAGATCGACGGTGTCATAACCGATTCGAGTCTGTCGGTCGAGTGTATCTTGGCAAGCGGTTTCGGCTGCTTCAAAAATGCTTTGTGCCACGACGTAAAAGTAAAGATCATAGATTGCAAGCAATTGCGGTCTGTGTCTCTTGTCAACGGCACAAAAGTGTACACTCCGTCAGACTCGTTTCGTGTTACGTTTGCCGGATCTGCTCTCCCTAGCCACGTCTCGATCGATCGGGTTCGTCTGCCTGTGCGATTGTATGTACCCCGTGTTATGAATTGCACCAATTTCAAGCAGCTAGGCCACACAGCCGCCTACTGCTGCAATAAGGCACGATGTAGCAAGTGTGGAGAAACTCATGCGGACGATTCTTGCAGTGTAAATGCTGAGAAATGTATTCACTGCGGGGAAAATCAGCATGAGCTCTCCACATGCCCGGTGTACATGCAGCGCAGAGATAAAATCAAGCGGTCACTTAAGGAGCGTTCAAAGCGATCTTACGCTGAGATGCTGAAGAAGACCGTGACCACTTCTACCATAACATCGAACCCCTTTGATCTGTTGTCCTCTGATGAAACCGATTCTGACGATTAACCAGCGGGAACAACTTATGCCAATCTTGGGGCGTCTAGAAAGAGGAAAAATATTTCCGCTCCTAAACTTTCCCGAAAAGGTCCTAAGATTTCCCAAAGTGAAATGAAAGTTACAAACAAACCAAACAGTGCTGCGGAAAAACCGAAGCAAACTCCTCCTGGGCTTGCAAATTTAAAGTCCCAGAAGGAGTTCCCAGCACTGCCAGGAACATCTAAAACCCCAGTTGTTCCTTTTGCACTCCCAGTTGTGAAACAAACTCTGGATTAGAGAAATTTTCTGACATTGTGGACTGGATTTTTGAAACTTTCAATGTACCCGATCTAATTAAAATTTTTCTTACAGCATTCCTCCCAACAGTTAGATCATTTTTGAAGCAGTTGACTGCCCAATGGCCCCTCCTTGCAGCGATTGTATCCTTCGATGCCTAATTCATCTGCGTATACGAAGGATTCTATCTCTGTCTTACAGTGGAATTGTAGAAGTATTTTACCAAAAATGGATTCATTTAAAGTTTTAATAAATAGAAACAAATGCGATGCATTTTCCCTTTGTGAAACTTGGCTTACTTCAAATATTGATCTCAACTTCCATGATTTTAATATTATTCGCCTTGATCGAGACACCCCATATGGAGGAGTACTTTTAGAGATTAAAAAGTGCTATTCTTTCTATCGTATTAACCTCCCCTCGATACCAGGCATCGAAGTTGTCGCATGTCAAATGACAATACAAGGTAAAGAGCTTTGTATTGCCTCAATATATATTCCTCCCAGAGCACAGGTTGGGCAACGGTTGCTCTTTGATTTAATAGAACTTCTTCCCTCGCCACGTTTGATTTTGGGAGACTTCAACTCTCATGGTGTGGCTTGGGGTTCCCCTTACAATGATAACCGCTCCTCTTTAATCTATAACCTTTGCGATGACTTCGACATGACTATTTTGAACGACGGTGAAATGACACGTATTCCGAAACCTCCAGCGCGCTCAAGCGCTTTGGTTCTATCCTTATGTTCGACGTCGCTACGGTTGGATTGCACATGGAAGGTTATCCTCGATCCTCACGGTAGCGACCATCTGCCTATTCTTATTTCAATTACTAACGGTTCAACTCGCATGCGACCAATTGACATTCCGTATGACCTCACACGGAATGTCGATTGGAAGTTATACGAGGAAATGATTTCAAAAGCGGTCGAGTCGATTCAACATCACCCACCACTTGAAGAATACAACCTCCTCGCGGGCTTAATCCTCAACGCCGCGTTGCAAGCCCAAACGAAGAAATATCCCGGCGTAACGATCAAAGAGCGGCCTCCAACTCCGTGGTGGGACAAAGAGTGCTCCGATGTCTACACGCAAAGATCCGACGCGTTTAAGGCCTTCCAGAAGGGAGGTATACCCGACGACTATATACGGTATTCGGAGCTTAATACCAAGCTTAAAAGTTTGGCTAAAGCAAAGAAACGCGGATATTGGCGTCGGTTCGTGAACGAGACGTCGAAGGAGACATCGATGAGCACTCTTTGGAACACAGCCCGAAGAATGCGGAATCGCGTAACGGTCAACGAAAGCGAGGAGTCTTCAAGTCGGTGGATATTTGATTTTGCCAGGAAAGTATGTCCGGACTCTGTTCCTGAGCAAAACATTGTTCGCGTTGCGTCTCCGGGCCACGACGCGATAGAATCACCTTTTACGATGGCAGAATTTTCAGTTGCCCTCCTGTCCTGTAACAATAACGCGCCTGGGTTAAATAGAATCAAATTCAACTTGTTGAAGAATCTACCCGGCAATGCCAAGAGGCGCTTGTTGAACTTGTTCAATAAGTTCCTGGAGCAAAACATTGTACCGAAGGATTGGAGGCAAGTGAAGGTGATCACCATCCAAAAACCAGGGAAACCAGCTTCTGACCACAACTCTTATAGGCCGATTGCAATGCTATCCTGTATCCGGAAATTGATGGAAAAAATGATACTCCGTCGTTTAGACCATTGGGTCGAATCAAATGGTCTACTATCAGATACTCAATTTGGCTTCCACCGTGCCAAAAGGACGAATGATTGTCTTGCGTTGCTTTCAACAGATATTCAGCTGGCGTATGCTCGCAAAGAACAAATGGCGTCTGCGTTCTTGGACATTAAGGGTGCTTTTGATTCCGTTTCTATTGACATTCTTTCGGGTAAACTTCACCGACAAGGATTTTCTCCAATTTTGAACAATTTTTTGCACAATTTGCTGTCCGAAAAGCACATGCATTTTACGCACGGCGATTTGGCAACTTTTCGCATTAGCTACATGGGTCTTCCCCAGGGCTCATGTTTAAGCCCCCTTCTTTACAACTTTTATGTAAATGACATCGACGAATGTCTGGCAAATTCATGCACGATAAGACAACTTGCAGACGACAGTGTAATCTCTGTTACAGGAGCCAAAGCTGCCGATTTGCAAGGACCATTGCAAGATACCTTGGACAATTTGTCTGCTTGGGCTTTACAGCTAGGTATCGAATTCTCTCCGGAGAAGACTGAGATAGTAGTTTTTTCTAGGAAGCATGAACCTGCTCAGCTTCAAACACAATTAATGGGTAAAACGATTTCTCAGGTTTTGGTACACAAATATCTTGGTGTCTGGTTCGACTCTAAGGGCACCTGGGGTTGTCACGTTAGGTATCTGATGAAAAAATGTCAACAAAGAGTGAATTTTCTTCGTACAATAACCGGACAATAGTGGGGAGCCCACCCAGGAGACCTTATAAGGCTTTACCAAACAACGATATTGTCTGTCATTGAGTACGGGTGTTTCTGCTTCCGCTCCGCAGCAAACACACATTTGATCAAACTGGAGCGAATACAATATCGTTGTTTGCGTATCGCCTTGGGTTGCATGCAGTCGACCCATACGATGAGTTTGGAGGTCTTAGCCGGAGTTCTACCGTTGAAAAACCGCTTCTGGAGCCTGTCTTCTCGTATTCTTATCAAATGTGAGGTCTCGAACCGTCCCGTGATTGAAAATTTTGAAAGGTTAATCGAACTCAATTCTCAAACCCGTTTTATGACATTGTATTTCAATCACATGTCCCAAAATATTAACCCTTCTTCGAATATTCCAAATCGTGTCGACTTATCAAATACTTCTGATTCTACTGTGTTTTTCAATACACCCATGATAGAAGAAACTCGTGGAATCCCGGATCATTTACGCGTGCAGCAGATCCCCAAAATTTTTTCCAATAAATATCGAAACATCAACTGCAACAATATGTTCTACACTGACGGATCACTTCTTAATGGGTCCACTGGCTTCGGTATTTTCAATAACAATTTAACCGTCTCCCATAAGCTTGATAATCCTGCTTCTGTTTACGTCGCAGAATTGGCTGCAATTCAGTACACCCTAGGGATTATCGAAAAAATCCCCACGGACCATTATTTCATCTTTACGGACAGTCTCAGTTCCATTGAGGCTCTCCGATCGATGAAAGATGTTAAGCACTCTCCGTATTTCCTGGGGAAATACGGGAACATCTGAGTGCTTTATCCGAAAAATCGTATCAGATTACCTTAGCGTGGGTCCCTTCTCACTGCTCGATACCGGGCAATGAGAAAACGGACTCTTTGGCTAAGGTGGGCGCAACAAACGGTGGAATTTATGAAAGACCAATTGCCTTTAATGAATTTTTCTCATTTGTACGTCAGAATACGATCATCAGTTGGCAAAATGCTTGGACCAGAGGGGAACTGGGAAGGTGGTTACATTCCATAATCCCCAAGTGGTCGACGAACCCGTGGTTCAAGGGGTTGGATGTAGGTCGGGATTTCATTTGCGTGATGTCTCGGCTTACGTCCAATCACTATAGATTTGATACGCATCTCCGTCGTATTGGGCTCGGGGAAAGTAGTATCTGTGCCTGTGGTGAAGGTTATCACGACATTGAGCACGTTGTTTGGTCATGCCCTGTACACCGTGACGCCAGGTCTAAATTAATAGCTTCCCTGCAGGCCGAAAGTAGGCAGCCGGCTGTTCCTGTTCGTGATGTCTTGGCGAGCCGTGACCTATCCTACATGTCCCTTATATACGTTTTCCTGAAATCCATCCACGCCCCAGTTTAATCCTATTCCCTTCCGCCTACATCCAACCAAACGACAAGAACACGTTAAGACCCCGGATCCGGAAACAGCAACTAGACCCGCACGATACTCTCAGGTCCCGAGGGAGACAACCCAATATGCCAGTCCGTAATATCTTGGCCCAGCAGCGGAACATGTGCTTACCTATGGCAATGAAAACCATCATACAGTAAACCAGTGCTTTTAATGCAAAATATTATAGCTTTAAGTTACATTTAGTTTCAGCTCGTAGTCGGCAGCGAGGATAAAAAATTTGCTTTTAGTTATTAAGATACTTTAGAAAGTAAGCTACCAGATATAATTGGCGCCGTTAAACATTAAATTGTATTTGTGCCGTGTCAAATAAATTATAGATGAACAAAAAAAAATCTACTCATTTTTGAAAAAATGGTAGGTCTTAGGTGCAAATCCATATAATTTTCGAGGGTTTCACCTCGACTTCCACCTAATAGGGTAAGGACCCCAAAATTCGCCCTGACCCCACAACTCGCCCACCCACTGATCAACTAATTGTTTACGGGGTTTGTTAATGAATTATGCCAAATAATAAATTATTTTCAATCTCAGCTATTTCTCTTTATGTTGGCACATATAAAAATTTTCCTCATGGGTATCACCCCCTAAAGAGTAACACCCGGAGACCGTCCCCTCCCCCCTCCCCCCACGCTACGCCAGTGCGTACCTAGTAGCTTAAAAGAAGAATAGGACCATGTCATGTTGGGCTGTTTTTCAGAAACTGAAAGTCGCCTTCTTGTTTTTCATATATTGATTATATATTATATATTGATTTACAGGGGTGTCGAGAATACCCATATTGGATAGTATTTGTCCATTTTCAGTTAACCGGAATCGAAAGTGGACATTTTGGAGTTCAACATGACTTCGAAAAGTTGATTCCTTTTCTTTGGGTATAATCCTTGCTCCCGCAATATACAAATGATAGATAACATCTGAGTGTTGCTCTATTCTGAGTATGCTCTATTCTAGAAACCACAAATCGCCATTCTGGATTTTGGTGTCTAGAGTAAGATTCTCCGGGCATCATGCCGGTTTCAAAAATACCCTTGAAAGTGATATTTTTCCATTGTACTGTCAAATATACCTCAGAAACGAACGAAACAGAGTCCATTAGCTTTAACGCATAAGCATTACGAATTATGTATTGGATATTTGGCGCAGTTTTCTTTGTTGGAATTTTGGAATTTGGTGTAATTGCGCTCTTGGTTGCCAAAAAAAAATATTATTTTGAGCAAATAAGTCTTCAACCTCTCATGTTGTTTTTCTTCTGAAAATTCTAAAAATTCTAACCTTCGATCACACCACTTGGATTAATTCGTGTTTTTATAGTCATCCGTTAGAATGTTGACTATATTTGACAAACTTCAGCTCATTTTTGTGTTCAAAAACCGTAATTGGGCTTGAAACCTCTCTCAAGCGGAAATTCTGCTAGCTTGGATTTTTTTTTATTGTTTGTTTGAAGTTTTTGACAAATATTATTGTTTGATAGGATAACTTTTGAATAACTATGTCGAAATCTTACAAGTCATTGTTACAGGATGGGCTCTGTAATATGGATTACGCTTCTATCATTTTCCGGTGATCAGATACCCAGAGACTGTAAAATACCCATTTTGTGAAAGCATTCGCATTAAAAAGATCGCGCCGTCAACATCTGTGAAATCAAATAACTTTTTCTATGAGAGGATCCATCACTCTCTAGTGGCAGGAAGCACCAAAATATTTGCATCAGGCGAGTCCAGCAGCGTTTTTCATCATTGAAAAAGTGAAATCATAGAAAGGTGCACACCAGGGTTGATATTTGTTGACACTCTTGAGTGAAAGTGAAAAAAAGCATCCATAAACGTTATTTTTTTACAATCCTTTCAGAGTTCTCCCTTCTCGCTTTTTGCATGGGAGTGAACTGTCAAAACACCTCATTATATTTCATGCGATGGAAGCAAGACAACAAAACAAGTTTATCAGTTAACGAAGATTGTCAAGGCATCGGTCAGTGTCAGTGAAAAAGTGTTTCGGTGAGGTTCATTTTGGTTGAGTGGAATGTTTGTTTTTCTTTTTCGCTTTGAAGTGAAGATCATTTGATTGGATTTGTCGTCAAATTTTATTCCGTAACCGTGAACGATGCGCGCGATCTATTTCATCTGAGTATAACAGCACGTTACTAGGACGAAAATCTAGTGTATCTGAAAGAGTGCTGCGATCATTGGAAGTGAAAATTGAAAATGATTGGCTGTAATTTTCGAAGAATTTTGCTGGGGAAAATGACTTTTATCAGCACTGGTGCACACTGCAAATAAATTGCTGCTTCTATCTAAAACTCTGACTGGTCTTTGTACAATTTCAACTAGATCGTGTTATACCAGCAAAACATTAAATGAAACGAGTCAGATCAATAAGAATCTTACACTTCTGATAAAATATAAATTGTGGTCCGCAAAAACATACTGTTTGTGACTAGTTAAGAAACAACTCCGATTGCTATGTATACAACCCCGAAGTCTCTTCAAACAAAACAGAAAGTGTCGAAACTGCTACGGTGTTAGAGCTTTGCATTGTTAAAACAACAGTGTAAACACAGCACAATCCGCTGCAGTCTTGAATGAATATCACCAAAGCGTTCCTAAAATGCACAACATGCAAATCAATTCAGATTATACTATCTGGTAGCATTCTACGATAGACATACCAACACACACACTGAGTTGCCGCCGGTTGGGTTGTGTAACAAACCCTTGTTTGGCGGTTTGTATTATCCAGCTCGGTTACACTTCAAAGCGAACTTCCTATCTTACTGTTCGATCCGTATTCCGGCGACAGCTGCATAAAATATGCGAAACCTTGCCTAGTTATAACTACAATGTCAATATAATGTCGTCAGTATT
Organism: Wyeomyia smithii; assembly: GCF_029784165.1. Classification (NCBI taxonomy): domain Eukaryota; kingdom Metazoa; phylum Arthropoda; class Insecta; order Diptera; family Culicidae; genus Wyeomyia; species Wyeomyia smithii. The sequence goes on along the minus strand of NC_073696.1, from coordinate 87,042,409 downwards.
TTGACAACAGACATATCAGATTAATTGCCTAGAGTGGAGGATTACTGGCCGTGCTCTATCTATCCATTTCACGCTGTTTGACTTGACGGCGGCAATTATATATTATTAACATAATTCAACACAACTAGCGGCCAGCGGCCTGCCAGGATGCTTGCTGGCTTTAGGTTGGGCCCAGGATAAACACGGAACGGATGAGTAGGTCACAAATTGTAATCCGATTGATCAGTTGGCCCACGGTCGGAGGCACCGGAAGGGCAAATATAGCCATTTTCTCAACGCCAACCGTACCGCCTATGGCTATTAGCTAGTACAGAGCATCACACCGAAACCATGCTGAATGGGAAAGCAGTTTCGTGGCCGGCGCCGTTTATCATCAATTAATTATCGCTGCTTTCCACCTGACTGAGCAGTTAGAATTTATCGCGATTTGCTGAGAGCAGAGAAAAGTCACACAGATGCAAAGCTTCCATTCACATAGGAAAGCAGGCACGACATTTCTATTCGCATTACTGCCCAAACGAAACAGCTATTGATGAGGAATAAAAAAACGTTGACGTTACGAAATAAATTTGACCACCCTTCCTAAAAACAGTTAACAACAATCAGCCAATTTCGATAAAATATGCCACTCACTCGCAGCGCAGTATCACCAAATCGTTTCAACATTTTAACAACTCTATCAACCGTTTCAAATTAGGATAGAACTAAATTGCCGAATCATTCCTCGACTGAATGAGCAGCAGGCAGCAGTCAGTGCTTTTCAATTTGGCAGCGCACCCGTACGCAAGTGGGCAGCAACCCGGCCAATGGCATCGTGTAGATTTATTAGCATTATCTTACATTAGGGACCCTCGAAACCTGCAATTTATTGGATCACACCATAAATCCTTCAGGAAATCCAATTCCTGCCGGGCTCCCGAGTTGGATATTCCGATCACGCACTGCACGGGGGAACCATTTGTTAGATTTTTCAGGCGGGCATTCGTTCCTCGAAGTGGTTTTCGTTTGTGGCTGTGCGCTTGTCTGCTGGCCACGCGGGGAAATCAATTTGACCTTTCAACTCAGACAGCGACAACCGCTAAACATGCGGACGCACTTTCTAATTGTAACTACCCGTCGTTAAATTTATCCACCTCCACCTTGGCGGTAATTAGCATTAGGGGTCGAAAAAGCCCATCAAACGGTGCGATTGGAAACGTGTAGGCGGTCAATATTTTTACTCAACAATTCGGTTTTTAATTTACATTGAATTCGATTTTTAATTTAATTTCGAAGCAAAAAGTTATCGAACCTACAAATCACCACCTAAACTTAATTCTTTGCTGAGACTGTATTTCATTTCAATTACAATGTATACTGCTATTCTTCCCGATCACGATAAAACCACTAATTTTTATAGAGATTTGTTTCATTTCTTTCGATGCATTCCAAAGTTGTGTTCCATTTCATCTTCTGATAAATGGTTTCCATTTGACCAATTTCGAATGTCTCCGATTTGAATTAATCGAATAAAGTAATTCTCTGAAAGGGCGTATGCGTCTTATCATGCGTCTCATTAGAATCAGTGTAGCTCAAAAATTGTTGGTTGTATAGAAATGCCGTCCAGAATCCTATTTAAGGTTTCTGAGCACAAATGCTTCAGCCAAAAAACATTCGCCTGTTTTTAAAAGTAATGTTGAGTGTAAAAATTCCTGCACCCTTACAACCCTTACTGAGTGTTTTGGGCCAACTGCGGAACCACCAATCGGAACCACTTGCAATTAGTCAGTCATTTGACTTGGAGTTACGCAAGTCTCAAGAAACCTAATATTCCGTTTTTATTGTCATTGTCAAATTGGAACGGGATGCTTTCCAGTTTTTTAATGCGTTCACAATAAGAAAATTTACTACTGCAGGTTTCACTATCTTGCGGGGGATTTTAAACCAATTTTGTATATTTTTTCTTTTTCATTGTATCTCGGGAATTTTGATTTTGGATATTAAAATCTGCAGAACAATTTTTAGATTTCTCTGAAATATTGATTGGAGTGTTTTTAAATCTTTAAGTTCTTAAAAGGTTGTGTGGAACCACGATCATAGGAATTTGATTTTTTTGTGCTGGAACTTCTCATAAATATCGGTTTTCGTGATAAATGAAATAAATTTAAAAAAAAAAGTTCTAGCTTCAACATAGTTAAAAAGCATAGTTTTTATTTTTTTATGCAAAAATCAAAATCTGATTACTATACTTTCTAATGTAGCAAATAACATTGGTTTCCTTAAGGTTTATGTTCTCGCGATACTTAGAAAAAGACAAGAGAAATTATAATGCCGTAAATAATATTTATAATATGTATAACTAGTAAGAAATACACAAACGGAAAACTGTACCGAAAAAACTCAGTAAATGTTTGCAAAACATATGATTTTTCTTCAAAATTTTCCTTTTTGATTTGAATAAATTTTTAAAATTATTGCTTAATTTAATCCCTGAAATTTGGTGAAAAGTTTTTAAATCTTGTGAACGCAACAAATTTTTCTACTAATTCATGAACCATACATTTTCATCATTTTATCCATCGATTTGTACTATTAAATTGGTTTTCATTGATAAATTCTTTATAACTATTTATAATAATATATAAATTAGATTAAATACTCTCGAGTTATTTTAATTTATATGTTGCTTCTGCATCAATTCCTTTTTTTACATAACGATTTGGCCCTTAGGGTTCTGAAATAAAGTGGTCCAAAATAATAACATTACTTGAAAATTAAAATTTCGAAAAAAATTTTTTTTTGATACCTTTAACAAATTTAATTTTTTGGCGCCAAATCAGTTCCATTCAAATTTCTCAGGAAACTTTAAATGAAACATCAAATTTTTAAAGAACCAGGGTAAATAGGCCTATAATGGGCCCCTTTCCGAAAGTGGACCACCCGTCTGAATAAATTCATTATGCGAAAATTCGAGGGATTTTCAGAAAACTTCTATCGGGTAACATCTTATCCAGTCAACCTGCATTAGAACCACGAGAAACATTTATGAATTCCGATAAAATGTGAAGAGAAATTGTGTTGAACTAACGAGCGGTCCACTATAGGAAAGGGAGCCACTATAAGTCAATTTACTCTATATTTATTTCATTCTGGAGACAGAATAATTTTAACCTTTTATTTGGCAAGGGAAATCGACTTTTGGAGTTTTGTTCAGAAATATGGCTCAAATGTTTCGTCTTCTAAAAAAATCCCCATGCAGAACTTCAGCTCAATCGGACTTCGGGAACACGTAGGGTAAATTAACAAATGTAAGTCGAATTTTCACTTCAAAGTTAATGTTTTTTCTAATTTCATTTTTTTTTAATAATTTTTTTGACTAATTTCAAACTAACTAGTTTTTTAAATGCATTTGTTTTTGAGATATTTCAAAATAAATTTTGAAAAATTTCAGTTTTATCATGAAAATACGCTTTTTTGTGTCTTCCACAATAATAATAGAATAACTGAAAATTCAACGCGGGGGATACGTGCCGCGTAATAAAAACCGCGTAAACTCCGGAATCCGCGTTAAAAAAACGCGTAAATTCCGGAATCCACGTAAAAAACCGCGTAAATTCCAGAAACCGCGCAAAAAAAAACCGCGTGGATTCCAGAATCCGTGTAAATAAAGCCGCGTCAAAAAACCGCGTAAAAACGACCTTAGTGTACAGCTAATCTGCATCAGAATCACGAGAAGCATTCATAGTTTTCCGATTTAGGGTAAATTTATGTACAGTTGACCTTACCTACTTTCCTAAAGTGGACCACCCGTCAGATTAATTCAATTTATGCAAAAGCTCGAGGGATTTTCAGAAAACTTCCATCGGAGAACATCCTATCTAGTCAATCTGCAACACAAACATTCATGAATTCCGATTTATGTTAAAAGAAAATGTGTTGATCTGACGAGTGGTCCACTATAGGTTAATAAAAGAAAGTGGTCCACTATGGGTTAATTACCCCTTAAAGTGTTTCTCGTGCTTCCGATGCAGAACTAGATGAATGGACTGAATCATTTAGAAGACCAAAGGTCAGATTAACTCAATTTGTGCAAAAAGTCGAAGAATCTTCAGAAAACTTTTATTGGGAAACATTTTATCCAGCTAATTTGCATAAGAACAACGAAAAATTTTAATAAATTTATAATAAAAAAAGAAAAATATTGATAGATTTATAATAAGAGTAAATAGGGTAAATTAACCTGTAGTCGACACCTTTCCTATAGTGGACCAGCCGCCACATTGACTGAATTTATGCGAAAACTCGAAGGATTTCCAGACAATTTTCATCATGGAACAACTTACCCAGCCAATCTGCATCATAAACAGCCGCCACATTAACTGAATTTATGCGCAAACTCGAAGGATTTCCAGACAATTTTCATCGAGGAACAACTTACCCAGCCAATCTGCATCATAAACATTTTTAAGTTCCGATTTATGTTAAGAGAAATGGAGTTAATCTGACGGGTGGTCCACTATAGGTTAATAAAATAAAGTGGTCCACCATAGGTTAATTTAGTCTATTACGGGTGGTGCACTTAATTAAATGGTCTATCCAAAACATTTTCACCCTAAGAAGATTTCTCATGGAAGTTTCCTGAAAATTCCTCTAGTATTCGTAAAAACTGAATTAATTTGACAAGTTTCCGCAGATCACAAACTAGAAAAAAATTAAAGATTAAAGCTTTTTAGCCATTCCACAGTGGTTTAAAAAAGCAATGTCACGAACTTTATTCTGTAGTGTCCAAGTGCTTCGCTTTAGAACTGTAGTGTTTACGAAGCAATTGCTTGTATTAAAATTACTCACATTCTGATGTTATGTAACAATAGTCATAGACTATTATGACCCAAATTACATTCATAACTTTTATGTTTCTACATAAAACTCAAAGTTGTCTCCAGCAAAGTTGTAGATAATTTAATCACAAACAACTTTGCTGACAATATTTTTTCTCTATGTATTGTAGATTTTGAAAAAGCCTAGGTCTCGTATAACAATGTCCGTAAATTCAGTTTTGTGCATGTTTGATTATTTTTCTAAATAAGAATGTGCAAAACAACAAAAATGTTTCTCTAAATTGTGACGAGTCGGACGAGTAACTCTTCCACCATTTTGTAGTACTAACCCGAAGCTTCGAAATGGTGGTGAGTGTGAACTTCCGAACGTCCCTCTTTTTCTCCAATCCGCAGTTGGAAATATGGTAAATTATTGTTAAAATTGCTTGCATCTTTTAAACGTAAAGTGATCTTAACATAGCGTCTCAATAAAATTTGTGAAACATGATAATACTCAAAATTCTCTAGATCATTCTATTTAGAACCGTGAAAATTGCTATTTGGACCTACTCTTAACGAATATCCATGAAGATTTCTGTGTGACCGAATCATTTAACCCACTGTGGAAAAACGAAAAGTTTCACACAGCAATTGAATATTCTTTATTTTTACATGAATATCAAAGACCCAACGACTGTGAGTAAGAGGAAGTCCTTGATTTCAAACTCGCGAACTATGCAAATATTAAAAACAAATTAAACTGTGTCAATTGGCAACAAATTTTTAGAGATGAAGGAAATGTCGAATCATCTGTTAGCGTCTTTTACAAAATTCTGTACAACATCATCTCTCAAGAGATTCCATTGAAGAAAAAACGACGCCACGCTAACACTAAACATCCAGTCTGGTTTAACAAACAAATAAAAAATTTAAAAAACCGCAAACAAAAAGCTCACAAAATTTTCAAAAAGCACAATAGCAGTGAAAATCTAGCAATTTACTTGGAAATATGTGATCAACTGAACATTTCAATCAGTGATGCACTTGAAGAATTCAATACAAAAACTGAACTAGAAATTAAGTCTTGTCCAAAGAACTTCTTCAATTATGTCAAAACAAAACTAAAATCAGACAATTTTCCATCAATAATGCAACTCGATGAACATGTTGGTGATAACTCGGAGAAAAATTGCAACCTCTTTGCAAAATTTTTCCAGGAAATCTATACCACATTTTCCGAAGAAAATCGCGACCGCGATTATTTTGCATTTTATCCAGAATATCCAAGAAACGTTGGTGTCAACCAACTTCAGGTACAGGATGTTTTGCAGGGTCTGAGAAATTTAGACCCTTCCAAAGGACCTGGACCTGACGGAATACCTCCAGCACTCATGAAAAATCTTTCGAAGGAACTTACATCTCCTTTGTTCTGGCTGTTCAATATGTCGTTGGAAACTGAAGACTTCCCAAATATATGGAAAAGCTCATTTAAAGTGCCTATTTTCAAATCTGGGCGTAAATCTGACATACGTAATTATCGTGGAATCGCTATTATCTCTTGCATTCCAAAACTCTTTGAGGCAATTGTCAATGAAAAGATATTTGCTCAAGTAAAAAATCGAATAACTGACAAACTACACGGTTTCTTCAAAGGCCGCTCTACATCCACAAATTTACTTAAATTCGTAGATTACTCATTGAATGCAATGGATAATGGGAACCATGTTGAAGCTCTCTATACAGACTTTAGCAAAGCATTTGATCGTATTGACGTACCAATGCTACTTTTTAAACTGCAAAAAATTGGAATTGAGTCTGGTCTCCTGAAGTGGCTTGAATCATATTTAACAAACAGGCAACAAATAATAAAATTCAATGGAAAAAAGTCAAATCCCATTCAAGTTACTTCAGGTGTTCCCCAAGGCTCCCACTTAGGACCACTTCTTTTCATTTTGTACGTAAACGACATTTCCTTCATCCTCAAAAATGTTAAAGTTCTAATATATGCCGACGACATGAAGCTGTTTTTGGAAATAAAAAATCAAGAAGACATCAATGTATTTTAGAATGAAATCCACACATTTTACATCTGGTGTAAGAAAAGCCTACTTGAAGTAAATGTAAAAAAATGCAATGTAATATCCTTTAGCAGAAAATTAACAACACCCAAAATTGTAATTGCATTAGGGGATCAGAATGTGAAGAAATGTGATAAAGTTAGGGATTTAGGAATAATCTTAGATTCTAAACTTAATTTCATCGACCACTATAACACTATCATACACAAGGCAAACAACATGTTAGGGTTTATCAAACGCTTCTGTTATAATTTTCAAGACCCGTACACTATCAAAACTTTGTATTTTGCCTATGTGAGGTCAATACTGGAATACTGTAGCATTGTGTGGTCTCCTCGTCCTGGCGTACATGAAGAAAGAATAGAATCAGTACAAAAGCAATTTCTACTATATGCTCTTCGTAAGCTAGGTTGGACCGCACATCGTCTTCCGTCATATGAAGCACGCTGCATGTTGATTGACATTCAAACATAAAAAGAACGGCGAGAGTACGCGATGGCTTCATTTGTAAACGCTTTCGTTTCGCAGAACGTTGACTCAGCAGTACTTCTTTCTAAATTGAACTTTTATGCACCCATTCGACAACTTCGACACCGTAGTTTATTTGCTCTTAACCATCATCGTAGGGAATACGCAAAAAATGGACATATAAATAGTATGGTGAATTCTAATAATCAACACTGCGAAGCCATTGACTTTACGATGTCCCGGTAGAAACTGAAACAGTATTTCAAGTCCTTGAGGCTGAGGACACAAAATTAATTTGTTTTATGTTCGTGTATAATTTAGAAATTAATGTAACTAGTCTACATATATGATTGACGAGATAAATAAATAAATAAATTAATAAATAAAGAAAGAAAAAAAATTAAACAAAAAAGTTAGATGCAAAAAACTGAATTTACGGACATTGTTATACGAAACCTAAGTTTTTTCAAAATCTACAATACATAGAGAAAAAGTCTTTTTAGCAAAGTTGTTTGTAATAAAATTATCTACAGCTTTGCTCAAGGCAACTTCGAGTTTCACGCAGAAACAAAAAAGTTACAAATTTTATTTTTGTCATAATAGGCTATGGCTATTTTCTTTTTTTATTCTCGCTTATTTTCCGTCGGTCTAATTCCGCCACTGTTGTTGTGCCAATCACCGACGCCCGAGAGGCGACGCCACCCGGGACTTTAACTTACGACCCGTTGATTAACGGACCGGCGCCAACGGCTTTTCTTCCTCATGCGATGGAAGGCGTGATCCCAGAGTTCGCCTCAGTAAATCTCCCGGTGTCGGCTAGGATTGAATCTAGACCAGTTGGGGTGGTTGTGAGTGGATCACGCCACCCCACAACCATAACACCATAATAATATAACTGAGCACTTGGACACTACAGAATTAAGTTCGCGACATAACTATTTTAAACCATCATTCCTGGGAATTTTTGTGCTCCTATAAAAGAAAACTTTTTCAAAGACTTGAATGAGTTTTCCCGTAAGCCAATGTCAAAGCGACAAACCTGACGAAAAATGACTCTGCGTCAAACTGATGCACTTCTAACTAAACTAAGACACCAAAATTCACAAGAATGGTTATAACGCCATAATCTTTCTAAGGTGCATTGCGACAAATACTTTTTTCGCCCTTGTCGACCAGTGTTATTCATCTAATTCCCTTTTCGTATGCTTGCTACTGGAAAACCCCGAATCACCTACGAGAGTGATTTATTTCTATAAAAAAAGCTCGAATTTTCCAAATTCAGTTTTAAAATATTTCAAAAATGGATGCATTTGGAAAGTTAGTCATTAGACATTATTAATTTGAAATTATTATTAAAATCATATTTCACTATTGAAATTTAATTATTCTTTTGAAAGTTTATAGGTATTAAAATTTTATTCAAAACTTAACTTTTAAGTAAAAATTTATCTTACATTTCTACATTCTGAACTTTTTGCCGAAAATTTTTGAATAATTTCATGTTCCAATGAAAAATAGATTTCAAGAAAGATTCAACTAAAGTTTAAATTCAAAATAACTTAAAGGCATATGTATGTAGGTAGTTAAATATGATGACTTATTCATTGGAAATGGCTATCAAAATCTTTCAAACCCATAAGAAAACAGACCTCGTTCGGTTTTGGCTCATTTCGCTTTTGACACGACTCAATTTTGGCAACATAAAAACTTTGCACGTGTTGCCACCAGCAACCATCCAAGCGATAAATTGAATTTTCGCTTCAGTCCGGTAGGCACACACACTGTCCGGATTGGTTATAATATTGGCTTTTGAATTTTCTCTTTAGTCCGGTAGGCATCATAAAAAAATTAAATTTGGACGTGTTGCCAAAATCGAACATAGCCTGTACAAATATTTTTAAAAATATTGCAATTGATTTTTTGTTTGAAAACCTGAAAGTTAGGTTAGGTTTCGAAAAAATGTATCTCTCATTTTTCCATCCTGGAATTTTCCCAAAAGTTTTATTATAACTTCAGTTTCATTGGACAATTAAGTGAAAAAAATCAGCGTTTTTTTTTTTGGCAAAATAAAATTTAGTGTTTATTCACTTGTTTTGGTAAAAAAAATAAAAAATATTCTTTAATTTTATTATTCAATTTATTTTGATAATTTTTTTCGTAGGTAGGAACTGCTCCATCATTCATCTCAGCCCAGATATTTATCTCATACCCTACCACAGAAAACAAAATCCGCGCATTGTTCTATACGGCTACAACAGGACTCGTTCAGCAGCCAACCAAAGTTTTTTTCATCACTTACTTTTTATTTTGATTACTAAACAAAATCACTCACTACACTAAGAATACTTTAATCTTTGAAATGTTCACCTCAAATTTACTAAAACAAGCTTGAATTGGCAGAAATATATGAGATGAATTTCTACAATTCCTAAATTTCAACTGTATGTATTTTCATCTGTTTTCACTGCGTCGAAGAAAATCAAAAGTTGCCAAATCAGTTTCTGTTAATACGGATATCTAGGGAACCTACTACGGCGGGCTGCGGATACGTTCATTCATGATAATGTGATTCATTCTTGATTAACAGTGTGATGAACATGGGGGCGTCGTGAGATGAATAATTGGGCAGTGATTCAAGTTTTGAGATGGATATGGAAGCGTTGTGAAAACTGGTTTGTTTCACAAAATTCAGGATAAATCTAGCTTATTTTACTAAACATACAGTGCTGAACGATTCCAACGATTCCAATATCCAATTGCTTCGAAGTGACGCTTGGTATCCTAACGCTTCGGAGACTCAAGTCTCAAATCAGTCGCTGATTGAATTATAACATGAAGATTGAATGCAAACATGAGGATTTCTCCAACATTCATTCGTTTCTGTAAAGGTATTGCATTTATACAGGAGTACTAACGCTTTTGTTCTACTTCGATGTGATTCGGGAATGATAAATGATTTAAAATGCACCGAAATTCACAGGAACGGCTGTAATCTTCCACAGAAGCGAAACAAAAAAAAATCCCTCGGGCTTAAACTGATAAAAATGAATGAGTAAAAACTCACAAGTCATAAACTAAATCACAATGAAATCGTAATTTAGTTTGTTCACGACTCCGCATTTTCGAAAAATATTCTGTATCTTCGAATACAGTTTTGTTCTTTTAAATTCATGTGTAGTTTTTCGTTTTTTTTTTACACTTCAATTTGAACTTTTCTTTCCTTTTGTCAATATTCTACCTTTCACACATTATCTTCTTTCATAAAAATTAAATTCATAAAATTTGCAAACGATTTCCAGTTATTTTAGTTACTTTTAATTCATGTTGTATCTTCAATGACTTGTAGGAATAATATTAGAATTTATGTATAACACTGGCAAACACAAATTTTGCCCTAAAGCACACACTAAAAAAGAAAAATCATAGCTTTTATAGCATTTCTATGACTTTTGGTGCTCCTAGCAAAGATAACTTCTTCAGATACTGGAGTTTTTCTGCAAACCAACGTAGAAGCGACAAACCCGGCGAGCAACTACTCTGCGGCTTTTTGACGCAATTCTAAATTTGCCCAAATTTACAGAAATGGTTGAATAACTAAAACGTTTCATTTGTTTTTTGGTTGAGCTGCAGGAAAATTGTTTTTCGCTTTTGAGGCCATGTGTTATTGAAATGATCCCCTAACTTTTAATCATATGTGGAAGTTATCATAGCTAAGGTTGTTTTTTGTGTTCAAAGTTTGTCTTTTCGCTGTTGCTCCAGGTCTATTGATTAGTTTATCAACACTTTTTGTCTCTTGTCCAATCTTACTTAAACTGAAATCGAGCGAATTAAAAGACCAGTGTAAAATTTGAAAAACCACTGTATTCATTGATAAAACTCTTTTCAAAAGTGAAAAAATTCTCATTTTGCGACACATTCCCAGGCTAACATTATGTCTTTGCCATTCAGACGGTTAAAAAAATTATTTGATACTTTAGAATTATTGATGTTGCGTGGGCGCACTTCCTGCGAAATGCCATTCAATCAAGCGGTTCTAAAATTATTCTTTCCATCATAAATGATAAAAAAGTGTTGTGATATAACAAATCCACCTGCCCCCATTTTTGTGACATTCAAACCGCTACTATGCGATACAACGAGATATAATCAGCTTGACAACAAAATGTGACAGAGTGACTCTCGGGGAAGAACATCCAATGAAGCTCAAATTTCAAACACATATTATTCGACTAACCGTTGTGGGTTAAATGTATCTTCCCCAAACAAACAAACCAGCAAAGTTTTCCAGTTATATGGTAGATAAATCGCTTAGGAAAGTAAAAACAGCTGCGAGCATTTGCGCATTCATAAATCATAAATTAGATATTTGGAAGGCTTCCACATTTTTCCCTAACATGTGCCGCTCCCAAGCCAACTTATTTCCATTAATGTGTGGCATGAAACCATCAGTCCAGCTTTTTTCTTTTCTTTTAGTTTCCTTGAAATCGTCTTACGACAAAAAAAAATGTGAAAAAATATCAAGCAAAAACTTAGCTCAGAAACAATTGTCGTGAGCAGACTATATACCGTTGGTCGTGCTGAAGAGAACTCCCTTCGGTAACCGAACACAAATGTGTTGCTGGAAAATGTTCTCGTTTGGTGGCCACGGCGGAGACATTAGTAAGCCTGATTAGACTGGGGATTTTCGTGACTGGTGTACAGGCGAGTTTGCTATGTGCGTATATCCCAAAAAAAAAAAAAAAACAAAGAACACGAATAAAAGTTGTTGAAAAATGAAACAATAAACCCGCAGGCACCAGCTTCAATTTGGTTCTGCCGATAGTCGCATGAATTGTAACCGCAGCCGTGACTAGGCTTCAAACCACGGAGGAGCGTAATTGTTCGAGATAATTGGAAACGAGCAGCAGACGAAGAGTGCAATTGTTGTTAGAATCGCTGTTCGTTCATACTATTGCAATTTGCAAACACCTGCCACACTGTGTATTATTCTAACCCTAAAGACTGAGAAAAAAACTCACACGAAAGCAAATTCACGAAAAGAAACTAGATTAAAACCTAAAGTGTTTAGATTTCTCACCATATTACCAGCAGCAGAGAAAAACGTGCATCGAAAATTGATATTTCCTCCCATTCTGGACCCACAGCATAAGGAAGGTGGCCTTAACGGTAGCGGTTTGTTTCCCTCTTTTTTAATAGGTGGTATTTGTACGCCAAAAGCATGCTCATTTGGGCACGACGACCACCGTCGCCAGCTCGTACCCAGGGAAAGGACTTCCGCTTGTTGTTACCAATTCGAACGCTAGTTGAAAAGTGCCCCGCCGTGAATACTAATGATGCTTTGCTTGGTGTAAACGATTCGAGTTCGACCATGTTGAGAATTCTACTCATCGCAAGATTAGCTAAAAGAAGCAGGAACAAAAAAATATTCGCACTAGAAATGCGGCAAATGCGGAAATTCTTTGGGGCAGACGAACTTTGGACCAAGAAAATCTTAATGAAATCGAGCTGCACCACATGGTCCATGTGACAAATTTAATTTGCTTGGAGGGGAAAACTAACGAAAATGTCACACAGCTGTAAAATCAAAGTCTGACAGTTTGACAGGATAAAAAACCTATATTGATAAATTATTCAATCCAGGGATGGGAATGCGGAATGCTTAATTTAGTATTTGATTAAAAACCATCGCAAATCTATTAATTTATACAACACAAACTAGATTGCACAAGACAAAAACACTTTTTGGCTCCTACTATTATATTAGGTTGAATTGTAGAAATATACCTGCTATCGTCGACCAGTTTTGAGCATTATCATGCTCATCGACGACACGAGACCCAATGTCCAATCTAATCCCGAACATTTTTAGAGTAATGTCAATAATATCTAAGAATATAACCAAATCTACATGTTTGAGACGCTTGAGCTCGACATCCACATTTATTCAGCTATTTCCGAGTTCGAAAAGTTGCTAAACCATTCTAGCCTTGGGTGCTACATTCCGATTCGGAACTCGACCTTCTATTTATTCATACACAGACTTCGCAGCCAACCGTTCAGTGTACAGGACAATTGCGGGGCTAGCGCTACGATCCTACTGACACTAACAGTTTCTCCCGAGCCGAGACTCGAACTCACGGCGACTGGCTTGTTAGGCCAGCGTCGTACCTCGAGACCGTCTGGGAGATCTAGCTAAACCATTCTAAAAACCTTAAATTGAAGGATCGATATCAATAAACAAAAAATCCAGTGTGAGCGAGTGTCACTCAATTTATCACGCTTTTTAAACATCATCATATTCTAGACAGCTCTGAGGTGCGACTTTACATCTACCATCCTTGTGGAGCTAGTTCAAATAGAAATCATCACCTACGTAACTCTTTAGGGTGCCAAGCCACACTTTGGTTTCTACTCACTACTTAAGCCGGTAAACTTTACTGTACACAAGTAAAAGTGAATGTAAACAAAATAAGAAAAAATCTGACGAAACAAATTTTATGAGGCAAATACCAAATCAAAAGTATTCAACTTTAGCTTATTATTAACGAGGTTACAATTTATTATTGAAATGACGGAATGATTAATAGGCACTACGGTCCCTTTTCCACCAACTCTGTACCGTATTGAGGTTTCATATTATACTGCCAGTGCCAGGTTGTCCCGTCCGACCCGGGTGCAAAATGGACCCCCGTACTGGCGGAGGCTTTCGCTTGATTGTGTTATGCTTGACCACCGACGCTATTCATTACAGCGTGCTCTTGTTGCGAAACCCAGGAGAGCAGACAGCCTCCTAATGCCTGATGATATTACCATCAATCAACTGGAAATGAAATTTATGGCCGTTTTCCTCTCCACTCTCGAGAACGAGCGTCGTCCTGTCGATAATGCCATCACCGCAACCCGCAGCACCATCAATAGACGCAAGCATTTAGAAACTGATCATGTTTTGTGCTTTAAAAGGTTGTTTTTCTTTGTAGTGCGGCCTGCGAAAGTTTGCAGACGTAACGCTAGAAAGAAATTAGTTAGGATTAGTAACAGCGGTTACAATTTAAAAATATGTCGCTATGTCACTAGTACAGAATGAAGAATAAAAGCACAAAACTCCTGTCTAGTACCCGATGTCCTAAATTTCACGGGTTTGGCTATCAACTAAATTTCCTTTTTCACTACGATGATTGATTGATGATGCAACCATCATTACAGTAACCGCTCTTTTTCGTTCAATTTCAGGATTGGTACACCGTAGTTACCGCCCTACTGACTGCATTCTTGCTGCTCAGTTCCTCGACGCTGATCGCCATCACCGTTCTGGTAACAACAGAACTTGGACCACGAAAGCTTACAGTGGCAACCAGTTCGCTGGCGAACGGAATCTCCAGCAGTATAGGTATCAGCTGGTTTCTGCCAATTCTGTGTGCCACTTCTACACCCCTCGTGTACAGAGTGATGTTTGAGACCCCCGCCCACTGGTGGCACACGACGGATTCTTTCGGTTTCATCCTCTTCATCGTCATCGAATCGCTTTTCGTAATATTATTTTTACTGCTGTTCCTGACGCTGATGAAAAAACTTTTGTATCTAGCCCGAAAGCACGACAAGCACAACACTTCGATACTCAGACGGTAAGTGATACTAGACTACAATAAACACCTCATTGTGATGCAACTAACCGAAGCTGCAGCACAAAAAAAACTATTTATTGCATTTTTATTGCTGCGGTGACATGTGGGGCTTGAGTTTACTCTTGGGAGCATAAATATATTACACATATTTCGAATAAAAACGATGAACACAAGAAGAGAATGACGTTGAAATAGATAGAGATTCTATTATTATTTTATTAACTGTGTGGGGAATTTAAACAATCAAAAGGATAATCATACAAGCATTCTATATTATATTCAATTATATCGAAGCTGAAACGCTCTGGGTGAACATCAAATGGGAACATTTACAGTGGAGTAAAAACAATACGAGTATAGCTTGCATTTAGCATAACAATACGAGAAAACTTATAAATGATAACAAGCTCAAGTTTGCCTCCCACATCTTTTCACAATGGTTTTTGCTGGCACGATATGACATACAAGTTCTGATTTTATGCTAATTAAAACATACCCCAGTCGTTCTAGGTTACTTCTGAAGAGTTTACTAATGCATTACACTCTAAGGGACAATTTACTTCGCAGGGTCTGTATTCTATAATTTGTATAGCTCACTTTCTGATTAAAGATGCCAAATATTTGTTGATTAATAGCTAATCTCCGTAGAAATGCAAGTACCTTTTTTATCGATAAAAGGTAAGAACGCAGGACAATGTATCATTTGAAATGCTTCAGCACTATGTAAAATATTTCGATCCCACGGAGATTACCTTTTTGATAAACAAGCTTGCGATAAATATTTCTGCACATTTGATAACCGAAAGCAAACCTAGAAGTGATAATAATATTGTACGTACACGAATTGTGTCTCCTAAAATAGAAATGTCACAAGCATTCATCCAAAAGTCAAAGCAACGTTCGAGATTGCAGTTGCACAAGCTCTATAAAACACTACACCGCAGCAAAATTCGACCGCGAAATCACGTGCTTGAAAACTACATTGCGGTTATTTGACGAAATTTCCATGTGTCGTTATTGACAACAAAACTTATCTCTTAGAAGATGTTAGACAATTGGCACTGGCATTCTGGCATGCTGAAATGGCTCCGCAATGCAACACCTTAATGTTTCAAAGGTTTTAGAAAAAATCAGGAAAAAACAATCTTGTTTAAAAAACACGTATGACAGTCAAAGCCAATTTTTCAAACCAAACCGGACGATGTCTTACTGTTTTAATTTTGGCAGTGTCGCTGAATGGCATGTTTTCGTTGTTTTGATTTATTGATTCATTTACGATTTTATCTGTTATTCTTTTGAACATACAAGTGAACATATTGAACAATAAAATTGATGGGTCGATAAATGAGCTATATTCATTAATTATCCTGAGACCAAAAATTCACCGCCTGCAGGAAGAATTGCGCATTAATTTGAAAATAAACATGAAATGTCAAATGTTTTTTGTATGAATGGCATCACTGCGAAAAATACAACAGGAATCACCGACGTGTGAGATGAAGAAGAGTAAGAAGCCAGTTGTCATGCCTTAGGTTACAAGGATGAAAATCTAGTCTATTTGCAAGGATGCTTTAGAGACGCTAGTCAATCATATGGAATATGTATGGAGAGGGGGTCTCAAAATAAATCGATGTTGATCAAGGTGCTCAACCCTAAGTTGAAAGGTAATGTTATTTATAATATTTTTGTAGAATATATATTTCGACTTTCTAAAAATTTCTTTACAAATTGTCCAAACGTAATTATGAAAAACTGACTTTTTTAAGCTACGAAGTCACTCTTTTACACTTCTTGCAGTTCTGTTTGATTCCCTAATTATTCGATTTTTTTTTTATTTTTGTATGGTGATTTTTGAATATTTTGCAGGGTTTAGGAAAACCCCCACCAAAGGTCAATGGATCTCCGATTGGCTTCAAAATTGATAAAACGACTTATTCTAGGTCGAAACTAAAAAATCCAACGTTTTTGGATCAATCGTACAACCTCCCGGCAATTGCTTTCAATTCAAAAAATTTTTGACAAAATATCATTTTTCATATTTTTAAATAAGCATCCTATCACAGAGATAGTAAGAACTATACCCAATGGTAAAAACCATTTTCTATGGTTTTTGAATTTCCAATCGAATCGCAACATCCGATTTAGCGTGCAGTGTTGCCAGTATTAATATTTTCGCGTTTGGAAATTAAAATTGTGTTTACCTGAAAACACCTCTCATTTTTTTTTCTAATTTCCTGCAAAATACTTGCAGGAAATTCTAGATAGGATATACACTGTGGTCTTTTTTACGCGGGTTTTTTTATGCGGTTTTTAATATGCGACTGTTTTTACGCGATTTTTTACAATATCGCGGCTTATTTTTACGCGGTTTTTTTAAATAACGCGAATTATTTTTACGCGATTTGAAAGATTATTTTTACGCGGTATTAAATAAGTTTAGTATTAGTAAATCCAATAAAGTAAAAATCAATCGTATGGTTCATGACATTATTGATATTCTGTTTTATTAATAAATGCATATTTTAATATACTTGCTGTTATTATCAAAAAATAGGCAATTTCCGTTGATTCGGGAAGAAGAAACAAAAATACATAAATAATTGTACAATGATACGAGTCAGGGTCGTTGCGATTTACTTCCGTTTAAGAAACGAAAGCTTAAACATGTAGCAAAATTATTATAAAAAAGTTATTGTCATGTTCTTCAATGAATTTTCATTTTGGAAGCACTAAAAACTTATTTTGTGTGTTTCATTACCATTTTTTTATCATTTTTCAAGTTTATATTTACTTACGTGCCATTATTTTTAATCGGATCTTATTATTGAATGGAGTATTTTTACGCGATTTTTTAAAATACGCGGTTTTTTTATACCCGGATTTTTTCAACGCAGTACAACCAACCGCGTAAAAAAAGACCCCAGTGTACATATCCACAATATGCATTTTGCGACGTTGCTGAGATATTTAACTTTTAAGATAATGAATTTTATAAACTTACACGCTAACGCTAACACTAACAAAAATAATACGTCTCATTGAATCGCATTCGAAACGAAGGCACCGCTTTGAATCTCTAGTACTGGTTTGTCATGACCTCAGTGAAACTCGGAATTGCTCGGCAAAGTACCAAAAAAATCTAGAGATTTTGTTACGCGTCCTGATTTCAGCTTTTTTGTTCCTGCGATATTCCATCCAGTGCTTTTATTTTTCAATCGTTTCACCATCTTTCGGTTGTTCTTTATTAATTACTGTCAAAAAATGTCAAACAAATGTTCAACTCTGACAGGTACCAGAGAGGCTTCTCAAACTTCCGCAGTTATGCCTCGGCAATTTGTGGGTCATCCTAGTTGCTCAACGCGTCTACAAATTCATGATCGTTTTGCGTAGCTGACAACGACTATGGAGCTTGAAACCAACCCGCAGGATAATAATTTTATGAACCAGGGCATGAATCAAAAATGAGCTCTAGACGAAGAACAACATAGATATCATAATTGTTATAATATAATGCTCCAAAACCAACCAAATAATAATCCTCATTAAAATGCCTTTTCAATGAAAGTGCGAACATATTCTTTCATTGACCACATAAATGAATATATTGATGCTTGGTTTTCCATAACGTATAAATATTTAGATTTTTTATGTAAATTTTACTCAAGACTCCCGCTTTGCAGTAAAAATTTCAGCTCTATAGACTGAACATATTTTTTCGAAGGGTTTTATCTAAAAATTATGGGAAGAATCACTTTTCTGCGATGTTTAATAGGTCTGTGAGTCAAATGATTGAATGCTATTCTAGACTAAACCTGCAAAATATTCAAAAGTAATCCTACAAAAATTAAAAATTATATGAAAAAATGTGAGAATGGAACAGAGTTGCAAAAAGTGCTAAGGAGTGTTTTGTAGCTTAAAAAATTCTTTTTTCTTCGTAAATCATGTTTGGACAACTAGCGATGTTAGTTCTTACGTTGCACGAAAATACCAAATATTGAAGTTAAATGTCGGTCACAACCGCAGAGTGCTTTCACCTTTATGGCCGATTGGTTACAAAAAAGAGAATGCTACAACTCCATATCCAATTTCTAACCCGCTGTAAAAGAAGAAAGCTTATACCCAAGTTCATCAATATGCTACCATCTACCAAAAGTGAAGTCAGTGAAAGAGCCATAAGAAGTGCGAAGAAAATTTGGCTTCTTGAGGAAATAAGGGTAAACATAAAAAGCTGTCAGAAGTGGAAGAGCAGTTATACCCACTCCATATGAAATTGCTTGAAAAAATAGAATATCATAGTTCAGCTGAAAAAAAAGTGACGTTAGTTCTTACGTTGCACGAAAATACCAAATATTGAACTAGCTATAGTCTCTTTTTTTTCCGGTTTCAGCTTTTGGAATGTACTTTTTTTATTTTGTCGATCAATGAAAATCAATAAATAACAAAGTCTAGATTTTTTGTTTAAATATTTCTTTGTTTAATAAGAATCGGAACATATATAGTTTGCTTATTTTTCAGTCACGCACACGACAAACGAAAGTTACTCAAATTGTCTTTTTCCCAAGCAAACTCTGAACCTGAGGTACACTGAAGTTTGTTTTTTTTATGTGTGTAGCAACGCAAACACTCCTGTTCTGACTACAAGTTTCCTATGCCTTTAGTCCTCCACTCACCTCCTCTCGACTGGTGTGAAATCAGTCGTGAGGAAATCAAAGCTAACTGCGTCTTAATTTATATTCGGCACACGTGTTAAATTAGCACATGGCTAAAGCTTCTAATGCAGGTGCATCGGGAAAAACCGCCAAAAATGTAAGAATGGGCGGAAGGCAATTTTGAGATGTAAGAAAGACATAAGCTCATTCCGCGTCGAACACTCGACAGAAACGGACGTGCAAAGTGGTCGTTCTATTACAATCCGGTCCGTGTGTACGAATAGCCAAACAAAAGAGTGTATTATTCAAGGCCATCAGTTGACAGTCGAGTCCGTGTCGCTGTGCTGAGTGATCTCACACCCGGCTCACTGCTGGTGGCTGTATTGGTGCTGCTGTACTGGTGCTGCTGGCTGCTTTGGGTGCAGCTTCGAACGATCGGACAACCACTGCTGGAAGGAAGAAGTAAAGAGGTACGTGTTCTTGTCGGCGCTAGTTCGCTAGTGCGCTACATTTAGCGCGATGGATATAGATCCCTCGCCTCCCGTGCCACCATCCCCGAACCCCCCTGACCCTGACCCTTCTGTTACCCCCTCCCCTGTTCATTCTCCAGTCCCCCCTCGCCCCAGGCTTTACCCGGACGGATCTCAACAGGGCAGCTATACTGTTTATTTTCGTCCAAAGGCAGGAGTGAATTCAAAGCGGTTAAACATACTGCAAATTTCAAAAGACCTGACGAAGGAGTACAAGGCCGTGACCGAAATTTCCAAGGTCCGACCTAACAAGCTCCGTGTCGTGGTCAGTGATCTGGCACAGGCCAATGCTATCGCTTGCTCTGAG
The DNA here is from genome assembly GCF_029784165.1 of Wyeomyia smithii. NCBI lineage: Eukaryota > Metazoa > Arthropoda > Insecta > Diptera > Culicidae > Wyeomyia > Wyeomyia smithii. Next base: position 87,021,959 of record NC_073696.1, on the reverse strand, counting down.
CTCTTCACACGCGAGTATCGCGTTTACATACCCGCACGAGACGTGGAGATCGACGGTGTCATAACCGATTCGAGTCTGTCTGTCGAGTGTATCCTAAAAAGCGCAACCGGTTGCTTCAAAAATACCGAAACACAGGCGAAGATTTTGGATTGTAAGCAATTGCGGTCCATGTCTCTCGTCGGCGGTAAAAAAGTTTACACTCCGTCAGACTCGTTTCGCGTTACGTTTGCCGGATCTGCACTCCCTAGCCACGTCTCGATCGACCGGGTTCGTCTGCCTGTGCGATTGTATGTACCCCGTGTTATGAATTGCACCAATTGCAAGCAGTTAGGCCACACAGCCGCCTACTGCTGCAATAAGGCACGATGTAGCAAGTGTGGGGAGACTCATGCGGAAGATTCTTGCAGTGTTAATGCTGAAAAATGTATTCACTGTGGGGAAAACCAGCATGAGCTCTCCACATGCCCGGTGTACATGCAGCGCAGAGATAAAATCAAGCGGTCACTTAAGGAGCGTTCAAAGCGTTCTTACGCTGAGATGCTGAAGAAGACCGTGACCACTTCTACCATAACATCGAACCCCTTTGATCTGTTGCCCTCCGATGAAACCGATTCTGACGATTCATCAGCGGGAACATCTTATGCCAATCCTGGGGAGTCTAGGAAGAGGAAAAATGTTTCTTCTCCTAAACTTCCCCGTAAAGGTCCTAAGATTTCCCAAAGTGTAATGAAAAGTACGAACAAACCAAACAGTGCTGCGGAAAAACCGAAGCACACTCCTCCTGGGCTTGCAAATTTAAAGTCCCAGAAGGAGTTCCCAGCACTGCCAGGAACATCTAAAACCCCAGTTGTTCCTTTTGCACATCCAGTTGATGAAACAAACTCTGAATTAGTGAAATTTTCTGACATTGTGGACTGGATTTTTGAAAATTTCAATGTACCCGATCTAATTAAAATTTTTCTTACAGCATTCCTCCCAACAGTTAGATCATTTTTGAAGCAGTTGACTGCCCAATGGCCCCTCCTTGCAGCGATTGTATCCTTCGATGCCTAATTCAACTGCGTATATGAAGGATTCTATCTCTGTCTTACAGTGGAATTGTAGAAGTATTTTACCAAAAATTGATTCGTTTAAAGTTTTGATAAATAAAAACAAATGCGATGCATTTTCCCTTTGTGAAACTTGGCTTACTTCAAATATTGATCTCAACTTCCATGATTTTAATATTATTCGCCTTGATCGAGACACCCCATATGGAGGAGTACTTTTAGGGATTAAAAAGTGCCATTCTTTCTATCGTATTAACCTCCCCTCGATTCCAGGCATCGAAGTTGTCGCATGTCAAATGACAATACAAGGTAAAGAGCTTTGTATTGCCTCAATATATATTCCTCCCAGAGCACAGGTTGGGCAACGGTTGCTCTTTGATTTAATAAAACTTCTTCCCTCGCCACGTTTGATTTTGGGAGACTTCAACTCTCATGGTGTGGCTTGGGGTTCCCCATACAATGATAACCGCTCCTCTTTAATGTATAACCTTTGCGATGACTTCGATATGACTATTTTAAACAACGGTGAAATGACACGTATCCCGAAACCTCCAGCGCGCCCAAGCGCTTTGGATCTATCCTTATGTTCGACGTCGCTACGGTTGGATTGCACATGGAAGGTAGTCCTTGATCCTCACGGTAGCGACCATTTGCCTATTCTTATTTCAATTAATAACGGGTCGACTCGCATGCGACCAATTGACATTCCGTATGACCTCACACGGAATGTCGATTGGAAGTTATACGAGGAAATGATTTCAAAAGCGGTCGAGTCGATTCAACATCATCCACCACTTGAAGAATACAACCTCCTCGCGGGCTTGATTCTCGACGCCGCGTTGCAAGCCCAAACGAAGAAATATCCCGGCGTAACGATCAAAGAACGGCCTCCCATTCCGTGGTGGGACCAAGAGTGCTCCGATGTCTACACGCAAAGATCCGACGTGTTTAAGGCCTACCAGAAGGGAGGTATACCTGGCGACTATTTACGGTATTCGGAGCTTAATACCAAGCTTAAAAGTTTGGCTAAAGCAAAGAAACGCGGATATTGGCGTCGGTTCGTGAACGAGACGTCGAGGGAGACATCGATGAGCACTCTTTGGAACACAGCCCGAAGAATGCGGAATCGCGTAACGGTCAACGAAAGCGAGGAGTCTTCAAGTCGGTGGATATTTGATTTTGCCAGGAAAGTATGTCCGGACTCTGTTCCTGAGCAAAACATTGTTCGCGATGCGTCTCCGGGCCACGACGCGATAGAATCACCTTTTACGATGGCAGAATTTTCAGTTGCCCTCCTTTCCTGTAACAATAACGCGCCTGGGTTAGATAGAATCAAATTCAACTTGTTGAAGAATCTACCCGGCAATGCCAAGTGGCGCTTGTTGAACTTGTTCAATAAGTTCCTGGAGCAGAACATTGTACCGCAGGATTGGAGGCAAGTTAAGGTGATCGCCATCCAAAAACCAGGGAAACCAGCTTCTAATCACAACTCTTATAGGCCGATTGCAATGCTATCCTGTATCCGGAAATTGATGGAAAAAATGATACTCCGTCGCTTAGACCACTGGGTCGAATCAAATGGTCTACTATCAGATACTCAGTTTGGCTTCCGCCGTGCCAAAGGGACGAATGATTGTCTTGCGTTGCTTTCAACAGATATTCAGCTGGCGTATGCTCGCAAAGAACAAATGGCGTCTGCGTTCTTGGACATTAAGGGGGCTTTTGATTCCGTTTCTATTGACATTCTTTCGGGTAAACTTCACCGATTTTCTCCAATTTTTAACAATTTTTAGCACAATTTGTTGTCCGAAAAGCACATGCATTTTACGCATGGCGATTTGGCAACTTTTCGAATTAGCTACATGGGCCTTCCCCAGGGCTCATGTTTAAGCCCCCTTCTTTACAATTTTCATGTAAATGACATCGATAAATGTCTGGCAAATTCATGCACGATAAGACAACTTGCAGACGACAGCATGGTCTCTGTTAGAGGAGTCAAAGCTGCCGATTTGCAAGGACCATTGCAAGATACCTTGGACAATTTGTCTGCTTGGGCTCTACAGCTAGATATCGAATTCTCTCCGGAGAAGACTGAGATAGTAGTTTTTTCTAGGAAGCATGAACCTGCTCAGCTTCAAACACTTAATTAATGGGTAAAACGATCTCTCAGGTTTTAGTGCATAAGTATCTTGGTGTCTGGTTCGACTCTAAGGGCACCTGGGGTTGCCATGTTAGGTATATGATGAAGAAAAGTCAGCAAAGAGTAAATTTTCTTCGTACAATTACCGGATCATGGTGGGGAGCCCACCCAGGAGACCTTATAAGGCTTTACCAAACAACGATATTGTCTGTCATTGAGTACGGGTGTTTCTGCTTCCGCTCCGCAGCAAACACACATTTGATTAAACTGGAGCGAATACAATATCGTTGTTTGCGTATCGCCTTAGGTTGCATGCAATCGACCCATACGATGAGTTTGGAGGTCTTAGCTGGAGTTCCACCATTGAAAAACCGCTTCTGGAGCCTGTCTTCTCGTAATCTTATCAAATGTGAGGTCTTGAACCGTCCTGTGATTGAAAATTTTGAAAGGTTAATCGAACTCAATTCTCAAACCCGTTTTATGACATTGTATTTCCATCACATGTCCCAAGATATTAACCCTTCTTTGAATATTCCAAATCGTGTCAACTTATCAAATACTTCTGATTCTACTGTGTTTTTCGATACATCCATGATAGAAGAAACTCGTGGAATTCCGGATCATTTACGCGTGCAGCAGATCCCCATTTCCAATAAATATCGAAACATCAACTGCGACAATATGTTCTACACTGACGAATCACTTCTTAATGGGTCCACTGGCTTCGGTATTTTCAATAACAATTTAACCGTCTCCCATAAGCTCGATAATCCTGTTTCTGTTTACGTCGCAGAATTAGCTGCAATTCAGTACACCCTGGGGATTATCGAAAAAATGCCCACGGACCATTATTGCATCTTTACGGACAGTCTCAGTTCCATTGAGGCTCTCCGATCGATGAAAGATGTTAAGCACTCTCCGTATTTCCTGGGGAATATACGGGAACATCTGAGTGTGGGTCCCTTCTCACTGCTCGATACCGGGCAATGAGAAAGCGGACTCTTTGGCTAAGGTGGGCGCAACAAACGGTGACATTTATGAAAGACCAATTCCCTATAATAATTTTTTTGCACTTGTACGTCAGAATGCGATCATCAGTTGGCAAAATTCTTGGACCAGAGGGGAACTAGGAAGGTGGTTACATTACATTATACCCAAGGTATCAACGAATCCGTGGTTCAAGGGGTTGGATGTAGGTCGAGATTTCATTTGCGTGATGTCTCGGCTTATGTTTAATCACTATAGATTTGATGCGCATCTCCGTCGTATTGGGCTCGAGGAGAGTGGTATCTGTGCCTGTGGTGAAGGTTTTCACGACATAGAGCACGTTGTTGGGTCATGCCCTGCACACCGTGACGCCAGGTCTAAATTAATAGCTTCCCTCCGGGCCGAGGGTAGAGAGCCAGCTGTTCCTGTCGTGATGTCTTGGCGAGTCGTGACCTATCCTACATGTCTCTTATATAAATTATGCCGTGATTTATCGCGGGAACAAAAAAAAACTTTATTACTACGATTAACACTTTAATGACCGATCACTACTGAATTACACACAAGACTGAATTGAAAATTAAATCTAGAAAGCTTAAATAAACTAAATCCGCTGACTCGTCGTTCCTCCGGTGGTTCGATTCTGATGCAGCCTTTGTCCACGTGGTTCGATCGAATCCTGCAGTCGTCATCGATTGTCAATTTATGGTTTCGTTGCTGGTTTGGTTCCTCCGCTTGTTGCTACGGGCCTCAGCTGGGTTTTTGCTGACGTCTCGGCTCCGGTTGCGCCTAGGCCGGTCGGTCGTGGTGTAACGTCTCCCCCCTTAGATTGTCGTCCGTCCTCGGACGATTTTTCGAAAAGGACGAGCCTCGGTAAGGTTGCGGGTTCTCCTTTTCCAATGGTTCCTTTAGGTTCCGTGGTGGTTTCAGCATGCTTATGGATTTTCAGGATGGTATCTTCCTTAGATTTGGTTCTTCTGTTGATGATATAAATTGCAAAAGAGCAGAAAAAGGTTAGTGTGAGGAGAATTCCTCCTCCGATGGTTGTTGTCCTCTTCGAGCGATGCAGGTCCAACTTTATCTCTTGAAGACTGTTTAAGTGTTCCAGTTTGATGTGGGTGATCTCATTCCGCTCTTCCGAGTAGTTGAGTTGAATGAATTTCCTTCCATAGATTGGTATGAGGTATTCTTCGTGGTCTGTTAGATGCTTTTGACCATTAAATGTGAGATTCATCACCTTAATCGTACAATTGTCTGTTTCGACAATAGTCGGGGTGTTGACTAATCTCGAGTTATTACATGAGTCGGAAATCAATACTTGTTGATTCGTATCCAATAGTATGATTCCTTTTTTGATTTCTTGTATTCTGATATGTTGCCTGACGGGTTTTAGGACACATTTTGGTGTCAAATGATTCAAAAGGTTGTTGATACAGTCGTCTTCGATAAGAGTTGTTGCTTCGCAGATGTCACAAATGTGCTCTTGTTTATAGATAATGTCTCTGTGCTTTGCCACCAGCTTGATGTCTGTACTGATTCGTGTGTTGTTTAAGTTGAGCGTCTGGATGTTGATCAGGTCGAACTCGTTGTCTTCTAGGATGGGTATTTTCGCCAAAATTAGGATTTCGTCGCCTTTTACAATTACGCTTCCTGAGCTGTATTGGAATATTTGATCTAAGTAATCCAGATTCAATTTTTGTGCTTTAAGTCTGTTATAAATGTACAATTTATCATCTAATGAAAATAAGTTTCTATTCAAAATGTTTAGCTTTGCAAATTCGATTTGTTCTTCTACGCTAGTGAGAATTTGAATTAACATGTCAAGGTTCATAATAAGATTAATGTATTCCAAGTCCGTATTGGTCGTAAGTGAGTTATTATTTTGGTCTACAATTTGTTTGTTTATTTTCTTGAGAATATCTGTAATATTATTCAGTTTATTCTGAATTCTTTCGTTTATAATTATTTGCCTTGATAAAGATTGAGAGAGTAAGTTTCCCTGCTTTTCTAACGTTTCTAAATTATGATTTATAATTTCCATATCATCGTTATCTGGATTGCCTGCAATAAGTTTAATTACTGATCCTAAAGCGTTAACTAATGCTCTTCTATTTCTGCGGGGATATAAACTCAACAATTTTCCTCTTGCGTATTGGATTTTGTAATCAAGGGTCCTTCTGAGATGATCTATTATTTTCAGGTTTTCTGTCGTTTTTTCTATGTAGTCAATGTTGTTTGCAATGGATTTAATATTGATTTTGTGTATAACTCTCTCAAACCCTATTCTTATCCTAACTTGTTTTAGTTTTATGGCAATTATGCCATTATTATATGATATTTCTTTAAATTTTGTGCCGTGTATTAGGATGATGTAAGTTAATCTGTAACGAGAGTTAAGTTATTGATTTAAACGATTATTTTTTTATTCTGTTTTTGTGTATTTTTACGTCATTGATGTCTTTAAATGTAAGATCGTTATTCTCTTTTATGGTAGTTATTTTGTAAGGGTTTACGTCTTTAGTTATTCGTTGGGAAATTTTAATGTATTTAGCATCGCCTGGGTTGTATTGTTCAGGTTGTTCGTTATCTTTATTTTGTTGTTCATATTTAGCTTTCCTTTTATCCAGTTCGATTTTAGCCGCTGATTGCAAGCTTTTAAATTTTTCCGAAATTTCTTCCATGTTTGTCGAGCCCGAATGATTGAATACCAAATTACGCGGTAAATTTTTTATAGCGGTGTGAAAACTGTTGTTATAAATATCGACGGCGATATTAATTTGATCTCTTGTAGACAAATCGTTGAATTTAATTTTGTTTGTTCGATAAATTTCGATTAGGGTAGAATGAAACCGTTCTACAATACCGTTTGAATTTGAACTACTCGCGAAATGTAACTCGACTCCTAGGTCGTTAAGGAATCCGATGAAATCAATAGACCTGAAAGAAGGTTCCTGGTCACTCACAATAGTCTTCGGTCTGCCAAATTGTCTAATGTGTTCTGTAATAGCATTTTTTACGTCCACTATTGTTCTAGTTTCCAAAGGTATGGCATTTGCAAATTTGGAAAACGAATCGACTATGGTGAGCCACTTTTGACCTTTTAAAAAGAATATGTCAATGTGGACTCGATCGAAAGGGTTATTGCCGAAAATGCTTTTTCTTATCAAATTCGGTGGCTTCCTGTCATATTTGGCTTTTTTGCAGATATCACAGGAATCTATCAAAATTTTAATCTTTCGATCAAGTTGTGGGAAGAAATATTTTTGCATTATCTGGTTCTTATTTTCTTTGATTCCTCTGTGGCCACGATTATGAGTTTCCCTCACAATTTCATCCTGTTGTTCATCTAGGCGTATGTCCTCTAGAAGGGTTTCTGAAATAAGAACTTTGTAGGGGCTATTAGTTGAAAAATGTTTCCGGTAAGTTTCTTGAACTAATTGAACTAAAGAGATTGGAATTTTGAGGCAACTTGAACCTCTGGGGTTAAGAGTCCGCTTTAATATTTCTACTATTTCTTCTTCCGTATAACTTTGTTTGACTATTATGTGCCTGTGAAATTTGGGAAAGATCTGTTCATATGCCGTAATCTCTATTTTTCCGATTTTAAAAATAATTTGGGTCCTGAATGTGTTGATTGGTCTCTCAGTGCACGGAATAAAGTAATCATCGCTTGTATCCGCTGAGTGTACTGTCATGTCGTCACTTTCATCATCTGAAAGTTCCTCTTCTCGTTCGGAGGGTTCCACGTTTAAAGACATCGATGATTGTGAATGTGCGTTTAATTGATTATGTTTTTTTAGGTTTATCCGAGACAACGCGTCTGCGACGACGTTTTGTTTCCCTGGTTTATAGATTAATTCGTAGTCAAATTCTTCTAAAGCCAGTTTACCTCTTATGATTCGGTGATTTGCATTAGTCATAGAGAAGGTAAGTGGTTGGTGATCTGTAAACATTTTGAATTTCCGTCCGTATAGATACGGTCTGAAATGTTTGACCGCCCAAACGATTGCCAAAAATTCCTTTTCCGTTGTTGAGTATCGTTCCTCTGTTTTACTTAAAGTTCGCGATGCGTATGCTATGGGTCTGTCATTGCCTGCGGGCCCTTGCGACAGTACTGCCCCTATTGCATAATCGCTTGCATCGGTAGTAAGAATAAATTCCTTGCTGAAATCGGGGTAAATTAACACAGGATCTAGCGTTAGAATTTGTTTACACTTTTCGAAGCATGCGTTTATTTCGGGTGTTATCTCAAACTCCGCGTCTTTTCTAAGAAGTGCTGTCAACGGTTTCACTATTTTAGCGAAGTCTTTTATAAATCTCCTATAGTAGCCTAGTGTTCCTAAGAATTGACGAACTTCTTTTTCTGTTTTAGGGATTGGCCATTTTTTTATGATTTCTATTTTGTCACTGTTTGGTCTTACTCCATCTTCAGAGACAGTATGACCTAGAAACTGCGTTTCTTTTTTAAAAAATTCGCACTTGTCTAGCTGAATTTTTAGTCTAGCTTCTTTGAGTCTTTTTAGAACTTGTGCTAAATTTTTCTTGTGTTCCTGAAGTGAACTGGAAAATATGATTATATCGTCCATATAGACGAAACAACATACTCCAATTAAATCCCTTAGTATACAGTCCATTACCCTTTGAAAAGTTGCCGGGGCGTTTTTCAACCCAAATGGCATGCGAGTAAACTCGTACTTTCCTCCGTTCACAGAAAATGCTGTTTTCTCTGTGTCTTCTTCTGCCAGCTGGATCTGGTGGAAGCCAGAAACTAAATCAATAGTTGAGAAATACGTAGCCCTTCCCAGTTTATCCAAGATGTCGGTAATCTCGGGTATGGGGTACTTGTCGTTGATAGTTTTTTCATTTAGCTTTCTGTAGTCGATCACTAAACGAAATTTCTTGTGACCAGATGCATCTGCCTTTTTCGGGACTATCCATACGGGTGAGGTGTATGGTGAGATTGATTCTCTTATAATTCCATCGTTTAGCATCTTTTTAAGTTGCTTTTGTACTTCGCTTTCATAAACGTAGGGATATTTATATGATTTCGTATGGACTGGGATACTATCTACCGTTCGAATTTTATGTCTTATTTTGTGTGTGAATGACAGTTTGTCGGACTCCACGTATAAAACATCTTTGTATTGGTCGATCACCGTTTCAAGGGCTTGTTTTTCTTCCCTATTCATGTGGTCGTCACGAAAGGTATAGTTTGTCATGTTTATTTGCTTTGGCAATTCGGTTAAATCGAACGGATCCTCATCCATTTCGATTTCACTCGAATTTATTTCTTGTGAAGATTTTGAGAAATTTTGAATCGCTACAAAAGCTTTATTATTGCTGCTTCTGTAGATACCAGGTAAAATAGTGAATGAATTGTATTTCTTTTCATTCGCTATTATGAAATCACCGTTCTTTTTGGTTTTCAGTGCGATGTACTGAAATTCTTGTTCATTTATGTTAATTGCTTGCTCTTCAGGGATTTTTTTTTTGCATTTTTATTGTTTTTCGTCCGATTTTCAAGGAATTATTACGAATGTCGATTTGAGCATTTAAGTCTCTTAATGACTCGTAACCTATTAATCCATCGAAAAACTTGTGGAATTTAAAAATATAAAATTTCAATTTCTTCTTGATCTGAAATGGATCAAAAGAAGCTGATTTGTTTATTTTATGTGTTCCACTTATATTCGTTACCCTGATTCCATTCTCGGTTCTGCAATTTTCAATGTTTACGTGCTCGGGTGAAATATAATTTTTGTTCGCTCCCGTGTCGATCAAAAATTTCATCTCACCTTTCGAGGTTTGAATTATTATATAAGGTACAAAATTGTTATCGCTTTTTATATTTTTCGACGTGGCTCTTTTACCACGTGAAAATTTAACTCCTCGTCGACGAAGTAATCATCGTCTTCCGAGTTCATAGCTGATTCCTCCAGCTGATTAGAGGTGTCGTACTCATCCTCGTAGTTTTTGCTGAATTCGCTTTCTTGTTTTGGTTTGGTTTCGTGGTTGTTCACCTCCGTACGGGACTTTGCGGTTTTCATTGAAACGTCGTCGTCCACCGGTGGACCTCTAGGGGTTTTAAATTTCCCTGATCCGTTCGGTTTCGCGTTGAACGTGTTACCGTGCTTGTTGTTGCTGTTGTTGTTGTTGTTCGTGTAGTTGGGTTTTGTATTCGTCTGATTACCGTTGTTGGAATTTGAAAACGGTTTTGAATTGAATGAATTGTTAGAGGTTGAACTGGAATGTTTGTTAAATTTTTGCCTGTACGCGGCATTCGCGTATTGTGTTGTTATAGCGTAGGCTTCTTCCAATGTTTTTGGTCGATAGCTCCTCACATGCATAGACAATTCGTCTGTGAGGCCATCTATGAATCTAGTAAGCGTCATCAAGCTTACTAAATTGTTTATTGCCTTAGTTGCATTCTGATAATCTTCCATCGTCGCCGCTGTCGATTTGATAGCGGTGTCGATGGTTTTGATTTTATTATAATACTCAGGAATTGTCTTTTTCCCTTGTGTTATGTAAAATAATGATTGGATGTGTGACGTAAGGTCACGTCTATCCCCGTAGGAATTCAAAATCACCTCTTTAATTTCTAGCCAGCTGTTCGGGTTGCCAGCAGCGATCAAAATCTCTTTGGCTTCGCCCGTAATTTTATTTTTCACTGCCCTGACTAATTGGCTATACACTGGTTCATCTCGGTATCTTCTAAAAAGTTCGAGAGTATTTTCCGCGTCTTCCAGCCATGCATGGGTCTCTTTTTTATTTCCACTAAATGTTGTTAGATTCTTGATTGGGTCTGGAGTCCTGAATTGCATAAAAGGATCATCCGCCTTCTCTTTTAAATTTCTGAGTTGTCCAATCAACTCATTTTGGTTCTGGGTTAAACTTCTTATGTGCTGAAGTAAACCCTCAATTGTGATTGCCGGTTGTGGGGCTGGTTGAGGAGCTGGTTGTGGCTCTTCTTCATAAAGTTCTGGGGCTGCGAGATCTGGTGAGATCATTAAGTCGCGCTCGGCCATTATAATAAATTAACTTCGTTTGCTTTGTATTGCGTATAGATTTGTTGTCAGTATTCACTTACACTGCACTTTCACGGTTAGTTGTTAGGTTTGTTTTTTCACTTTGTGATATTTCAGGTGTCCGCTTACCGCTGGTGGGGGCTCGCACCTCTGAATTAGTATGGTTTTGTTTGTGTTAATCTTAGAAAAATGATTGTGGTTACTTACAGGAAGATTACTGCTTTCATCTCCTGGAGTCTTGGTGTGAAGTGACGGATGGATGGGGTAGGTTTCCAAATGGCAGGATCGGTCCTCTGATATCCGCAAGTCCTTGATGTTCACTCAGGGGTTGTTCTTGCTGGGTGTATCAGTTGTCTGCCATAGACGTGGGCTGTTCCTTTTTGTAGAACTCGGTGACTGTGATACTAGATATTCACTCTGTTAACACTGTTCACTTTGTCTAACCACTTGGCCTTGAGACTGCGCCAATTATGCCGTGATTTATCGCGGGAACAAAAAAAAACTTTATTACTACGATTAACACTTTAATGACCGATCACTACTGAATTACACACAAGACTGAATTGAAAATTAAATCTAGAAAGCTTAAATAAACTAAATCCGCTGACTCGTCGTTCCTCCGGTGGTTCGATTCTGATGCAGCCTTTGTCCGCGTGGTTCGATCGAATCCTGCAGTCGTCATCGATTGTCAATTTATGGTTTCGTTGCTGGTTTGGTTCCTCCGCTTGTTGCTACGGGCCTCAGCTGGGTTTTTGCTGACGTCTCGGCTCCGGTTGCGCCTAGGCCGGTCGGTCGTGGTGTAACGTATATATTTTCCTGAAATCCATCCATGCCCCAGTCTAGTCCCATTCCTTTCCCTCCACATTCAACAATACGGCAAGAACACATCTCAGACCTCGATTTTGGAATCAACAACTTAACCCCACACGAATTCGCCAGGACCTGAGAGCCCGAGGCCTTCCGTGCTCAGCAGAACACACCACATAGCCACTTGAACACCAGCGAACAACAACAACGAACCGTAACCCGCAACTCAACCCCGCACAATACCACCAGGACCCGAGGATTACTGCATTTCCATGACCATTCGACCATCATCAGACGACCATTTAACTACAAAACACTGATTGAAAATACATGCTAGTTTTAAGATAGACTTAATTTCAGCTCGTAGTCGGCAGCGAGGATAAAAAATTTGCTTTTAGATTTTAAGTCATCAGATATAATTGGCGCCGTTAAACATTAAATTGTATTTGTGCCGTGTCAAATAAACGATATATGAAGAAAAAAAAATAGCCCAAAATGCATTTGAAAGTGGCTAGCCACTACGGGCCAACTAGTAAAACGAATAAAACAACAGACAAATTGCTGATAGCTACGAGTCAAATTGACACAGACTTTCTTCCCGGATTAAAACAACATTATTCATTATTCCTTTGATTCCTTTGATTTATTCATAAGTTTTATTAGTGCTGTTATAAATTTGAAAAGTTACCACACGTTAACACTCCGTGACCCCAATTTAAGTGCCCTAACAATAAATCGTTCTATGATTTTGTTTTATTCTTGTCATCATAAAATATGCGATAAAATAGTTGATTCGTTAAGCAAAAACTCTGGAAAATTTTTTAACAAAAAAATTGAGGTTATAGCATCAACTGCAATTTATTTTTTTTACAAAAGCTACATGTTTTCTGTTATGTGTAACTAATTATTGATAGTTTCATGAAATTATAGTTCATAAAACGAGGACCTGCTAAAATGGGACGGACTTGTCATGAGCGGCAGTATTCATTCATATTTATTATGAGATGGCATTTTGTTGCCTTTATCTAATAAATGAACGTATTAGAGTGGGGCGTCGTTATATGGAAACAATAAAACATGATATCGCATTGCCAAACCAATCTTTTTTTTTGTTCTGTTTGCGTAAATTCATCGGAAGTTGATTGGTTTTGACTCCGCTTGGCGCATTGCATTTCAAATTTGTATGATTTGTATGGAAAACCCTCTTTTTTGCAGTTTACATTCTAAAAAGTTAAAAATGGCTAGAACCATATGTTTCATAACTTCAAGAGTTTAGTCAGTTTTTTTTATGCTTAACAGATACGAATGAGCTAGAATGTCCCTTAAAATGCTATTACTGTTTGAAGTTGAGTATGTCGAATTAAAGGCTAAAAATAATTTCTTCTAACAACACTACCAGTATGCCGGCGTCAATAGAATTTCCATCAGAAGTAACCTCTGCAACGTATTGTTGGTCCTTCCTACGTCTAAAATCTTGACCTACATTTGTTTGCTTGATCCAGCTGCGTGTATAAACTCGATACGACAGGTTACTTCTGATAGAAATTCTACTGTACACTGGTAGTGTTGGCAAAAAGAATGATTTTCAGCAATTAATTCGACATACCGTTTTGACTCAAACTTCGAACAGTCTCAAACTTCGAACACTTCAGAATAATATTCGAATAATTATAGCTAGTGTAATAAAAAGTATGATTATTATATACCGTTTCGTTCCTTGGAATGTCCTCAACCCATTGAGGTATAACTGCTTACTATAGGGCCACTTCCAGCAAGTGCAAGAAGGTACATCATAGCCCAGTGTTCGAAATTAGATGCAGTACGGTACTCAGCTTTGAACAGCAATAGATATTTTGGGGCACCCTAGCTCTTCAGTGTCTTCGGCAAAGTTGTTAAGCATCTAAAACATTATACTTTGACGTAATGTAGTGCATTAATAAAGCATTACTGAGCTCTCTAGAAAGGAAAATGTAGAAACTACTTTTCTATACCTTTCCTATACGAATATGAAATGCAATATGCCAAAACACAGAACCAATCGACTTCCGCTAAGCATAGAATTGTTCAAGGTCTCAAATGGAAGCAAAAAAAGTTTGGTTCTGGAAAATCGATCATTTTACCCCACCCTAGAACGTATACGAAAATAAGGAAACCATCATATCTAGCGTGCAGAAAAAAATGAAAAGAAATCTTTTAAGTTCACCTAATTGCTTGCCACAAAAAATGCTTTTTGGGAAATTTATCAATTTCTCGTCCTATAATTTCCAGGTGTTGTATTTCAGTCGAAGGGGATTTACTGCTGTTAAATTTCATATATGTGTGTGTTATCGCAGATCAACTCTGGTCCATGAACCTTGTTGGTCCATGAGGTTTGTAACTATAACAATAACCACCTGTGTGTCGATGAAACTTCATCACTTATCGCCAGGTACAGGTTGCTGCCACAAAATTTCACTACACATCGCATTATTCATAAAAGTTTTCCGCGATTTGTCGGGTTATTATAACAAAAACATTCCAATTCCATTGAATTTTACGACAACCAAATTCATGACTAAAACGACAAAAACTAAAACAAACCGACGCCATGTTGCCAATCATGTTGGTTACACGGTTACACGACATTTGACGGGCGGATCCTGCCTGATTTCCATGTCCATTGCATTACAAAAAAAACGATCCGGAAGTTGTTCTTCGTAGCCTTCGTGTTTATAACACGATCCGCACGTCCAATATGTTTATCTTTTTTTTGTTTCCTTCGAAATTCAATCATTCAGAAACGTTTGAGTGAAACATCTCACACGCGGCTGAAATATTTCAATGTGGTCACCGGAACAAACTTTAGTAATGCTGTAGTAACTGTTATAGACCTTTTTACGTACGAATGTGTTAGTGCTACTAGTTGAGGAAAATATTTACAAATATCTTTTTTTGTTTACAATGCTATGTTTTTGGCAGCTGGACGAATAATCAGTTGAACACTCATTATATGCTTTAAACTTGTTTCTGAATGATTTTTTTCACTCTTGATCAGAAATCGGAAGCTGCTGAATATAATCGACCAAAAATGTTAAAAAGTGATAAAAGTCGAAGCAACGAGATGCGATGATTTACAGTTTGGAAGAAACAAAAGCAACTTTACACGGGTTTACACGTTTCCTAGTGTGCGTAGGTGAAAAGTCACTTATCGCTATAGGCTGACCAGATTTTTTTGTGGGGGAAACGGAAGATTGATTTTTGATCTTTTTTACTAACCAAAGTTACACATACCTACAAATTTTTGTGTTTTCACTTGCCTCAATTTTTCACTTCGCCTAGAACTGTAAACTATGCTCAATGGGTGAAAAATAAAACTTCAATCACCTTTTTAGTTCGCACTCGTTGCTTTTACGACCCGTTTGTCACAGACATTTTAGATGAAAACGAGCCTTGAATACTTAGGCGCTGCCGATTAAGTGGTGGTTCTGGTATCGAATTTACTTCTCGTTAAACTTGAATATCGCTACAGAAAGCCAAATCACCATTAAGTACATAAACATTAACAACACTTCAACTGTTAGCTGCATCGCACTTTGAAATCAACATTTTTGTTCATTGGTTGAACACCAGCACTTCCCCCTCAATGTTCTGATCGTAACATGACATTCTTTATTGAAAACGGACCGGAAAATGTATTCCATTTATTTTCAAAATATGATCATCAGAAAAATTGCATGGATGCAGGTTTTATTCAAAATGAGTAAAGTTTTATTCATTTTCTGACGAAAAGCATTACTAATAATGGGTAAAATTATATCTATTCTTTGACATTTGATCGATATACCTGAGCCATTGACATTCCTACACCAAGTAAGAGTGAACTCATGTCCTGGGCTCAAACTCATTTGTGCCCGCTGTCAGCTGTCAGATAAAGGTGTATGAAAAGTAGCGGTGATATACTATCTCGTTTACACATACGTTGAGATGTTGAGAGTCCTTGAAACATGGCACGTCGCCATAGGGGTGGAAGTACTCATTCATCAGTAAATCAAGTGTACCCAATAAATGGGACCCCCTTTTTGGCGAAGTGGTTGAAAATTTACGAATTAACCCTCTAGTGCTCAGTGTCGCTCAGTTGAACCTCTGAAAAGCTGCAATAAGAACTTAAAAAATGTTTATGAAGTTTCAAAGTGATTTTTTCGAAGTCCGTATAAAAACTAGTTTGGGCACTAGAGGGTTAATGGGTTTTTTCGTCTTACCGTGATTTTTGGAAATAAAGTCATGAAGTTTGTCATGTATAAGATCGAAAAGTTACTCAAAAAATAATCATGGCTGTCATTGTCTCAACTTGCAAATATGACTTTCCGTCAGTACACATACACGCAAAAGTTGGACTGTGCGTAACCACATCAATATTGGGTCTTTTCAGAGCATCTTTTGTACTGTTTCGGAACCAGTACAACCAATGTGTGTTGTTTATAACGCATTTGGTGCTCTAGCGAATGTTCAATGTATTGGACAGCTCAAAATCAAAACATTTTTGAAGTATTAACCGGTGCTAGTATTGCCATGATGATTCGTACTAGTATTGGTAATATTTTCCAGAATTCTGCTACCGTAAAAGCAGTGCAAGCAGTAATCAATACTGATGGTACTGACTAGGTTAACGCAAATATGAACTGATCGATTCACTATCATGAATCCGGTCATTCAAAAACATCATCGAATCAATAACAATTAAAAAGACATTGGATCTGTTTAAAACATTTTGCTTTTAACGACGACTCTGGTTTTATTCATATGCAATCGGTTCCACATTACTGGCACCAGCGTCGGTAGATTCTGTTGCAACGAGGCTCGCTATTGGCTGTTTCGGTTGCTGACGGTGATTAGGGATGCACGAGCATTTGATACGCACCGACTCGCGAAAGTAACCAGCGGTGTTTTGAGCGTCCCAAAACTGATCGTTTGCTAAAAACCGAAGTCTACCGAAACACTACGATTTTGTGTGTATTATACATATTCTGATTTCGATCTCTGTCAATGTATTCATTACGCAACTGTTGCGTTATCCTCTTGACACATTTGTTGTGCAAAGCCAGAGCATTTAATGCGCGTTTTGAGAGGGCACATCGGTTGATGTAAGCTTGAACTTTTGCGTGTACTATTTACAATAGAGAACGTCTTTTCCAGTGACGCGGTACTCCCAGGAAGGCACAAAATGTACTCAGCTACTTTCACAAATTTCTGGCTGCTTCGAACATTTTGCCCCATTTTGGAAAATATTCAAGCCCAACGGTTCGTCAGCCTTTGTTAACTTCAAGTGTATTAATTTTTTTTTTCCTCAAATTGAGCCCATCCCGGTTGTTTTATAACATTATCACCTAAAGTTAGTTTCAATACCCCATTTAGTTCCATTTACTCTCCTTCGCGCCCGACTATGATCGAAATAGTAATCCCGTCCAACTGGTGAACTCACCAACATGAATGAGTTGCACTATGGCAATATTTCACTAAATAAATTCTCTCTTTAATCGTTCACGGTTTATGAGCTGACAGCACCTGAAGCGAATCTGATGCGTCATGCAAATTAAATCGCGCTTGACAAAAGTTATTGCTAGTTTTAAAACACTGTTTTTCTCTGTTTTCCTTCCTTTGAACTTTCCAGGATAGGATTGCTGTACCGGACCGCTATGCTGTTCGTGTCCAATGTGCTGTGCCACTCGTTCTACCTGGTTTACCTGAACACCGAGAGCCTGCTCAGTGGGTACGCCTTCAGTGCTAGCAGTATTATTATGGTAAGTACGCAGGATGTTTCACACCTATATTTACCGGACCGCCGGTTTGACAGAGTTATCAATGGCAAAAAATATGATAATTTAGGTAGAGTACTGGTCGGGTAGAAATGTGAAAGGTCCTCAGTAGCAATTTGTTTTCTCTGCAACTTGTTAGCTCGTTTTTTTTTGTTATTTTTAACTGCGAGGATAGAAATTCTGAGAAGAAATACATTTCTTAATAAAGTCTTTTCCGTATAAAACCAACCGTGAAAGTCAGGTTGTAATCGTGAATACGCCGATTTTGAACCTATGCTCTATAATCAGAGTTGAAAGAAGCTAACTCATCAGTAACATTTTGATCCTTTGAACTGCCATCTTTGAAATTCTTCGAGAAAGTTCAAGCATTCCACTCTCGAAACTTGCACCAATGTATCACTGGTGTTCATCGTTACCCAGTGTAATTTTTTTGGATATGATTTTCCTCTTTAGAAAAAGTACCATTTTCCAAATTGAATAGCTGAAAGCATCATTTGCTGGCCTTCCACGTTCCTAGAAGCAGTCGAAACTCTTCCTCTCGCATCGACAAGAAAATACTGCGCACAGTATGGCTTGAAGGGGAAACTAAAAAAAACCCTACCAAATCCTCACTTGTGATTGAGACATAGAAACGTTGTTAGCATTCAAAGCAGAACCAAGCTCAGCGCATTGCTTGCTTGATTCCCCCGTTATGCAATTTCCGGCTTCGCCTTTCCCGTTTGGCGAACCGAAGTTGTGATTTGGATAGCTGATAGGGTTGTAGCGGAACAACTACCCTAACCTCTTGTAAATAAACTAGTAGGAATCGAACGACTCGAGCAAAAATCCAGTCTCTCACATTACTTCCGAAGTCTCATCTGTTTCTTAGACCGGTTTATTACAAGCTTAAAGATGTTGCATCAGCAGCGCCATCATCATAATCATCCTCGTTCCCGACTCAATTGGTGGTGTTCTATTTATAGAAACCAACGAGAAAATCTGCGCTCCACGTCGGTCGGCACAAGACTTGTCTGCACATATTCAGCAACTCTCGGTACGGTACCTGTCGGTTAAAATGGAAATTTTAATACGATAATATCCACGTACCGAGCGATTTCAGAGAATAATGATCCCCAGGAGGCAAGTTGAGTGCCTATTCCTTCTGCCAGTTAAATAATACTCTTTTAATCCCGAAACGGTTCTTAATCTTGAATTCATGATTCTGTTTTTTTAATCCTTTCGATTATCACATGAACGAATTGTAGTTAAACATTGAACTGTGTGAATTTCATCCTTAAAAAACTTCTTTTCTGAATCGTCTATTTTAATTGAATTCACATATGCAAGAAATTAAGATTGATTTCATTGAATTTTGATGTACGGTTGAATAGATTGTTTACTGAACGAATGCTCGAATATAACAAAAGCGAACTAATGCAAGGAAACCATAGCAGAGTGTATTCACTGAGCTTTTTTGCTTCTAGCGCATGTTGAGCTTCACTGACCTATATGAGTCGTTGCGGAACAGAGTGGTCTAAAGACCATTTTTTTCAAAAATGAGTTTTCTGCATGAACCGCATCTACTCAAGAAGCTGAAGATGGGAGATTAAGAAAATTTCGATAAATCGAACTTTAAAGCTGATTTAAACCGTGTTAAAATTTCGCCCGAAACAGAATGGCCATTCTGTTTCGGGACAGAGTGGTCTATGTACATAAATCGGTGTAATACTATCATGTAACACGTAACATGTAGCATATTACATGTGGTGGGCGTGCGACCAGACCGAACCAAGCGCCACATTTTTGAAAATGGAGTTATTAACACTAGTGGACGTGAAAACCAATAATCGATCTTTCATGAAAAAGCGCTATCATTAGAACAGTTTATAATTATATTATAACAAAATTTTTTTGCAGCAGCTTGCAGAAAACATACGGGGAGATCAAACTTTAAACACCGATTACTCGAAATAATGTTTTTGGCGCTTGGTTCGGTCTGGTCGCACGCCGACCATGTGATAAGTAACATGTCACTTGTTCTGTATATGTCACACGTAATATAACATATTACACGTAATGTAACACGAAAAATGTAACATGTAAAATATTATGTAATATGTAACATGTTGTGTTACATGTAATGTTACACGTGACATTTTACATGTGACATTAGGGTGGGACAAAAAACAAATGTTAGCTCCCATGCACTTTTCGTGTTCCTTATACTGCCGGTAACCGCAAGTCAGTCCCATCTGTAATTTTGTCAATTTTGAGTTAGCATCTTTTTTTGGCCTAGCTTTGAGTATATTTTCAGATGTACCGATAAAAAATAGTGGTTTGTTCAACAAAAGTGGAAATCAATACCAAGTCGAATTGTCACATTAGGCAAAGTAACCGCAAGTCAGTCCCAGAAGAAAAATAACCGAAAGTCAGTCCCGATTTACAAAAAAAACATGCATAATACAACAGTAAAATGAATGGGGAGTAAAAGGGAGTTTGATGCGACCGTTAAGATGAAAATAAGTTATCTAGTAATAATTATCACTTATTGGGATTATTTTTTAGTTTAACCCTCTAGTGCCCAAGTTAGTTTTTAGACTTCGGTAAAATCACTAGGAATCATTATAAACACTTTTCAAGTATTTAATGAAGCTTTTTAGAGGTTTGACTGAAGCCCGCCAAATTGCGGCATTGGGCACTAGAGGGTTAAATTGGTGATGAATTTATGTGGAGCAATTTTCTGCTATTACGAATTCAAGTCAATTTTTTTTTCTTGGTTCGTTTCTTCGTGGATCTATCCGCAAAATCTTGAGTATCGAAAAAACTTCCATCAGAATCCATGGAATCGTTCCAAGAAATCTCCAAAGGTGATCCTCGAACCTCAAATGGATTTGGATCATCTTGACATTTGTTGTCGGATGAACCAACTGCAGTCCCGGCTTCAGTTTCTTTATCAGAGTCCTCATCGGATTAGCTTTCATCGGTTCCGTACATCATGAGATTTTCCAAAGTCGACATTTCTTAAAAGGTTCTCATGGACATACACTTCCTAACAGCGAAGGAATGACAGTTTTCCACGGCAACGAATAACAACACGTCAACACGCACTATAGCTTCAAGATGGCAATGTGACTGACTTGCGGTTACTTTTCTCTTCGGTGTAGAATGTAACGGCAAGTCAGTCATACTCAAGGTTTTTAATCATAAAATCAATTATATCAATGGTTTTTACAACGTAATTAGTGCGGGCTAGTATGCAAACTATATTTTAGCATGAATGTTGTCAAAATAATTCATCATAAATAAGTGATAACTGAGCGTGAATGAAATATCTTTCAAAGCTGTTTTCTCGTTTTAACATTTTTACAGATGGGACTGACTTGCGGTTACCGGCAGTATAGGTCCCATAACATCTGTGTAACTTTTCAGATCGATCGGTGAAACGCCCGATTTGCGCCCGATTTTTAAACTTCCCATACGATTTTATATACGCAAATCCACTTTTTCAAAACTTATTTTCTATAAATGTCCAGTTGCCTCCTAAAAATATATGAATACATGATATTTGTAGGAAATTTTCCTGGGAAAAACTCTTCTGAAGACCGTAAGACGCTACGATGCTTGTAGAAACAGCTATTCTCCCCAAACTGATTGAATGTCTGGCGAACGGCTCACCATTGAAATTTTCCAGCAACACTGCTACAGCATGCTGTTATTGCAAACTTGCTTAAGGATGAGAAATAATTTCGCGTGGAATTAATTTTCAAAGTGTGATTTTTGCTCATAGTATCTTCGGGGAAGCCTTCAAAATAAATTTAAGCGATATCATTGCTTATCACATGGTTGAATTTGCAACCGCAGCATGCTGCAGCAGTTAAATTCAATGGTGAGCCGTTCGTCAGATATTCAATCAGTCTGGGGTGAATATCTTTTTTCACAAGCAAGGTAGCGCTATGCAGTCTTCAGAAGAGTTTTTCCCTGGAAAATTTCCTATAAATATCATGTATTGATATATTTTTAGGAGCCAACTGGACATCTGTATAGAAAAAGTTTTGAAAAGTGGTTTTTCCCATATAAAATCGTATGAAAGCTTTAAAAATCGGGCGCAAATCGGGTGTTCCACCGATCGATCTGAAAAGTTACACAGTTGTTATAGGACCCATAAGGAACACGAAAAGTGCATGGGAGCGAAAAAATGACACCATTGCTTTTTTCCCATATATCACCAATTTTTTCTGCTGTCTGCAATCGTAAATTCAAAATGGCAGCGGGTATCGAGTTTATGTCTTTCTCCTACAAGTGTATAGCAACGATTTTAAAATTCAAACGTTTAAAATGAGATTCAAAGTGCTGCATTTTCTGCATGTATGTGTAGAATTTTCTCATGATCTCTGGATCATGGAAGTCTTTTGTTGCTACCATGCTGTTGAATATTATTATGATTGAAGTTCAAGTTTGAAAATTGAATTTAAAGCGAAATTACTTACGAATTGCTATTATCTCAATAATTTATGGACCGGCTCGATCGAAATTGATGTTAAAGGAACGGACAGTTTTTAAAACTCTTGACAATTGTTACAAAGAGGGACCTCATCCAAATACTGTTTTTGGGAATATGTAAACTATTAAAGAGATAACAGAAGTCGTTATACTATCTCCTGAAAGGTACTGAATATGCCTTTCATACGCAATTACAATTGTTGAAATTTGTTTTTGTAACTTGAACATACGATGATGCACCTAAATCCCTGAGAGTGACAGTAAATTTAAAAGTGCTGGTAAAAACGGTTTGTTTTACAAAATATCGGATAAATTTTGCTAAGTTTTCTATGTATCCGTTGTTAGTCGAAGACTAGGTGACTGCGTATTGTTTATTTCTTCTATGATATTGTGGAAATTCGGTACCTATTTAATCCGTACATTACCTTTGTAAAATAAATAACGGAAAAAATACACTGCTTAGTTACGAAGATGTTTTAGTATAAAGTTATTTAGTAGTCTAGCTACATTATTACATTGAAGTATAACTAATACGCAACTAATATGAGCCATAGCCATAGCATAATATATTATACCACTCTCTGAAGTTTGCCAAACTGATCAAACTGATGATTTTCTGTATGTGTGTGTTTCTTCATATGAGTATGTTACGCTCGACAATTTGACTCATTTTTCGTAAAGACGGCTGAACCAGATTTTACAGCTTAAGCGTGCTACAAACATTCTGGTAGCCCCACAGCACTGAACAGATTTAAGGTTCTAAGGAACCAGAGACGAAACCTTGTGAGGAAAGGGACGCACATATTCACCTAATTTAATCACACTTATACCATTTATACCAGCTTTAGTGGTGGTAGCTGCTTTCTCCGGGAGAATTCTCTGTTCTCTTCGGTACTGGTATAGAAAAAGTAACTAATCGTACAGTACTACCCGGATACTCGGAAGATTTGTTAGATATTAGGTGCGCAACTAAATTCTCACTGTTTTCTTCTATAAAAATCATTCAAAGTATTGCGTAAGTATTGCCAATCGCTACCTACAACTTTGTACCATCTTTCTGACAGAGCTCAAATACTGTTGCGATAAAAATGTTCGTCTTTTGCGACTTTCTACGAATCAATCCATTTTGCGATGTCTTCATATAAGCAGAACTGCTGGTTATATGCCTCCGTACGGAACAAGTATAACCAATTTTTATGCAATATCAGAACGCGGATCTTGCATGTTTTAGCTTCATATTTGAATGTGTTTATGCAAGTTGTAACAACTTTAGCAATATGAGGCAGAGCGTTGTCATGTATGTCATGTATGTGTCAAGTGTCGGTATATGATACATATTCTGATTTCATTATACGGCAATGTATTCGCAGTACAATATAAAGTATAAAGAACTGCTCGAAATACCTTCAATGACAACTCCTCCATGTACGGTATATGTAAGAAATCGAAGGACAACAATAAACATTTTTTTTTAATCACATTTTGCTCAGGAAATTGCACTCTTTCAGGGCATCTTCAGCGGTGGTCTGTTTTTGGAACAATTTTATACTGGATTTACACCAGTAAAACTTGAATAGAACTACACAGTAAAAAAAATTCACATTACTTTAACTGCACATAAATGGAGCATTGGAAACCATGTAATATTCCATGTGGTATTATATTCACATGCGAAATAAATGAATATATTGTGAATTTGCATACATATTTATATTCGAAGATTTAAGTTTATATCAATTAACGTACAAATTTACATAGTTTAAAACGATTCTGTATTGTGCATTATAACGGTGTGAAATTGCATATGTTTTTCACTTTATGTGTTATAAACCGTTATGTGCTTTCATTTGTATTAGTTGTAAATTTCATTTTTTATTACTGTGTATCTAATATAGACCAACTTCGCGTTTCTCGCACCGGTGATGTATATCTTGTTGTTTTAAACCGCTGACATCTGTCACCCGTTAACAGTTCAATACCAAATGCTATCAGTTTTCTATGAGACTCGCTATCCGCGGAGCGCTCAATATTCAACAAACGGAAATTCGATAATTTTTACGCACATTAAACGATTACTTTGGCAAGACACTTTATATCCACAAGACTATGGATTTTACGGTTTGAGTTTAACGTCAGTGACATTTTTCAGGAAGGATTGGTACCTATGATCAAAAAATAACTGCGGCAAGTAGGGCTTCGGAGGATAGCGAAAAATATTTGATCGCGGAGATATTAGTCTTCCGTTTTCGTTCCTCCAATTTCTTAAATCTTAAAATCTTGCCGTTCTTTAAACTTGGGCTCGTTTCTGAGGATATTGTAACAAGCCTGCATTTGAAAGTTTTCAGTTCAGTGTCTTCGGGGAACATTTTTCTGCTTCTTGAGACTGATCGATGTTGGTAGTCCCACTATAATTAAGGCAGTAAACGAAGGCTAGATAGCCAACGTATTTGCCTTCCTGATGGTTGATGGTTGCAAAAAAAAACAGTTAAACCTGGGCGTGATCCTTTACGGCTTTTCAGAAATCTCCCTTTTGCTAGTCGGTTTCCTTGATGGAATCTTTAGTTATTCTCAGCCAAGAATGTCAAAACTGTTCATTTTCCTCTTCGGAAAAGCCACAAAAATGATTTGTGAAATCGATGTGAAAAATCTTTGTTTTGTTTATCCCACAACGCCTGCAAAACTTATATGGAAATACCTATAAATGCGGTATTCAATTAAAATATGACATTTTACCCACCAATTGGTAGCGTGCAACGTGTTTTAGAACGATCTATTTCTTGTTCCAAAAAGTGTCAAAAATAGATCAAAACGTATACCAGTTTCAAAATTTTTCAGTTTAGATCTGGTATGAAACAAAATTCACAACACCAGTGCAGCAGTGAGTTTGAGTTTGTTCCATAAAAAAATAGAACAAAACAACGATTTGGACCACCGCTGAAGATGCCCTCAGCTGATATATAAAATCAGCAAACTGTGTAACACTCTGGGACCCAATTGAAGTTGATAAACTTCCTAAGTGATGATTTCGTTCGGTTTCAATAGATCATCATTAATAACACTGACTGGCAGTGTGTATATTTAGCCGAGCCGACGACGTAGAGGCTTGGCTTGGCAGAGCCCATGCACTTTTTTTCCTTTGAATTGTTGCAATGAATCCATTTTTTATCAGTTATCGCGATGTCATGATGAAAGCCCTTCCTTTTTGTCACTGACGCAATTACTCACATGCAAAAAAGCGACGCTAAACTTCCCTTGGCTTCAACTCAAAAGGAACTCAATTGAATCATTTCCAGAGCATACAATCATTTTAAAACAGTTTGAGGGAGAAGTTAGTAAGTTGTTAAGCAAGCTGTCCTTGCGTTTATCATGGAGCAATTACTCCAATTCAGTCTCTTCGAAGATTTTTAGCCTTATTTCACGCGGGCAGTCGTTAACATCGAAATTACCGTCTAGGAAATAGTCACGGTACGTGTTTTACTCAGGGCAGTATTTCCGTAAACTTTTTTCAACTCTCGATGCGCTTGAGCTGCTGTTTTCTTTGAATGAAATGAGAATAATTTTCACACTTCCCGCAAATGACGATTATTTGGCACAATTTTCTCACAACCTTATGTATGTCAAAATCGACCAACACTTACTGCTAGCGCCATCTATTGACAAGTAGCAAAAACTTAGTTGTGCACCTGGTATTTATTTTTTTATAACTTTCATTGTCGTCACCGGTCTAGGGCCGAACGAATTATAGATGCCCAGCTTCTTCTGTTTTGAGCAGCCGTTCTCCAGTCTCCTCGTACACCAGCAGATCGTACATCTTCTTCCACCACGCACATCCACCGCGTGCGAGGCTTACCACGAAGTCGACGGCCTCTTCCTGGTTCTCTACTGAAGATAGTTAGATCAGCATGTTTGTATACCTGGTACAACTCTTGATTCATGCGTCTGCGCCACACTGCATCTTCCAGTTTACCGCCAAGTATCGTTCGCAGAACTCTACGCTCAAAAACTCCGAGCACTCGTCGATCAGCTTCCTTTAGCTTCATGTCCGTAAAGGGCCACCGGGAGTATCAGCATCCTGTACAGCGCTAGTTTTGTGCGAGTTTGCAAACTACGGGACCTTTTTTTCCCTGTAGGGGCCTATGACCACTATGGGTATCAGTGATAGTCGCTCCCAGACTTTGCATTTCACCCCAAGAAGGTATGACTAACTACGGGACCTTAGCTGGTTACGTAGTCCCTAGAAGGCCCTGTTCGCAGCTGCAACTCGTCGTTTCACTTCACGGCTCATATCTTTGTCACATGTCACAAGCGTACCAAGATAAACGAATTCGTCAACCACAATCCCATCAATTAAAAAGTATTATTATGCTATATCGGTTAATAAGTTAAAGTGTGTCTCGTCAGGTAAGCACCATTCGCTCTGTGCTAATTCGAGTTCTGAACTGCTCTCCGTTTTCAGCTCTACATCTGACGACCAACACCAAATCGCAGTAGGGGTTCCCCCTCTACGACAATATCAAGTCGTACAAGAGGATAGCAGCAAGACGAGATTCCCCCCGGACGCAGTTTTCACTGTGTATTACCAGAATATTAGAGGCTTACGCACAAAAACGCACTATCTGCGATTACATCTCTCCAGTTGCGATTACGAGGCTGTGGTTTTGACAGAAACCTGGCTCCTACCGGATAGTCAGGATTTTGAACTATCCACAGATTATCAAATCTTCCGATGTGAACGCAATGAGGCTTCAAGTCATCTAACCAGGGGAGGTGGTACGCCCCTGTTGTGTTAGTCGTCAAAAACTGCGATCTTATCTTCTTGATCAACTTTCTCAGCACGGTAGGCTAGAACGGTGATTCATTGGATGTCATCACTATCAGATTCTAAGCCACGTCCCTCTTCACCGATACGCAATCAAGTTTACTCAATCTAAATTTATTTTGCAAAAGCATTCGACACGATACCTCACGTGCGTGCCTGCGACAATCTAGTGTTAGGAGTGTTAGGTCTCCTGATTGACTGGTTGAATGGATCCGTTCTTACTTAATCAATCGATACACTTTCGTGAAGTTACATTTAACTTGTTCGGAATCCTTCTCGATTACCTCGGGCGTTCCACAAGGCAGTGTCCTAGGTCCGCTGAGCTTCGTGTTGTTCGTGAACGATTTGTGCCCGTATATCATGTTTCAAGCAGTTGTTACAGCCGATTAGAAGACCTCACTCTGACTCTTCAACGTGACATAGACATACTTCAGTGGTGCGAAAAAAAAGAATGAGAATTAATGCCAAGAAATGTAAATGATCTCATTCTCCCATCGCTGTAGCACCGTCAATCACCAGTACACCTGGAATCATCTTGGTTGGAACGTATCTCCTCCATCACTGATCTAGGGGTTACGCTACTCCGGTTCAACGACTGCTGTTCATGGATTTATCCCACGACACGCTTGATATTTTACGGATATCTAAGCTCGGAAGACACTTTACTACACTCTTATTCATAGCCTTCTCGAATACGCTGCTTCAATTTGTACTCCATTACATATTCCGCTCGTAATTAAAATTAAACGGATACAGAAGCATTTCATTTGGTTTGCACGTTGTTTATGGACTCCTTCAATTCATAGACTCCAGGTCAACTGATGTGGCAGCCAAACTAGTAACACGGTAACACCATTCTACCCACATAACTCTGGTGAACACAGGTGCACTCCAAAAGCTCAAACCTGTGCTCTTCACGACGAAATGTACTTTTGGGTCATCCGCATATATAAGTTTACATCCATCACCAGACAAAATACTAACATCATTGGAAAATGTTACAAAAAGCAACGGTCTCAAGTTACTTCCTTGAAGTACACAACTCAAATTACCAAACGGAGTTGAGATGCATGCTCTCAATCTCACCCAAAGTGGTTGATCACACAGCTATGAAGAAGCCTTTTCAACTTAACTGTCAGAGGCACCAAGCAGCTTAATTTTGCGCAATAGTATTCGATGATCAGTTCTGTCATATGCGGCTTTCCAATCCGTTTAAATCACGTCCACTTGGCGCTTTGCTTCCAGTTGTATAGAACAAGTATGCGTAAATTCCAACAAATTCGTGGTAACCGAACGTCCCGGCATGAAACCATGCTGGGCTATAGAAATAGAACGCTTCATTCCAGCTAGAAGACTTCGATTGACAATTTTTTCGAATAATTTTGATACAGCCGAGAGATTTGTAATAGTTAATGCTATCACTTTTATTTTCACCTTCATTCACGGAAACCAGAAATAACTGTTACCATATTTTCGGGAATTTACGCTGTTCAAAAGAGCTAAAAAACTAATGATATCTGTAATCAAATTTAATTAGGAAACAAAACAACATATAAGAACGGAGTAACTTTGATCACTCTACCTCTTTTTTGAATATGTGATATATAAACAGAAGGTCGAGTTCCGAATCGGAATGTAGCACCAAGGCTTTGCTTTGATATAAAACGCTCGTTGAGCTTCAGATTTGTCGTAATCTTCACTGCTTGTGTTTAGATATGTTTACATTGCTACTATTCAGGCATTTCCTACTATTAAAAGAATGTTTCATTTGAAAATATGAATTGAAAATAAAATGGGCAGCGGTTTTATTGCATACAAACAATTGGTTGCAGTAGATACAAAACAACAAGCTGCGATAGGTTGTTTATGTGGTTCTTAGATTAGTTCTCAAGATAAGGAAATATTCCACGTAAAATAGTTTTTGGTGATTTTTTACCCCCTTCTCTCTTCATGGACAATCGTTCAAACATATTCTGAAAATTTTGTATGAATCTTAAACATTATTCGCTAACATAAACTGTTCACGTGGAATGTGAATTATTTCTCAAATTTAATAACTCATTTTAGTCGTTTTAGATTGTTTAAATGTGTTAAAGCAGCAAAGTTCCACTGCAAATTCTTCAAAACAATGAAGTGAACAAAGTCATCCCGGAGTGATTACTTACGTAAAAATTTTAGAGCATCTTAAAAACAGCAAAATTTTAGCTAAGCTTCCACAATGCATACCAGTCCTCATTTTAAAAATATCAAACAATTTTGTATTCAGTATATTTTTGAAATAAGCGATTTAAAATTAAAATTAAAATAAAAATTGTTCAAAATCTACCCAGTTTACGGTGCAAAATTTCCTTCCCTTATATGTTGAAAATAAAACAACCAAAACCAGTTGTCATTATCATAGCTACCCTTTCAAACCCATGCACATGTCACAAACATACCACTAACCTTTGTCATCCTCTTTCCGCAGGGATTCTGCATCCTGTTTAGTTTCGTAATCAAGGCTGAAGTGAAGCACGATTCGGCGTCCACCAGTAGTAAATCTAGTTCCAAAAATAGCTTAGACGATAATTGTTGTTCGGGATCAATAAATAGTCCGTTAAGTTGTAAGTGTGCCCACTAATACTTATGAATATAGCGCAATGTATTCAAATAGTTCAGAAATAAATAGCATCAATTTTCCCTCCCGTGTCATTGTTTCTAGTTTATACTACCCAAGATTTAGATAAGGAAAATGAATGTATACCCTCTAGTGGAAAATCAACGAAAATCGCGCTGACAATACTGTCCTCCCCCTCCCAGCAGCAGCAGCAGCAACAACAGCAGCAGCAGCCGCTCCAAACTCTTCTGCCATCCCATATCACTACTATTGAACCATGCCTGCAAGGCGATGGCCATAGCATAGAGACTTATTTGGGTGGTAATATTTCGGTCGGGACAACCAGCGTTTGCAACATCATACCACACGAGTATGAAGCCGCTAAAACTCGTTGCTGCGATACAGTAATGGGACAGAGGTTTCGCCAGCCGACAGGTGCAACACCTCCGGGCGGTGGAAACCCGCTGGAGAACTCTAGTATTACATTACCGACAGCAGTGCCTCCCCCGTCTGGCAGCGTGATAGGTCAGTTCGACTGGCATCAGCATAGCCAGCAGCAACCGATCGAACAACCCCAGCCCCAGTCCATGGCGGGTCTCGTGGGCTGTGAGCTTCAGAATACTGCTGCTGGCGGTGTCACGAAGTGCTACATCACTCAGCAGCAGCAGCATCCACAGCAACAACAGCATCCGCTGCTGGAAACTAGTGACTTTGTCGGTGTCGGCGGGTTAGACATCCTAAAAGGAGTCGGGCAAGGTGAGTAATTGCAAATGCAGCTCAAGAGCATTAGTTTGATTTGTTTTGTTTTGTTTTTTTTTTTTTTCGAAGTAAGTAATTAGAGCAGAAGCAGAATTCACCAATTGGTGAAAATCGACCTGCCAAACCTAACCGTGCAGCATATTGACAGGTTGTAGATCATCATGCACCTCCATCGAACTTCATGAACGATGAAGGGAGCGCACGATGATTGGTAATGGGTTACAAGCATATGAGAGACTAAAAATTTCGAGAAGCAGTTTTTGGTGGCATGTATAATACTTACTTTTGGATTTGTTTTTTTTTTTTGTTCACAATTTTGTTTACTTTTATAAAGTTGAAAAAACGACATACTTTTGTGACAAGTTTCACAGTCTTATTCTACCGTCGGACTAAAAAAAACAGTTTCCTTTGGGTGAACTTGATCTCATTAGCACAGAATCTGGCGGAAGCACACTGGCGAAACGTACACAATTAGTCAACCTTTGCTACTTCCCCTGCACCCCACCGAACCACTTCTAACACCTTTGCGGTACAACCTAGCAAGAGCGCCCATTTCATGTTTCGCCGCACCGTTTGCGGTAAAACTTGTCGGTACATTCCAACCCCCCGAGCTCACTGTCGCTGCAGTTAAGCCTTCACTTTTCGCGTAACCAAAAACCTCGATTCTCTCGGTACTTTTTCTCTCTATCGTCCTCAAAAGTCTTCGCGAAGCCAGCATACCGCAGAACACACAAGCTATTTGCTTGAACTATGTAGAAAATGTTCAACTCAAACGTAGAAATACAAAAAAAACTCCTGGTTCCGTTCCAAAATGGCACTGTGAACGTGAAGTTGTTTCCATCTATTTCAATAATCTCTACAGTCGAATGAAAATTGTGCAGCGAATAAAGTTTGCTCGGAAACCTAAAAATATACCTACTATTAAAATTATACTATGTGCTCTGATGTTGGGTTCGATTCTGATTTTACCATTTCATTATTATTTATTTTTTGCTAGGTGATGAACTTAATTTTTAATACGTATACCCTTGGCACTGTATGCACTAACAAATGAACCAATTGCAGACAGCATCATCCGGGGCAAAGCGTTGGACACACATGGCCAGTCTGCGAGCAAAATATCATCCCCTCCGATGTCGCTCTTCCTGCGGCAACAGCAACATCATCAGCAGAACCCACTGGTAGTGCTGGGTGCTGCTGGCCCTACACTTATTCCCGCTGGTGCCGCTTTTCCGGTGACAACGGTGGCCCCATCGGCATCGCAGGCCTCCGTCGTGGTAGAGCACCATCAGCTTCATCCAAAACCGCAACCAGCGACGGTGGAACCAGTCACTGCACCAATCATAACGGTGACTGGAACCGAAAACCCGGATCGCATCGACGGTATGTTGGATCGTATCTCGCACGATCTGGACTATTTACTCAATCGTACCTCTGAGGTGCCTACCATAGTACCTATTCAGCTGCGGCAATGCAGCACCAATAGCAGTAGCAGTAGTAGTAGTAGTAGCAGTAGCAGTAATAGTACCAGTAATATTGTAAATAATAGCGGTAGCGGCAGCACTGGTGGAACCGGTAACAGCGGTTCAATCGGTAGCTTTACAGGACCAGCGAGTGATAGTAGCAGCAACAGCGCAAAAGTAGTGGCACCCTATCAAAAACCGCCACTGATTGCTTCTTGCCACAGTGTTCACGAAGTAATTATTGAAGAATCGGAGGAGGTAGATAGCTAAATGTGCCACCCGGCCTCATCGCACCGGGGAACGGATGCCCTCGTTCAAAAAAAAGTCCGTTTTTACATGCTCAATATTATCGTTCGATATGGCTTTGGTTTGGAATGAATTGCAAATGAACATATGACTCGTTTTGCTTCCTGTGTAGATTCTTACAGTTGATAACTGGCAACAGCGCGAGAAAAAAATTCTGGTCGTCGCATTTTTCTTGAGAAGGCTACTGCGATACGATTTCAGTAACAACGATTTCAATTGGTCGGCCTGCGACCAGACCGAACCAACCGCCATTTTTGAAAAAATTGGGATTTTAACACCAGTGGATGTTAAAATTGATAATCAATCTTTCATGAAAAAAAGAAATCGTTAGAACAGTTTATAATGGTATTACAACAAAATTTCCCTGCAGCAGCTTGTAGGAAACATACGGAGTAGTAAAACTTTGATCACCGATTACTCGAAATAATGTTTTTGGCGCTTGGTTCGGTCTGGTCGCACGCCGACCAATTGTATAATTTGGAGCATTATCGTGTTTCAAACGTGCTCATCTGAATGGTTTCTGTTAAACATACGGGTTGACTTTCGTCCACAACTAAATTTTATTTCGTTTTGAAGCCATGAAGTCAGATAACCGCAAAATATAAGTGTTATTTAGGTTTTATATATTTTAAAGCAAAGAATTAATAGGAAAGTTTTAAAAATACTCTGACAAATAAACATTTGATAACGGATTCCTTTTCAACGATTTTTTTGTCAAGAATCGCTTCTCTAAAAAACTTTAATTTCAATTTTCGTCGATTTCTTTTTCAACACTATTGTGTTCACCATACATACCCAAAACCTACTGCCTGAATAAACGACCTAGCAATCAACGCACACGGCAAGATACTTTTTTCTAATTTTTTCACAATTATTGACTATGCTGAATATGAATATGTTTAGCAAAAATGTTTAACAATACAACAGTGTCATTCTCTCCACTCTCTTTCAGTGCCTATAAGAATAAGTTCCAGATTTACACCTTGTTCAATGAATTCTGATACAGTTACAAAATTCCTAATGATATGCAAATGAAGGGTTCGAGGCAAATGGCCAAACGAGTGATCGAAGCATTGCTAGAAGAAAAGAAAAAGGTGTTCCACATCAAATTGCATTACAGAAAAAAACTCCGTAGAAAAATACCCATTGGGTATTTTCTCTTGCAAATTTGGAGTAGAAGTAGTTTAGTGTGTATTGTGTACAAAGTATTTTTATCGCTGTCAGTTTTTCGAAAATTTACCACACATGAAATTTCTAAGCATTTTCTATTCAAAGTACTTTTTATAGCGAACATCTACAGAAGATGTTTTGGAAAAACCTCTCTCTTAGTTAACTTTACCAACTTTAAGCTTATTTCGCTGTCGCAGGCGGCGTTTTATCTCGAATCTTCTGGATAACCGCTTTGAACTATTTCAAGTAGAAAATTTTATAGTCAGCAGGCTTCGACATCATGTAGGACTAGACAAAAAAGTCTACTAGATTCACATTTTGGTCCGGCAAATCTGTCCATTTGTGCTTATACCAGCTCTGAACCAAGTGATTAACTCCAGAGTTTTTCGATGATTCGGGCCTAAAATTTTCTCCTAAACCTCCGTTTTATAATGAAGAGCATGAGGCCTTTGTCGACAAACACCAGCGGAAACTTATTTCGGTTACAAACAACGTTCAAGCCATCACTAAATCTGCACTCTGGAATCGAGGAACACTCCTTTTGAACTCCGAAATATTGTCTCTTTCTGCTTCCTACAATCAATTATTTTGTGCATTGTGTGACTGCTTCAGGATAAATAGTTTCTTATCAGAACAAATTAATATGTAACTAGCGCACCGTGAAAGTATATTTTCACTCCATCGAGCCTTTTTTTGAGGACTCAGAAACGCCATGATATTCTCGCTTCTTATAAGCCTATCATCTAACGGGGCCAGATTATTTTGGACAGATCCAATAGATATATTCAGATAGTTAGGAACCGAATACCTCACAATTTTGCCAACTTGCGGCGTCCATGCAGAGCGTGATCGGTCAGATCTTCTAGGGTCTTGAAAAGAGAATTTCGATGGTTTTATGAACGAAGTCTCGCTCAACCTCACACGATTTCAGACGTTTGAAAATTATGCTAAGGCAGTCACCGGCCAAAAATTACTTTACTACGACTTCCCGAAATTGCTTCATCGCTCATCAAAAACAAAACACAACTGACAGGCGATCAATGCCATGCGGATTTGAGAGTGCATGCATAGAGTAAGGACAATCATATCAAATAGAAGAACTGCTCCATTATTTATCTCATCAAGCCGATATTCCCGAAGAATGCACGGATTAAACACCTAATTTCCACGAAATCATTGAACAAATAAACAAAATACGCTTACGTGCTCTTATGGAATCGTTCAGCATTTTATATTTAGTAAACTTAGCTAGATTTATCCTGAATTTTGTAAAACAAACCATTTTTCACAACGCTTCCATATCCATCTCAAAACTTGAATCACTGCTCAATTATTCATTACACGACGCCCCTATATTCATCACACTGTTGAATGAATCACATTATCATTAATGAACGTAGCCGCAGCCTGTCATAGTAGGTTACCTAGATATCCGCTGTAGTTGTTTACGTGCAAAACTGGTAGCCTTGGTAACCACTGCAGTGCTCTCGATTTATGTCAATTATGTCGGAATAATTCAACATTTTCAGTATGATTTTTTCATATAACCAGAAACTGATTTGGCAACTTTTAATTTTCTTCAACGCAGTGAAAACAGATGAAAATACATACAGTTGAAATTTAGGAATTGCAGAAATTCATCTCATATATTTCTGCTGATTCAAGCTTATTGTTGGAAATTTGAGGTGAACATTTCAAAGATTATAGTATTCTTAGTGTAGTGAGTGATTTTGTTTGGTGATTAAAATAAAAAATGGTCCGCTTGTGATGAAAAAAACTTTGGTTGGCTGCTGAACGAGTCCCGTTTTACCCGTATAGAACAATGCGCGGATTTTGTTTTCTTAGGTAGGTGATTGAATTAAATGAGTTTTCGAGTGCAGATGCCCGACTATAATATCAAATTTAGAGCTTTCAAGTGAGTTTTTGAGGATTCTACTTAATGAGAAATCTAAAGTGAACTAAGAAAAATACATTCCATGGATTAGCAGATTGGTTTAGTTGTAAAATAAGCGATTTTTCCTGTTTTCAATTGTGTTTTCATGCTGTATGAGATGAATATATAGGCTGAGATGAATAATGGAGCAGTTCCCCTACGAAAGGAACCAGAAAGACAAACACTCTAAAATTTGTATTCGAACACGGTGTAGAGGGAAGGAAAGCTATGCTCATAAAAACTCTCGCCAAATTTTGCGTCAACCTCAAGATACAACATTTCCACAAAAAACAGTTTGAAATTTCTCCATTTTCATGAAATAATTATGCTGATTTGAAAATGTCTGTAAGCCAAAGAACAACCAAGAATTGATTCTCAGGATTTTCTGGGTCTTAGGGAATCCAAACAACAAAATCATAGTGGTATTGTCTTTTTTTTTCTTTTTCAATTATTTCTCAAGAACTTTTTTTTTCTGGTAAACGTTATGGGTTTTTCTCTTTATGTTTGTTATTACAATATTCCTATTGTTCTATTTTAAGATAATACTAGTTTGAAAAAAAATATTATTTCAAGATTTTCGTGGTAATGGAATGAACAAGTATGAAAAGGAAAGAAATATTTTTAAGAATATTCCAATCGAAAAACCATTATTATGAATCAACTATAGCAGCGGTTCTCAACCTGGGGTACGCGTACCCCTAGGGGTACGCAATAAACTTCAGGGGGTACGCGAAAGAAAAATCAGTAATGGCGGACAAAGCCATTTTCCTTTATAATACTTCACTTGTTGTTCAAATTTCCTCTTAAAACATTACTGTAGCAATCAAAAAAACTATAGTTCAATCTGGAACCTGAACTAGACCACCACAACATGATCTACTACTAGGTAGTCTGTCCCATTCTGCGAGAACATTTCAAGCCAGGGGGTACAAACGCGGACAACCAAAGGTTGAGAACCGCTGAACTATAGTGACCAAACTCGCAAAACCGTAGACATCCATTGGATTGTTCTATGGCTTGAACAGTTATCAGACATTTTCAAATAAATGACATTGTTTGGTGAAAATTGAAAAAACGATCTCGTAAAAATGCTGTATCCCGAGATTGACTTATATTATTTAAGAGTGATGAGTGTTTTACGTGAAATTTTCCGAGGAACACGATGAAACTATCAAATTTTAAGAAAAATAACCTATCTGGCAACATTTCTGACCACAACTATTTTTTTCTGATTCATTTTACTGATATTCTTTATAAATCATCTAGTAATTTATTTTCAGTCGTCTGTAATCTATAAATTGCAAGAAAAAGAAGTAGTTTCCATAAAAAATGCGTTATTTCGCAACAAAACTGGATTATACGAAGGAATCCCCAGTCTTTCCTTCCAATTTATTTCTTGAAAGAAATATCTACAGCTTTTGAAATATGTCTAATTTGACAGCAGCTCTTCTCTCATAGACTCTTTCTTTATAATGAGTGTCACTGTGAAAGTGCCACACTTTATTTATGCCATTAAATTAAAACAGTCAACAGTAGATTTTCGTTGCACCTTTTCCGAACGAACAATGCCTTATGCTAAAGCTTGTTGAAAGCAGAAGCTTTCTTCTTTAAATAATTTCTTGGCACAAGGCAGCAATTTGTCTTAAACGACATGTTGTAGATAGTACTCTTTATTAATTTTCACACTCCTGTCGATGAATAGCCGTGACAACTTTCCTCTGTTGGATTGGACATTGCTTCCCCTCTTTTATCAGCTAGAATATTACGAAGACATGCTCCACGATCATTCTACTCATTCAAAACAGCCTCTAACGTAAACAGTTTTTCATCTCAAATATGCTGTGAGTAACGTGCATCTTCAGTAGAAATCTGGCAACCCTGTCGACAATATTTCTGCAAGATAATCCGTGAATATTTTGTTTCTTGAAAGCTCCGTATCCACGATCATTTTTGAATACTTTATGCACAGTATTCCCAGTCAACATTTTCATACGTATAATAATGTTTTGATTCCAATATCCGCACTCATATGTATCATACAAACTCGCAATTGATGCGCAAAAACAGGATATACGTACTATTTTGGAGGCGATATACGTAATGAGGAATAATGGTATGCAATTCATTGATATACGTATTTATATATGATAATATCCGATAGAAAGTGATTTGTTTCACACTGTTTTACAACTCTAAGCTTACAATCGTAAATCGGTAAGACTCCACCATGATATACAATTGAAGATGAATTTCTGCGCATGATAGAAAGCGTGTTGTACGATTTCGACTCCGTCGAGCTACATTTGCGATAGTTTTCATACATTGATATACGATTTGTGGTTGACTGGGTTACGACTCATGTTCATTTCACGAACCATTTAACTTGCCGACCGACCTTTAACCGCTTTAACCGCTGCTGCAGTCCACACAAACCGTTTTCTAGCCGGTTTTCGCTTGGGGACAACCGGGCCAGTTTTTCGAAACGTTTGATGGTCCTATACACGATTAAACTGTTCAAACTCAGATGTGACTACTTCCTTCTGATTTATATATAGCACATTCCAGCAAAATGCAAAATCTAGATTTGTTCTCTACTTAAATCCATGGCAATTTTCTTCTGAAAAGGTGAAACATGGTATTTATCACTTACAAGTAGGGTGGTTTCCCGGTAAAACAAAAACCGGTAAAACCGGTAAAACCGATTTTTTTTTTCAATACCGAAATACCGGTATTGGAGAGACGAAAAAACCGGTATTTTTGGTATTTTTCTTAAAATGGAAAAAAAAACTTCCCACAATATTCATAAATCTTTGTTAAGCTAATGAATGCTTCTCACTTAGGTAGTCGTTACAAATCACATGACGATTTATACAGGGTGTAAGGTAGCTCACTTTTAATCAAATCCTTTAAGGGATAGAGGACCCTATTTGATGAAAAAAATTCTGCGCATATGGTCAAAATTTAACTACTGCAGAGTGATTCTCTTCTTCTAGTTTTCGGTTATGTTTACCTTTAACGAGGTCTATCACAAGAAGTGTGATAGCTAGCTCAATTCTGTTGGTTTTCTTGAAAAGCTGAGAAAATTTCGTAATCAATGGTGTCTCAAAAATGTCGAATTAGGAAGAACAAGAAGCCTTTAAAAAGGAATAAATATGAAATCAAATGTTTTTGAGAACTTAACAGCAATTTTCTCTCTGAAATGTGGAATAAACATGGAGTTTGTTGTTAACCAAATTAAACATTGGAGTCTACTCTACTAGTTGTTCTCTGACACCAAGCACCTAATTCTTTTAGTTTAGATACTATTTCACTTTAAAAGCAATCAGCCGCGCCTTCGTTTAGTGTGGTAGAATTCACAATTTTCTGCTCGTTTAAGGCAAACATAACCAAAAACTGAAATTAGTGAATAACTCTGCAGTAGTTGACTTTTGATCATATGTGTAGAAGGATTTTTTTCATCAAACATGGTCCTCTATCGCCCCTTGAAGGATTTTAAGTGAGCTCCCTAACACCCTGTATAATATATACATTTAGACAGAAGCAACATTATATATATTAATTTTCCCTCACCTATTTACCAATTTTTGTTATCTTTTTGTTTGTTCTGCTCGGATTCAGACAATGTGTTTGTGTGTATCGATAATATGTCAAAAAACTTCATATCAATAAAGCATTTATTTTTTAAGTAGAACAGCTTATCTCTTCACTTACACATACTCACAGAGGCAACGCGTGGGTAGGTTCAAAACCTACCAGTTTAACCACAAATTATGAGGCAGTAATTACAATTATGTCAGCGTAAAAACGCAAGACATTATTCATTTTGTGCTATTTAAAAGTAAAACTAAAAAAATTATAAATGAATATAAATTTGGATTAGGAATTTATTTTTTGTTGAGACAAGTGTTTACAGGATGAAATAATCAACCAATAAATATTATATCCTAAAAATTACTGCTCCTTGAAAAATGGGAACTTTAAATAGCTGTAGCATGGTCAAAGCTTTGTCGCCCGTACCGCAGCGGGCTTTTATTAGCAACTAGCTGAATGTACCCGGCCTCACTCGTGTACAAGTTTCTGCTTTTTCTATAATTTTCTATATTTTTAAATATTTTTCATCAACCTCTCATTTCAAATATTTATTTCTATTTCAGTTACAAACTTGTCCATATGCCACATTTTTCGTTTCTCCATTAGAAGCTAAAGTTAATGAAATAATAATAATAATAATAAATAATTTGGACGAATTGCTTAAAAAGCATCGAACAGAATAAAGAAGTATTTACCTTCGATTCATTCGGATTCGTAAAAAGTAAATTCTGGTCTGATCGTGATTTCTTTTTTTTTTTTATTTCATTCATATACTCTTCTCAACAGTTTCAAATATTGTTTTTCTACGAAATTTAATGTTGTTCACTAATTCGAAACTAAGTTTTGCGATGTGAAAGAAAATTTAAATAAAAATCTGCATGTTTTTTTCGTTATTACATTGGTTTCGAAATTATGTTCTTCGTAATCATATCACTAGATTCATTCATTGCAGTTTTTCAAACACTGTTATCCAGTGTAGTATCTGGATCGTATACCACAAGAGATCAAAATAATGGTCGCAGAGGTCCTAATCTTAGAAAAAAATCTGGATCGTAATGAAGCAGAGGTACTCATAAATGCAAAAACATAATCATGCAGCGACACGTCCATACATAGATGCAACCTGAGACGCTAAGCAAAAAATAAATTTCAAATCCAAATTTATGTAGGTAACGTTTTCGGCAGTGGCTTACTTCGGCAGGTTTTTGCATAAGACTGCGGCAGAAAACCACTACCGAAGACGTTCGGCACCCCATATCTTTAATTATTTTTCAGTTTTATTTTTAAATAGTACAGGGAAAATGACTTGCGTTTTTTTTCGCGGACAATCATCATTACTTCCCCGAACTATGATTTTAAGAACTTTGTAGTTGAAAAAGTAGGTTTAAGGACAACGAGTCACCCCTGGTTTGTATTAATCCGAAAGAAATAAAAATACCGGTTTTATCGGTTTTTATTTTTATGAAAACCGAAATACCGGTTTTTCGAAAAGTCGGTAATACCGACCACCCTACTTACAAGTAAACTATAAACATGTGTCGCAATCAAAACAAACACAGCTGATTAGTCGGGCCGACCTCCCGATATATTTTGGCACTCAAATGTGTGTATCACTTCAAAAGTGATACCCTGTAATACTAAAGCAAATTTAAGCAGCAATAAACGGGCTCTTTCAATTTCGCACTAACCACTTCAATTATTTCATCATTATCGATTTTATCATTCTTATTTGGGGATGTGAGGCGAACCAACTGCCTCAAAGATTGGTGCTATGGTTATTTCGTTCGCTTTAAAGAGTTCTTCAATGAGATGGTGAGATGGTATTTAACCAGTGCTGCTTGTAATCTTGGTCACTGCTTGGAATCTTTTTCATTTTCAACGTGGAAAATATAAATTTCAGCGTAAGCACCAAAATCTGCACAAGGTAAGTGTAAGTTTTGTGAATATAAAACGAAAATTTTCAGCACTAAGAAAAAAAACCGAAAATAGAAGAATAAGAAACTAAGAGACTGCACTGCGTAAAGCTGTATTCATCAAACTGCTCATTGATATTTGTGATGGTCCTGAAAAAACCGTTTTTATTATTCATGTGGACAAAATTATTCATAAATAGTTTGCCAAGCAAACTATTTAGTTCACATTACTCGCGCTCAATTCTGTTAAGTGAACCCTTATTCAATGAAAAATGACCATAAGAGATGCATGACATGTGTCTGTCTATATGTACAAATCTGGAAGCCATATACGTACACTGGGAACAAAATTGATTACGATTTATGCCAACTTCGTAGGCTATCTTGAATGTTCTCATATGAACCTTCAAATTGTATTTTATACGACTTAGAAGAATAACGTATTTTGCTATTTTATTCAACACGTTTAATTACTTTATAACTTAAGATTGCGGCTTATAAGATTCGAATTCTAAACCATACGAACAAATTTAATGTTGCATCTTAAATAATTCAGCTCGATATGCACACTAGGGCGTCCCAAAATTGCATCAAGTCTGGAATCCCGGGGGCTCACCCTCTAGATGATAGAAAATGGTGTTACGAACAAACTTTTGTTCGGCGGCAGCTCTAGAAAACGATGTTTTCAACTGACCCTGATGACTTTTTTGTAAAATATCGGTTTTTCTTATGTTAAATCCAAAAAACATGTTCAGTTATTCAATTTTCCATGAAACCTAAACTTTTTATATTTTTTGCAGGTTCATTAGGGCCCAAACTATAAGAGAAATATTTATTTCGGGTTGTTTATCCGAAAAAAAATTTTAATCCTTTGGAAAAGAGATTTTTCAAGTACATTTTGACATTCAATCAATAAAAGTGGGTATCAAGCCTATTTCTATCCCAACTGAATATCATAAAAAGATAGAAAATTTTATGGGGAAAAACTTTGCCAAAGACTGCCTAACTCTAAAATAACTTGATCTTGAGTTACTCGTGATTTACTGTGGAATAAAAAGTTGCATTTTGATGTTTTCCAATACTAAAATGTTCATTTGCCGTATCAGATAGTATTATAATTTCAACTAAATCTCCTACTACTCAAAGGACCTGTTCTGCAGGGTCATTGATAACTGTTAAGCTACAACATTTCGCTTTGGCATCAAGATAATCATTTCTTTCTAAAGGGTGATTTTTTTGCTATTTGGTTTTTCGTGTATTAAGATTTGACAGTTCACGCGGGAATTCTGACAGCTGTCAAAGTATAATGTACTCAGTTTGGTTTGCCATTTCACCATTACGCCTGAACAACGCTTACAAATAATCGAATTTTATTACCAAAATTCGTCCTCTGTGAAAAATGTTTTACGCGCATTACGACCATTTTATGGTCGTCATAATCGACCTACTGAGCAAGTTTTGTGCCACCTTCCTCTTCGAGTCATCATTAACATTTTTATCAAAAAATACCAGGCTAGCATTGACCTCCGGAAGATACCACAAGAGCGGTCTGCAGACCCGGAAAATCTCCGAAATACCGTGCCGAAGTCACCGGAGATTGCGGGTTCAAGTCCCATCTGGAAGAGATTTTTTTCCTAATGTTAAGTCACACTTTCTGTCCTTGTTCATTTTTCGCATCCTCGTTAAATTACATACATTTCCTCCCCTTTTGTGAACTTGATATTATTTATTCAATTTTTTAGTCGCACATCTAAGCAACTTAGAAATAACATTTTTATACAACTTCTAGTTTGCTGGGTGTACATATAACACTTTTCCTTAGTTGTTTATTTTTTGCTGATAATCTATAGATGTTAACATCTATAAGAAAAATTGAAACAATTTTATTTAACAAAAAAATGTCTAAAGACCCTAAAGATGCTCTGACTCCTTGAATCTTATAGCTGCCAAGTGCCAATGCATAACAAGTTTGATTTTCCTCCAAACTACATGATAATACAACATAAAACAGATAATTGTAATATCATTTTATTGATCAAATTTTGCACAACTTGTTAAATTCTAACATCAACCTGGTTACTTAGCCTGCGAGAGATGTAGTCGTACTAGTTAAAGTGTCCGGGTTTATCGCTGTCCTCAGAAAAGTTAGATATTAA
Source organism: Wyeomyia smithii (assembly GCF_029784165.1). Lineage (NCBI taxonomy): Eukaryota > Metazoa > Arthropoda > Insecta > Diptera > Culicidae > Wyeomyia > Wyeomyia smithii. Next base: position 86,978,971 of record NC_073696.1, on the reverse strand, counting down.
TACGAAAGCTGTCAGACTTCCTAACTGGTCTCGAGGTACTGGTCTAACAAGCCAGTATGTTCAAATCCTGACTCGAGAAATGTCGGTTCACATTAGTTATCAACAACTATTTTTTGTCTTGAATGTCAAAGCAATCAAAAAAGATTGATTTTCAGAATGAAAAATTGGAAGCTATGGCATTCGGAGAGTCACTAAAGAACATCGTTTGGTAACTTTGCTGATAAACCAAAATCTGCTGCTAACCAAAGCTGCTAACCAAAATCCAAAACCTATTTGTAGATGAAAACTTTACCACAATTGCTGGGTATTCATGAAGAAATTTAGTGCCCCGAACTTCATATCACTGAACAACAAATAAACGGATATAGATTGCCGGAAACTCAATCACGAATCTAATTTCGGCCTCAAGCACATATGCATGAGATCCTAACATTGATACAAATAGACAACGCAGAATCAGACGTACGTTGACAACAGAACACCATAGGGGTAAACAGGGTAAGACCGCCCTGCGGGGTAAGACCGCCCACCGTAGTTTTACTACCAAGTTATAAAATAATTGAAAAATTTCTTTAATTTTTCTATTACAGTATAATTACATAACATTTTGCACGTTTTTTTGTTTTGATAGTGCACGAACGGTCGCAGAAATAATCAAAAACAACCTTTCAGCTGGCAACCAGTCAATGCGCTATTGTTTTGCGGCAACGGGACTTAAGGTTTTTCAGTCTAAAAATCTGTTGTTTTGTTCGTGAATATACGTTTAATCGCTCGCCTGAATCTATCTTCTGTCGGAAATATCAAAGGCCGTGAGTAATCTTGTAATTTTGACTACTTTTTCGGTCAAATATGAAAATGTTCCACTGGGGGTAACTATACAAGGGGCTGGCCCACTATACAAGGGGTAAAACCGCCACGAATCCAACTGCTTGTTGTTTTACTTCAAGACCCAAATGCCTCGACACTACAAAGGGAATATTTACAGGATCAGTAAAGCAACTTCAAGCCACATAAGACATCGATGTTAATCGACCATTTTCGATTTGGTTGAAGCTTTTCTAGTAATATATTTTAACAAGACTTATTTTTGAAAAAAGTAAACCTGTTTGAAAATGGTGTTAATGAACCAAAATAATTTCAGAGCCAGGACGGTGTGTTTGATAGGTATGACGTCTCCGGCAGAATTGAAAATAGTAGTTTTTTACTTTCGAAAGAAGTACAAATTCTAAAAAAATTTAAAGAAAAAATATAGAAATAGAATCAACAATATTTTTTTTTTCAAATTTTTTTGAAAAAAACATGTTTTTGCCTGTAAAATCTACAAAAGGTAAGCTAAAATTTTATTGTTGTTGGATCATGGAGTAATAGAAATATGAATAGCTTAATTTTTGTGAAGAATTTTTTGGGAGGTTTATTTGGTGTATAGAGTCGTTGGTAATTTTGTTCTTCAAAAAAAAAAAACAGAAAATTGAAAATATAAATAAAAGAAATAATAATTATTAGTATTTTTCTATACATAATAAGTTTTCAAAAGAATTATACAGATAGGTTTAATGAGTTTTAATTTTTAGCTTAAAGATAGGTATATTATGAATTCAATATCTTGAAAACCCCCAATTCTGAAAAATATATTTATATTGAAAACCAAAAAAGTTACCTAAACATTGATTCGAACTTGAATAATCAGAAAACAAAATAAGTTAAAACTTAGAAAAAAAATTTTTTTTTTAGATTTTTCACAGTGTATATTTTATTTAAAAAGAAAAAAAATACCATCTACAACTTTGTCAGAGACACTATACCGATAGAATCAACCGTTTCGGCCCTAAAAATATTGTTTATCCTCAAAAAATGGTGGGCGATCTTACCCCGCTGGTGAAATTGCAGCCGCAACTTTTTTTTCTATAAACAGAATTGCTTAAGGGGGCGGTCTTACCCCGCTTACCCCTAGTTAGAATTTACTCTTCGTATAACTATACGTCGCACTTGAAAGCATTGCGTACGTACCAACCACCAATCGAAACAATGTGCAATTTTTCTCATGTGATACATTTCATACTAGCGACAGCTGGCAAGAAACAAATGTTTAGCAATGTTGGCAGAAATTTAGTGCTAATTGTCATAGGCGTAGCCAGAGGGGGCAGGGGGGGGTGGCTGTTGCCCCCCCCCCTAAATGTTGACATTGGTGCAGAATTTTGTTTTCAATAACTCTAATAGCACAAAACGACATCTTTAGCCCATAGAAACATCTGTGTAAAGTATCAGCCAGATCAAAAATAATTGATTGAAATGCTTGCGCTATGTTGCGTGGAATTGCACAGGTTTTTCAGTTGATCCACCAAGGATATTGCAGCGACAAAAGTGCCGGGCAAATTCGCATGCATAAACTAGCTTGGAGTATTGGAACCGAGCTGTGATAATTCCTTACCTTGATTCTCTTGTAACCTCACTGGAAACACGGTTCGATGAAGATAGTGCACCTGCCTACGCGTTGTCCTTGCTGCATCCTGCTAACGTAATACGCATTTCGTTGGAAGAGTTCAAGCGCAAAACCGAAAATTTCGTAATTTTTTATGAAGTTGACAATATTGTTGAAGAAGTGGAAGTTTGACATTAACATTGCAGCAGCATGAGAGCAGACCGTAAGAACTTGTAAGAGTTGGATCTCATAGACCTGCTAGCGAAAGCCCGTTCTTTCTTCCCTGCGACTGAGAAAGCAGTTAAAATTGCACTTGCTCTACCATGGAAACATGCACGATTGAACGCTCGTTCAGCACAACAATATTTGAACAGCGGTTGAGTGCTCTCTGCTTGCTGAGTGTTCATCGGCAGATGGTCAACAACAATCGTGAAATGTCACATGAACCGCTTCCGGAACGTTTGACGTTTGATACCCGAAGACTGTACCTTCGCCGCATCATTCAGCTGGCCTGCATCGTTCTCGAAGAAGTCCTGGTAGCGGTTAAACAACAACATCCAAACGTAACTCCGTTTTCTTCGTCGAAGACAAACTCGATGATGTTCGAAGAGAGGGACTCCAAAATCTGCTCCGAGGTTTGATACTGACGCTGCTGCTGGACCGCTATCCGCTGTAAAATTAGGGCCATCATGTGAATCATATCTCGAATTCCCGGTTGCGGCTGCTGATCAACTCTATCTTCTGCCATGTTCGTGGATTCTTGAGATCCTCGTCGCCAAAATAATATGTCCAAAGGTTAAAATGAACTCAAAAGTTTTTAGTAAAGAACATCTATTTATATTCGAGGTTGGACAAAGAATAATCAAATTTTCCACTCTGATGTCAAGGACAACTTTTCACTGGTTGCCTTGATGTAACGATCACTAAAGACTAGTATTTATTTCTATTTTTCAAAACACACTAAAGTCGCTTTTTACGCGGGGGATACGTGCCGCGTAAAAAAACGCGTAAATTCCGGAATCCGCGTAAAAATGGCGTAAATTTCGGAATCCGCGTAAAAAAAACCGCGTAAATTCCGGGATCCACGTAAAAAAAGCCACGTGAAAAGCGACCTTAGTGTACCATTTTTTTACTTCTAAAATTTTGAAGAGCTTGCCCCCCTCTATTTGAAATTCTGGCTACGCCCATGCTAATTGTACAAAATTTTTCATGCAATTTCGGACTTCTTCAAAAAAAAATAGTAAGTTCGAAAAGCAAAGAGAATCATGCAATCTTGTATGATGTTTGGAAATAAGATAGAGGCAAATATGATCAAACGGTAAACCTCTTTTTGTATTCCCGAGTTTTTGCTTGATTTGCTAACAACGTTTTCTTACTACTTCACCCCACGATTATCTTTTTTGTTTCTTGTAGTGTGTAGGTTCATGATATATTCTCCGGTTCTTAGCTTCTTAGCGAGTATTGAACGAAAAATCGTTCAAACTAAACTCAATAGGTCATGGCAGCGGTTCTCAACCTTTTTTTGTTCGCATACCCATTGGCGATATTTTTCATATCGATTGTACCCCCTGGCAGGCCCGAATTTAATGGTGCTTTTAACGGGGGTCACTTCACGGTGAACAAGTGAACAAAATCCTATTACGGGACTCACGTAAGTGAGAAAAACGTCGCAACGTGACATCTGCCGTGAAATCTGGATTATTATGAGTGTCATATCAGTGAAGTGAAGACGGAAAAAGCGACGTTTCGCGGATGTATTAGAACTGCAGAAAACGTCAGGATCTGCTGTTATCCAAAGAAACGGAGAAATCGACTTTCCGGGACTTAGATATTTTTGAGCTGGGAAACATTCTCATTTCACTTTTCCTCTTCTCAATTTCAATTCACTGTCAATCTCACTTCACGGAGATAATTTTTGTCACTTCACTTGAAGTGGAATCGGGAATAGGTCTAAAAAAGGAAAGTGAGCGTGAGAGTGAAATGTATTTCACCGTGAAGTGACTCCCGTAATGAGAACCAATGGGGGGGCCCCCTAGTCCTGGGCCAGACGTGATGACAGAGCGGATACCTTTTTTGCTGGTCACCTTCCTGTGAAGCATTATATCTTTTCAAAATTGAAAACTTTCTTACCTCCAAATTTTTTGAGAAAAGAGGGCCCTCCACCATCTAAATCCGACCCTGCCCCCTGGCCTTAAATGTTCTCGCAGAGTGAGAGAAAGTAATGGTAAATCATGTTGTGGTAGTCTAGTTTAGGTTTCAAATTGAACTATGGTTTGTTTGATTACTACTGTAATGTTCTAAGAGCAAGATTGAACAACAAATGAAGTATTATAAAAAAAATGCTTTGTCCGCCATCACTAATTTTTCTTTCGTGTAGCCCCTAAAGCCTTTCGAGTACCCCCAGGGGTACGCGTACTCCAGGTTAAGAATCGCTGGGTACAATTACTACAGAGAATCTTCACTGTACTAGGGTACACTCTGTGGAAACTAAAAGGATCATATCACGTTGGGAGGGGTAGATTTCAAACAAAACGGGGATGTAACACTGGTCGACAAAAGCGAAAAACTGCTGCCCTAAAGCTCAAAATAGTTGCCCTACTAACAATCAATGTGACATTGGATAGCAATGCAGCTACGTAGTTAACTTTTCCTTGCTGACCCGTAGGTTTGAAATCTGCCTTTGTAGCAAGTTACGTACAGGCAAATAGTGAGAAAGCACCTCCACAGAGCGAGTCACAGTTCATCATACTACCTGCTTACGTCAGGTCAGCATCTATGCTCTCTTGCACAGTTTATTCTAACTTTTTTATTGATTGAATCTTAATAGTATCCCAGGAAATAAAATTAGTGACAATCGACATTTATCGGTAGTAAAACATGATTTCAGGTTGTGATCTGTGATAACGTGCTTTAAAGAGAAAGACTGTTTCTTTGAATGAGTGATCGATAGTCCAACTCGAGAACCTCCAGCTGGATCGAGCTCAACAAGTAATGATACTCATTTATTTTGGGCACCTCTTATTTAGGTTAGTGCATATCGAGTACAATTCATTCTATGAGACAACTGGGGTGGCATCAACAAGCACAATTTGTTAACATCAAATACAGCGACCGGTATGGGTTTCGCTGTTTTTGGTAAAAGTGGTCTCGGCTAGAGAAACCAAAAATAGAAAGACAGAAGTTGTGCTTCTTCAGGCGTAATTATAATGTGCCGCCTGTACATCTTACTATGGATCTCATGCTACATTATTTTACTATACTACTTTCTCATGCTACACTATCCCCCTCAAAGAGAATAATGTAACAGGATGGAATTATTGTAAAGGGGCCGTTCCAAAACCACGTGGTCATAAAGAGGGGGACGGGGGGTTTATCAAAAGACCACGAAAGGCCACGCACGGGGGTGGGGGGGTTCACGAAATGACCACGTGGTCTTTTTTCCTGACTTATAATTTATTGTTTCCACCAAGTCAAGTCAAGATTGAAGCTTTTGCATTTTAGTAATATAGAATGTACTGTAAGTTCAATAATAAAAATGTAAAATTTAAAGCGAACTTTGGGCACTTGACAAACGAAAAGACCACGTGGTTAAAGTCGCAAGGGGGGGGGGTTAGCCAAAAAACCACGAAAGACCACGGGGGGTATAAAAAGTGACCAAAATATTACCACGTGGTTTAGGAACGGCCCCAAATGGTCCTGCCACAATTGTCACAAAATCAAATTTTTTTAAATTTTTTTTATTTTATTTTCTTTTTTTCTCGTCGTTTTGTATTTGTTTTTTTTTTTCTTGTTTTGACATATTTTTCTTTACAATATTGAATTCTAATTCTAAAACTTGCTTAGTTTTAAATCAATCAGTTTTTATTAACAATTATTGGCTTTCCTGCAGTTGTTTTTCCAAGTGCACTATTTGGTTTACATATTGATAGAAATTCGTCTCAGAATATATCAATACTATAAATTAGTTTGTTACTTTTTCGAAGTTTTCTTGTGGAAGGTTTACTTTTTTCTAATTATCAACTCGAATGTTGAATTGTTATTCAATATTTTATTGAATAAATATCTCTTTCAACTGCATCGTCACTTTTGCGTCATGGCAAACTGCAAAATCTGGCCAACATTTTACACTATGATGACAGCGGTAAATGTATTTTTCCGTTTTTATCGATGCGATATACGATGTAAAAGACTGTGGAAGTAAAAGCAAATTACGTGCCAAATACTTACCTTCTTACAAAAGCTTTTCAACAAAAAATGATGTCTGCCATGTCGACATTGTTTTCATTCAATACTGAGGTAGAATTTTACTATCCAGTTACACGTTTCTATCGCCGTCCATTATGACGCAAAACTTATTCTTGGACGAAATTGTAACGAGGACCTTTTCGGTTAATTCTACTTCTTCTTCGTATTTAGTGTCAATCTTCCTTTGGCACGCTAGACGCGGACTTCGAAGGTCATTTTTGTTTCACAAAACCATTCTTTTAGTTGCATCTCCGTCGAGGTTTGTCTTCAACGGAACCACCTCTCAATACTTTTTAATTACATCACGCACCACCTTATTTTATTCATTCTATCAACTTTCCCAATACCAGTACCGTAACAGAAGACCGAGGCCATCATTGGATTGCACGTCATTATCCGATCAGAATGAAAAAAGGCAGTATTTCCGGATTAGCTATAATATCTCATTCAGATTCATTTTTGTTGGTAAAAGTACACAGGAAAATACAAAACTGAATCAAATTATGTTATTTTATTGCGTTTCTGTAGATAGGGCTTCGGAACTGTTCTGTAATGTTCTTCTGATCGGGTATTTGGTGAAAAATATTTCCATTTTTGAAAAAAAAAAACGTGGGACGTTTTATTATTTCGCACTCGCTTTGACAACTGGATGTCGAAAACAGGCTGCCAGAGACAAAGGGAATACACAGCAAACACAAATTATGTGAATAAGAAAATTTCTTTATTCCACTGTGTGCGGGCAAAACCGCCGAGGAATAGTAAAACGTCATCGCCATTTAAAGACGCAAGTAAGAAAGAGAGGCCAGATAATTGTTCACGAACTTAGCACGTGCGGTGGTGGGTTGAAGCTGACAAATTTTACAGTGCGCTTCGGGCAGCACGGCAGGTCAAAACTGAGTCAAAATCGAGCGAATAAAGAAGGGTTTTGACAGCAGTTAGTGCGCTTCCAGGTCAAAACGAGGTGAGCTGGTGGAATAAAGAAATTCGCTATAAGTTTTCAGTGTGTTATTACTTTCTGGAACATTCTTTGTGGAACATTGGCGTAATTCGATACGGTCAACAATTTTAAAAATGCATAACTTTAGTTTCTGCATTACTTGTACATCTTTGAACACAAATTACTTCAAAAAAATTTAAAGACCTTATTGCTTCTTCGGAGTATAAAGAGAGTATGTAAATACTGTGCAAAGTAACCACAAATATATTAAACAACCACGCCAGAACGATCGGTTCCGGATTTTCCAGAGCAATAATTTTAATTTCCTGTTTACATATAGGTGAAGGAACCGTAGGTCGTGAAAGGGATGTCATTGTACGCAGACAGGAATAAATTGATTTAATTTAATTAATTCCGGGTGTGGCTTTGGGCATTTCGGCGAAAAAGCACATCTAGCAGGCCGGATGGAGGCGGCGGGAGACACAGCAAAGTAGAGCATGTATGCCATGTAACAGGTTAATGTGCAAAAGTTACAACAGTAGCAGAGCAGCCATTTGGCGTGATTCTGTTTGCGGTTAATTATATCGGGTGATGAAAGTAGCAATTTTGTCTGCGGATGCCATATTCCAGAATTAGGCACTATAAGGCTGACGATGAGTTCTGGCAATATGTAATGATGGAACGAAACCGACATCGTTGAACGGTGTTGTTCAGTTCTCATCAACCCGAACGCGTTCTGGAGGTATAACCACAGAGGCTATAAATAATAATATTACGGGTGTAGGTTTGTTATAACGTGACTCCGGGGTGTAGCAAGGGTTGAAGTCGGAGGACTCCTCTCGACATTATGTTCATCTTAATAAAGTAAGGCTTCTCAGGGAACACGTGACAGATCCAGCAAAAAAAGACTCTTGCCTTTTAACAACGAAATATTGGATGGTGGACACAAACCAGAAACCGAAGAAAATATTTGAGGTGCATAATTGCGGAGCAACCACTAGCACGTGACAATGAACCCGCAAGCGTTGCTATACTGTATTAAAAACCAAACTAGACACATCAAGCGGTTTACGGTACGTGCTTTCCAAGAGTTTATAGGCAGTGAATACTATGATAATTTAATTATCAGTCAAAATGGCGTATGCGTTAATCAACGTGTCAAAGAGTCGTGACTTCTATGAATATAATGAGACCGATTAAGTGTGAATTACCCCTCTGTCTAGTTTAGCTGAAAAAAAAACTCAAGTTAATTTTTCTCAGTTAGATCTTACGTACAACCAAAAACAAAACCAGAAAAAAAACTTCATGCTTTATAATTTTTTGAAGTGAAAAGCACATTCATTTGGCATCCAGGAACCTCAAGCGAATAGTTTCGCAGCAAATCAATCAAAAATATAGATAGTAATAACTATGTACAGTCAGCCGGAGAACACTGGGCAACGAAAAGATCACAAACATCTTGTAGGTAACAAATCAATGTAAATATTGAATGTATTTTGTAAATAGTGACATTTTTAATAGACGAATTACTATGCTATAGACTCTCTTTTGTAAAAAAAAATCTAGCAAAACTCAACTAACGAACAGCAGTTCACTGTAATACTAACAAGTTTACGCAATGAAACGGTGTTCCCACTAATAACTTATTTTTGTTCTAGATTATATACAACCGAAACAGTTCTATACACGAGTGAAATCATTTTCTACAGAGAAAACACATTCGGTACAAAAATGAACGAAATAACCGAATTAATAATTTCTACAACTCTATTGAGCGACAAAAAAAAATCTGTTTCAGGAACAAATTAAACTCAAATTCGATTCTAGCATAGCATAGCATATTTGATCGCCCGTGTGTTGCCCGCGATTGACCAGAATCAGCTGAAATTGCACAAAGAACCGTCAAAATGGTGCCTAGGAGTAGCAAGCCATTTTCAGTGTACAATTCCTGGTGATTTTTCTTTTCACTGGTCAATAACGTAGCTGGCCACGCCCAATGCAGATCAATAGAGGAAGGGATATCGGGAGTGTTAGTTTAATACTTGTTGCTACTAGAGACCGAGGAATCCTCTGCATCATCCACAAGTATCAAAGGAAGGAATTAGTGTTAGTGGAAAGGAATTGATCTGGATCCATCGAGGTTGATGGTGCGATCTTTTCTACACAAATTCGCGCCCGATATGGATATTTCTCGGTCTCTGCGCAACCGGCCATCAGAAGACGATATAAATAGAACCGCATCACGATCGCTGTATCGGCATATAGGAGAATCGAAGTTTCTAGGTATCATCGGCAACCAATCGTTAACAGTCTGTATCACACCAAACTTCGCGTTTCATCCCGTGAACTATTAAAATTTACCTCGAAACGAATGAATTTCGTAAAACGTACCGCACGCCGAACGCAAACTACTGGTACCAGCTCAAAGAACCGTTAGAGCGAGTAAAAAAACCCACAAGGCACACCAGAGCATTAAACGATGTAATGGTCATTGAGCTCCGAAATCGCTGTATTAATTAAACTCAAATTCGATTCTGTACACAAAGCTAGTAGGCAGAGACAACCTGCCCAGAGAAATAAAATCGATGGGAAAATACCCTTACTTCTTTTTGCTTCCGAAATTCCTACTATATTAGCTGGAGAAAAAGCAAAGAAACAGCTGGTAAGTACTATTGCTTTCATCGAATATCCTCAACTGGAACCGTAGCAGCTAAGTATCGAAAACGTCAATCAAGTTGAACTGAAAGGGAAAATGTGCCGCAAGTTGATGATTTTTGTAGCCATCAGCCACGTTCACTCCTAGTTGCGATGGGTCAGCATTTTTTCCCTGGGTAAGTATACTTACTGGGGTTAACATTGAAAAAGTATATTTGAGTCACATAAAGGAACATGACAAGTCGGGTCTAAGTACTGGCAAGATATTGATATTCGATTAAGAAACTATACGATTAACGAAATGAAGAAATACAATGTTCTTTTGTGGAGCCTAGGGTAGCCGCATTATCTCGAATAAAATTTTCAAATTTTAATTGAATTCTTATTCATAAACAAGCAAATTTTGGAAGCGTATACTTATACTTGTTTACATCCGTTTTCGATACTCGAATGTGATTCATAGGTACGAAAACAAGATTAATGATTATTGACAATGATTTTCTTAAAAGTTGATCGACATTTTTATTCAAATTTATTACAATCTTAGATAGAGGACAAAAAAGCTTATTGTCATCGATAAATATTAAAAAGTGTAAGCTCTTAGAGTTTTTAATGTTTAACTTTCAAAATATTTAGACTATTAGGTACATCGCTAGAATAAACTGGATACATTTGAGTGATCCCGAATACGAGCTTGAAACTTTGACGATGATGAACGATAGATACCGGAAATTGGCAATGCGAAAACAAAGAACGGTAGGTAAATGATTCATTTTCCAGTCTTGATCTCACTTTAGTTGTTCGAGTGATAATTTTAGAAGGAAAATTTCTCACCCTCTTGCTGTGAACTTGGATTGAACTCGAGAGCACCGTTTACCTCTTTCGGAGCGTGCTCCGGATTAGTTTCATCCTGCGAAAAAATACAACAAAAATCAGAATACTTTTTCCACATATGAAGCTACCAATTTAATTACCGAATCAACAAAGTACGTCTCGATTAACTGCAGTGCCTTCTTGTAAACCTCCTCGTTTTCGTGGTTTTGCAAAGCTTCCAGCTTATCCAGGGCGCCTATTTCTTCAAACATCGTGCACAAATTCTCCGTTCCTCCAATCTTGTCGGCCATTTGGAAGATGTTCGCAATCCCACTCAAAACTACCCGCACCGTTCGGCTATCCTTCGCCACTAATAGATCACAGTATGGTTTCATCATCGGATACTTTTCCACTAGATGTATTATCTGTTCTGTCGAGCCCCCAGTTGTAATGTTGGTGATAGCCCAAGCCGCTTCTTTCTGCGATTTGAAATCGCCTTTGATTAGCACCTCAATTAAAATATTTATAACACCCGATTCAAAAACTTGGGTTATCTGCTGCTGATTCCCTGCGCTAATGTTAGAAATTGTCCAGGCAGCTTCTTTGACAATGCTGTTCTTACTGTTCCGCAATAGTTTACCGAGATATTGCAGGGCACCAGCTGCGAGCACGGAATCAGTTTGCGTGTCGTTTCCGGTTACAATATTTCCGACACTTCGAAGGGCAGGTGTGATGATAGCAGGATTTTCACATCCCAGCAATCGAACGAGCCTAGGAACAGCACCGGAGGCAACCACGCACTCAATCCGAGCTGCTTCATCATCCGTCACGTAAGAAAGAGCCCAGCATGCATCCGCCAGTACTTGAGGATCTGCATGATCCAACAATTGAGAGATAACAGGAATCATAGGTTCAATGCGATTAAACGGCGGCTGTGGGTTTTTGTTACGACACAGATTAGACATTAGCCAAACAATGTTACGAAGGAACGAAATTTGTGTGTCTGAACTTTGAACCAAATAAATAATAGATTCGACACTGTTGTATTCCAGCACGATATCACGAGCCTTGGCACCATCGCCGGCAATATTGCCCAGAGCCCAGACAGCCTGTTCAGCAACATTACCAGAAGGGGAGCTTAGCAGAGCAATGAAACGTGGGACGGCACCGGCATCAATGACGGCTTTAGTTTGCTCTGAGGTTCCTGACGCAATGTTTGTTAACGCCCAAGCTGCTTCGAACTGCAGGTCAACCCGGTCAAACTTCTCCAGAAACTTGACACAGATTGGCACGAGTCCCAGACCAATCATTTTGTCAATCGGTGGATTCTTCTCCCGACTCAACATTTTTCGAGCCGCTTGCACGGCAGCAAACTCCTTTTGAGGGTTGTTGCTATTAATGTATGTAAGGATTTCCTCAAACTTTAGTGCAATCGGACTTTGGGCATTATTCTCCTGAAGTGGTGAAGTGGCGGTAGGCTCTTCATTATGGATGTTGCGACGTTTGAACAGTTGATCTTCTTTCTTATTTTTACGCAATTCTACCGTGACCTCGTGGCGCTTTTGGCGAAGCTCCTATTAACAGTGTTGAAAATGGTTAACATGTTTTTAATATATTTCGGGCAAATGAGACCAATTACCGTGTTACTTTTGACACCATGTTTGTAGGCCGCAAGCCGATTGTTAGGAACGCCAGCGTTTTCAGTACTCATCTAACAAGAGAACAATAAACGTGCCTTTGTTGAACTTGTCTAACCTCTACCAAAATTATGATTAAAGCTTACCTTGAACACAATTAATTACAACGTAAAACAAATTGAAACTTAGCTAAACACATACAAAAATACAACGAACGATCACTAAAATCAGTCAGCTATTGAAACAACAGCAAATACACGGTCTGCAGCACTAGCAGAATTACACACAACTTGATCGAACGAAGCTCACTAACGGTTTGATTTGAAAGAAGATCGTTTATTCAAAAATTTTGATATAAAACCACTTTAAACGTGTTAGTGCGCTGAACTGTTGCGCGGTTTGTCGGAGTTGAACTGGCGCTCAATCAGCTGTCATTTGCCAGTCGGATTACGGATATACAAAACAAACGTGATTGTACGCCTTTTGCCTGCATTCGGGCGAATTAAAAGACTTTTGGAGATAAAACCAGCTGTAGGGATTTTTTACAAAGTTATTCATTTTTTTAATCAACGGTTGCTTCAATCTGTTTTGGCAAATCTTGCAAATTTAGCATACGTGCTTACGCAGTAATGTACAAAACAATTGCAAGCTAGCGCCAGGCTGTGAGAGTAATCTTTGTTTGCGATATTTATCGATTGTAATGCCAATTCCAATTAAGGGAACAATCATAAATGACGTAGCATTAGAGGTCTAAGGGGGGGGGGGGTCGGTGGAGGCCAAGCCAAGCTACGTAGCAAATTGAAACTAAAATAATTGTATTTTTTTCTAATTGTTCGTTTTTACTACTGTTTTATCTGTTTAGGGTCTTTTTCATTACCATTTTGTCTTTTCTTGTTCATTTATGTGTTTTTGATAATATAATTTGCAAAAAAAATATTTCAGGATGGGGGGGGGGGTGGTTGTTATAAAGCTACGTAATTATCTCGAGGGGAATCCTGAGTTTGTGACGAAATGCTACGATGGGGCATGGTGGGGGGGTGTCAAGAAAAACTTTAAAAAAGCTATTTACGGATGTTCTTTCTTGACCTAAAACATGCTGTTGACATTATTGGACCACGATGGGTTCGAATTGAAAATGGAACCGAAATATTTTCCACATACAATCCCGGTGCAATAGCACAGGCGTATTTAAATCCCACTTAATGTGTTGAGCTGTCTGTGCAGAACAAGCGTGGCTTATGAATACAAAAGTAGCTTTATATATATCATACGTTTTTTTCCGGTTCCCAAGATTGGCGATGCTAGATTTTTTTTACAAAAGCAAAACAAAACACATCGAGCTTCACTGTAAAAATAACTGTCAAAATCTAGGTCAAAATGGATGTAAAAGTTCGAAGCTTTGCGAAAGTTTTTCAAACTTCAAAGAAGGACGGTAATGTCTTGGTAGAAAATTTAGTCAAGTTAGTTAGTACTAACGTAAAGTACTGGAATCGTCCGAACGATGATTTTATTGGAAATTTGTTCGAAGTGTTATATCTGTTAGTCTGTGCTTATCCTTCATTTTAGTGCCCTATTAAAGAGCTAACCAGAGGTATGTTGTAAAAACTGCGGTATTTAAATTTAATGCAATTTATTTTCAACATCATGGTTCTAAAACAATTAGAACGTTCGTGCCCCTGAATATTTAATGTTGCAAAATTTGCTTTGTCACTCAATATTGATTTGAAAAAAGAAAATATGCAAAAAGTTTTACAGGTAAAACTACCCAACAAACAATTCTGGAGAACTTTGTGGTAAGATCGTATGTCTAAACGTAAACAAAACGAGTGAGTGAGATTTGTGCTTGTGAAGTACAAGGGATATAACCACATACATAAGACATACGTAACACTCAGGAAGAAATCTTCCAAAAAAGTTGGTACAAAATGAACTACTCGAATGGTACCACGCTCTGAATAAAATCAAAGTTTAGGTTGTTTTTTGAAGGGAGTGTACCTGCGCAGCCCTGCATTTGTCTCGCTCCTACTCGAAAAATTCTGCATTGATTTTGTAAACATCTTTTTGACTGTTCCTTATGGAATTTTCTTTGGGGCTCGATAAAGCCGAGAAAAAGAAAATCAATTTTGTTCATTATTTGTCGAGCAGTTGGACAGGACGAGGTACGGAGTACTATGGGGCAACGTGTACCAGAGAAAAACACCAGTGTTACGTATGTCTCATGCATGTGATATAACTCTCAATGGTTTTGTTTACGTTTAGACATACGACCTTATCACTAAGTAGTCGAGAATTGGGCTGAGTAAAATAGCTAATAATTTTAAAATAGCTGATTAAAGTCTGCATACAGGTGAAACGGATTGCCACAACGCTCAGGTTGATTTATCAGTTGAACAACCATTAAATTCACGTTTAAAAAAAACTTGTGAAATACTCTACGTCATTATTTAATTGTTGGCTGGTTCAGAGCTATTTCAATTTTAAGAATAGCTATTAGACGACGTCAGTTAAACTGGCTGAATAAACCAAAGATAACTAGAACAAGATACCTAACTCTCATATTTTTCATACATTTTGAACACGAGCGATTCTCGACGGTTAGTGCTGCCATCTAATGACTTAAATTCTCATAAAGTTGTAACTATGAACGAAACCGATTTATCGTGCATATTTCGTCATCGATCGTTGAGCTTTTCAAGATTGTATATGAAATAGGTGTAGCAGTTTGGTCAGCTCGACGCTTAAGATAACATGCTGATTAATGATATTGTCATTTTTTGCACTAAATGCTATTGCCATATTTTTAGCACTTCAAAGTACGTTTATATTGAGGGGTTATGTTTATTTCAGGTCTCATTCTACCAAAACTTACAGTCTGATATGTCGCAAACCTGGTTTCAGAACCATTGTGCATATGGCCAGATTCATTTTTGCTTTAATAACCTCGGCAAGAGTGGAAAACTTGGCTGTAGAGCGTGCTCATAACGGTTATCAGGAAGTTCTGATGGTACGCTTAATTTTAAATGACATGCCTATAATTCTTGATTCTTCCGGAATGTTTCATGTTAGAGAACCAAGCATTCGTACACGTTATTATCATTTTTCGGGTGTCAGCACCGTAATGTCGTCCACCTGGATACTAAAAAAAATGTTTCACCTTTCAGCAGTCATATCTTGGCCTTGTCGTCAGTTGGATTTGACGTTAAGTATACATCATATTAACAGTGTATAAATTAGTTCGGCTTTTGCTCACGCGCAGCGACAATCATGTCCGATGAATTCTGCAAGAGTCAGGTACCTTGTTCTGATCTTCTTTGAATAAACGCTTCTTGATACTTACTGTTTTCTGTCTAAAATTCTATCGTTTTTTTATCCGGTGTTTAAAAGTTTGTGACATACTTTAAAAAGCGAAACGTATATGTAAATAAAAATAGAGAATTGTACCGAATGATAAAAAGTATACCGAACAGAACGAAGTCAGTATGTTATTATAATTTAATTACTGTTAATTAATTTGAGTACGATAAACTATTTCAAAATTATTTTAATGCTTTCAATGGAGCCGATGGGTATTATTTCTGATAGCAGAGTAAAATTTAAATAATTGAATTTACAATCTATTTTTCTCGTCATCCTCATCAGGAACAAAAGCTCCTGTCGTTGTCACCTGCTTCATAAACGCCAATTTTTTCCAGATCACTTTTCTATGTAGCAACCGTTTTTACAAACATACTATTAACCCAAAAAACATTTTATTGGCTAAATAAGCGTTTTTATAACTAATCTTTTTAGCTAACGGCTGGACAAAAGTCGAATAATGAATTTCTAGTTGTTAAATCAGCTGTTAATCAGTCGGTTTGGGAGAACTAAATCAGCTACTTGTTACATTCAGCTTCCTTTTTAACAACTTTTATACGTGCTCATCGGTTCTGTACAAGCGATTATTCATTCTTTGTACAGCTTGTAGAAAAATTTTTTCACAGCCAACAGTAGCTGGCTTATAGTCTAAATAAGTGTCTATATGACAATTCCAAGGCAGACAATTGTACATTAGGCTGTCCCAAAAAAAAACGATGTTGAAAAAGTCAAGGTGCTCAGCCCTAAATTGAAAGATAATGTTATTTATAGCATTTTTGTAGAACATTTCGACTTTCTAAAAAATCGTTTTCAGGTTGCCCAAACGTGATTTATGAAAAAATGACTTTTTCAAGCTACAAAACCACTCTTATGCACTTTTTTCGAATTTGTTCGATTCCTAAGTTTTTCCATATATTTTTTTATTTTTGTGGGATTGTTTCAGAATATTTTGCATGGTTTGGTTAGCATCACATACAATTATTTGACTTACAGAGACCATTGAACATCACAAAAAAGTGATTTTTTTTAAAATTTTCAGATAAAACCCTTCAAAACACATATAAAAAAAACTTTCGATCAAGAACTGAAACTTTTATTGCAAAGCGGAATTCAAGACGAAAATTTCCATGAAAAAAGATCCTTGATATCTTATCGAGGGGCTGAGATATTGGCGTTTTTACATGTGTTGGAAAACTATGCATTTTCTCAAAAATGCCACTAACGCTCAATATCTCCATTGCACAGTGTTTTTTTGCCGTTTGTGCGTATAATTTCCTAAATAGTGATTCAAATGTTAACTATAGCCATAAGGTATGTTCGGAAAAGTTTCGGCATATTCAAAAATGCATCTTTTAATGTAGAAAGATGGGTGATCAATCTACCAATGAGTGAGATAAAAAAAATACATTTTAATTAAAATAAGATAGACACAAGGTGTCTTTAGGTTATCTTAAAACAAGAAACTTTACCGAAGACTTCATGTTACTATCTCTTACATATTACGAGCAACATTGAGTTTTCTATTAGAAGGCACTAAAAATCACAATTTTCGTTCTAACTTTTTTCGTAGATTTTTTCCGAATTTTTAAACCTTCTACTAAGTTATCAGCCATCTAAAATTACATTTGTTTACTGAACATTGTTATTTTTATCTCACAAAATAAAACAGTTATTTAACATATTTGTTAAAATGCATAGTTTTCCTTCACATAGAAAAATGCCAATATCTCAGTTCCCCGATAAAATATCAAGTATCTTTTTAAATGTAAATTTTCGTCGTAAATCCCGCTTTGCAATGAAAATTTCAGTTCTTGATCAAAAATTTGTTTTATTTGTGTTTTGAAAGGTTTTATCTGAAAATTATTAGAAAAAATATATTTTTTGTGATGTTTAATGGGCTGAATGCACTGAATGCAATGCTGAACTGAACCATGCAAAATATTCAAAAACAACCCCACAAAAATAAAAAAATATATGGAAAAATTTAGGAATCGAACAGAACTGAAAAAAATGCAAAAGAGTGAGTTTGTAGCTTAAAAAAGTCAATTTTTCATCAATCACGTTTGGGCAACCTGAAAACGATTTTTTAAAAAGTTGAGCACCTTGACTTTTTCAACATCGATTTTTTTTGGGACACCCTGTATATTCTGTCTTTCTGAAAAAGTGCTTTTTCAGTTTTATCACAGCTACGATAAATATATTTCAAAATATATATTCGTCCTAATAAGACATTTTTTTATTGTATAGGCGATTCGAACACGTCTAAATCTTTCGATTTTTTGCACTTTTATGTGTATTTTTCATCGTTTATTTTTATATAATTGTTAGTGATAATTACCTTTCTAGTATTCAATTACTTTACTGTCAGTCTCGAATTTCGAACTCATGCTAATGAAGTTGCTGGTAGAACGCGTTGGCAATTCATCCATCTTGACATGCATGCATACGCATCGATTCAACCCGTACATCTATTTTCAGTTTATTTCATAAACAGTATTACATTAGCTGTATATGTACTGAACTGTAGCTGAACATAAAACAATGAATGAATGAAGAATGAATAATCGCTTCTACAGAATCGATCAGCATGTATAAAAGTTATTAAAATCGCTGAGTTATTTTTTATTAAGCCCTTGTTCGGCTATTTAGGAAGCTGAATGTAACAAGTAGCTGATTTAGTTCTCCCAAACCGACTGATCAACAGGTGATAAAACACTTAGAAATACATTATTCGACCTATGTTCAGCCGTCAGCTGAATAAAATTAGTTATAAAAGCGCTTATTTAGCCAAAAAATGTTTCTTGGGTATTTCGTCGTGTAAATAAAATTTCTATTCACCATATCTCTCAAAATCAATCTTATCAGAAATTTGGTTCTAGATAATCATTTTACCCCTCTTTTCTTTGGGGTCAACATTTCGTAAGTTTTACAAACAATTCACGTTAATGTGGCTGAAAGGGTAGAGTAACGCAGAACAATGCCGCCACAAAATCTGTGTATTTTCAGTTTAAAATTGTTACCAAAGCGTACATTCACTAGCTCTTTACATGTTTAAAATTAGTGATAAAATTAATATCAGTAATAAAGCTATAACTAATCACATTTTCATGCTCTTACTACTAATGTGGATATAGAATTACAGAAACCTCTGCTTTATTTTGTGAGATTCATCCCTGTATTTAAAAACGAAGGGTTTCACACCGTTTGCACATCTGTATGCAGTTAAGTTGATCATGTTCATTAGATGGTAAAATACCTAAAATAGATCAATCAGCATCATAATAAAGTTACGTGGAACTTAGAAAAATCACTTTAACGTAGTCTTAAATTTTATCTATGCACAAGATATGTTGCCAATGTTCGCTCCTGCTTCTCACCCACTGCTTCACAAATTTGGCATGTTCCACGCGATTGGGCAGCTGCGAACAACAAAAGCCACAAAAACACCTTCCCCGTGTACCTTCCTATCCCCGTCTGCAGTCGTGTCTCATCATCAGAGAGATTCGCCGACTGCTGATTCGCATTGTGCGGTCTGGGTCTGGGTCTGGTTCCGTGGCATGGCAGGCAGGCAAAAACTTTTACCGCGAGTTGTTCGTGTGCCACCGTATGGTTTCAATACAGCCACACAACTGCTAGTTACGACCGGGCGCGACAGCGATTTCTGGTTCCCGACACGCGACGAACAACGCAAGCGACGAACCCGCGCGATCTACGAACAACGAGTCGGCACAGTCTTTAGTTGTTGATATTTTGAACAAATTATTTAAATGTTCAGTCGAGAAACGGTCGTCAAGATGAAAACAGCTGCCCAGCTCAGTTTTAGTTTCCTAGTGCTACTGAGTGTTGTGATTGGTGAGTGAAGTGGTTTTGCGCCGTACATTGGCCTATTTGCGCGTTGGGGTCTGGAAAGTTGAGCGATGCAACGATGCACAAGTTTGCTTCCTCCATCACTGCTGCTGTTGCTTTTGGGATGATCGGTCGGGTATGACGATCTACGCAATTTAATGCCATGGCTTCTTGACCGATGCTGTGGTTACGTATGCAGGAAAATGAATTTTCATTCGCCGAGATACTGCATTTCCTATATACAAGAAAGAAGTGGATGAACTTGAAACTTTTACCACAGCAACAGACACAAATGTACTCTAATTGAGCAGCAGTAGCAGCAGCAGTACCGAGGCAGGCGCACACAAGCTGGGTGAAGAAACGTGGCCAAACAGAGATAATTGAATCATGAGTGGGCTGCACAGCGTACAACTCCATTGACAACATAATGTTTGCTCTTGCGTACATATGTCGATGCAAATGTTGGCTAAAAGCCTACCGCCGTAAACTGTGACGATGAACTCAATCAAGTGCTGGAACATGGAAGTACCTTTATGCATACAAAAGTTGGTCGTACATATCTGAAGAAGACAGTGCAGTGCATGACTTTTGTTTCACGTTCGTTTGTTAACAACTAGGATGACCTGGAAAAGGTTTCCGAGTGTTCGGTTTTATTTTCCACACAAAACTTGACCATAGGCAATCTTATTGTGAGTGTGAGTGCAGGAGAAGTTTTGTGGTTCGTGACATCGTGCCGGCGTTTAGATTACAACACCGCTTCCATTGACACCGTTGAAATTTCTATTTCGTTACTGTTTGGGGATAAAATAACACGTTAGCAATATCTTAGCATTAATAACCTGTTTCAGCCTCTTCGTGAACGAATGAATTATTGGAAGCACGGTTTCTTTTTTATTGTAATATGAAAAAAAAAATTAATGCCAAGTTATATTAAACTACGCTGAATAATATTACTGTCACGTAAATGCAAAGCCGTGGATTCTCCGTTTTGCGTGCTGGGGCACAGAAATTTCACTGACGTTTTTTTGTTAAAGAAGTAATTTAAAAAAATAGATTTAGCTTAAATCTACAAAAGCTTATCCAGAATATGTGAATATTAAAAGTATTCGCTTTATTTATAAGGATTAGAAAAATTTCGCTAGTGGCAATACAAACGGGTGGGGGCTAAGCCTCCCCCTAGAACATTAGGCAGCTACGAGCCTGCGTAAATGTATGTGTCTATCATTGTTTCTTCACTCGAACTTCATACAGAAAATATACAGGGGAACTGCTCCATTATTCATCTCAGCTCATATATTCATCTCATACAACAAGAAAACACAATTGAAAACAGAAAAAAACGCATATTTTCTTGTTAAACCAATCTGCTAATCCATGGAATGAATTCTTTTTAATTCACTTTAGATTCCTCATGAGGTATAATCCTCAAAAACTCACTTAAAAGCACTAAATTTGACATTATAGTCGGGCATCTGCACTTGAAAACTCATATAATTCAATCACCTACCTCAGAAAACAAAATCCGCGTATCGTTCTATACGGCTACAACGGGACTCGTACAGCAGCCAACCAAAGTTTTTTTCATCACTAGCGAACCACTTTTTATTTTAATCACTAAACAAAATCACTCACTACACTAAGAATACTTTAATCTTTGAAATGTTCACCTCAAATTTCCTAAAACAAACTTGAATTAGCAGAAATATATGAGATGAATTTCTACAATTCCTCAATTTCAACTGTATGTATTTTCATCTGCTTTCACTGCGTTGAAGAAAATCAAAAATTGCCAAATCAGTTTCTGTTAATACGAAAAAATCATACTGAAACTGTTGAATTATTCCGACGTAATTGACATAAATCTACAGCACTGTAGTGGTTATCTAGGTTACCAATTTTGCACGTAAACAACTACAGCGGATATCTAGGTAACCTACTACGACGGGCTGCGGCTACGTTCATTCATGATAATGTGATTCATACGTGATTAACAGTGTGATTAATATGGGGGCGTCGTGCGATGAATAATTGATTCAAGTTTTGAGATGGATATGGAAGCGTTGTGCAAAATGGTTTGTTTTACAAATATCAAAATAAATCTAGCTAATTTTACTGAATATACAATGCTAAACGATTCCATAAGAGCACGTAAGCATATTTAGTTTAGAATCTTAGCATATTAAGTTATATTTAGTTTAGAATCTTAAGCATATTAAGCATATTTAGTTTAGAATCTTCAAATAGTTTATGAGAGAGATGCGTTCTAGAGACCAACGCAAACTGCCGGAGCTGAAAAGTTGAAGTTTTCCGATGATTTTCAAAATGTTATAATTTATGAATTCGGATTAGTCCGGATAGTCTAATACCACTAGCTTAACCCTATTCCCGCGGAAAAAAAAAGTTTTTACGTCGAAAAACTCTTATTAATCAGCAACCGCATGCATAATTGACACAAACTTTATGGCATGTTGAAGATCAACCTTTCTCTAACTGCTTAGAATATTTTCATCGTTAGAAATTTCAAGTATAGTTGTTAAACTGTTATTAAAGTTTATATGTCAGGTGATGCCATATGGCATCACCCGCGGGGAATGAGTTAACAAGAAACAGTTAGACATTCGTTTGCCATGCACTGTTAACATTGAAACTCATTGATACTTAACTTACATCATAGAAAATGACGTATAAAAGGTCCCATTTGCAGCCTGTTTTGTGTTTGGACAGTTTGTTCACAGACAAACAGACCTGCCACTCGATGACGATTTCAATAACGATAATTTTGAAATTTTGCTTAGTGGACAATAATGCCGCTAGTGTCGCAATAAGCAAGCATGAACATTCATTATCAAAGATAAAAAACATCACTACTGCCGCTTGTGTTTTTTTTTATTCTCGCTTATTTTCCGTCGGTCTAGTTCCGCCACTGTTGTGGCCAATCATCGACGCCCAGGGAGGCGACTCCACACCCAGGACCCTAACTCACGACCCGTTTATCAACGGACCGGCGCCAACGGCTTTACTTCCTCATGCGATGAAAGGCGTGATCCCAGAGATTTTTCGCCTCAGAAAATCTCCCGGTGTCGGCTAGGATTGAATCTAGACCAGTTGAGTTGGTTGTGAGTGGATCACGCCACCTCACAACCATCGACACCTATGTCGGCGGTGGGATTCGAACCCAGGCGTCGAGCGTGGTTGCCGGAGACGTTACCAACCACACTAGGCCCCCGCTCTTTCCGCTTGTGTTGATTTAAGCAAGCGTGCGCACCCATTAGCAAAGACAAAAACCGTTTTACGAAAATAAGTTAGTAGGCAATAAGCTCACATGGTGGCGCATGAGTGTAACGTTTCGAATAAGGACGAAAATTTTTCAGGTTTTTTGTCTGTTTGTCTGTGGTTTGTTGTTCAATTTAAAATCAGATATGATGCTAATCGCCTCTCTGTGCTACCCCAACAGCGGGAATTAAGGTATTCCGGCAACACAGTGGAAAACTCTTCTTACACTGAGAATTTGACAGCCGGTGATGCCGTGTAAATCCGTAGATTTTAGGGATTTCTTTTTTCTCGAAATTTGTTATAAGAATAATTTTCGTTGAAACGAGGCCACTGATTGCACTAGGTTTTTCAGATTTTATTTTTATGTACTTAATGGTGAAAATGAAGAATTTTTAGCAATACTCGTATTTGTCAATAGATTTGCATGTTACATTTTCACCATTAATATTGCAGGTAATCATAAAACAATATGTCTATAGAAACAATATACCTGTCTAGTTTACAGAAACGCTAGTGTATAGCAAATCCGACGTAAATTTACTTTAAAACATCGTTTAAATCATACAATTTGTACCATGGTCGGAATAGGGTGTTTCATGATCGGAGCAAAAATCTGAATCCATTCATTTTATTTCAAATTCATTCGAATTCACATGTTTAGGGAGACAATTTAATCATCTAAACCAATTCTCAACATTTTAAAATGGGCACTCTCAAGAAAAAAAACTTTTTCTAACAAAAACTTTTCCACGAATTGTACCTACGTAAAATCCATCATCTTATCAAGCACAGGCAAAGTGAACCGGTGAAGTCTCAGAAGCAAGCTGTTCCGATCATGACACAAACCAGGCCAATAATTCCATCTTAAAGCAAACATTTTGCACAAGAAGTATTCCTACATTTAATTAAGAACATCTTAGAAACAATTTACTGAAAAATATACTGTATTTTTCGAATATTTGATTCCATCATCACTGCTTGAAGACTCGGCATGACAGCTATCGTAAGGGCGAAATGTAATAACTTTCGTTGAATACTGTAGTAATCTCGCATTTGAAAATTTGTTCCGACCATGGTACATCTTCGAAATGTTCGGATCATGATACAACACAATTATTTTTTTGAAACGTTATTCGCAATGTTGTTTTAATGCAACCATCTCAATTTCCAGTTTGGAAATATCAGCAGCTTACAGCTAATAACTTTGATGATTAACCACATTGATAATCGACTTCGTGCAAAAATGGCTTACGTGAGGGTTTTGCAATTTATGACGAATAGAATGTGAAAGGCATAAAACATTTTACGTGATTTATATTTTGACCGGTCCTGGCTAAGAACGCGACCCACTCAAAATGGGGAAAATCGTGTGAAGACAAATTGTTATTGTATCTTTTGATATCGCTTACACTCTTGATATTACTTCATAAAGATTTTGAATTTTTTAATCTTGCGTCAGAATAACACCATTTCAGTTCAGAAGATTTGTGGTAAAATTGACATGTTGCTGACATTTTACGTGGATCAGACGCCTACCAATCGATTTTTGCGACTTTTCTCGCAAATATTACACATAATTTGACTCCCATGTGAAGATAATAGTGGTTCCATTGATGCTCTACATATTTAATATTATCTTGCTTAATTTCACAAAGTAAAAAAAACCTAATACCAAATACCAAAGCACCGTTTTGGAGTCAGGTTTTGCCGATTTAAGATCCGTTTTCATTGAACTTTGATATTTGACCTCGAAACAAAATGGCGTCGAAAAAACATTGGGAATGTTCGATTTCTCAAAAAATCAAAATGGCGCCATTGTTGCCTCTTGAGGTGAAATGGATTCAAACTCGGCAATATTTGTTTTTATTTCAAGATACTCTTAAAAAATGGTACAGAGAAGCCAAGGCAAAATTCTGCACTGTGTAATCTTCGTTATTTTCTGCATTCTTTATGAAGTGAAAAAACCTTTCTTGCAAATGCGGCTCACCAAAATAAAACGAAACAAAATAAAGATATAGATATACAAACCAAAATACATCTCCGTGTGATTTTCTTTCATATCTGCGATTGAATTCTTCTATGGGCAAACTTCGACCTACATCTCTGCTTGAACTCTTAATAGTAATTACCTTACAGATGATTTCGTGGCACCCCATTGTTTTACACTAGTAACTATAAACTGTAGTTTTAAAACACGTTCGATCAACTGAACTGGTTTTGTCGAGAAAATTTAATTTGAATGTTTTAGAAACCAATTATTAGGTGTGAAAAACTACCGTAAAAATATTCCAGCCTCGTTTAACACCTATTGGACCGGACAGTACCCGGCAGCAAATGTCATCCGAAATATGCGGAAATGTGCAATATCCCTGCCCTGTCCTTCCACCGCTCTTGCTGCATGCCGATCAAACCGGCTAGTGATAGAATTCGCTGCGACGTGATTATGCTAAAAACTCGAAACTCGCTCGCTATGAAAGAGTTCACTTTTGCTACGATATGCTGGGTTATTTCAGTATATGATTCTCGCTACCGGAAATGTGTTATAAACTATGCACGCCTGTAAAGTGCGGAAGTTAATATTTGGATAACAAGTTGTGCTTTGCTCCGCTCTATATAGAAGCATGCTCAGCATATTCAAGCATGTCCAGCATTCCATCGTTGCCGTACTTTCTTGTTTCGTACGTAAGTTGTACTACTTTGAGTTGAACATTATTTTCAATATTCAGCATTGCTCTATTTTGTGCTGGGTCCGAACAGAGAGCGCCAACACAGTAATGTTGTCCAAGTGCAAAGCATCATAACATCACATGGTACCGGCATAAATTATTCGAAACGACCTTCGACAGTATCATCCACTGTTTTGATTGCTCAGTGAGCGGTATTGGAAGTGGTCAGTACCAACTCAAATAGTTTTAGACAGTCGTGCTTAGAATCGGTAATTACTTTGGACACGCGAACATTGCATGGTCAAGCACAAATTAAACACAACCAACGCGGTTTTTCGCCAAACAATTGCTATTTCACACCCTTTCGCTTTTACTGTTGCTGATTAAGCTAATTATACTCTAAGTATGAATGACCTAGTTAGAGAATGTGGGGTTCAAGTGTGTCCACACATCGATTGAAATATATGCCAGCTATCGAATAGCACTCATAAAATCTTTTGTCACGAAGGTGATTATCGAGTTGCTACCTTTAAACTGGAACACAAAATAGAGCGAAGCTCGTTTTACAGGTTTCACTTCCCTTTCTCATCGCAGCAAAGTTCAGGGACGCGACGCAGAGCAGAACAGCCAAGAAATTGTTCACCGGGAAACATTCGAGACTTTTAAACTTAAAAAAAACTAGTCAATCCACTTACTTATTGTATCTAGGCGCTCTCGAAGAATGATTCATGATAATAACGTTTACTTTCGTGACGACGCATACGATACATAATATATGATGATGTCTTAGCATTAATCGAGCTAAAGTAGTACTATTTTAATAGCTTTTGTTAAATCGTTCGCTGGCTTGTAAATTCACAAATTGGATTCTGTATCTGGCGTTTTTATTTATTCAACATCAAAAAATTTCTGATGGAGATCCATACCTTGAATTGAAAAAATAATTTTTAAATCTGCAAATAATATTCTTATATCTCCAGAACAAACTACAGTAAATGAATCAAACCAACTACCCTTTGAACCTTCATTTCGTGTTTTGCTGCTTAGAAACTTTATAGCTTGAAGGTAATTGCAAAAAAAATTCAATATTATTTTTTTAAAGAAAGATCAGAATGTTATTGGAATTGTAACTCAAGTAACCTTTCAAATTTACCGTTTATATTTTGCATTTGTCGTTAGTATTTAAAATTCTGTTTCGAATTCTAAGTGAGTATTGAAATTATAGAACGACTAAATAATGGTAAAGTCCGCGAGTACTATATTATGCCCTGCATTTCCTCCGTTCGACACGTAGTTGGCACTGACGTAAAATGTTGATATTATTTCGACCTGTAGCGTGGAAGATTTGTGAAGTTATATTCTGATTCAAAAACATGATCGAACAATTTAATTCACAAATCAAATAAAAAAAAAATATGTATCTTTTTCTATAGATCGGAGCAAGAGATATCTTTACTATGGTCTTGGTGAGAATATAAAAAGTTCTCCAAACACACTTATCAATAGTCAATCAACGCTTTGATAAAAAAATGTGAATTTTGAGAATATTGAAAAAGATGCAGGTTGAGAGAGAGTAACGTTAAATAATGACCATTCTGTAGCAAAACGGGAACTGAAAAACAATGGTTTCGCACGCACACACCACTCATTCTCAATACGATATATCTTTTGCGATACCGCTCACCTTGAAAGCACAGACTAACAGACATAACACTTCGAACAAATTTTCAATAAAATCATCGTTCGGATAACACCAGTACTTTACGTTACTAACACTAGCATGTTGCCATGTTCGCGATGCATCTTGTTTTCCGACACTAGCGCTAGCGTACGTGCATGTGTCAAGTTGAGAACCACAAAATATGTATGAGATTGCATGATAGCGCCCCAGACGGTGTTATCGCGCGATTACTTTAATTCGATTGTAAATTTGAAATGATCGTTTTTTGTGGCGATGGAGATAGATTTCAGTGTTACGTCTGTTAATGTGTGGCTTAGGTATGGTCGTATAGCGGTAAATATCGAAGGTTTGGCTTCTCGAAAAAAGTCCCCATGAAATTTCAAACTCATTCGTGCAGCAGACTTCTTTCCAGGTATAGTCACAATATTTTTTTATTGCAACAGACATTCGAAGCAGCTTTCTGTTGCGAAGTCTCCAATAGTATATTCACTCGGTATTCCTTCGCCGGGATTAACTGCTCATATTAGACACCTTGTTTCCCGTGGGAGAAACAACGACGGTCGCATGGTAGCGAAATAGTATTTTCCTTTCTTAGTAACTATAGGCAGGGAGAATGGCAGGGAGAAAAGTCTAAAAAGAGAGTAGCCTCCCTCCGAAGAAGTTTAAGAAATTTAGGTTTAAATAAAATTTGTTTAATTAAATCAATCTAGCAACTGACTTAATTGCAGACGGTCTTTATTTCCTTCGCACGTACGGGACTTATGTATAACGAGTCTTTAGAAAGGCAAGCAAAGGTATTTAAGATTAGCGTTGCACCGAATAATAGGGCTGGGAAAAAGTTTTTTTTGTGGAAAGTA
This sequence comes from Wyeomyia smithii, assembly GCF_029784165.1. Lineage (NCBI taxonomy): Eukaryota > Metazoa > Arthropoda > Insecta > Diptera > Culicidae > Wyeomyia > Wyeomyia smithii. Next base: position 86,950,588 of record NC_073696.1, on the reverse strand, counting down.
CCGAATTTTTAGTTCACAGAATAATGGTTTAAACTTGAGCTAGTCGAGGGTAATCCACTGTAAGTTAAAAATAATTTGGTTTGCAATTTTTCTCCGTTTATCATCATGTTTCGTTGAATATTCGGCGGTCTGTTCAGCTGAATACTCGGCCAAACAGACGGCCGAATATTCAACAGAACTTGATGATTAAATGAGAAAAATTAAAAACCAAATTACTCTTGAATTAAAGTGAATTACCCTAGACAAGTTCGAGTTCAAATCATTATTCGATCATCCAAATTTTCGGTAATTTTCAAAAATAACTTTTTCCCAGCCCTATTATTCGGTGCATCTCTATTTAAGATAGCCTTTGTAATCGAATTTTCAAAGCCACCAAAGTCTCACTTTACAAACCGATAAAAAGCATAAAGTTTCCGATATCGAATTTATTTTTATGCCAAATGTCATAAAAATGCATGAATCGTCGAGATCTGGTGCTATCTTTAAAAAAAAACTTTACAAAATCGACTTTCTGAAAGTTTTTTTTTTAGAAGAATTTTTTCGAGACAACACCAGATCTCGAAGTTTCATGCATTTCGAAGACACTTGTTTAGAAAAATTATATCGATTTTCATCGGTAAAAAAAGTGAAACCTTGACCACATGGGGGCCTCACAACCCAAAGCCCGGAATTTAGCTGAAATTTTGCATGAAGATTTTTTTCGAGAAGACGAAGCTTTTGAACCCTACTGCTAAGCGAAATTCGAAGGTAAAATTTTTGTCATACATGCAATGCAATGCAGAACCCTAACATCGAAAAAATAAGATCGAAGGCTAATATAGGTTGTTTCCTTCTATCCTTAACGGTACCAACGCACGTGATGCTTGAGTAGATAGTAAATTCGAGAACAACATTGATATTATTGTCTATCACGCGCCAATGTAAATAGATTTCACGAATTTCGCTCAGCGCTACGTTTCAAAAGTTTCGTCTTCTCGAGGAAATCCCTTATGCAAAAATCCAGCTTATTCTTTCCCAGAACCAGGTAGAGACACGAAAGTCCATTCTCACAGTCAGACAGACACTCTATGCAACCTTCCGTTGCATTGTCTCAAATAGTATATTTTCCTGACATTCTTGCTCCAGAATAAGGTACTGATACAAGACACCTTGTTTCCCGTGAGAGAAAAAAACGACGGAAGGTAAAAAGGTTTTTTTTCTGAGATGAGACGGGAAAGGTGGTAATAACGACTCCTCGCCCGTTGACTACACCACTGCCATTTGTATGAGTAGACTCGTGGGATCACACAGATGTATACATGCCTATACCACAGACAAACAGACGATCTCATCGACCAGAAAATCAACGATTATTTTGAAATTTTGCTTAGTGGGCAGTAATGCCGTTTGTGTCGCTATAAACAAGCGTGCACATTCCTTCTCTAAGACAAAAACCGTCAGTGATGCTACTGATGTTAATTTAAACAAGCGCGCACACCAGTTAGCAAAGATATAAACCGTTTTACGAAAATAAGTTAGTAGGCAATAAGCTCACATGACACAGTGTTTTATTACGCCGTTTTCGTACGATTAATTAGAAAGCGTTTCAAATGTTGATTTTAGCCATAATATATGTTCGGAGAAGTTTCAAGATATTCAAAAATGCATCTTCGATGCAGGAAGATGAATGATCAATCCACCTAAAAGTGCGATAGAAAATTTACTTTTTCATCAGATTGAGATAGATGCGTGGTGTGTTCGGCAAAATTTCAGGTGATCTCAAAACAAGAAACTTTGCCGAAGACATTATGTTTCTATCTCTTACATATTACGAGCAACATAAAGTTTCCTATGAAGAGTCACTAAAAATCACAATTTTGGTTATAACTTTTTTTCAGATTTTCCCGAATTTTCCCCCCTTCTACAAAGTTATCAGGCATCCAAAAATGCATGTTAATGCTGAAAATTGTTATTTTTTATCTCCTAAAATAGAAAAGTTATTTGACATATTTCGATATGTTTAGGAATAATTTCCTCTCAACTATCTCCAAATTACGCAATTTTACGCAAGTGGCAGTTTCATACGATGAAACAACTATTCCCAGACTTTCAATTAAAGGTACAAACTTTCGTATGTAAGAGTATGTAAGGGGCCTTCCACATACCACGTGGACAGATTGTTGACGATTATTACCCCCCCCCCCCCCTCCTCGTGGACAAAAGGCTCATATAAATTCTTTTTTTTTTTTGTAAGGACCGTGGACATTCCAACAACCCCCCCCCCCCCCCCCCCAAAGCTGTCCACGTGGTATGTGGATGACCCCTGAGCAGCTATTTCGCCTACAAAAATATGAAATATATAGATATATAGATATATAGATCTTGAGCAACATGCATGCATGCTTTGGTAAGGTTAAAAAAATGGTGGTGAATGAGTGTAGCGTTTCGAATTAGGCCAGTTATTTATCAACAAAAAGTACGCCTTAAAGTCACTTTTGTGAATATTTTCCTAACATATGGCATTCATACAATAGTTCTCAATATTCCGTAAAACTTTTTCAAGACCACTTTGGGTAGAAACCACCGGTGTTGATGTTTGTCTGGGTTTTCCATCGCATTGTGCGATGAGTCTAATTTCATAATGTGGAGAATTAGGGCATTGAAATGTCCAAAAATTGGTTCTTCTTTTCGTCTTTGTTTTTCATGTAAATACTGAGTAAATGTTACGTATAATACAGGTTATTAAGCTCCCAAAGTTTGTTACAGGTTTCATTTCAAGTTTTTATTGATTGAACATGAAAACCAACTTTTTTAAAAAGACAATACTACACAGACTAAAAAGTAGCTTGATACCGAGATGACGCTGCAATAACTGCAAACTGATTCATCGGCTTTTTTACACTAGTCTTTTCAGTAAGCACTACGTATACTATTTTATATCGCTATATAAAACTTTCACTAACTGGCAAGAAATTTGCAAAGTGACATTTCTGCACAAGGACAGCTGGCTAGTCTACGGGAAACATAACCCTGGTATACGGGTCATGACAGGGATGCCAGATGTGAGACAAGACTTAATTTTGAAGACATAAAATCTTGTGTTATTGTCTTGTTCAGAGAAGAAAACAAAAACAGGTCAAGGCAAAAACAAGACAACAAGAGCAATGTAATTAGGATAGGAATGTCAGCTAGTTCGCTCGCACCGACGCGAACTCTCATATGCAATTGTCAAAATATACGACATGAAAAACGCAAAAGTATTTCCTTGCTGCTTACTCGCATGCAACGCGAATTGCGAAACTTGTAGGGTTGCGTCAAATGTCTTTTGGCCGTGTTGCCAACTGCTGTAGATCTGGTTTTCGAACATGATATCTGCGTTATCATGTAGCCGAGGTGATATCCGATGACAGCTCGATTGTATGGGATATCAGGTAATATGAATGGTGATATGGCCTCGATAGCACGAATCGCCTGATATCAGGTGATATGCGGTGTAGTGTGAACGGGGTATAAGACGTGGAAGCCCAATTCACAGATTTCTTATAAAAAATTCCTGTGTCATGATTTCTTGTCGGCAGGGGTGTCTCAAAATCACTTACAGTTGTTAAATTTTGGAATCGATTTTTTCAATAGTTCTGCTATTAAAATTAAAAGAAAATCAAATCAGTGGAATATGTATTTCTTTGGACATTTACTCTTGAATAAAACAATAATATATGTACCCCTATATTTACTGCCGTGGGCTGGGATTTTGACGTAAACGCCAGAAGCACAAAATCGCTCCAGAAACGATTTAGTCTGAATTGTTCGCAAATTAACAGAAGCGCTTTTGTACGCAATCTGATCTGATAGAATTTGAATAAATATGATGAAAAACGGGGTACGTTTTTGCTTTAACAAGTTTATTTATGTAAATGCATTGATTTGTAATGCCAACGTCACTTCTCCTGCAAAATAGCAAAACCATTTCAACGTTTTGCACGAAAAGTGACGTCGGTGCGCCTGAAAAGTCTAGTTTGCCATGCGTACTGTCGGTAGTCAGCAACAAGGATATAATTGAAATTATGCACTCCACAAGCATGATATACTATAGTATCCGTACCTCAACGACACTTCTATGCAAAATGGCGCTAACGTCATTTCGTATTTTTGATATTTCTCAGTTATTTATCAAAAAGTTTGGAAACGACAACAAGCATCTTGAAGGTGATCACCTAAACTATAATCACAGACTAACAGACATAACACTTTGAACAAATTTCCAATAGAATCATCGTTCGGATGATTTCAGTACTTTATGTCAGTAACACTAGCACCATCTGCTGCCGTGTTCGCGCTGCGTCATGTATTTCGACATCAGCGCTAGCATTACTGCATGTGTCAAATAGGAAGCCACAAAATATGTATGAGATTGCATGATAGCGCCCCAGGCGGCGTTGTCGCGCGATGACTGTTATTCGATTAGAAATTTGAAATGCTCGTTTTTTGTGGCGATGGAGCTAGGTTCCAGTGTTCAAATTTCATTTTTTCACGAAATATTATGTTAGTTTGTGTTATAATATTTCGTGAAAAAATGAAATTTGAAAATTTGGCGCTCACGTCAAAACGCCAGCCCACGGCAGTATAGAAACCCTATGAAAAATAATTGAATTGTCCAATCAACCTTAACTGTAAACGCTGTAAAAATTTCATGACATGTTTTCAACTCGTCCTCTAGTTGTTGCTCTCAAAGTGACACTACTTCTACTATTTTAGTTGCTATGAAAAGAAACGAATTTCGTGCTTTGATTAAGCGTTGATTACTGATGGGACAAAATTGTGCTCATTGACCGCAAAATGAAATTGAGCGCGCTAGTTAAGACCACAGACTAACAGACATAACACGTCGAACAAATTTTCAATGGAATCATCGTTTGGATGATTCCAGTACTTTACGTTAGTAACACTAGCACCATCTGCTGTCGTGTTCGCGCTGCGTCATGTATTTCGACATCAGCGCCAGCGTTACTGCATGTGTCAAATGGGGAACTACAAAATACGTATGAGATTGCATGACAGCGCCCCAGACGACGTTTTCGCGCGATGACTGTTATTCGATTGAAAATTTGAAATGAACGTTTTTTGTGGCGATGGAGCTAGGTTCCTGTGTTACGTCTGTTAGTCTGTGTTAAGACCATAGACATTTCAATTGGAAGCGTTGATCACATCATTCATGAATGTTTACACACGATTCGCCAGATTTAGCCCCGAGTGACTACTTCCTGTTTCCCCGGTTGAAAATATTGCTCACTGGCAAGCGATTCCACTTGAACGAAGAAGTAGAGTTGGAAACAATCGACTATTTTGAAGGACTTGGCGCGAAGCACTACAAACCGGCATCGAAATGTTAGAGCCCCACTAAAATAAGTACCTACATTACTCTAGATGGAGACTGTGTCGCACAGTGTAGGAAAAATAACATTTCTCAACTTCTTATATCAATAGGATGGCATACTGTGTATAGCTGTGTTCAAATGTATCTTTTATTTCAGAATAATCGTCATTGGCGATTATTCTAAAATAAACCGGCTGCATGTCGCTTTCAACAAACCCAAGCAAAGTGAAATTTTTGAAAATTATCACGCACGAGGAAAATAAATATTCTATACGAGATTTTCACTTTGCTTGGAACACTAAACAAGGCTTTAGGTTAAAACTGAGATTGGAGCTAAATTCCTCGGAGGGTAACATTCCAATAGTCGACCGCAAAACCGTAGGGTTATGTTTATTCATGAAATTGTCAAAACAGATGTTGGTCTGCTGGCTCTGCATAATTCAGCATAAAGACAAGAACAAAGCCTGTCGGATACTAGATAATCCGAATGTTTAGCAAGTTTCAACATACACATTGAAGGAAGCTTATACAAAGCTAGGGAGCCCAACAATCAATATCGCGAGGATTTTCTCGCACATTTCCGGAATACACAATTTCTATTAAACTGGATTTTTCAACACGTAGCTCATACCGTTATTTAAGTAAAGCCTGTGCAATCATAAATTCTGCAATCTAAGCCACTCTAACGGTTTGAGCCGCACCACACAGCTAGAAGTGCTTGACACGCTGTAGGTCCTGCTTGAAATTCCTCAATGTTAGCTGTATATGGATTTATGCATACAGCCGTAAAGCAAAGCACGGTGAGTGATTTATGGTTACGTTCCAGTCCTAAGTGCTGGGGCTACTGTCTGTTGGTCGCTATGTACCATTTGAGGGAAATTCGCATAGAACGGTGATGTCAACCAAACTTCACGCTTTTCGCGCTTTGATAGAGCATGCCATTTGCGGTTGATCCTGTTGTAGTTCCTGTAGTTAAACACTAGCCGGTGCGAAGGGAGATGGGAATAATCTGTTGGTTTACAAATAAATTCGGAGGGAATCGTGAAGATGGCTGAAGCTTTTCTATAGTTCAAGGTAAACGCGTCGTACACGATGCGGCTAGGAAACTTGTTCCGTTGGCATTTACATTGTCTTTGTCATGAAAAGAGGCAGGTGTGAGATGCTCTAGTCACGACCGATAAATTTAAAACAGTAATTTATACTATTAAAAATATATTTTTGTGTTCTAGGTTTATCGGCAGCGCAAAGCCAACTCAGACGGCAATATGAATCTAATCGTCGCACACCCGCCCGTGACAGGGAAGCTGCGGTGAAAACTGCACCCGTCAGGGAAACGAAAAATCCCAGCCGAAGTGCCTCCGCCGCCGCAGAAGAAGAGTTGGACCCGGAACTGTCGGAGAATTGCCCGGAACCAAATGGATTCTTTGCGGACGCTGAACAGTGTGATAAATATTACGCGTGTCGCGAAGGTCACATCGAGGAGAAACTTTGCCCGGACGGCATGGTATTCAACGATTACGACCTGGAACAAGAAAAGTGCGATTTGCCGTTCAATATTGATTGCTCCAAAAGGCCGAAGCTTCGTAAGTCAAAACGAAAGAGCAAAATGCTTTCATGTTGAGCAAGATTTAAATTTACATTCTCCCGCAGAAACTCCAATTCCCTCGCAGCACTGCCCTCGGCAGAACGGATATTTCGCCAGTGAAACCGGTTCCTGTGACAAGTTCTACTACTGCGTCGAAGGAAAGTTCAACATGATAACATGTCCCGCTGGACTGGTTTTCAACCCAAAGAACGGTATCTGCACGTGGCCCGATGAAGCCGCCAAAAAGGGATGCTCTTCGGAGGAGCTGTTTCAATTTAGTTGCCCGAAAGTAAATGAAACATTCGCCGTCAGCCATCCGAGGTACGCCGATCCGGACGACTGTCAGTTCTTCTATGTATGCATCAACGGGGAAACGCCACGTCGCAACGGTTGTAAACTAGGACAGGTCTTTGATGACACTGTCAAACATTGCGAGTGGGCCAGGAAGGTTCCAGAATGGTAATATATAGCCAAGGAACAAAATGTTTTCATTATGATCAGCTATAAATCTCTTGCATTATTTCAGCGCCGACTGGTACAAAAATCGTTTAACAGATGCTGAGCTTGACGCTCTGGAGAATCCCCCTACCACAAAGGCACCCCCAGGCAAGGGTTCGACTAAAGTTTCTCGCCGGCGTCCGTCCAAAAAACCAAAGCTAGAAGAAGAGTAGAGTTTTTTTACAGCGAGCATAAATTATACTTTATTTGAAACAAAATACTCATGAGATGTTTCGGAATAACTCATTAAATTTTACTATTTATTTGTGCATCCGGAATCTTCGAAAGGAAAAAACTTAATAAACTTTAAAATTACGGTAATAAAACCAGTACATACATATGTTTTTTTTTATTTTGAAGGTCTCAGGAACATGCTTTGTATGATTCTGTGTGATAAAAACTAGAGCAAATACGAGATAAAAATTGGTAGACAAACAAAACTTGATAGTATGTGGCCCTGAATGCGGCACCCAATTTTTCAAGCCAGCATAAATCAGTGCGAGACATCTTTTTGCCATGCAGAGAAGCAGCACTTAGAAAATAGTCTACGTATGTATGTAACACACACACATATTACACATTTGCCACGGTCGCGCAGACACAGATACAACAGCTGGGATTTAGTAAATTTCATTTCCTGTCTGAAACCAGCCGGGTAATAATTTATGAAAGAATCCGAGTTCACCCCAAACAGAATATATTTTTGCTGCAGCAATGCCTACATTGCACCCTAAAAGCCGTTGTCGTATTATTCGGAAACTAACCCTTCCGGCAAACTGAGCAGCCCCCTAGAACCGTACTGTTATATCTGTTATATTGCGACTGTATCACTGAAACTAAATCTTGGGTGCTTCAACGCAGCCGTAGCATTGTTTTAAACGACTGTTTCAACTAGTTTATTATGAAAAAGTAGTTTGGCGGCAATCTACAGGTGAATATTCATAACCACCTGTTTCACTGGTCATTATTATGATGTTGCATGAATTAAATGTTAGGTAATAATTTACAACTCTCAAAAGTTTCGTGTCATAAATTTTTAATTAAATATTAGAAAAATATGACTTTGTTCAACAGCGAGTCATCTTCTTTTGGTTCACCGGAAAGGTTTTGTGTTTATTGGTTTAGTTAATGGGCGTGACATTTGATTATGGTACAGATTAAAATGTGATGCTCGATTCTGAGCTTAAGCTTGAACGACCGCACATTTCGTAGGTGCTCCTTGCTTTACAAATCTGAACTATTGAAGTTGCACAAAGAACCACTGTAAGATGGCTGATTTGGGATTGATTTCCATCTTTAAAGTACAAAACTTCAGCAGCTTTCATTTTGTATAGATCGATAACGGCGCCGGCCACGTCCTTGCGGACAATTAGAGAAGGCAGAACTGAGATTTTATAATCGTCGTTGTTACAATTATCCTGTATACTAAGAGCTGGCTGCTAAGTCTGTGTCTAATAAAGCAACAGGTTTCGAATGTTAAATGTAGATACCTCCTGCTTTGCCTAGGGATTGAAATCATTCGATGCAATTGCATTGCATCGCGTGAAGCAATACGCATTTTACACTGATAGATGGAGAATCCATAAACATTTCAAATCTAACAAATTATCACTCTGAAAACTTGTTGCATCGATAAAAAAAAAAGGGTTTCAGATTTTCCCACTGCCATTTAAGGTTTGCCTGCAGCGGAAGACTTTTTCGTTTCTGTCATCGACCGGAAATGAAAATCTACCTTTATTATTGGTTCCCTCAACGATAACTGCTACGACTTAGTTTGAGAAGTATATATATGAATATTGCGATCGGTTTCTCACATTCGTCGATACAGAATAATGAACTTTTTTTCAGAAGTTAAAACGGTAGTTCGACTGTCGGAGTATCCATGCATTCGACTCTTGCATAAGCAAGAGAGGAAAAGTTCAAACAGATTACGTAAAGTATGTCTTAAATTCAACGCTAAACTTTTAATCTAATCAATTAAACATATCGCTCGCAGTGCTTCTGTCTAGATGCTACGTACTGGGGAAGAAAGAGAATGTTCGTTTGGTTTCTTTTCACCACCGCAATGAATTTGTGTGTGCTTTTTTTTAAGATTTTTTTTTGCATGCAAGATTAAGTCCAACTGTACTTTTATGGTTGATACTTTTCACTGTCGACTCCAGACAAACCTGGGGGTTGCTACATTATTGCTGGAACGTACATACGGAGATGGAGAAAAAATTATTCGAAAATAATAATAAAAAGAAATTTCGTCTTTTGCGATTTGGGTCGTATACAGGTGGTTTGAAAATCTGTTTGAGTTTTTTGGTTTTACTATAACATATGACAAACATAATAGATATTTTTTAATAATACTTGTGCTTTCACGTCACAATACCGATGATAAACAAAACAAATTGCGAAATGTTGCAGGAATATACAACCAAATTAAGAAGGATAAATTATGCTTCACAAACTGCAGATAAAATAAGACACAACGATAATGATGCAAAATTCAACGCAATCTTCAACAGCATGCAGCGCTGCCAGACAGAACGTCTCACATCCTTCCTCGTGGAAGCCAGGCGAAACTTCTCCCTTTACTTCGCACCGAGTCAGACTGTCTCGAGCCGGCCGGTCAGACTGCATTTATGCCACGTATCCTTATCTCCGGTGTTGGCATTTCATATAGCAGAAATTTATGATCCAACTTGCTACATAGCTTTACCGAAACAACGCGACGTCCCAGCCTGGTGATGTGTTTTCTCGCTAAAGAGGCATACATACAACATCTAGCCGGTTACATTATGCAGGTTGAGTGTGTCCTAGAAAGCTCAAAGGCTCAACCGCACTCATGGTCTAGTCACCTCTCTTGGCGTGAGAATGGAGACTGCAGACAAAAGTGCGCGATAATTATCTTCAAAATATAGGATGTCGGTTACAAAGCGACATCAGCGCGGGTGATAAAACCCCTAATTACAAATCTCACCGACATCCGGGAAAATTTATTTCCTGTGCATCCCCGCAACGTACTCTTATTTGACAATTCAATTTTAATCAAAATGATAGACCTGTTGCCTAATTCCAGCTCACCAGTAACGCAATAAGAGGTAAAATGTTTCAAGCATCACTGGCAAAAAAACATTCATAGTTTTAATTTAAAACTAGCTGAATGCACCCGGCCACGCTCGTGTAAAAACTTTTGCTTTTTTCTATAAATTTCTATGTTTTATTATATTTTTTACGAACCTATTATTTGAAATATTTATATTTATTTTAGTTACAAACTTATATACCACATTTTCCGTTTCTCCATCAGGAGCTAAAATGAATAAATTTGCAGGTGAGCCAACCCTCGAGCAAACGACATATAATTGGCGGTGGAAATAACACGGTGATCTTTAATCTACTCCACATTGTTTAATGGTGTGTCCCTGTGACTTATTTATAGTAATTGAAAATGCAATTCTTACAAGGAATTGAAGCCACTTAAATTGTATGATCGATCTGAAGGCATGAGTGGTATCCTTGGTTTAAAAACAGTTTCACCTTCGGCTTATCCTGTTAGGATTGTTGCTTCAATTGTGTTTTTGAGCATCCTTGTAACGTATAGCGTTCGACCAATGCACTTTCGTTTATTTGGAGCCATAATGTTGACTAAAAACTAAAGTATTTTATTGTTACCTTGTTATACACACATACTAATTACACAGTGCAACAATTTTTTGCCTTGGCTTCTTTGTATGATTTTTTCATGAAGTTTGATTTGAACATATTTCAACTTAAGGGGCAACAATGGCGCCATTTTGGATTTTTGGAAAATCGGAAATTTTCGATGTTTTTTCGACGCCATTTTGTTTTAAGACCAAATATCAAAATTCTAAGAGTTTATCCACATTTTAGCATCTTCTTACCCATGTTTAAAAAAAACAGATCTGAAATCTGACAAAAACTGAGCTCAGAAAGGTGATTGAAAGTGTTAAAAAAGGTTAATCTGCCAGTTGGTCTCGAGGTACGATCCTGGTCTAATAGGCCAGTCGTCGTAGGTTCGAGTCTCGGTTCGGGAGACACTGTTAGGCGTCGTACACAAAATACGTAACGCTAAAAACATAGATTTCAGACCCCCTCCCCCCTATGTAACGATAAGTAACGTTCGATATGGCTCCCCCCCCCCCCTAAAATTACGTAACGCTGGACAACCTGGCCCCACTCAAAATTTGCAATTTTGAGCAAACATCTCAGTTACGTAACGGTCTCAACTACCCCCCCTCCCCCCTATGTAACAATAAGTAACGCAGATTCGACCCCCCTCCCCCCCTTCATGCGTTACGTAATTTGTGTACGACGCCTTAGTGTCAGTAGGATCGTAGCGCTAGCCCCGCAATTGTCCTGTACACTTAACAGTTGGCTGCTAATTAACTAATTTATTCTTTGACTAATGAATGCAACACAAAACAGTAAATTTTAAAGTACCACGTGAATGAGATTGCTCCGCTTTGGCTTCTGCACCTTAGACCTAATCAACTGAGACAACACGCAATGAGAGATTATTTTTCGCACATTTTTATGGTGAACCAGTGAGTTATCGAAAGATAGGGTCCTATTACAAAAGACGAAGTGAGCAACTCGCCTCGCCTCCAGTCACTGAGGAGACGAGCACAATGTTATGGAATGCGAGTGACACTTGGCTGATAACAGCTGAATCACGAACGAATTGAGCAGTTCCGCAGACGAGCTACTCGTGTAATACCAAAATTGGTCAAACGAGTAACTGATCTAAATTAAATGCTTGTTTTTAGAGTGAAAATATAATCTCCCCCGGAATGTGAGGGTCTGCGAATCGTCCAGTTCGATCAGTAGAGTTATAGTCAAATTTTCTGAATTTCTTCCTTTAGAGTCTGAACACTGTAGTGTAGTGCAATACGCACTACTCATATTCTAGTTTAGCTCAGTTCAGTGGAAACTCATCACCAGGTCCGTATAATGATCGCTAACAAATTCCAACGAATCGAAAATGGATTTCAATTTCAATGAGTTGAACATACCTATTAGCTTTTGATTTTACCATATCTGCGAACCACAAACGCTGTGCCCTTTATACTAACGTTTCCGCTGCTAGGCCACGTCCTAGAAAATTGCATCCAACCGTTTAGTACCAAATTTAACGCGCATAAACAATCACGAATCACGTCAATGACAATAACAATACTCAGCAGCATTTCGCCGCACGGCCTGCAATCGGGTCACCAGGCGTGACGTTTTTACAATTTTACGTGTAGCTGCTGCAACAAACAAGCGAAATATCAGGAAAGCACCCCGACAGGATAGCGTGTTTCAAGCGCACACAAGCACATTTAGCCAGCAACATGTAAATCGTCGAATGAGAACAATCGCAGTGCATTCAGGTACAGACTGCGCGATAATCATTGGCATTTTTCGATTGTTTGTTGAGAATTCAGAATAATAATTCCGACCAGATTGCTCCCATTACTTTTCTTGCTCGACTAAATCAACTGTTTTTTTGTCTGTCTAATTGAATGAAATCGAACAATAGATATGAAATACAATTCTACCCATGAAGAGGCTGTACAGCACGACATTGCACTCAACCTGCGACTAACATATAAACGCAAAGTGCCGCAATCACTGTTCGACGACTGTCTGGCAAATAAAATATCACACGCGCTCATGAATAAATTACATTTTAAACATTGGCAATGTATTGTTAATACAAGAAGCATTGCGTATGCTGCGCGCAATTATCAATTTCTTGTTCCCGCGGGTCGCACACGCCAATTTATTCGATCGCATGCTTTTTATCCGGTCCTAGCATCGGCATTAGCTCAGGTGGGAACGCTAGGACGAACGAATGAAAAGAGCGGTGCGCGTCCAAACCAGTGCAAACCAGTGGAGGAATATTGTCGAAACTGCAATCAACCAGAGAGAATTACTCGAGAAAATTTCGTTGGAAACTTCATCTGTTCAGTAACTTTATTCAACTCGGTTATTTTATTTAATTTTTTGACGGTTGAGTTAGTTTCGCTTAGCTTGATTCGAAATGAATGAAGCGAAGGTCGTGAAGAAATCAACTGTAGCGAAGGATCAAGCGGTGAACAAACATGTGAAACTTCTGCTGCCAGTCAATACCTTTCTGAACATATTCTTCTCTCATGGTGCCCTGCACGGAATTGCATACTTGGGAAAATCATTCCTCCACATAATGGAAAAGTTAGCCAAACATCGGGAACTGGTGCGCCATCCATCCGCTAAACGCAGCCATTCTGTTCGTTTTTTAGGTCAATGTGGATCAGTTTGATTGCAGTTTCACTTTATTTTTGCGCCAAACTTAGCCTGGAATCTTGGGAACGCTTTCAAACCAAAAGCACGGTGGTTACGATCGAGAAAGACCACTACTACTGGAACATTTCGATGCCCAGTTTAACCATCTGTCCAATGAACCGAATCGATAGAGAATTATTTTTTGATTATTGCGCGTAAGTATTGCGATTACATGTTTAAATGAACCATTAACAAAGCCGGGTGTAGAAAATGGCAAAATGTATTTTTTCATATAATGATGAAACTAAAGTTAAAAAGTGACAGAGAGAGCCAGATTAGTATCACATGACCATTTTTATTAACCATTCAAGTGGTTTCAGACAGGTTTCAGACTTCAATGGATTTTTCCCCACGGGTCGACCAACCGAAAAAAAAAAATCTTAAATTTCTCAGTTTTTCTAGTAAAACCCACATAAATTCCTTGCTTCACAACGCATAAACACATTTAAAATTTATTGCCGGATCTCGGTAATTTTTGCCGAGAACGGCACCACTGAGTGCTCGGTTAAAAAAATAATGACAGCTGTCACATTTTTTCGTAAATCTCGGTTTTCCTAACTGAAATTTCAGCACATAATATCCGTAATCTCGGCAGTGATAGCTCGATAATATTTTATACCGAAATTTCAGTTAGGTTGAACCGAGATTTACGAAAAAATTTGACAGCTGTCATTATTTTTTTTAACCGTGCACTCAGTGGTGCCATTTTCGGCAAAAATTACCGAGACCCGACAATAAATTTTAAGTGTGAAATTTGTATCCGCCATAACGCGGACATCTTCAAATCGGCGTAAGCTATAAGCGACTCTTTTCATTCAAAACATTTCATTCTTTTCATTCAAACATCTAAAACAGTTTTGAATGTCGACAAACGAAAAAGACGTGCCCAAATGGGAGATCCACACAGCCTTACCGGAAATTCTCATCTCTCGATACGTGAACTCGTAAAAAGCTTAATTTGCCTAAAGCCACAGTCCACAATATGTTGAAAAGGTTTTCTGGTTGTTTGAGTGTCGGAACAGTGACAAAATTTTTGGTCGTGCGGATAGTTGTATGGATAGAGGGGTATAGAAGATTTTCGAGAGAAATGTCAGCAGCATTCGTTCAGAAATCAGAGAAGCGAGTCTCACATAATCAAGAAAATTTCGTGCTGCGACGATAAGCAGAATTTTGCAAAAACAAAAGCTGATCATTTATCCTCAGGCACAATAAATAAGGAAATTTACCAGAAGGATTGTCTACAAAAACGATTCCTTTCAAACCTGTTTCCTGTTAATTCTTTGTTGAGACCTGATTTC
This sequence comes from Wyeomyia smithii, assembly GCF_029784165.1. NCBI lineage: Eukaryota > Metazoa > Arthropoda > Insecta > Diptera > Culicidae > Wyeomyia > Wyeomyia smithii. Next base: position 86,935,536 of record NC_073696.1, on the reverse strand, counting down.
GCATCATGTCATTATGCTAATACCGTGATGGAGTGGTTGAACGCCAATAATGTCAATATTGTACCACGAACCGCCAATCTTCCCAACTGTCCACAGCTGCGCCCAATCGAAAGATATTGGGGGCCGTCCACATTCCACGTGGCCACAAAAATCATCATTTGCGACACCCCCCCTCCCCCTTCGTGCACAAGCGTGAACATTGTCCTACACTCCCCCCCCCTTTTTTTTTTTTGACTACACAATTGCTTCAAAAATCCACCCTTTAAAGACTTTGATTTCTAAAATAGTTGTAAACCGGTCGAAAAAAACAAATAAGAAACAAAAACAACAAGGATTCAATATAGCAGCAGCTTCGGTAGAAGTTGAGAAGATAAAATCGTTTCTGCAAGAAATAAAAACAAAAAACAAATACGCCAAGTTTAACATGCATGAAAACGCTCCAAGTACCAAACTGACTGAAAATATTTTAAACAAAACGAACAAAATACATCTTTTCAATTTCAGGAAAATAGGAAAATCCAATAACTCAGGAAAAATTAAGCTTGAAACTATAATCAAAAATCAATCCCAAATTAACGTAAAAAAATTTTCAATTGTCTCGAAAAAGTAAAAAGAAAGCATACAAAACATTGTGCTGAAAACATCCCTAAAATCAAGAAGAAGAAAATAATCTTAAATAAAAGCTACTAAAAACAAGTAGAGGGGGGATGAAGGTATCTGAAAGCGTAAAGGGTGTCCACGATGAAATTGCCACACCATGAAATTGCTCTAACATTTTAACCGTTGGGTAGAATTTAATGAAAATTTGAGTGGATTTAGTTCATAGTGCATTGTTTACATCCTGCATGTTTTAAAGTCCTGTGATCAAAACTCGCGGAAATGGAGTCGAAAGAACAGCTCGTGCGTGATAAAAAATCTTGCGCATTCATCACGAGAACAAGGATCTCTCGCATCGTTCCATCGCTAAAACGTTGGGAATCGCGAATTCCACGGTGTCGCGAGTGATTAAGCGGTTCGAGGAACGATTGACCACCGATCGGAAGCCCAGAAGTGAAGGAAAAAGTATTCCGTACAACACCAAAAATCACAACCGCGTAGGGGGGGCCTTCAACCAAAACCCGAACGCCTCCGTTCGGGATGTGGCTAAGAAGCTGCACCTAAGCCGAAGTTTTGTCCAGAAGGCCAAAACTAAGGCTGGACTTCGAACGTTCAAGGTACAAAAGGCTCATAATCGCGACGAGAAGCAGAAAAGGTCCGTCAAAACCCGTGCCAGGAAGTTGAACCTCAACATGCTGACGAAAGTTGAATGCTGCATCATGGACGACGAAACATATGTGAAGGCCGACTTCAAACAGATCGCCGGCAACCTGTTTTTCACGGCCAAGGATAAGTTCAGCGTTCCGGAGCATGTCCGCACTCAGAAGATGTCCAAATTTGCGAAGAAATTCCTGGTTTGGCAAGCCATCTGCACGTGCGGGAAGCGGAGTGCACCTTTCGTGACCCAGGACACGATGAACGGACAGGTGTACATGAAAGATTGCCTCCAGAAGCGGGTGCTTCCTCTCCTGAAGGCCCACAACATTCCAACAATTTTCTGGCCGGATTTGGCCTCATGCCACTACTCCAAGGACGTGCTGAAGTGGTATGCGGACAATAAGGTCAATTTCGTGCCGGAAATTTTCAACCCTCCTAACACTCCGGAGCTCCGCCCCATCGAAAAGTACTGGGCGATTATGAAGCAGCAGCTTCTTAAACAACCTAAGGTAGTCAAGACAGTCGAGGAACTGAACAAAGTATGGGTTTACATGCAAAAAACGGTTGATTCACAGGTTGTGCACAATCTTATGGCCGGGCTTAAGGCCAAGGTGCGGGAATTTGCGTATGGACTGTGAATAAAATACGAGTAAAATGATAAAATGAAGATTAATAGTTATTTTTCAATCCCTAAAAATTTGATGGCAATCGGATGAAAACTCGAATTTTGCGAATCAATTTTGTGTGTGGCAATTTAAGCGTGGACACCCTTTATCTGAAGGTAGGAAAAAAAATAAAAATTAAATCAATTAATAATAGTTAATCATTTTTATCAAAATAGGTCCAATAAAAGCAAAGCAAAGCCTTGGTGCTACATTCCGTATCGGAACTCAACCTTTTAT